>NW_027269293.1:5442960-6140460 GCF_023055355.1 Agelaius tricolor | reverse complement strand
CTCATCAAGTCCAAAAGATTACCCTGCTTTTACGTAGTAAGCTTTATAGAGATTTCTACTCTCACACAAACAAAGAAGAATCTTTCAAATGACTAGAAAATCTTTAAAAGCAAAATAACCTTTAAGAAAAAAGATCCAAAAAAGAGCAGGGAATTATATACGTCCACACTTGTTACATGTTGGTTACTAATATTGGCTCTAGTTGGTTGGCGAGTACACTTCCCATTCACGCACGCACGCACCCCTCTTCCTCCTGCACACAGATGTGTGCTATTGGGTCTCAAAGAATGGACTATTTTCTCTTAGATAGGTTTTGGTTCTCAAAGTCAAAGCGTAGTCTTCCTGGCTCTATTACCAGGATTTTGTTCCGGGAAGGGAATGTGCTTGTGCCTGTTAGAAATGGGGAGGAGGGGACAGAAAGCAAAGCCATTTGAAGACAACCTGCAGCAGAACTAAGAACAAAGGGTGCTTCTTGACTGCACAGCAAAAGAAATCTCGGGAGTAAAATCGGGGAAACTTGAGGTGCTGATAGAGTTTCTCCTTGTGGCAGCTTTGAAACGGACTGAAAACAGCACTTCCCCTTTCTCCTGCCTTTTCAATTCACATGAACAATGGAAGAAAAGGGGTTTTGGACAACTT
Source organism: Agelaius tricolor (assembly GCF_023055355.1). Classification (NCBI taxonomy): domain Eukaryota; kingdom Metazoa; phylum Chordata; class Aves; order Passeriformes; family Icteridae; genus Agelaius; species Agelaius tricolor. The sequence goes on along the minus strand of NW_027269293.1, from coordinate 6,139,821 downwards.
TCTTTTGCTTCTTGCTTAACACTCTGTGGACACTCCGAGCAACTTCCAGAGAAAGATCCGGGATGCTTTTTGTACTGGGAGAGTTTCTCCTTGCGAGACATAGTAGAAAAGCTTTTTGCTAAGATGTAGGCGACAAGAGACGCAGATTCAGAGATACGGAGCTCTCCGAAGGTAGGGGCCGCTCCCGGGCGTCTTTCCGCAGAAGCCGTGCTCGGGATCGCACCGCGACCGGCACAATGCTCTGTGTGCAAAGAAGCGGCTTCTTCGCCTCCGGGAGATGGAGAGAACGGCAGCTTCCCAAAGGCGAAGATGCAAGCCGCAGCACACCGATATAGCGTGTGCAGCTTTTAAATTGATAGAAACCAGTACTTTACCACTCTCCTGCCGTTACATTCACATTATATTCGAATGAAAGGAGTTTTGAGACACTATTTTCTTCCTGTTAAACACTCTGCAGTCCTCTGTGCAACTTTAAGAACAAGATCGGGGATGTTTTGTGTACTGGCAGAGTTTCTACTTGCAAGATATGGTGGAAAAGCTTTTTGCTAATTGTGGAGCGGCAAGACACGCAGAAGACGCAGATACGCAGCTCTCCGAAGCTTAGTGCCGGTCCCGGGCGTCTTTCGGCAGAAGCCACTCTCAGGAGCTCACCGCGACCGGCACAATGCTCTGTGCGCAAAGAAGCCGCTTCTTCGCCTCCGGGAGACGGAGAGAGCGGCACCTTCCGAAAGGCGAAGAACCAAGCCGCCCAACGCAAGCATAGTCTGAGCAGCTTTCAAACAAATAGAAAAGAATATTTTACTACCGCGTACCTTTTCTTTTCTCATTAAATTCCAATAGAAGGAGTACGAAACAACCACTTTTCGTTCTTACAAAACTTTCTACAGACCTCTCTGCAAGCTTTAGAACAAGAACGGTGATGTTTTTCTGTACCAGCACATTTCTCTCTGCAAGATATGGTGGAAAAGCTTTTTGCTGCCTGTTGAACGACAAGAGCCGAAGAAGACGCAGATACGCAGCTCTGCGAAGCTAAGTGCCGGTCCCGGGCGTCTTTCGGCAAGAACCGCTCTCCAGAGCTCACCGCGCCAGCACAATGCTCTGTGCGCGAAGAAACCGCTTCTTCGCCTCCGGGAGACGGAGAGAGCGGCACCTTCCGAAAGGCGATTATGCAAACAGCAGCACACAGGAACAGTGTGGGCAGCGTTCAGACTAAGAGAAAACAGTACTAAACGACTCTCCTTCCTTTTCCATTGTTATTATATTCGAAAAGAACGAGTTTTGGACAACTATATTTTCCTTCTAGGTAAACCCTTTGCAGACCGCCGTGCAAGTTTAGAAAAATATTTTGGATGGTTTCTTTACTGGTACAGTTTCCCCTTGCAAGATATGGTGGAAAAGCTTTTTGCTACGTGTTGAAAGACAAGACATGCAGAAGACGCAGATACGCAGCTCTCCGAAGCTAAGTGCCGGTCCCGGGCGTCTTTCGGCAAGAACCGCTCTCCAGAGCTCACCGCGCCAGCACAATGCTCTGTGCGCGAAGAAGCCGCTTCTTCGCCTCCGGGAGACGGAGAGAGCGGCACCTTCCGAAAGGCGAAGATGCAAGCCGCATCACACAGGCACAGTGTGGGCAGCATTTAGACTAAGAGAAAACAGTACTTTACCACTCTCCTTCCTCTTCCAGTGTTATTATATTCGAAAAGAACGAGTTTTGAACAACTATATTTTCCTTCTAGCTAAACCCTTTGCAGACCGCCGTGCAAGTTTAGAAAATTATTTTGGATGTTTTCCTTACTGGTACAGTTTGTCTTTGCTAGGAAAAGTGGAAAAACTTTTTGCTGAGTCTTGAACGCCAAGACATGCAGAAGACGCAGATACGCAGCTCTCCGAAGCTAAGGGCCGGTCCCGGGCGTCTTTCGGCAAGAACCGCTCTCAGGAGCTCCCTGCGCTCCGCACAATGCTCTGTGCGCGAAGAAGCCCTTCTTCGCCTCCGGGAGACGGAGAGAGCGGCACCTTCCAAAAGGCGATTATGCAAACAGCAGCACACAGGCACAGTGTGGGCAGCATTTAGACTAAGAGAAAACAGTACTTTACCACTCTCCTTCCTCTTCCAGTGTTATTATATTCGAAAAGAACTAGTTTTGAACAACTATATTTTTCTTCTTGCAAAACCCTTTGCAGACCTCCGCGCAAGTTTAGAAAATGATTTTGGATGTTTTCCTTATTGGTACAGTTTGTCTTTGCTAGGAAAAGTGGAAAAACTTTTTGCTGAGTCTTGAACGCCAAGACATGCAGAAGACGCAGATACGCAGCTCTCCGAAGCTAAGTGCCGGTCCCGGGCGTCTTTCGGCAAGAACCGCTCTCCAGAGCTCACCGCGCCAGCACAATGCTCTGTGCGCGAAGAAGCCGCTTCTTCGCCTCCGGGAGACGGAGAGAGCGGCACCTTCCGAAAGGCGAAGATGCAAGCCGCATCACACAGGCACAGTGTGGGCAGCATTTAGACTAAGAGAAAACAGTACTTTATCACTCTCCTTCCTTTTCCATTGTTATTATATTCGAAAAGAACGAGTTTTGAACAACTATATTTTTCTTCTTGGAAAACCCTTTGCAGACCGCCGTGCAAGTTTAGAAAATGATTTTGGATGTTTTCTTTACTGGTACAGTTTCCCCTTGCAAGATATGGTGGAAAAGGTTTTTGCTGCGTGTTGAACGACAAGAGCCGAAGAAGACGCAGATACGCAGCTCTCCGAAGCTAAGTGCCGGTCCCGGGCGTCTTTCGGCAAGAACCGCTCTCCAGAGCTCACCGCGCCAGCACAATGCTCTGTGCGCGAAGAAGCCGCTTCTTCGGCTCCGGGAGACGGAGAGAGCGGCACCTTCCGAAAGGCGAAGATGCAAGCCGCATCACACAGGCACAGTGTGGGCAGCATTTAGACTAAGAGTAAACAGTACTTTACCACTTTCCTTCCTTTTCCATTGTTATTATATTCGAAAAGAACGAGTTTTGAACAACTATATTTTTCTTCTTGCAAAACCCTTTGGAGACCACCGCGCAAGTGTAGAAAATGTTTTTGGATGTTTTCTTTACTGGTACAGTTTCCCCTTGCAAGATACGGTGGAAAAGGTTTTTGCTGCGTGTTGAACGACAAGAGCCGAAGAAGACGCAGATACGCAGCTCTGCGAAGCTAAGTGCCGGTCCCGGGCGTCTTTCGGCAAGAACCGCTCTCCAGAGCTCACCGCGCCAGCACAATGCTCTGTGCGCGAAGAAGCCCTTCTTCGCCTCCGGGAGACGGAGAGAGCGGCACCTTCCGAAAGGCGAAGATGCAAGCCGCAGCACACAGGCACAGTGTGGGCAGCATTTAGACTAAGAGAAAACAGTACTTTACCACTCTCCTTCCTCTTCCAGTGTTATTATATTCGAAAAGAACGAGTTTTGAACAACTATATTTTTCTTCTTGCAAAACCCTTTGCAGACCTCCGCGCAAGTTTAGAAAATGATTTTGGATGTTTTCTTTACTGGTACAGTTTCCCCTTGCAAGATATGGTGGAAAAGGTTTTTGCTGCGTGTTGAACGACAAGAGCCGAAGAAGACGCAGATACGCAGCTCTCCGAAGCTAAGTGCCGGTCCCGGGCGTCTTTCGGCAAGAACCGCTCTCCAGAGCTCACCGCGCCAGCACAATGCTCTGTGCGCGAAGAAGCCGCTTCTTCGCCTCCGGGAGACGGACAGAGCGGCACCTTCCAAAAGGCGATTATGCAAACAGCATCACACAGGCACAGTGTGGGCAGCATTTAGACTAAGAGGAAACAGTACTTTACCACTCTCATGCCTTTTCCATTGTTATTATATTTGAAAAAACGAGTTTCAGACAACTATATTTTTCTTCTTGCAAAACTCTTTGCAGTCCTCCGTGCAGGTTTAGAAAATGATTTTGGATGTTTTCTTTTCTGGCACATTTTCTCTTTGCATGATACGGTGGAAAAGGTTTTTGCTGCGTGTTGAACGACAAGAGCCGAAGAAGACGCAGATACGCAGCTCTCCGAAGCTAAGGGCCGGTCCCGGGCATCTTTCGGCAAGAACCGCTCTCAGGAGCTCCCTGCGCTCGGCACAATGCTCTGTGCGCAAAGAAGCCGCTTCTTCGCCTCCGGGAGACGGAGAGAGCGGCACCTTCCAAAAGGCGATTATGCAAACAGCAGCACACAGGAACAGTGTAGGCAGCATTCAGACTAAGAGAAAACAGTACATTACCACTCTCATGCCTTTTGCAATGTTAATATATTCGAAAAGAACGAGTATTGGACAACTATATTTTCCTTCTAGCTAAACCCTTTGCAGACCGCCGTGCAAGTTTAGAAAATTATTTTGGATGTTTTCCTTATTGGTACAGTTTGTCTTTGCTAGGAAAAGTGGAAAAACTTTTTGCTGAGTCTTGAACGCCAAGACATGCAGAAGACGCAGATACGCAGCTCTCCGAAGCTAAGTGCCGGTCCCGGGCGTCTTTCGGCAAGAACCGCTCTCCAGAGCTCACCGCGCCAGCACAATGCTCTGTGCGCGAAGAAGCCGCTTCTTCGCCTCCGGGAGACGGAGAGAGCGGCACCTTCCGAAAGGCGAAGATGCAAGCCGCATCACACAGGCACAGTGTGGGCAGCATTTAGACTAAGAGAAAACAGTACTTTATCACTCTCCTTCCTTTTCCATTGTTATTATATTCGAAAAGAACGAGTTTTGAACAACTATATTTTTCTTCTTGCAAAACCCTTTGCAGACCGCCGTGCAAGTTTAGAAAATGATTTTGGATGTTTTCTTTACTGGTACAGTTTCCCCTTGCAAGATATGGTGGAAAAGGTTTTTGCTGCGTGTTGAACGACAAGAGCCGAAGAAGACGCAGATACGCAGCTCTCCGAAGCTAAGTGCCGGTCCCGGGCATGTTTCGGCAAGAACCGCTCTCAGGAGCTCACCGCGCCAGCACAATGCTCTGTGCGCGAAGAAGCCCTTCTTCGCCTCCGGGAGACGGAGAGAGCGGCACCTTCAGAAAGGCGATTATGCAAACAGCAGCACACAGGCACAGTGTGGGCAGCATTTAGACTAAGAGAAAACAGTACTTTACCACTCTCCTTCCTCTTCCAGTGTTATTATATTCGAAAAGAACGAGTTTTGAACAACTATATTTTTCTTCTTGCAAAACCCTTTGCAGACCTCCGCGCAAGTTTAGAAAATGATTTTGGATGTTTTCTTTACTGGTACAGTTTCCCCTTGCAAGATATGGTGGAAAAGGTTTTTGCTGCGTGTTGAACGACAAGAGCCGAAGAAGACGCAGATACGCAGCTCTCCGAAGCTAAGTGCCGGTCCCGGGCGTCTTTCGGCAAGAACCGCTCTCCAGAGCTCACCGCGCCAGCACAATGCTCTGTGCGCGAAGAAGCCGCTTCTTCGGCTCCGGGAGACGGAGAGAGCGGCACCTTCCGAAAGGCGAAGATGCAAGCCGCATCACACAGGCACAGTGTGGGCAGCATTTAGACTAAGAGGAAACAGTACTTTACCACTCTCATGCCTTTTCCATTGTTATTATATTTGAAAAAACGAGTTTCAGACAACTATATTTTTCTTCTTGCAAAACTCTTTGCAGTCCTCCGTGCAGGTTTAGAAAATGATTTTGGATGTTTTCTTTTCTGGCACATTTTCTCTTTGCATGATACGGTGGAAAAGGTTTTTGCTGCGTGTTGAACGACAAGAGCCGAAGAAGACGCAGATACGCAGCTCTCCGAAGCTAAGTGCCGGTCCCGGGCGTCTTTCGGCAAGAACCGCTCTCCAGAGCTCACCGCGCCAGCACAATGCTCTGTGCGCGAAGAAGCCGCTTCTTCGCCTCCGGGAGACGGACAGAGCGGCACCTTCCGAAAGGCGAAGATGCAAGCCGCATCACACAGGCACAGTGTGGGCAGCATTTAGACTAAGAGAAAACAGTACTTTACCACTCTCCTTCCTTTTCCATTGTTATTATATTCGAAAAGAACGAGTTTTGAACAACTATATTTTTCTTCTTGCAAAACCCTTTGCAGACCGCCGTGCAAGTTTAGAAAATGATTTTGGATGTTTTCTTTACTGGTACAGTTTCCCCTTGCAAGATACGGTGGAAAAGGTTTTTGCTGCGTGTTGAACGACAAGAGCCGAAGAAGACGCAGATACGCAGCTCTCCGAAGCTAAGTGCCGGTCCCGGGCGTCTTTCGGCAAGAACCGCTCTCCAGAGCTCACCGCGCCAGCACAATGCTCTGTGCGCGAAGAAGCCGCTTCTTCGCCTCCGGGAGACGGACAGAGCGGCACCTTCCAAAAGGCGATTATGCAAACAGCAGCACACAGGAACAGTGTAGGCAGCATTCAGACTAAGAGAAAACAGTACATTACCACTCTCATGCCTTTTGCAATGTTAATATATTCGAAAAGAACGAGTATTGGACAACTATATTTTCCTTCTAGCTAAACCCTTTGCAGACCGCCGTGCAAGTTTAGAAAATTATTTTGGATGTTTTCCTTATTGGTACAGTTTGTCTTTGCTAGGAAAAGTGGAAAAACTTTTTGCTGAGTCTTGAACGCCAAGACATGCAGAAGACGCAGATACGCAGCTCTCCGAAGCTAAGTGCCGGTCCCGGGCGTCTTTCGGCAAGAACCGCTCTCCAGAGCTCACCGCGCCAGCACAATGCTCTGTGCGCGAAGAAGCCGCTTCTTCGCCTCCGGGAGACGGAGAGAGCGGCACCTTCCGAAAGGCGAAGATGCAAGCCGCATCACACAGGCACAGTGTGGGCAGCATTTAGACTAAGAGAAAACAGTACTTTATCACTCTCCTTCCTTTTCCATTGTTATTATATTCGAAAAGAACGAGTTTTGAACAACTATATTTTTCTTCTTGCAAAACCCTTTGCAGACCGCCGTGCAAGTTTAGAAAATGATTTTGGATGTTTTCTTTACTGGTACAGTTTCCCCTTGCAAGATATGGTGGAAAAGCTTTTTGCTGCGTGTTGAACGACAAGAGCCGAAGAAGACGCAGATACGCAGCTCTCCGAAGCTAAGTGCCGGTCCCGGGCATGTTTCGGCAAGAACCGCTCTCAGGAGCTCACCGCGCCAGCACACTGCTCTGTGCGCGAAGAAGCCGCTTCTTCGCCTCCGGGAGACGGAGAGAGCGGCACCTTCCGAAAGGCGAAGATGCAAGCCGCATCACACAGGCACAGTGTGGGCAGCATTTAGACTAAGAGTAAACAGTACTTTACCACTTTCCTTCCTTTTCCATTGTTATTATATTCGAAAAGAACGAGTTTTGAACAACTATATTTTTCTTGCAAAACCCTTTGGAGACCACCGCGCAAGTGTAGAAAATGTTTTTGGATGTTTTCTTTACTGGTACAGTTTCCCCTTGCAAGATACGGTGGAAAAGGTTTTTGCTGCGTGTTGAACGACAAGAGCCGAAGAAGACGCAGATACGCAGCTCTCCGAAGCTAAGGGCCGGTCCCGGGCATCTTTCGGCAAGAACCGCTCTCAGGAGCTCCCTGCGCTCGGCACAATGCTCTGTGCGCAAAGAAGCCGCTTCTTCGCCTCCGGGAGACGGAGAGAGCGGCACCTTCCGAAAGGCGATTATGCAAACAGCAGCACACAGGCACAGTGTGGGCAGCATTTAGACTAAGAGAAAACAGTACTTTACCACTCTCCTTCCTCTTCCAGTGTTATTATATTCGAAAAGAACGAGTTTTGAACAACTATATTTTTCTTCTTGCAAAACCCTTTGCAGACCTCCGCGCAAGTTTAGAAAATGATTTTGGATGTTTTCTTTACTGGTACAGTTTCCCCTTGCAAGATACGGTGGAAAAGGTTTTTGCTGCGTGTTGAACGACAAGAGCCGAAGAAGACGCAGATACGCAGCTCTCCGAAGCTAAGTGCCGGTCCCGGGCGTCTTTCGGCAAGAACCTCTCTCAAGAGCTCACCGCGCCAGCACAATGCTCTGTGCGCGAAGAAGCCGCTTCTTCGCCTCCGGGAGACGGACAGAGCGGCACCTTCCAAAAGGCGATTATGCAAACAGCATCACACAGGCACAGTGTGGGCAGCATTTAGACTAAGAGGAAACAGTACTTTACCACTCTCATGCCTTTTCCATTGTTATTATATTTGAAAAAACGAGTTTCAGACAACTATATTTTTCTTCTTGCAAAACTCTTTGCAGTCCTCCGTGCAGGTTTAGAAAATGATTTTGGATGTTTTCTTTTCTGGCACATTTTCTCTTTGCATGATACGGTGGAAAAGGTTTTTGCTGCGTGTTGAACGACAAGAGCCGAAGAAGACGCAGATACGCAGCTCTCCGAAGCTAAGGGCCGGTCCCGGGCATCTTTCGGCAAGAACCGCTCTCAGGAGCTCCCTGCGCTCGGCACAATGCTCTGTGCGCAAAGAAGCCGCTTCTTCGCCTCCGGGAGACGGAGAGAGCGGCACCTTCCAAAAGGCGATTATGCAAACAGCAGCACACAGGAACAGTGTAGGCAGCATTCAGACTAAGAGAAAACAGTACATTACCACTCTCATGCCTTTTGCAATGTTAATATATTCGAAAAGAACGAGTATTGGACAACTATATTTTCCTTCTAGCTAAACCCTTTGCAGACCGCCGTGCAAGTTTAGAAAATTATTTTGGATGTTTTCCTTATTGGTACAGTTTGTCTTTGCTAGGAAAAGTGGAAAAACTTTTTGCTGAGTCTTGAACGCCAAGACATGCAGAAGACGCAGATACGCAGCTCTCCGAAGCTAAGTGCCGGTCCCGGGCGTCTTTCGGCAAGAACCGCTCTCCAGAGCTCACCGCGCCAGCACAATGCTCTGTGCGCGAAGAAGCCGCTTCTTCGCCTCCGGGAGACGGAGAGAGCGGCACCTTCCGAAAGGCGAAGATGCAAGCCGCATCACACAGGCACAGTGTGGGCAGCATTTAGACTAAGAGAAAACAGTACTTTATCACTCTCCTTCCTTTTCCATTGTTATTATATTCGAAAAGAACGAGTTTTGAACAACTATATTTTTCTTCTTGCAAAACCCTTTGCAGACCGCCGTGCAAGTTTAGAAAATGATTTTGGATGTTTTCTTTACTGGTACAGTTTCCCCTTGCAAGATATGGTGGAAAAGCTTTTTGCTGCGTGTTGAACGACAAGAGCCGAAGAAGACGCAGATACGCAGCTCTCCGAAGCTAAGTGCCGGTCCCGGGCGTCTTTCGGCAAGAACCGCTCTCCAGAGCTCACCGCGCCAGCACAATGCTCTGTGCGCGAAGAAGCCCTTCTTCGCCTCCGGGAGACGGAGAGAGCGGCACCTTCAGAAAGGCGATTATGCAAACAGCAGCACACAGGCACAGTGTGGGCAGCATTTAGACTAAGAGAAAACAGTACTTTACCACTCTCCTTCCTCTTCCAGTGTTATTATATTCGAAAAGAACGAGTTTTGAACAACTATATTTTTCTTCTTGCAAAACCCTTTGGAGACCTCCGCGCAAGTTTAGAAAATGATTTTGGATGTTTTCTTTACTGGTACAGTTTCCCCTTGCAAGATACGGTGGAAAAGGTTTTTGCTGCGTGTTGAAAGACAAGAGCCGAAGAAGACGCAGATACGCAGCTCTCCGAAGCTAAGTGCCGGTCCCGGGCGTCTTTCGGCAAGAACCGCTCTCCAGAGCTCACCGCGCCAGCACAATGCTCTGTGCGCGAAGAAGCCGCTTCTTCGCCTCCGGGAGATGGACAGAGCGGCACCTTCCAAAAGGCGATTATGCAAACAGCATCACACAGGCACAGTGTGGGCAGCATTTAGACTAAGAGGAAACAGTACTTTACCACTCTCATGCCTTTTCCATTGTTATTATATTTGAAAAAACTAGTTTCAGACAACTATATTTTTCTTCTTGCAAAACTCTTTGTAGTCCTCCGTGCAGGTTTAGAAAATGATTTTGGATGTTTTCTTTTCTGGCACATTTTCTCTTTGCATGATACGGTGGAAAAGGTTTTTGCTGCGTGTTGAACGACAAGAGCCGAAGAAGACGCAGATACGCAGCTCTCCGAAGCTAAGGGCCGGTCCCGGGCATCTTTCGGCAAGAACCGCTCTCAGGAGCTCCCTGCGCTCGGCACAATGCTCTGTGCGCAAAGAAGCCGCTTCTTCGCCTCCGGGAGACGGAGAGAGCGGCACCTTCCAAAAGGCGATTATGCAAACAGCAGCACACAGGAACAGTGTAGGCAGCATTCAGACTAAGAGAAAACAGTACATTACCACTCTCATGCCTTTTGCAATGTTAATATATTCGAAAAGAACGAGTATTGGACAACTATATTTTCCTTCTAGCTAAACCCTTTGCAGACCGCCGTGCAAGTTTAGAAAATTATTTTGGATGTTTTCCTTATTGGTACAGTTTGTCTTTGCTAGGAAAAGTGGAAAAACTTTTTGCTGAGTCTTGAACGCCAAGACATGCAGAAGACGCAGATACGCAGCTCTCCGAAGCTAAGTGCCGGTCCCGGGCGTCTTTCGGCAAGAACCGCTCTCCAGAGCTCACCGCGCCAGCACAATGCTCTGTGCGCGAAGAAGCCGCTTCTTCGCCTCCGGGAGACGGAGAGAGCGGCACCTTCCGAAAGGCGAAGATGCAAGCCGCATCACACAGGCACAGTGTGGGCAGCATTTAGACTAAGAGAAAACAGTACTTTATCACTCTCCTTCCTTTTCCATTGTTATTATATTCGAAAAGAACGAGTTTTGAACAACTATATTTTTCTTCTTGCAAAACCCTTTGCAGACCGCCGTGCAAGTTTAGAAAATGATTTTGGATGTTTTCTTTACTGGTACAGTTTCCCCTTGCAAGATATGGTGGAAAAGCTTTTTGCTGCGTGTTGAACGACAAGAGCCGAAGAAGACGCAGATACGCAGCTCTCCGAAGCTAAGTGCCGGTCCCGGGCGTCTTTCGGCAAGAACCGCTCTCCAGAGCTCACCGCGCCAGCACAATGCTCTGTGCGCGAAGAAGCCCTTCTTCGCCTCCGGGAGACGGAGAGAGCGGCACCTTCAGAAAGGCGATTATGCAAACAGCAGCACACAGGCACAGTGTGGGCAGCATTTAGACTAAGAGAAAACAGTACTTTACCACTCTCCTTCCTCTTCCAGTGTTATTATATTCGAAAAGAACGAGTTTTGAACAACTATATTTTTCTTCTTGCAAAACCCTTTGGAGACCTCCGCGCAAGTTTAGAAAATGATTTTGGATGTTTTCTTTACTGGTACAGTTTCCCCTTGCAAGATACGGTGGAAAAGGTTTTTGCTGCGTGTTGAACGACAAGAGCCGAAGAAGACGCAGATACGCAGCTCTCCGAAGCTAAGTGCCGGTCCCGGGCGTCTTTCGGCAAGAACCGCTCTCCAGAGCTCACCGCGCCAGCACAATGCTCTGTGCGCGAAGAAGCCGCTTCTTCGCCTCCGGGAGACGGACAGAGCGGCACCTTCCAAAAGGCGATTATGCAAACAGCATCACACAGGCACAGTGTGGGCAGCATTTAGACTAAGAGGAAACAGTACTTTACCACTCTCATGCCTTTTCCATTGTTATTATATTTGAAAAAACGAGTTTCAGACAACTATATTTTTCTTCTTGCAAAACTCTTTGCAGTCCTCCGTGCAGGTTTAGAAAATGATTTTGGATGTTTTCTTTTCTGGCACATTTTCTCTTTGCATGATACGGTGGAAAAGCTTTTTGCTGCGTGTTGAACGACAAGAGCCGAAGAAGACGCAGATACGCAGCTCTCCGAAGCTAAGGGCCGGTCCCGGGCATCTTTCGGCAAAAACCGCTCTCAGGAGCTCCCTGCGCTCGGCACAATGCTCTGTGCGCAAAGAAGCCGCTTCTTCGCCTCCGGGAGACGGAGAGAGCGGCACCTTCCAAAAGGCGATTATGCAAACAGCAGCACACAGGAACAGTGTAGGCAGCATTCAGACTAAGAGAAAACAGTACATTACCACTCTCATGCCTTTTGCAATGTTAATATATTCGAAAAGAACGAGTATTGGACAACTATATTTTCCTTCTAGCTAAACCCTTTGCAGACCGCCGTGCAAGTTTAGAAAATTATTTTGGATGTTTTCCTTACTGGTACAGTTTGTCTTTGCTAGGAAAAGTGGAGAAACTTTTTGCTGAGTCTTGAACGCCAAGACATGCAGAAGACGCAGATACGCAGCTCTCCGAAGCTAAGTGCCGGTCCCGGGCGTCTTTCGGCAAGAACCGCTCTGCAGAGCTCACCGCGCCAGCACAATGCTCTGTGCGCGAAGAAGCCGCTTCTTCGCCTCCGGGAGACGGAGAGAGCGGCACCTTCCGAAAGGCGAAGATGCAAGCCGCATCACACAGGCACAGTGTGGGCAGCATTTAGACTAAGAGAAAACAGTACTTTACCACTCTCCTTCCTTTTCCATTGTTATTATATTCGAAAAGAACGAGTTTTGAACAACTATATTTTTCTTCTTGCAAAACCCTTTGGAGACCTCCGCGCAAGTTTAGAAAATGATTTTGGATATTTTCTTTACTGGTACAGTTTCCCCTTGCAAGATACGGTGGAAAATGTTTTTGCTGCGTGTTGAACGACAAGAGCCGAAGAAGACGCAGATACGCAGCTCTCCGAAGCTAAGTGCCGGTCACGGACATCTTTCGCCAAAAACCATTCTCAGGAGCTCCCTGCGCTCGGCACAATGTTGTGCGCAAAGAAGCCGCTTCTTCGGCTCCGGGAGACGGAAGGAACGGCAGATTCGCCAAGGCGAAGATGGAAACCGCACCACACAGGAACAGTGTAGGCAGCGTTCAGACTAAGAGGAAACAGTACATTACCACTCTCCTTTCTTTTCCATTGTTATTATATTCGAAAAGAACGAGTATTGGACAACTATATTTTCCTTTTTGCCAAACCCTTTGCAGACCTCCGCGCTAGTTTAGAAAATGATTTTGGATATTTTCTTTACTGGTACAGTTTGTCTTTGCTAGGAACAGTGGAAAAGCTTTTTGCTGCGTGTTGAACGACAAGAGCCGAAGAAGACGCAGATACGCAGCCCTCCGAAGCTAAGTGCCGGTCCCGGGCGTCTTTCGGCAAGAAGCGCTCTCCAGAGCTCACCGCGCCAGCACAATGCTCTGTGCGTGAAGAAGCCGCTTCTTCGCCTCCGGGAGATGGACAGAGCGGCACCTTCCAAAAGGCGATTATGCAAACAGCAGCACACAGGCACAGTGTGGGCAGCATTTAGACTAAGAGAAAACAGTACTTTACCACTTTCCTTCCTCTTCCAGTGTTATTATATTCGAAAAGAACGAGTTTTGAACAACTATATTTTTCTTCTTGCAAAACCCTTTGCAGACCGCCGTGCAAGTTTAGAAAATTATTTTGGATGTTTTCTTTACTGGTACAGTTTCCCCTTGCAAGATATCGTGGAAAAGCTTTTTGTTGAGTCTTGAACGCCAAGACACGCAGAAGACGCAGATATGCAGCTCTCCGAAGCTAAGTGCCGGTCCCGGGCGTCTTTCGGCAAGAACCGCTCTGCAGAGCTCACCGCGCCAGCACAATGCTCTGTGCGCGAAGAAGCCGCTTCTTCGCCTCCGGCAGACGGAGAGAGAGACAGCTTCCCAAAGGCGAACATGCAAGCCGCCCAATACCCGCATAATCTGAGCACCTTTCAAACAAATAAGAAAGAGTACTTTACCACACTCCTACCTTTTCTATTCACAATATAGTCGAATAAAAGGAGTTTTCAGCAGCTTTCTTTTTCTTCTTGTTCAACAATTCGAATACCTATGTGCATCTTTTTGAACAAGATTTTGAATGTCTTATTTACTGGCAGAGTTTCTCTTTGCAAGATATGTTGTTAATGCTTTTTGCTGAGTGTTGAGCGGCAAGACACGCAGAAGACGCAGATACGCAGCTGTCCGAAGCTAAGTGCCGGTCCCCGGCGTCTTTTGGCAGAAGCCAGTCCAGCGCTCACTGCGCCCGGCACAATGCTCTTTGTGCGAAGAAGCCGCTTCTTCGCCTCCGGGAGACTTGGCGAGCGGCAGCTTCGAAAGGCGAAAAATAAACATTAACAACACCAGCATTCTGTCCCGGGCGTCTTTCGGCACAAGCGTCGCACCGGAGCGTACCGCCACCGGCGCAATGCTCTGTGCGCGATGAACTCGCTTTTTCGCCTCCCGGGTACTGAAAGAAGAAGCATAGGCTTAAGACGCCCTTGCCTCAGTTGTGTACCGGTTTGGGCGCTCCTCTCGATTAATTGTGCCATTCCTGACAGCAGGTGTCGCTGTTGGTCAAGCTTTGAGTATGCTTAATAACTTGCGATGCTGGGTGGTCAAACAACTCAAGGTAAGATCAGCGATTTTAAATCAGGTTCTCACTGTTGTAGATACCCTTAGTCATTGCACACTGCAAAATAAAGCTGCTCTAGTTTTCTTGTTAGCACATGGGCAAGAGTGTGAGGATTTTGAAGGAATGTGTTTTTTGAACCTCTCTAACCCTTCTGCAGTCATTCACTGGAAACTCAAACAAGGACAAGATAACATGAAGAAATTGATTGGGAATGAGAGGGTTACGCATGAATGGTTTGAAAGATGGGAAATAACTCAATGGTTGGAAGATCTTGTAAAGGGAACTTTATTGTTACTAGTAGTCAATATTATATTGCTTCTTGTTATTCCATGCATCATGAAACTGGTGAGCCTCTTGGAAGTAAATACAGTGCAAAGGGTTTAGCTGGTGCAAGACGAAGAAGGGGGAAATTGTAGCAATGTATCTGAACCTCTTCGACTAAAGGGTGCACCAGCCATCCAGCTGGAATATGTTCTTATCAGAATTTTCTCAGAGCCCTCTGGAATTCATCAAGGTTACTAAGACATAAGCCGTGCGAAAATAAGAAAGAGAAGCTGAGAAACCAAATTCCAAGACTACAAGAACTCGATAACGGGGGGCAGCAAAGCGCCTGGACTGTAACCAAACGTATCTTCTGAGAGGTACACACAGAATGTGTGGACATAACAAAGGCACCAAGATAAAAATGCGGGCCTAGCGTGTGCAGAGATTTAGAATGTGTAAGTGCATCATGTCAACAATCAACGGCTTCTGCTTAATCCTCTTGCTCCGTTGTCCTGGAGTCCTGAATTTCCCACAAGGAAAGCCCTTCTAAAAGGGCTCTGATTTTAATGATAGTTGCTGTCTAGACGATGAATAATGGGAAGAGTTCTGTCAAATCCTTCCCTCGCTGACATCTGTAAGTTTCATCTTTTCCTGATTGTACTGGTGGTTATACATTAGTTATGACTAGAAAGGAATGAGTTTTAGGGATATGTGGCAAGGAAATTGGTAGCTCTGCTTCCATTCCCATTGTCTAAGAAGAATTCTGATTTGTTTTGGACTTTTCATAGACCTCTGACTAGATTAGCATTTGTCTTTGATTGAGCCCGTAAATTTTAGGCTACTAGGCTTGACCAATGAATAGAAAAGGGAAAGTCACACAGCTTAGGTGGTTCTCTTGTCAACAACTTCTCAGTAGTAGGGCGATTTCTGTCCTCAAGTTTGTTACTTCAGCTAGCAGATTATGCTCACTCCAAAAGAAGGTGAGAAGTCTGCTACCGTAAATGGTCCGATAATTCTTCCTGCTTCTTTGTGACTCTTTTGTATGACTGGATTCTGTATTATTGGAGTTTGTTATAAGAAGTTGGATTAAATTGCGTGCGTCCGCTCTTGGGGGAAACAGAGTATTTAGCCAATAACATCTAGGCTTTTATCGACCTGAGACTGTCTGAACGGACGGGACGCTTTAAACACAGTAATTCCTGCTAGTTCCAATTCCATTTTTAGACTCGACAAACCGAATGGTAAACCTGCACCAGTAGGGAGGGACATTGGACTTTCTCCTTTTTAGAGAGAAACTAATGAAAAAGTTTCAGCAGAATCATAGCAGGCTGTAAAATAAGAAAAGCATCATGAAAAGAGGCCAATCCTATCCTCTTAGTATTGCTAGTTGTGATTGGACATGAATGAAATATGTCAGCTCTGTGTTCCTGGGTATCACATCAGTAACAGCTACTTCAGCTGCTGTAGTTGTCTCCTAAAGCTAACAACAGAATCCAAAGAATTGTGATTCCATGGTCCCAATTCACCCTGTGATGGTGACAGGTGAAAAAGGAGTGGAAGGTGCACGGGGAAATTAACTTGAATGGCCTATCTAAATCAGCAGCCACTGATTTCCTGAAAACTTCAACAGGTCAGTTGACCTGTTGGGATTCTTTTAATCTTTGGTCATGTTTTTCTTGGGATACTTGTAACCTTTCCCCATTCGTTCAGCCTTTGCCCTCAAGCCTTTGCTGACATTTCAAGTATCTCGACAAGCTGGAAATGTGTTGTCTTTATTGATCATGTCCTTATTCCCTACAAAGGGTTGTTTGCCTCAAGTCTTATTTTTGCTGGTTTTCTGCTAGTTCATTGTCAGAGGGCAGCAGGTGCTTTGTAAGAGCAAGTACACAATCCTATAGCTTGCTTTTCTTTTGATTTGGCCTGTCTAGAAAACTGAATGACTGAACATTTCCGACAGGATTTTCTCTCCCCATTACGTTTCACCGGAAGGGCAGATGCAAATCATCTACTTAAACTCTTGGCACGGAAGAAAGTAGTGGTTTGCTGCTGCATATAGGTAGAAGCTTACAAAAGGAAGGCCTTGGGCTGAGGCCCGTTACTTTGGCTAAGTAGAAAAGGACTATGGGAAGGTGAGGCCGCTGAATCAGAGGTAGATCAACAAGTTCTGGTGTATGATGGTTGGTTGAATGAATTTTGTTATGGCTTAAAGCTGTGGAACTGATAAAGGCCTGAGTGCTTCAAAAGCCTGGGTTTTGCAAAAAAGCAGCTCTCCTCTGCACCTGCCTGGGCACTCTGCATCACTAGGGACCCTCACTCCCAGTTTGCCAAGGAGATGATAGGTAGTAATGTTGCAGAGCTGCTGTGTCCATATGAACGGAATGGCAAAGAGTGAAGCGGTGGGTAGTTTTGGGCTTTAATACAGTGCTGCTGCATTGGTGCCAGCTTAGTCGGTTTTCCATCAGTGGCCTTTCTGTCTAGAAATACACTGCCCAGAGTCTTTCTAGCATGTGATGCCATTTCCTTCCTGTTGTTTTAATACCTTCCTTCAGTTGAAAGGATGATAGAATCTTTACATTTTGAAGATCCCTGTTAGGAAACACTATGCCAGAGGAGTCATTGCTCCCTTTTCTTCTGCCTCCTTTGTAATTTTCAGAGACTCATTTCAAATTTCTGCTAATGTCGAGAAGAATACTGAGACTACTTAGCAGGGTTGACGCTCTCAGCTGCTTTCCTCTTTCATACTGCTACATACTGTATGTGACTTAATGGCCTGGTTTTGTCATCCGCATTTTGCTGTGATCTGTGAACACAAAAAGAAGTCTTTGTTTTTTGCAAGAACTACCCCTAGGAGGATTTGTGTTCATTTTGATTTCTACGGTGTTAGCCCTGTTGCAGAAAAAAAGGAGATTGTACTCTCTTCTTGTGCTCTCATTCCCTCCTCTCTGCTTTGCATGTCCTAGTTGATCTACCGCCATGACTCATTTGGCATCATCTCATAGTGCAAATTCTGCACAGTTTCACGGACTTACAAATGCCCGTTGCCAAGGAGCTTATATAACCATTCAAAGATTAAAGAATTGTAGGGCTGGGCAAGTTCAGCTGCTGAAACTGTAAGTGGTTAAGTCATGCCATATTAAAGAGACAGAGCAAAGCAGTTCATCTAGGACTTTGAACTGGACACCTCTGAGAATAACAGCTTGACAGCAATGACACAGCCATCTTCCCATTCCAGAAAGAGGAAAGGGACACCTTCAATGGTTAAGATGTTTGGCATGAGAAAACAGCAAGAAATGTAGCCCAAAATACTTGAGCCAGATAAAGTGCGTTTTTCTCGTGAGAATTCTGCAGTTGTTCTTTCTTGTCTGTGCCTTTACTTTTCACAGAAGACAGGGGGGGCGTTTAATTATTATTGTTCTTTTGTTTTCTTTTCTTGGCCTCCCTCTTTCCACCTGCCATTACCAATTTTGCCTTTCTTGACTGGCTTGTCTTTCTTTACTTCTAGAAGGTTACATGAGGTCCTCCAACCTTGTCATAAACATTCGCATACAGTGGAAAGGAGTAGAAGGTACATCTAAATGCACAAAACAAACCCAGAAAAATAGAGGTTTTTTTACAGTCTTCTTTGAGAACAAGCTATCTTTGAACTGAGTAATGCTTTAACTTTTAGTCCACTCATTACTATTATTACAAGTGTTTGGCCTTTAGTACATAGCCTTTGAAATCATCCAGCCCAGTATTTTTGGCTAATTTTTTTTTATTTCTCTCGGGGACTTTGTTTCTTAAGGAATAGTCCAGAGCGAGAGCGTCCATGGTAGAGTTATGCTGCCATAATAAAAGCGTCGTAAATTCTGGTACAGTTTGTGCTGGTAATAGGTCTAGGAAAGAAAGGTTTTACATCTTTTTTGACTTTCAAATGTAACCATTATTTGAAACAGTTAAGAGTTGGGCTTTCCCCCCCTCCAAAATACTTCTCTCTGGAATGTTACTCAGGGATTACACATAAAAGCCCACCCTGTAAAATATGTTGCTTACTGCAGATAATCTGCAGTAAGCGCAGCTTAGCAGCTAGAGATGATTATGTGGGTTAAATGACATTCCTTCCTTCTGCGGCAATGGAAACTCTGTCTAGGCAGACATACTCAACAAAAGTTACCATGGCTTAGCTCCTCTCCTAAACTTCATGTGCATTTTAAAACTTTCCAAGAAGGTGAATTCAAGCTCCTTCATTGCTCTCTGCTGGAGTCCCAAGAAAATATCAGTGTGCTTTTTGTCATTTACAGCTGTCATTGCTTAGCTCTTGAACATGACACTCTCTCATGACTGATGAAAGTTGTCTAGTTAAGAGTGGGTCAAAGACACGCTCCTGCTCTAGAAGGAGATGAGAAGGTTTCTGCAGTCTTTGTCATCTCTACTGCTTGTGATTTCTATACAAAACCAGTGGGAAGTTTTCTGAAGGCAGTCCAGAAGCTGGCAAGATGGACAGCTTACAACCAAACACTTGCTGCACTGCTACCACGGTGATACCAGGAAGGACTTAAAAAATTTAAAAGGGCAAACAAAGCAGTTGGAAGGAAAAGAACATTAACCATTATTCCAGTCTTCTAATATGTCCTCCTTTAAGTCATCATTTTCATGCAGTTTAACGGCTTGCGTTGGTATCCCTCAAAAGGAATCTGAGACAGAGTAAGCTTTTTAATGCAGTAGATGTGACACGTGCAGGCCAAGTTGCCTTTGTTGACATCAAATGCCAGTTATGCTTGAGCTACCCTTTGCTTAAGGTACTTTGCTTACACTAAGAATTTTACTCCTCATTGAGCAAATTTTGCTGTCATGATTGAGTAAATTTTATTCATGATAGAGTGAATGTTACTGTCACTCAGAATTTTACTGTCATGATTGGCATGGAAACTTTTCAAGGAAAGCTCTGGATAGCAATGTTTGTGTAAAAATAGTATTTTATCTCCTGTATTTGTGTGAAGCAGGTAAGCCTTTTGCTGTCACCAGTGTTGCTTACCCTTTCATGTCATATCCCTCTTCATATCCATATTCTGCTGAAGGGTTAGTAATCTACTTTAAAATTGGCACGTGGAATAAGACTCCTTTTCCTTTTTGAAAGCTAATGTCATTTGACCTAGTGACAGTAAATAATTCATGAATTGTAAGTCCCCAGCTAGCATCTTTTACGCATATTCTAACCTTCTAAAGAAGTAACAAAAACACTCTCCGATACTTGACTTTCTTAAGCACACAAAATGCTTCCCTCCTTTGCAGTTGGCATCTGTAAAATGAACCACATCTCTGCAGTATTTTAACGTGCGCCATATTTAGCCAAGTAATTCAAAAGAAATAAAAAGCAGCCCCTTCGATTTGGAAATATTTTTGAATTGTTTTTGAATATACAAAACATACCCTTACCGTACGCATTGCATGCAGATTTAATCGTCGTGAAAGCAAACCCTATGTTTCTGTTCGGATAGCACGGTTTTCCAGTTTCCACAATTGTTGTTGGCACAGTTTTCTACTTATGTGACTGTTAGGACACTCACAGGTACTTCTAAGGTACTGTAGTAAGCGGAGAAGGAGGAGAGGTTGTGCCTTATTTCTGGCTTCCTTTGGTTTTCTTTTTGGTTTTCTTCCTCTTGCTCTTTTTCATGTCACCTTTCTAGATACTGTGATTTAGATTTGCAGTTTACTAAGCTGTGCTTTCTGTCTGGAATTCTTTGAAATTCCGAGAGGAACCCAACTGGTAAATATGCATCTTTTTATGATTTGCTAGCTACATAGAAAATCTTCCTGCTGCTCTAAAATGCTTTTATTTGATATGCATTTTTATCACCATTCCAATGAAAAGAAAAGTTCCTCTATTCACTGCTTTTGTACTGGATTCAGTTCAATGTGTGCTAACGGTGCAAAAAAGTCCTGCTGGAAGAAAGGATCTGCATACCAATTGACCAAGACACGTGCTACAAGGGTCTTGGAAAGGTTCAAAGTTTCTCTACCTTTCTGGCAGTCTGTCTTCACAGCAGGACTTGATGAGGGATTTTGCTGGCGTTTCTTTGACAGAAAGCAACAACAAAGCAAGCAAAATGGAGCAGCAAAAGAAGAGAGCAGCAAAAGGTACATTATCCCCTCTGTTATTTATCATTGTCGAAAG
Organism: Agelaius tricolor; assembly: GCF_023055355.1. Lineage (NCBI taxonomy): Eukaryota > Metazoa > Chordata > Aves > Passeriformes > Icteridae > Agelaius > Agelaius tricolor. Next base: position 6,119,057 of record NW_027269293.1, on the reverse strand, counting down.
AGATTTTTTCTCGCCATGTTACATCAAATACCTTAGTAGAGCTAAAGACTAGAAAAACGCAGCTCTGTTCTGGTTCATTAAAAGCAAAGCCATCTGTGGACAGAAGTGCCCAGCGTGATGCTGGGAACTCCTAGCTGGTTTCAGTAAGCTGTCTGGAGAACGGCATTTTCGGTGGGCTTTACTAGTGTGTCTGTAAGGAAGGGGAGTTTATGTGCAGCTTTGAGCCCTGAGAGTGCCATAGGCAAAGAGACCCATCGTGTAGCTCTCTGACCAGCCACAGCACACTGAGGCATGATGGATTACTCCCAGAGTTCACGTGGTAGAAAGGTTTTCTGCCCCCGTGAAGGACGACACATCCATTTGCTTGAATAGAGCCATTCTGTATGTTACAATGGTAACTTGAATTCATCAAGTTTGTGCTATTTGTACAATGGCAGTGAGCTTGGATTCTAAAGCTTCTCGTGTTTGATCTGTTTCCTGTTTCAGTAAATAGCAAAACTTCCAAGGACTGCAGCGACAAGAAGATGAAGCTGCTAGCGTATTTCAAATGTTTGCCTAATAAAATGGTGATTTTTGCACATATTCGCAATGGAAATTTACGGTACCAAAACACCAGCTCTGCTCAGGGCAATTCTGAAATTGACTTGAGCTCTTTTCCGTGTTTCTTAGCAGGTGAACTGAGATACTTCTAGCTTCCAAGGCAAGGCGTTTGACAGCAGCTTCAAAAAGGCCCAGGCTGTTGGATGAAAAGGTGAAAAAACTGAGGGAAATGGGGGGAAATTTCACTTCTGGTTTATGTCATAGATTCAGCCAGATGATCAACAAGCATTAGTTTTATAAGGTACCAGCGTAGTCTTTCACTCTTGCAGATCCCCAAAAGCTTAACCATCCAGCAGCTTCTTCCTTGCAACAAGTGCCACAGCCAGAAGCCAGGTCTGGCCCTCACCTTCTCCTCGCAGCCTACAAACTCTGCCAAACGTACCGGTGATTCTCACTTTCCTTCTCAGCTACATGGACAAGCACATCCTCTCCATGTCTCCGAGTCCTTAGTGAAACCAAACAGCGGTTCACCTTCAAACAGCTCAGTGTGCCAGGACAGAAAGATTTCACTGGCCTGCCCCCTTGCTTTTTCCTTGCAGCCTTTTATTTTCAGAGCATACACCGAGGCATTGTATTTTGCTTCTCAGCTGAGTGCATTGCCATATTGCTGGAGTCCCACACGTCCATCTCCTTCTCGCACAAACTGCTTCTGTTGAAACATGCTGATGTGATGTGCTTTCCTGCTCAGCTATTCACACAGTCACATGCTATGTCCTGCTTGCAGTCTGAATCTAAAAGGAGACGTTTCTGACTATGTCTCACAGACACAGATGTACCAGGATGAAAAGGTTGCTTGGACCTTACCACTTACGTTCGAAAACATCCATTCTCTCCACAATCAAGAGACACCTTTCTTTGCTTTACATCCTGCAAACTTCACTCACACACACACACACGCACACACACACACACACACAAGAGAGCTACGCACTTTCTTTCTTTCTTTCTTAGCTGCACACACTCACCTATTTCCCACCTTGACCTCTCTACCACTTCTCCTTCGGCCTTGCTGTGCATGGACATTTCCTGTTAAGATACCCATTGTGTTGCCTATCCCTCCCCCACATTGCCTTGCCTCTCCTACCCAATCTTGCATTTCCTTGTCATTGCTGACAATTCCTTTCTTTTCCCTTGCCTTCCTGACCCATGCATGTCCTTCCCTTGCCCTTCATACCAACCCAGTGCCTTGTAGTGACTTGCTCACCTATCCTTCTTTTCCTTCCCATTTGTCCAGCTCCAATCTTTCATTTCCTTCTCCTTCTAGGACTCTTATTGCCTTGTCTCCCTCTCTTTTGTGTTGCCTGGCAAAGCCACCACTTGTCTGGCCTTGTCCTTGAACCCCTTCCTTGCCTTGCATTACCTTGCTCACCAGTCCCCCACCTGGAATTCACCACCTCTCTTTTTGCGGAATCTCTTCAACATGCATTGCCCTGCCTGCTTCTCCTAGGATTCTCCAGGCTTCCACTGGCTTTTTTTTCTCAAGGCCCCAGCGTTTCAGGAGCTTGTGAGAAGAAGCCTGGAGGAGGCCACGTGCAAGCACACCTATCTGTCCTGACAGCTTTCTTCTGACATCTATGCTTCCATGCCTTGAATTTTGGACACAAAGTTCATCTTTCACCCTTGGGCTTCAGGGGCAGAATGACAGTTCTTTTGCATACAAAGGAAAGCAGGCAACCCAAGTGTCCTAGGTGCAGATTAGACACGACCCATGCAAGATCAAGGCTGGACAGAGCGGTCCGTCCGGGCCGCTTTTGTGTACCAGCAATCTTTGAATGGACCTGCCACTTGCCTTGCATTGGGCAACCAACCAGTTTCCTTGCCATGCCCTGCTCATTCTCCATTGCTTTGCATTCCCTTGCATACCCATGCCTCACATTTGACCTGCCTGCAGTTTTCCTACAGGGCTTGGCCTTGCCTAGCCCTTCCAGTTACCATTACCTCCTATGCCCAGCCTTGCCTCTAACTTCTGGGACTTGTCTCACCTACCACTCCATTTGCTTTCCCCTCACAGCTTCAGTCTTGCCAACCTGTCCCTTGACTTGCCTACAATTGCCTACACTTGTTTTGCATTGCCTTACCTGCATGGAAGGCAAGGCAAAGAGTGGTAGACAAGGCAAAGCAAAGCCAGGAAGTTATTGGAAGGGCTAGGCAAGGCAGACATAGGCAAGCAAGCAAAGCTAGGGTAGGCTAGGAAAACTAGACATGGTACTGGAGGCAAGGCAAAGCCAAGTGACTTGGAGTGCCTTTCCTTGGCTTGGGAAGTAAAAGATATGGTGGCAATGTTGGTAGGGCAGATGATAAGGTATCGTGGGAAGGTATAGTACAGCAAGACATTTCTGTCCTGGTCCTTTCTGTGTAGGAGCCATTGTTGGACAGAGTCAGTACCGGACGTGGTATGCAACTTTTGCTCAGTAAGTTCCTGAAGGAGAACAGCAATGCTTTCTCATGGGAAGGAAAGAACTTAGCCCCAGTGTTGGAGGTGCAGATAAGAAGCTGTGTCGTGCAGCTTAAGGGCGGCAGCAACTTTCTATCCTGGCATATTTGGTTTGGAAGCCCTGACTCAATTTGTACAAGCATGGAGTCGGTATCCATCTTTGGAAGGCAGTCTCCTTCCTGCAAGAATCCATTTGGCATGTGTTTTCCACTTTCTCAAGGCAGCCTTCTTAAAATTCTGCCAGCACACTTCTTTTGGACAAGGTAAAGAGCTGCGCTGGGTCTTGGTGTGCAGCCTAGCTAGTGCCCCGCACAGGTAATGCCCAATAACAGTGGTCTGACACCTTTGTAGAGGATCAGGCCCTGGATGCTTTGGATTTTGGAGGAGGGGATGCCATTTCTTTTGAGATGGGCTTCTAGTTCCTCCTCCCTTTGGCAAAGTTTGGGTGGCCACTTTGGGTGGTCTCAGTGAATTGAAAGGCTTTTCCCAATAGGCAGTTCTCTGGCTTAGAGTTGTTGAACTGTCAGTGGCAATGCAGAGGCCAGGCCAGGCCTCTGCAGGACAGGTTTTTGTCCCTTGTAGCTTTAGGGACTGTGTGAGCAGTCCCTGGTGCCATCCCATTTGGATCCTGACTCTGAGAGATTGAAGGCTTACGGTGGTACCTAGAGCTGAGTAGGAAAGTGGCGATAGCAGGGTGCGCGTTTATAGTTTGATGGGTGCAATTGAAATTGTAGGCAGCAAAGCGCTTTCTCCACCAACAGTTTTGCGAGCTCTGTTGCGAGCTCGGCCGACATTTTCAAGTTTGTCACCAGACTCTGTGAGAGAGAAAAAGTATGTTAGGGCAGAAGATCTGGTGTCAGCCTTTGAGTGTGGGGCAAAGAAGAGTATCCACTTGGAAGGGGAAGATCGGTGAAATCTTTTTGTCCTGACACAGTTGATTGGAGAGCAGGGATGTTTCTGACTTGGCTGGGTCCTGGGGGTGGTTGTGAGCTGGGCTCGGTGCGTGTCCTGGTTTTGTGAGTTGACAATGCTGTGGTGTGGTTATTTAGAAGAGCGCTGACAGTGCCCAGGAAAAAGACAAGCACTTTTCTAGCCCAGCCCTGTTCGTGTGGGAGCAATGTAGGGACGAGAGCTCCGCTGTGGATCCTGGCTCTCGGGTACTGACAGAATGGGATCCTGCATGTAGCCCAGAAGGAAGAAGAATCATTTCATTGTTGGCTGCACAGTTTAGAAGCTTCAAAAGAAAAGGCAATTGCAGCATGGCCTCTTCATTTTAGAAAGTTTTCTGGGCCATCAGCTGCTCAACATGTAACTTGCACCCACTGAACTGCATTCAGCTTCCTGGAGATATGCACTTTCCCTCAAGATCTAGGTACCATCTTGCACTCGAACGCTTGAAGATCCCAAACCGCTTCAAAATGTCCAGCGGCTGCTCTCAAAGAAAAAGTCCTACAACAAAAAGGCAGTGCTGGCCATAACGGTCCCTTTGCAGTCTGTCAACCAAATGAAACATACTAGCGATTCTCACATACTTTCTCAATGATATATATACGTGCATCAGCACATTCTCTCAAAGTGACAGAGACTATCGCTACAGCCAAGCGTTTTCAGCTGCACTTCTGACTGACAGATGTGCCAGGACAGAAGGCATTTGCCAACCTACCCTCTTTCCTGTGCAACCTGACATTGGCAGCGCAAATATTTTCACATTCTTTCATTGTGGCCATGTCCAAAGCAGCTAAAGATCACACAGGTGGAAGTGTCAAGACAGAAGATGTTCTCAAAGTAACTCCTTTTTTTTCTAAACAGCTTTTAAACTGCGCACAATGCTTTGTATCTTCTTTCCCACATAGACCTGCCCCCACTTTTTCACACTCACATCTTTGTTGCAAACATCCAGCAGCTGTTTGTGTAGAAAAAGGCTCTAGAAAGAAAAGCGAGACTTGGGCTGCACCTTCTGCCTGCCCTGTGTAAGCCACATCAAGCTCACCAGTGCGCTCTGTCCTTCCCTTTTCCGCTGCAACTACCATTGTGTTCTCTGGATCTCGGAACCTAAAGGTAGGCACATTTGTTTCCACAGAAGGGCCATAGGTAGCAGCACAAATAGCTCTCACTGAACTTTAATCCTTACCACTGCCACCATGAGTTTGGTTGGTAGGCCAGTAGGAGTCATGCTCCTTTTACAGCTGGTATGCGGCAGCCACCAGCCCAGTGCTCTTCGACTCTTGTAACCAATCCTGCTTTTACTCTCCCGGAGGGGATTAGGCATCTGTTTCTCACACAGATCATTGTGGCAGCAGCCAACGGCTCTAGTGCACTGCTTCTGCCAAAAGACACTGGGGCCAGGCACTTACCTTCTCAGCACTACATAGACCCGTATTCTGCGTCTCTTGTCATCCAGATCATACCACAAAGCGTTTCACAGAGAAAAAATGTGCCAGGACAACAAGCTTGGCTGAAGTGTACCCCTGAAACGGGTGGAAGTTTGTATTTGCACCACATTCAAGGGGCAGTCCTCTTTCCTATACAACCTGCAAACTGTTGTCTGTTCCCAGTGCCCTCTGCCCGCTCCTTCTTACCTTGAAGTACCATGCCAAAGAGGGCTCTGTGCTGAGGTCTCAGAAGAAGAGGGAAGCAGATGTGTTTGTAAAGTGGACTGTCTGTTAGTCACTTCCCTCTTCAAAGCAGTGTGTTCCATGCCAAGCAGACAACAAAGCAACAAAAGATGAGTGTGACTCTGCATTCAAATCCTGCAATGTTCCCAGAAGTGAATTTCTCTCTTCTATAGGACTGACTTGTATGAAGTGGCGTGGTTGTTTCCTTCCATTAGAAGGGAAACTCATCTAGCCAGGCTTCATCACCCCCTGCATCTTTTGGGGTAGTTCTTGGAAGAAAATAGAGAGCAACTTTTCCACTCCACATGATTCATGTTTCATTCTCTTCCTTCTGTACTTCAGGGAACAAGCTATCAATTCCCTACTCTTTCTATGAAAAGGCATGAAGCTATTAATTAAATTCCCATAGATATAATAAGGAATCAAAGTCTTTTATGCCTGCAGGGCAGGCCCTTATGGTATGAAAAGTATGGATTGTCAAGGGTGGAAGAAGATCTGCATGAAAAGGGAGAAAGCCCAGAAGCATGCAGGGATTTTCAGGTATGAAAGGGAAAACGACATTAAATTGTCAAGGGAAAGAAATTGAAAGAGGCAGGAGGGAGAAGGGAGGAGGAGGAGGCAAATGCTGCCTTTGAGGCAGCTGACACAAGGACCGTCGGCCTCATGAGCAAACAAGAAAACCAAATGAAACTTCACAGCAATCTCATCCACAACTTAGTGGACAAATGTGCAAACCCATTTCTTCATTTATTATGTGTCTAATATATAGAGAGATGTTCTTCATTCTGACAGAATTTTCAGGGAGCAAGCTAGTGTAAGGCACCTGGAACCAATGGTGTATTGGAAATGGCCAACATGCAGAACACGCTCCATCCTGAACGCTACCACAGCAGAATCACAGGATCATAGAATGGCCGGGGTAGACAAAGACCTTAAAGGCCATCTAGTTCTCTGACATGGGCGGGGACACCTTTTACTTGCTCAGGTTGCTCAGAGCCCCATCCAGCCTGCCCTTGAACACCAGGTTGGGGTGTCCATAACTTCTCCAGGCTCTCTGTGCCAGTGCTTCACCACCCTCACAGGGAAGAATTTCTTCCAAGTATCTAATTTCAACCTGCCCTCTTTCATTTTGAAGCCATTGCCCATTGTCCTGTCTCCAGAGTTGCTAATGAAGAGTCCCTCTCCTGCTTCCCTTCAGATATTGGAAGGTGTTGTGAGGTCTCCATGCAACCTTCTCTTCACCAGGCTAAACAGCCCTCATTCTCTCAGCCTGTGTGTCATGGCTTGACACTGGGACAATGCCAGTGCCCCCACGAGTATACTCTCTCCCTGGTTTCTGCTGTGAGATGTGACCAGGAATAAGCAAAGCAGGCTCCCACTTAGGAAAAAAAAAAAAAATTAACTAAACTACAAGGGAAAGGAAAAAAAAAAAAAGAAACACACAAGGAAAATGAAAACTTCACAAATACATCTCCTCCTCCTCCTCCCCAAATTCCCAATACAATACATCCCCCAAATCATCGACTCTCGGTCCAGCACCACCCTTCAGAATACTCAATCCTCAGTTCATCAAGAGGAGGAGTCCTTCTTGTGCCAATGGTGACCTCTTCCTTTCATGTCCAGTGCTCTCACCAATGAACACGGACCAGAGCTGCTTCTAGGGTCGACTTTTAAGGATGCTTTGTCCCACTGCAAAAAGGTACAGTCTCAACTTTGGGACATCTGTCCCCCCCATATTTTTCACCGCCTGGGGCCGAGAGGTACCCACACTGAACCCTCTTGGTCCTGAGGCATTGCCTCCCCCTAGAATGCAGTCCCTGTATCACAAGGAAACATGGCTCTGTCCATGGCTACACACAAAGAGTCCAGCATAAGCTACTCCATCATCTTTTCCACCTGCCTTCTTCTCAATTTCTCTCCTGGCCCATTTCCTCTTATCTCCTCTATATCTCTCTTCTCATTCAACTCCAGGAGGATTAGCATTTGTAAGGTTTCCATCATCCAAGAAAAGGGTTAAAAATCTGAGGCTCTGTCTGTCCAGAACTCCCATGGCTGCCCTGCCAGGCACCTTCTTGCACTCCCCTCTTCTCCTTCTCGGCCGGCCAAGAACAGGCACCAGCTCTCTCTCTATCTCTCCTGGGGGGGCGGGGGGGCTGCCTGATGCCTCTCAGTGCTCCTCCACCCTTCCATCCTGCAGGGGCCTTCACCTCCCTTCTGGCCAGGGCCCCAGCCTACCTCACCTGGCCGGGTGGCTTCCCCTGCCCCGCCCAGTAAGCAGCCAGGCAGGGGACATCTGAACCTTTCCCTGACCAGAACCCAAGAGAGCCTCCCAGGGGAGAGCCCTGCTTTTAACCCCGTGTTCTCAGAGGCGCATCCAATGTCCCAATGGCCACCTTAGGTGCCAATATTAAAATCTGAACATCCATTGGCCTCACCACAGCATCCCAGAAAACACATTTCCTGTCAAACCACCACACTGTGGGATATGCTCTTGTCCTGAATACTGAACTGCAGTATTGTCTGATGATTTTTTGAATCCTTTGAAGGCATTTTGAATTTTGAATTCTTTTTCAGCCTTAAATTAGACTAAATAGCTTTGATTTGTGGGTATTGAGCAACAGAAATCACTGCCCTGGCTTGCCTTTTTTACAACTCCTTTCCGTGGGAGACTCGCTGCAAACGTCACAGCTGGTGAGACAGTGGGCCCACCATCATTCTGAAAGAGCTTTGCACAGTAAACATAGAGGAGGATTAAATATTGAAATGCAGATGACAGGAGCTGCCCAATGGACTCTGCTGGTGGAAATCAAATACTAGTCTAGTCTTTTGAATGCAAATAATTCCTCCCAATGAGGCCAGACAGGCTTGTTTGCCTTTGAATCTGAGCATGTGGACAGTAGTGGATGGTCTACAGGTTGAAAACAGTGTAGATACTTCTCCTTTTTTTCAATAGTGGCTCAGAAACTGAAAAGGCAGCTACCAAATGGTAAATACATCCCTACAGATTCAAAAATGGTTGTTCTTAAGTTGCATCTCCACCATAACAACAAATTGTTAGAACTAAAATACAGATGGGAATTTTATAGCTTCTCAGAAATGAAGCAGGAATTGGCCAATGGGCCTTAGCGGTAGCTACAAGTTTTTCAGCATGAGGCATCTCAAAAGTATTTTAACCGTACAGAACTTTTCTGTACTTTTGGCCTTTTATCTCAAGGATGCATCAAAAAAAAAAAACGAAAAAAACCCCAAGAAAAATAAAAAAGAACAAACCCTACCAAATATATATATATATATCTTACATGACTAAGATAATAAGCACAATCAGTAACATATATAGAAACAGAACCCATGGTTTTTAACTTTCAACCTTGTCTTCTCAACACACTCTCGAAAATGGAATTGTTTCCCTATCTGCCTTGAAATATTTTGGAGCAAAAAACACTCTAAGGTCCTGATAGGTGTTTTGGTCAAAAATCCCTTCTTCTGGTTTTCTGTCCAGAAGCAGAGTAATGGAGGGGAAAACTGGTAGCTGGCCAAAGGAGGTAGGAAGAGTAATCATCATCCGCAACACTGGGGCTAAAGAAATTTCCACAGAAAATTACCTGCCTTATTACTTGTTCATGTGGTGGGTTAAAGCTCAGAATCTGTTTCCATGTTTCCCATCCCTCGAATGTTCTATTTCACAGAATTCGAGCCCCTCAAACTTCAGTCCTGCCAGAACAGCCTGCCACGTGCTGTCATAGGGGATCTGCTGATGCCCACTGACTCTGGTACCAGTCTAGTGCTCGTCACTGTTGCAGATCAAGAACTACTGAATAGTTCTGATGAATGCTCTTAGAGTGGTTGAAAACAAGGAAAGAATGACTAGACATTTGTATGATCAAATCCCCTGATGGAATAAAAACATGCCAGGACAACAAGCTTAATAAATGTATTCATTGTCATAAGAAGGGAGATGAAGGGTCCAAAAGATTACTTGCATACTTACTCTTCTAAATCCCTTGTCATCTGGTAAATTGCAAAGGATGCCCGGCTTTCACCAAAATGCAAATCAGATTAAAATGTGAAGCCTTACACTTTACTGGATATAAAACTTCATCATCCATTTTTAAATCTTAGAGATTGCGATGTTGTCCTGGTTTAGGGCAAATTTGGAGGAGAATTTCCAAATTAGGGCCCCTCCCCGCAACTGGTTCGGGAAGGATTCCTCAGAGAGAAGTGGAACGAACCTGTTTATTTAATAGGCACAGCACCCCCCAGCACGCAAAAGGAACAATTCCGGATGACACCGCTCTGAAAAAGATGACAAATTCAGAAAGTGTCTCTTGGGCGGGTGCTCACTCTCTTCTCAGTTCCTCCAGCGCTGGGCCAGCTACTGCAGGCCACAAGGTGTTTCCCAGGTCCCAGTCCGGAGCAGGTTCAAAATGGTCAGTAAAAGGAAAGGAGAAACGGTCCAGGAAGAAATTTGGACAGTTTAGCTAAACTAGCTAATGAGCAAAAGCAAGCAGAAGCAAAGCAAGCAAGAGTGAGAGAGAGCAAAGCGAAAAGCAAAAGCAGCAAAAGCAAAAGCTGCAGTCTCTGTGTCCCGCCAGGCTGAGAAGAAAACCAAACCAAAACTTTCCCTCTTCAGAGCCACTCTTAAAGGTACAGAACATAATATCCAACATTCACAGAACACATGAATGGGGATACAAGCATCATAACGTCACCCTAGGACAGATGTATTTCCTATTAATACCTTAATATTAATAAGGTTTAGAGCTGGAATTCAGAGGGAAAAGAAAGCTATTTTGAATTCATTCTATTCAATCATCTTGTCTGGACTGTCTCTTCCTGCTTTTCACTTCTGAAACTCTGTATGAAAGGCATAGAGTTCTGGATTAATTCTTTTCAACAGTTTCCCCCGTTATTCTTCTTTAAAGGCAAACCTGAAAAATCCACACTTTCTTTCCCAACCACTTCTAAAATTCCATTGAGAAGCAAAAAAAACCCCATCAAACAACTAAATCTCTGCTCCAATTTGTAGGAAAAAAACCCCATGCCATTAACTGCTTTCCTAACATTTTCTTTCTCTTGTATTAATATGGCAACCTTTTCTTGCTTTTATAGATTAGAACCAAATTCTTAAAGCTATAAGGAAACACAGGTTTACTGTAGCTGATTCTGAGATACAGTAGTCCAGCAAGGAGTTCAGACCTCAAAAGAAGAGTCGGTACAACAAGATTCAGCACAACGTTGAGACATATTAGCTATTGTTCAAGAAAAGCCGCCAAAATGAAACTGCTTAGACTTCTATACTATCATGGGTGCCTGCTTCCAGAACCTGACCTAAGTTGCTGGAAACTAGCTGCAATATGACTGCAAACAATGCTGTGAATGTAGGACATTGTTATTCTTCTCTTCCATTGAAAACCACAAGTGGAGTTGCGTCATTTTCTTAAAAATTCTGTATTTCCTTCCAAACTGGTAAAATAATGATAAATAAAGTGTTCTGTTCATACAGTTTAAATCTAATAATGTTCAAAATGAAAATAAAAAAAATTCCTTCAGATATGGTCTGCAATAATACAGCCAAGAGAAGATGAACCAGTCTGGCCTACAAAATAAAGTGAAGCAGAATCTGGGAATTTGGAACACCTTACGATGTAATATTTAAAGAAAAAAAAGAAATAAAATGTAACCTACCCAATCTCAATCAGTGATGCACTGACAGAGAAAAAAGAACTCATTACTACTAATATTTCTTTCATTCTCAGACAAGAAGTTTGCATGGAAGATTGTTGCGAAAGACAGCAGCCTTCTTCTTTACAACATATTCTTCAGAACTCCAGGAGACAAATCATTAGAGCTATGAGGCTCTTTCTCCCTGTAAAACTTCCAGAGCATAGCCAATATTATATTCCTTTAGAGATCCTCACCGCCCTGGGCGACTGGTGGATAGTCTACAGCTCCAGTACATCAGCCAGACGCTCTGCCTTATTTAGCATGGCTACTGCAGCAAGGACATCATCTCTACTGGCTTTCTATCCAAAATATATGCAAGGCACAACAAAGAATATACCACAAACACTGAGCACAGCTTATGGCCTTCAAAACAAAAATCTCACGATGGCAATACTGGATCTTCTGATCCAAACCATCAGGAAACATTTCTTTAGAGGCGAAAAAAGCTCCTGTTGATTGTACAAAGAATAGTTATGTAAACCAGAGTTGCATGACCCAATATTTCTATTGAACTGGAACTATTTTGATCAATATTATGGATCCATTTCTTTTCAGGGCATTTGGTAAAAAATGTAAAGTATAGTTTAAAAGGAATTATTCGATGCGTACTAAGTACTAGGGATTAGTTAAGGTGTGGGTTTTGCATGGCTTGGTTTTTGGTGGGGAGGGAAGAAGCCAGCCACAGAAGTGAATCTTTTGTGAAAAGCTCCTAGAAGCTTCCTCCATGCCTGGCAAATCCCTGCTTGGCACTAAGAACAGACATGCTGCTAAGCCAATTAGACAAGCAGTAATATATTTAAGAAGGAAATCAAAACTGCGGCCAGTTAACTTTTAAGTTTGCTAATTTTTTGGTTGGCACCTCTTCTGGTTTGAAAGCAAAACCAGCAAGAGATGCTGTCGCTGTTGCAGTGTGTGTTTTTGATTGTAATGCAGTTTGAGTAGTCAGTTTGATAATACTTCCTGTTTTGTGCTGTTGGAGCATATTTTATTATTAAGGGATTGTTCCTTTCCCCCCGTGTTGTTAGTTTTTGCCCTAGTTGTCCATCTCCCCAAAGACCTGCCCTTTTGTTCCCTTTTCCTCCTCCCACTGAATGTCAATCCCTCCCCAAGCCTGCCCCTTTCTCTAGAAACTTCCCTATCAATTTTATAGTCTTCAAAACTCCATTGGTTTGTTTGAGTTATTCTCCTCCCCTGTAGTCCCCTATTGGTTCAAACATTGTGTTCCCCGCCTTGTGGTCCACCCCCAGTTGCTCCCAGTGTGTTCAAGATTGTATCCTCCTCTGGGACCTCTCCCCATTTCTAAGTTGATGTATGCATTTGGCTCAGTGTCTTTGTGTCCCTGACCCTCCAGGAAAGAAACTCCTTTGGAAAACATACAGAAGACCTCTCCCTGTTCCTTGTCCCTGCCCTCGGCGCAGTCCTATCCCCAATGCAGTCCACCTGTGCCATAGAGCAGCTGTGCCCTACAGCTGCACCCTGGATTCGACAGCTTTCTGGGGGCAGCCCACTCTGGCTGTTGGTGTCAGGAGCTAGTCGGTCTGAAGAAATCCAGCATGGCAGCAAGACTCCAAGTCAGAAATACAATTTATTAGGGAAAGGGGAAAAACCAAATACATTCAATAATACAAAAGAAACACCACGGACAGAATACAACCTGTCACCCTGCTAGTTAGGGTGGTGGCAGGAGTCCGGATGAAATGGTCTTGTTGAAGTGGTGATCCTGTAGAAACCATCTGGTAGCTCTTGTCCTCTGAAGACCAGTGGGTGAGGGTGGCCGTTCCTCTAGGAAGCCAGTGGAAAGACTGCTTGTGGTGTCCCAAAACTCAGATTATATCCAGCTGGGGATGCTCTGCCCCTGGGCAGGGCATCTTGCAATGGGCTCAAATTGTTCTGAGTCATGCGGTGGTTCCTTGATTAGCCTTTAAACAGAAATGGCTCCTGGAGGGAGTCATCTCTGAATCATGTGGCAAGACATGGATGGCCCCGTTAAGAGATAAGGAGATAAGGAAAAAACAATGCCCCTCCTGGTTTCAGCAGCTCTTGAGGTTGGGAGCAGAATACATTTTTATATTGTAGCCTAGGACAATACAGGATGAATGCTTTTGCATTTGCAGGAAGTTTGTGTGGATTTGAAAAGCATCCTTATAGCAGAGGCACAAAAGTATTCTCATCCCCTTTTAAATCATCTTCAAACCAAGCAATTCTCGCAATAAGGTAGCGCATGAATGACTTGCAAGTGAGTTGAAGAAACACGGCAAAGATAAGTAGTGTTCAACTGCAGAGAATCGTTTAGGGACACCATACCTTTATATACCTTTATATTTTAAATCAGGAAGCATGGATGGACCGTTTTTTTCCCCTTAGTTGACTACAGAACCAGCGGTCCCTTGCGGGAGGGTGTTTGGACTCAAGATGACACTGGCAGCTAAGAGCATGGCTACATAGAAGGTGCTACTTTGAGACCAGAACATTCAACTACTTCAAGGCAGATAGGAGAATAGCTGACTAGTGACAGCTCTGAGCAGAAGAGTCTGTGGCTTATCCTGTGGGACCAATAGTAAGACATGTCAATTGAAAAACCCCATTCATTTCCAAGGAGCAAACATCAGTAAAAATAAAAGGTCAAGTAAAGACACCCTAGTGCTCTTCTTATCAGAAGCATGTTCCTCCATATGAGAGTATTTAGGAAAGGACAGTCCATTCATAAAGAAAGGTGTGCCAGTTAGAAAACCTGTAGAACAATACAAGACAAACTCACACAATACACATCCTCAAATGCAAAATGAAGAAATAATCATTTCAAGCTTCCGTGGAATTAATTGCATTTTATTTGTTCTTTTCATTTCAGCTGCTCTCAAGTTATTTTTTAAGACTGAATTTTATGAATTCAGCAAAGCTCTCTTTTTGAATGTCTGCATACCCCTATAAAACACTGAGGTGACAAAGAGAACGGCAGTGGAAGGAAACCTGGTCCACCTCCCCCTCCTTGAAGCTTTAGGCCAGCGAGTGATTAGAATTTAGTCACTTCATTTGCTTTACCAAGAGAGAATGTTTTCCAGCCTTTATCTTTCCTTTTGGAGCTGATCCACTTTGTAGTCATAAATTCTTGACTCAGTTGGTGAGAAACAATGGCATTACAGCCGTGGATGTTAAAGTGCACTGATGGGAAATGAAGTTTTCATCTTCAGGTCCTTGCTTCAGTAAATATTCCAAATTCATCAGAAAGAAAGTTCCCAGACCAGTAATCCCCACTCAAATGACCTAATTCAAATAGTCTGTAGGCATAAGAGGCATCCAGCAGGTGCTGTCATCTGTTAGGGGAATACCCAGCCAGTACATGATTGTCTAGTTAGGCGGCAACAATTTTGGAAAGAATTTAGTTTTTTTTGTATTGCAAGTGAATACATTTTATTAGTGGATACGGGTAAAAGAATGTCTTCTGCATCCTTTCAGAGGGGAAGCTTCCCTAGATCTAAAGCTGCTCAGCTCCATGATAGGATGCTTTGTCTGAAAAGGGAACTTAAGTCTTTGTCCTTTTGGATTGCTTCCATAGTTTTTCACTCACTCTTCAGGTACCTGTTAATATGTTCTGTTATCCCCTGCAAACTTTTATGGGCATAGTCACTGAATTGGTACGTATTCCATGAAGTCCACAGGCCCTGTTGAGATGCAGCCACAGGTCTCAAGGGTGTTAGCAGATGTTATTCTGAGGCCACTCCTAATGATGTTTGATGGATCATAGTGACTGAGGAAAGTGCCCAAAGACTGGATGAAAGCAAATGTCACCCATCTTGGAAAAAGGCAACTAGGAGGACTTGGAAAAGTACAAGCCAGCCAGCCAGCGTCATTTTTATCCCCAGGAAGTTGATGGAGCAGCTATTGCTGGAAAGCATTGCCAGGCACATGAAGGAGGACAAAATAACATAGTCAGCATGGATTTACCAGGGGAACTTGATGCTGAACAACTTTTTAAACTCCTCTGATGAATCAACTTGCCCGGTAGATGAAGGGAATATTGTCTGCCTGGGCTTCAGGAAGGTTTTTGACATTTATCTACGTGGCAGCACACATACATCCCAGAAGGACTAGTGCAAAGAGGAGGGAACCAGTGTCTTTTCAAGGATGCTCAGTGAAAAGACAAGAGGCAGTAGGCACACACTGAAATACAGGAGATTGCCTCTGCACATGAGCAAATGATTTTTTACTGTGAGGGCGACTGAACCACGGCACAGACTGCCCAGAAAGATGGTGGAGCCTGGATCTTTGAAGACATTAAAAGTACACCCAGATATAATCCTGGGCAAGAGGCTCTAGGTATCCTGGTTTAAGCAGGGGGGTTGGACCTGGTGAGCCCCACTGACACCTTCCACTCTCGTTCATTCTGTGCTAGTGAATTCTCTTAGATGCATTTCAAGCACTGGCATGACAAAGTTCTGTGCAGAGAGAGATCCAAATGGACATGGGATCTAAGTTCCTTAAGTAGTGCTCAAGAAGAATGCAAAACTCTGGGATTAGTGTCTCTTCCATAACTGAATCCCTTTCATGGGAAAATTCCCCAGCTATAGAAAGATCTTCTGATAGGCATGCTTAAGACTGACACTGGCTGAGCAAATTTCTCCCTATGTGTGTTTAAGACCAGTTAGGATCTTCACCAATAGTGTTGTCAACATAGTCACAGAATGTATATTGTTAAGAAGGGACAACTTACATCAGAATGGCAAATTTTGGTCCACAAAATGTATTAATGTATGGGAACTATCTACTTGGGTTGAAAATAAAAAGAAAGAGTTAGTCTTTATTTATCAATTCCATCGCAATATTGATGAGGTAAGAAAAAGACCTTAGTCCTTAACCTTCTTAACTCAAGCAAAGATTTTTAAAAATTCCTTGTAAAAAATGTATCCTAATTATCAGACTATGAAACAATTTTAGTTGGGAAAAAAGTTCCAAAATTGTGTAGATAGTGGTAAAGAAGCCAAGAAAATAGGTAAGAAACAAAAAGAGAGCAAAAGAGTCAGCTTCAGTCTGCAAGCTCGTTCTAGAAGTAATCTGCTAGAAAAAGGAACCCCCTTCCAATGGATTCATGGACTTGATTCAGTAACTAGTCAATGTAAAAACCAATCTTTTTGTACAACTTCTCCCAGCAACAAAAACTCCAACAGCTTGACACCACCATCATGCCTGTCCCAGATGTATTTTAAAAGAAATTATCCTTTCTTGAAACTCTATTTGCATAAAAGTTGCAAGATATTGGAGGGATTCTCCACATTCTCATTTCTCCATGTGGCTTGAAAGTCTATTTGATAAAATATGCAACAAAGCATATGATTTATAAGGTAGGGTAAAATGGATGATTTGGGAATTGATCTCTTGTTGATATTAAACTTCATATCCACTCTCTGTGAAGTTTCTAAAAGAAATGATGGAGCTGAGGCATGAATCTGCCACAACAAGTGTTAAGCAAACATACACACTCCCCTTCACATGCCCCCCTTCCACACACACCTAGGCCCACACAGAGGTTAGCATAGCAGATGATGAACACCTTGGAAAAGACCGAAATGCTAAATACCTCTCTTTGGGGGCAAAATAGCTGGTGCAACAATTCAAATATCTGGTGTAAAAATTCTGTTTAATATCTACCTCCTATTTAAAACACAGCTTTTCATTTAATTATATGTGGGGAATATTTTCATATCATTTGTTTCTTTACAATTACTTCGTTCTCATGTGTTGTATGTCTAGGAATATTTTCTTCTAAAAATAGAAAAAAATAGATAATATCTTTTCAGAAGAAAACATTGGTTTATACAATTTTAAACCATCATGATATGGAAGAATTCTTTTGTCCCTCACTAAGGTGGAAGAACTATTTGGATCACAGATCATTTACAATGAAATACTTTACCTTTTTAAGATGCTTTCAGTCAATTTCATATCCTCATTGCTTATTCATTGTAAACAGTAATTTTTCAGTGAAGGGAAAGTGTGTGGTATATCTACATTATGTTCAAACCCAATTCCTACTAAAGGCCAGGCTGAACTCCAGTAAATAATGTCCTGAATGATCTTTTGCCGCCTTCTTTGGCACTTCACGAAATCCGAACATGAGGAAGTGTGGAAATACAGAGATTTTGTCCCATGTAGAAACCCATCCCATGTATTTTATGCTGTAATTCTTCTCTCTTTTAAAATTTGCTATCTTCTGCATAGTTTTCATTAACCTGTTACAGTAGTGAAAATCACAGATCAAGGTAATTTTGTAACACTTTGATTTTACCCCAAGAGCTGAGGGAAAACTTGCTCCTATACTTCAATCTGAGTTTCTTCTAGATTCAAACTTTGTTTCTCTACCATCAAGAGTCTCCTGTGTTGCTGCTCAAAGCCCCATCCAACCTGACCTTGAATACTTTCAGGGATGGACACCCACAACTTCTCTGGGCAACCTGTTCCAGTGTTCCAGCACCCCCACAGTAAAAAATGTCTTCCTTTTATCTAATATGTGTCAGAAGTATTAAATCTAGGCATATACACTTTGAGGAAAGGTTTGAAATTCTTTTGATTTGAATCACATTTTATATGAATACTGACTTACAGATGACTAAAATATGTTGATGGGCATTTGAGCTGACACTTTTTGAAAAGGTGCATGGAATTTAAAATTAAAACCAGTACCATTAAAAACTTTGTGCCGTTTTCTTTTTCCTCTGGTATTCAAAATTGCATATATCAAATGTCTGTGCTTCATACAAAGCTCTTAGACACTCTCAGAAAAAAGCTTTTCTTTCAGACTAAGTTGCAGTTTACGTAGAACACTAGTACTAGTGAAGGTTTTTCTGGGCATAGGGGGAACACCTTCTCATTGGATTTGTGTGCAGAATGCATTTTATCCAAACTGGAAAATTGATCCCAGCTGTGTTCTAGTCATCATTCTTACTGCATCAGGCCCGAAGATTCTGTGAAAAGTAGCCTGTGGACCTTGAACATAGCTCATATGAAACAGATGAGAGGTGATGGAGAAGTTGAGGGAGAGAATAAAGAGCAAATGGCCCAGTACAGACTAACAATTGTTTGGCACCCTTTAAAGGCTGTCTTTGACAAGCAGGGCTGAAGCAGGTCTGCAAAATATCCGGGAGATCAAAATCCATTGAAGCAAATTGCCCTGGCCAGTCACCTTGCTGCCGATAATTCACTCTCCATACCAGCTGATCAGGCCTAAGAATGCTGCTGTAGAAGTATTGTGAAAAAGGTAGGCATATTTTCACAGATGCAGGGGAAAATCCCCTTGGATGATGATTCCAAGGGATTACTTGATGGAGCAAGTTATGTACCCTTATCTACCGTGCAATATCTAAGTTGGTGAGTTCACTATCTGTCAGCATCACTTTCGAAAATAAATGTTTGATCCACAAAACAATATTTCATATGTCCTGTCTACCTGCTTCATTTCAACCAATGAATAGGCTACGTTCCATCAGCAAAGGGTTTATGATCCTATGTTTCTTTAAACTGTGATAATTCTTTATTTTTTTCTAAATCAGACACTGTCTATTCATAAGATTCAGATGTCCATGGCAGGGGTGTAATTAAATTCACATGTTAAAAAATAACCTTCCTCTTGTTATCTTTTTATTAAATTACTGACATGTAACAGTCTGAGAGCTGAAGAAAACCCCTTCATTTGCTGTTTGCCAAGTATCATCTATGTGATACAAATTCTACTTGAGAAATCACACCCGTACATTGCCATGTAGCACTACTAGTAATGCTTTCACAACCTTTTCTTCATCATTAGGTCTTTTGGTGAAGTGAATGATTAGAACATAAGCAAGGGCATTTGTTCAAGATGCTCTTTAGCTGTGGTCTGTTCTCTTCTTTGCTGCCTATGTTAGCACTGAGCTGCAAAAAATGAAAGATTACTAGGAAAAGTGTTACTTTCAGTCTAAATTTGTAAATGATGTTTGGAATACCCTGTTAAATGACAAGGTGCTCTTTTAAAATATGGCATCTTAAGAGAAAATGTCAGCTTTAAAAAGGTTTTGAGATAGTTGCTTCTGGAAAAAAAAAAAAAAAAGAAAAGAATTGGAGGCATCTAAGGTCTTTAGGCATACTATTTTGAAGATTGATTCAAACCACAGTTTCTTCATATAGGAAGAACAGAGGACCATAGATGCAACCCATTTGAAAATGGATTTCTATATGTTTCTGGTTGGGATTACCAGGCATCATTTCTTGTGAAGTCGAGGGACTGCAGTTAGCACTCCAATAATTTCCTTCCCTGAAATTCATCTGCATTTGGTCCTTTTACCAGAGTCCCCATTTATTAGTGAAGGTATACTCTATCTATGCATTAGAATATTCCATTAGAGTGTGTGACTCATACTTGCTAGTTAAAATTAGCTGGAGCGGAATGGATAGTTACAGTTGCTTGTATACAGTAGTCTTCTTTTGGCAAGTTTTCTTTAGACAATGTTGAAGTACCGCTAGCAACTAGGAAGTACAGCTTGCAGCAGGGAAGGACACTCTTCTGCTTTCTCAAGTTTCCTGTAGTTAAATAGACGCCAAAAGGCTTTTCCTAGTACTACTAGTGTCTTGTAGGAAAACTTGATCTAATCCTGTCTTTGATCAAATTCCTAATGGGTTACTTTTCTACAAGGCAGAACATTTTTCTTTTAATAATATGTATTTTGTAAGTTGGAAACATGAACTTGTGCACCAGTCCCGTGGAATGTATTCCTTATTAAGTTTCACAACCTTCTTTAGAAAATATTGACTGTGTGTAACTTCAAAAGAAGAATTCTGGGTATCTTCATTCTATTGATGTAATTGTTTTTCTCCCAGGCTGGTATTGTTTTCGATCATTTTTACCAACAGAAATATTTTTCCCTGACACCTATGGAAAAGACCTATGTTTACTCAACAGTGCAGCGTCAGTCCATTGTTTAGAATGATTTCAACATGGTCCCAAACATATCGGACAGCTAGACAGCAGAGGTTAGCAACAGGGAATGGGAATAACTTCTGAACCGTTTCAGTAGATTTCCCAGGAAGGGCTTGCTTTCTGCCACTGCAAATTTTCCCAGAGATTTTGTCTGGTGAAGAGTTGCATCAAAAGAGTATTTTTGCCCAAACCTTGGGGCAAGCTCTGTCTCCGATTTACTAGTGAATGCAAAGAGGGTGAAAGTGCTGCTTCAAAGCCCTCTGTGCGCTTTCTGTACCAAGAGGGGGGGTGACCCCAGAAATAAGTTTTGATCTCTCTTCAGAACACAAGGCATGTCATCACCTCATTCATCTTCTTCTGGGACTCATAGCATCTTAAGACTAAGAAGCTCTCTTGCTTGCTGAAGTGCGTTCAGCAAAAAAACCTTGTCTCATCAGCCAATTTGAACACAACTACAATCGAGTCAATTCCAATGCTGGCAGGGCAATACTCTACCCCACTAGTAACATGCCACTATTAGAAGACTGTGTAAAACTATTTTTGTTCAAAGTAATCGGAGGGAAAAATAGAATTGGGAAGAACTGCACATTGTTCTGGAAAAAGCCTCCTGCCACAGTCTTACAGACATCATTTGCTGGTATCATTTTTAATAGTTGGGGTTTTTTAAATTTTGTAGAAGAAAAAATATTACTGCACCTTTATGTTTCCTTAATAGAAGTACAGCCATTTCAGAATAGAATAGAAGTAAGCCATTTGAATATGTACAAATGGTCTTTTCAACTACATATGCTATAGCACACTGTGAAAGTCAGTAGCTATAAAGAGAAATCTAAAGGTTTAAAAAGATTTTGGAAGAAAGTAAGTCTAAGGTGATAGAAGAAGAAGAAAACAGCAGTTTTCTTCTGGTGAAAAAAAACAAAGGGAGGACCTTGTACAGTGGAGATGTATTATTTGACTTCCTGAAAAACTGAGTAGGTTTGCTATTGCCAATGGTTTTCATTAGGAAGGAAGAGATTCCTTTGGCAAAAAAAAACCCCTTCAAATTGACTTGACAGAAATGTTATGACACTTAACTTCACCAATCCTGAAGAAAAATTCTCATCACTTGATCTGGAAATCATGATGGTAATGGAGACAAGGATGTCTAAGCCATGCCATCAGGAACATAAAAAAGCATTAGAATGCAGGTAAGACTGAGCTCCTGAACTAGTGTGAAGAGAATGCAAGAAAGACATTTTCCTTTAGGAGTCTTCAGGATGGAGAGCAGATCAAATTTTTTCATGTGAAGTATTTCTGAATAGAATGAATCTTCAAAATAACATTGTTTCCAAAACCTGTTTACAGGATCTCTTACCATGATACACAGTTCCTATGAATAGAAAAAGCAAAGCACTTTTTTCCAAACTGTTGTGCACTCTTAAGCAATCTACAATAAAAATAGTATTTTTTCATGCTGGGAATGATGTGAATTACAAAAAAGCCTTGTAGCACACTTGGCACTGTAGTCTCTTGATTAGCATAGCTTTTTATTCATCAAACACGTTTCACATTGATTTTTTTTCTCTTTTAAATAACGGCATCTTTGTACTTATGCAGCATCCATGAAGAATTTCTTGGGTGTTATTTTGTACCTGATCCTAAATGGCAGGTTCTGCATTCTGCCATCTGTCTAGCTTTCCCATTTGATGCAGCTTCTGAGAGGTATTTTCAGAATCGAGGACTACTTGCAAGAATGATGCTAAATCCATGCATTTTACTCCTTGGTTAATGCAAAACTATTTTTCCTTTACAGTTCAATGAGAACAGGAAAATAATGATGGTGAGTTCAATCCTTAGAGTAATCCAAAGAGGACTATTATCATCATTAGAAACCAAGCAAGGTGTATTTATTGCACATGCATGATACTCACTGATGCAAATTACCCTGTAAATTCAAAAGGAATCTGTATCATAGGAGTGGATGGAATGTTTCTATTGATATTTTGCTTAAAGCAGAAAATTAATTCTTTTGACAGCCAACTCATGATTGCAAGCTCACTTTCAACTACAGCTTTCAAACAGATGAAACATGTCTGTTTATAAAACGATACAGTACAGTACACAATAGCAAGTCAGGTCATAGACATTGAAAAGAAAAAAACAGCTCAAAGGACAGATTCATTCACATCTACAAGCCCTCAAGAGTGTACAGGTCAACTGTCCCCAGAAAAGTAGGCTGGTGGCGCAAATTCTCTATGTTGGCACCAGCAGAAGCAGCTGCTATCTTTATAGGATGCAATCTTGCTTACATCACCCTTCAGAGCAATCTTCTGTACCCCTGCCCAATACACCTTCTGCTCTATTCCTTGGACTTCACATTTGCATTTCTACGGAGTCCTGTCCTGCAAACTGACTCAAAGTTCAGGTAATAGATTTCCAAGATTTAGAAAGGTTGTGTGAGGTTTATTTATTTCATATTTCATTCCATCTAAGCAAACTGTAACTTTCTGAAGGGAAATATTTCGAGTATGTCACGTGTATTTTAATGTTAGCTCTGCTTCACATTAAAACTTCTCACAGACCCCTGTGATGCCGTGCTGCAAAAATATATAGCTGCCAAGAGTGGTTGTGGGAAGTTAGAATTGCCAGAAAACCATACAAACAATCTAACAATAGAGCCTTGGATTTCTGAATATAATTGCACCCTGTAAAGTCAAAATATAATATTTAAATGATTTTAGATAATGATGAGTGTGGGCTAGAGAGAATCCAGATAGAATTTTATTTTTTTAAACAGTTCCGGGAAAAACATGGCCTTGACTTGGAAGTATAGCAGGAAATATTTTTATACAGCATGAGTTCTCATTACCTAATCATATGATTTGTAGACCTGAATTGGAAACCAGGAAAGAAACAAAGAAAGATATTCAAGCTATAAAAGATGGGGGTTTAAAATTTTCTTTGTATTTCTGATTAAAGCTATTAGGTAGCTAAATGGTCACCCATTATTTTAAAAAGCATCTGGACATTAAAAATAGGTAAATTTCTGCGGGACTTGGATGTCAGCTATTCCTGAAAAGCTTTATATCACTGCTTTCCAACCCTGAATCAATCCACTGAAACGCAGCTGTATTTCAGATGCTCAGTGGAACTGTCCATGTAATGCATATAGTTGACAAATAATCTGCAGAAAAAGCTAGATCGATTTGAAGATCTTTTCCTGTAAATGGTATTCACGTTATTTGTACAAACACACAGATGGGATTTCTGCTGTCTTCTTCAGGCCACTTCCTCCAGAGAGCTCTCCATCAAATCTCTCTAGTTCTACTCTTCTGGTGATCCAAAGTCAGCACTGGGATGGTCCAACTGCATGAATTACTGTCTGCTAGAGGTGCACCCTGAGGGCTTCTGTGTGCAGCATCACGTGAGCCCTACTAAAGTCACCCTGTTGGTATAAACTGAGCTAGCTGGACCTTAAGGGACAAGATTGTGCACTGATATTGTAAGAGAAATTAGGTACTAAGAAGGAGGCTGGAAGATTTAAATATTTCTGCCTCCAGCTTAAGCAACACTCAATCTTGGTCTTTATCTGAACAACTAGGTGAATTAACCCATTTGGCATTCCTATGCCAAAAATGTCAGTAATACAACAAGAACCGTCAAAAGAGTAACAATTCCAATCATTACTTTGTAAAAGTAATTCATTGGAAGAAGTCGGGAAGAAGGATGAAACATGCCAATATCCTACCCTGAGAATCATTCTGTTGATTTGCACAGGTTTCTTATTATATACCTATCTAATGCATTGGACATGCATGCTTGTGATGACACAAATACTTGCAAAGCTTACCAGATAAACCATGTTCTCTTCAGACAGCAAAACATTTCTTGATGGTTGTGTTTGCTAATTACATTTAGACTCAATGTTCTTAAAGGTCTTTTCCAACCAAAGTGATTCCATCATTCTCTAAATCGCAGATCCTGCTTGTCTTGGTTGAGGGCAAATTTGGCAGCAATCCTCAAGAAGGGGTGATTTATTAAAAATATTGATCTAGTACTGATATCCAACTGTGACGGACAAAGGCTCCCTAACAGTTCAAAATTAGAAAGTGTATGTTTATTGCAACGCTGGGCAGCGTGCGGGATAGCTCCCAAATACACACTGTGATTTAGAGGTGATAACAGAGTCTTTTTATCTATACAAGTATTGAATACCCAAAAGACAAATACATGTTCATAATTTAGGTACATCCCATCATTCCTCACTTCGTATGGTAATTAGTTCAAAAGCTATTAAGCACGCGTAGTTTGTTCCTCAAAATGAATCGGTGGTCCCTTTCATGGGGAGGGGTTCCAAAATGAGGAAATAAATGAAGTCTTCCTGGTTCTGAACTTTCTACATTTTCAATGCAAATATGACAAATGAACCCATTGGTAGAACTCCCATTCCCCATCTTCAATTGGTTTCAGAACAGAGGTGGCCTACAATTGTCTTATGTTCCTAAAAGCTATTTATGAGTTTCTGTATTCTTCATGATAAACCCAGCTAAGCAAACATGATGTTGACAAGCAATCAATTATTAGTTAACTACTAACTCTTAACTTCATCAAGGCCTACCTATTTATTTTGATAAACTCTAATAAGGCTTATCTCTGACTAAAACCTCAGCTCCTCTAAAAACCCTAAATTTCTTTAAAGTTCATGTCTCAGGGGGCCCCCCCCCAGAAAGCCCACCTACACGGCCCCTCCCCTCAACTGGTCTGGGAAACATTTCCTCTGAGAGAAGTGGAAAAAATCTGTTTATTTAACAGGGAAAGCACCCCCCAGCACAAAAAATGAACAATACCAGATGACAAAACTCAATCGCCGCTCTGAAGAGACAACAAATTCAGAAAGTCTCTCCTGTGGATGCTTGCTCTGTTATCAATCCCTCCGGCACTAGGAAAGGCTGCTGCCCAGAGTAGGCCCCCATAGGCCACAAAGTGCAAGCTCTCAGTGCTCTCCAGGTCCCAGTCTGGAGCAGGTTTGAACAGTTCCAAGAAAAGGGAAAGAAAAAAAGA
Source organism: Agelaius tricolor (assembly GCF_023055355.1). Lineage (NCBI taxonomy): Eukaryota > Metazoa > Chordata > Aves > Passeriformes > Icteridae > Agelaius > Agelaius tricolor. Next base: position 6,093,703 of record NW_027269293.1, on the reverse strand, counting down.
CAGTCCAGGGAAAACTCTGCCTCAGCCAGCTAAACCAACTGAAAAGCAAACAACACTCTGTTCTGCTCCATCAGTGCGCAGACAACACAGTGCAGCACAGAATGTGGAGCAGTGTTGCTTTTAGAAGAGTGAGTGCAGCCTGTGATAACAAACTCCGTACTTCTTCTTCTCCCCACCTTTGCTCTCAGAACCAGTCTTGAAGGCAGAGAATAGAATATCCAGCATACACAGAACAGATGGCTGGGGATACAAGCATCATAAAGTCACCCTAGGACACTGCTCTACTGAGATATGTCACCAGACTATGCTAAGACAAAGTTTTGGAACTGCTAATTAAAATTCTACTATCACAGTGAAGCTGAGGAGGAAAGACAGCTCACTCCAGTTACCTTGTGGCATGCCAATACTTCCTTTCAATCACAATGGTTTTCGTCTTTAAGTCCATGACATCACAGGCATAATTCAACATCTTTTGGGCAGGAAGGAAGATATTCTTCTTCTCATTATACTGATGGGTAAGCTGAAATGCAAAGCAGTTAATTCAAAGTGAAACAGCGATAAAGTCAATAGTAAAACTCACCACAGTTTTGTTTACCAACCCAAGTCCTTACTATCCCAAAATAGAAGAACAGCTGTAAAAGCCTTGTGGTTTCCTAATTTTTTCCTATACCTACATGGGAGGGTAAGGGATAAATGATCCCAAACAATGGTAATCCACAACAAAGCATTCTTGACATCATATTCAGCTTTTGCATAGTGAGCTCTTCACCTGATCAAGTTATTCCATTGCAATAGTTTGGGGAGTATCTTAGAGGGCTGGCTGTTGTTTGGTTTAAACCATCTTGATCATTCAGGAACCCAGTAGCAATGAGAAAGTTCAAAATAAGATAGTGCTACGCAGTGATTTTCCTATATGACAGATGTATTTCTGCAAGACAGAAGGCTGACCTAATGCTTCCCTACAACATGGCTGAAGTGGCATCCTGTTCCCCATAGGTTTTTCCGTTTAATTTTAGCAGCTTTCTTACTAGATTAATGAGCTGAACTAACTCAAAAAGGAATCAGATAAGTGCCAGAGCTTTAAAACAAACAACAACAACAACAAAAAAGATGCAAAATAGTGATTTGTGGGTGCGTTTGAAAACAGAAATTTTTTTGTATTTTTCATAGAGACATGGCATTCTCTAGAATGATATTGCTCCAACGGTTTGAGTTTGGTTTTCTTTTTCCCCCTCAATTGTAAATGTTATGCATTCTTTTTGGCCATTTCAGTAAATAGATTTTCTGATACGTGTGAAAGACAGTCTAAAGTTCCCCTCATTTGCCTCACGACCATTCCCAGGACAGACACTGGGACCCTAAAGACACCGATGGGACCTCTGGCCTGCCAGTAATGGATGAACACCAAAAATCCTGAGGCCCCTGAGCAGAATTCTGGCCTGCCAAGTGATTGTTCACAGCTGTGTCTTCAGTGACTGCTTCTAGCAGGGCCTGCCAAAGGGCAACCCGGCCTATATGCTTGCACCTGCTTCACGACAATAGACCAGGAATTTTCCCACCTCTTGGCCAGATGAACTTGCTGGGGCAACTTGGTAGCCCCCCCATGGAAAATCCTTCCTCTGCTCCACTACCACCGTGAGGCACCGAGGTTGAAGCCCCCCTACCAAGGACTGAGACTGAGACACCTGTAATTCTGATGCAGGGGTGCTGGCCTGACTGAAGCAGGATGCCTGCTGAGTGTTGCCTACAGATGTGCCTACAGGACCTAGACTGGTTTCCCCCAGAAAGCAGTCCTGAAACAGTGGGTCCCACTCACTGCTGCTACTGACTTATCCTGCTGAGAACATGGACTGTCTGTACCCGTCTTCAATACCTTTTTCCCCCTCAGCAATTTCAATAGACTTCTTCTTCTTGATTGGATCTGTTCCCCCTCAGCCATTTCAAGATTCTGTTTCCCCCCTCAGCAATGGACTATAATAGAACCTTGAGTTCACCAGGACTTAACCTTGAGTTAACCAGGCAGGGCCATTATCTTCCCAACGTGACTAGGCAAACTCTGTTGGCTGGACTATGAGGACTTAGTCTCTCCACATTTGGTAGCTATACTCCTGTCTTGGTTCAGGGCAAATTTTGGGGAGAACCCCCAAAGGGGCTCCTCTAGGAAAGCAGATTCATTTGGCCCCTCCCCTATGAAATATTAATCCCAATATTACCGGGTGGGACGTGCCTGGGCTCGTCTGACCCTTGCTTCTGGGCCAAAGGCGGCAGCTGTGATGTTTCACCTCAGAGATACATTTGGCCGGCTGCATCCTGCAGCTAGGCACTCGCAACAAATCCAGGCATAGTAGAAACTCAGTTGACCTCTGGTGGAAAAGGTTCAGGGGACGGTGAAGAGAAAAAGGAGAGGATTCTGCTGTAGAGTTTTAATCCAGAGTTTATTCCAGGATGACAGACCTCTGAATCTTGTAACAGCTCCCAACAGAATCCAGACCGCATGGTCCCGTCTCCTTTTAAGCCCAGGGACAGGGGCAGGGGAAGGAACAGGTGAGCCACCAACCAGGTGGGAGGAGGGGAAGGCTCAAAGGATAAAGACACTTGGACAGGCCAATGAGCCCAGACCTGAGGGGCATCTTTTGAACTTCTGCCAACCACACCATGACCCTGCTGGAATGTTAAGATTGATGGACAGCACTTAGCAGGAGGGCAAAGGGGGAGGGGAAAGGACAGGTTTCACCTATCCCAACACCTGAGGGATTTTCGGGTTTCCTGAAACAGGAAATGGCGTCACACTGCAACACTCCCCCCAACCGGTCCAGGAGAAAATAGCTCCTTGGAAAGAGGTGGAAAAAGCCTGTTTATTAAACAATAAAACCTAAACAATATTGAACAATAAAACCCCTTGTTGCTCCAAAAGAGATGACAAACTGAGAAAGTCCCATCCCCCGGTTGCAGTTCAGCTCACACAGGCTCTTATCAGTCCCTCCGGTGCTGGAAATGTTGCAGGCCGGGCCCGGCCTGGTGGGCCACAGGTGCTAGCTGCCGGTGCTCTTCTGGGTGTTCAGTCCAGAGCAGGTTTCAAGAGGTCCAAAGAAAAGGGAGAAAAGAAAAGAAACCACAGTCCAGGGAACTTCCTTGCCTCAGCAAGCTAAAACTAACTAAAAGCAAAGGAGAGCTCTGTCCCACTGTCTGTTCATCCACAGACAACACAGTCCAGGAGCAGGAATGTGGAGGAGTGAGTGCAGTGTCTGAAAACAAACTGCTGCTTCTTCTCTCCCCCCTTCACTCTCTGCAACAAGTCTTAAAGGTGCCAAACTTATTATTCAGCATAAACAGAACAAGATGATTGGGGTTAAAAGCATCATATAATCAGCTTAGGACAACTCCCTCTCTCTTTCTCCCCCTCTTTTCTATTCTTTTCCTCTCCCTAATTCCTTTCATGCATTTGCTGTGGTCATTCTATAAAGGTGCATTTGTTTGGATTGATACTGCAATCCCCTTTCCGTGTTGTCTGTTGCACTCCCAGATCAGTTAACCAACCATCACCACCCCCATTGGTATGAGCAGATCGTGACATTAAATTGGCATCATGGACAGGATTCTGATAGACAGAAGGGTCTGCAAGGCTGTTTGTAGTCTGTAACAGGGGAAGGACGATTTGCTTCAGCCACACCTAGCCCCTCATCGCGAAAGGGTTGAACGAAGCTGGAAAGCAAGGAAAGCTCTTTGAATTTCCCACAAACCGCGCACGCCCAGGTGAAATACGCCCCCATACTCTATTGAGGGTTCTGTCTTTAGAATTTCCCAAAAAATCTCTTCGCGCAAAAGGGGAAACTGTTTTTGTTTATGTGTGAATTTGGACTGTCTGGGAAGGAAGGGACAACTTGAAGGAACTAAGCAGGGCCTCCCAGGGAGATTTGGTCTCTTCACCCAGCCAGGGAAGCAAAGGGGAGCACAGCAAAGGCTGTGAGATTGTCTAACTTAAGCTTGCACCTCCCTGTCATGGTTTTGGTCCCTTCATAAAATGACTGAAAACTCTAGCACAAAAGTTACAGCTGAATTTTCTGCTCTGCTTGCTAAATAGAATGCCAAGCCTTCTCCAAGGGGGGAGGTTTGGGCAGAGAACAGCTGGTTTAATTTAGAAAATGTCATAGATAGAATTTGTTCTTTACAACATGAAACAGAAGTTAAACTGGGCAAAAATAAAACCATCCTCTGCTCAGTTTTGGCAGCTTGTCTCACAGCAGCCATAGAAACCCTTTTTAAGCAAAGAAACGAGGAAATAGCAAGAATAGATTCCCTTCAAAACCTAGTTGAAATTTTGCAGAAAGAATTAAAGGAAGATAGAAATGAGATCTATATGTTGCGAGCTGCCCTTAGAGAGGAACTTGCTAAGAATTCACATCATACTGATTCCTCTACAGAGCCAGAGGAAAAGGAAACTCCTGACATGAAACAAATCTATCCCCGTCAGGAACTTGAGGCAGTAAAAAATTGGAGAGAATACTGCTGTCCTCGCTTGAGACCCTTGGTTCAAACAGAATAGAACTATATTAATGATGAGGATTGTTGGAATGTTGGGGGATATAAGACAGATGATGCACTTTGGACCTGGTTAACATAAGAGATTTGATAACAGGATGCCTTGGCATAAACAAACGGAACTTTGAAAATTCGACCTGGATTGCAAGAAGATTAAATCAAACGGGTTTACTGGAAAAAGAAAATCCCATGAAACTCTGCAAGCAAGAGATGTTGTTATATGCGTAAGTTTGTGTATGTGATTTTAACCTAATCATTGTAGTACACGTTACTAGTCTCCCTGCAATGGTATGTAAGTGCTTGTATCCCACAATCAAATTGGATTCTGATTACCGAGTGGGTCTCCCTGTCTCTCTGCATTGCCGAAAGAGGATCTTGACCCACCTATCACAACTAAACAAATACCGTTCAGTGCTACCGAATTAGCTAAGCTGTAAAAAGAATTTGGGCGCCTCCCACAAGAATCAGAGACAAATATGTCCTCCGAGTGTCCCTCAATGGTGGAGATCAAATTAAATTAACCGGAGGCCAGTGGGTACTGGGGACATGGAGCCTTCTTCACAACAAGAGATAAGGAGGTAAGCGTGATGCATGGTCCCTGACACAGGGTGCATCTTTCTGGGCCGGGAGAATGAATCCTTTGGAACGGGGTGACCCCCTGGCAATCGTTGACACCACCGACCAGCTCTTAGAAAGTGTCCACAAAGCCGCCTGCCTGCAAAAGATTCATGAAAAGAAATTAGTTCCTGGTTTTGAATGCCCAATGCAATTACCTGTGAAGCCAGAACTAATGACCGATTGAACTCGTGGGCTTCTAGAAACACTTAAACATACAGCAATGACTCTACAGAAAACCATAATGGCTTTGAATCCTGTAGAAAGACTAGATAAGATTCCTCAGGAATTCCCCTGACCAAAGTGGACCTAGAGATCCTGGCTTCACTCCCTACTCTTCCCCCTCACAGCCCTCAGCTTCTCAATCTGATTCACCTGCCAGTAGCCATAAAGTTTGGACATGAGCTGAAGTTGCAGTAGATCTGATTAATTATTGTAGACAATATGGACCTATAAAAACCCCGGCATAGAAATCAGAAAATAACAAAGGTGTTTGGTTTATTGGGGCTCCTCACAGTGAAAATATAGAGAAAGGAAAACAGATCTCTAACTGCCACCATTGGTGGTTGTTGGGAATTCAAAAGTGGGTCCCCAAAGAGGTGATGGATGGTTTGCCCCTAGATAAATTGCAGAAAATAATAAATAATTGGCACCAGCGAAAACCGAATCCATTGGCTCAACCCAGTGCACCCCTCCCTTCTCAGGGACAAAAACTAACCCTCCCCCAGCCTCTCCCACAGAACACAGGCAGTGAACCAAAACCAACAGGGTTTTCGGGAAACAAATCTCTCTGCCGCTTACAGGTGGGCAAAGGGGCGGAGTGTGGGTTTATTTAAGAATGCTCACTAAAAATAAATCAGGACATATATTAAGCCCAGCTATCACGGGCCTCCACAGGCTACAAGTAACCTTTTTGATTGACGTTGGGGCTCAAATCTCTGCACTGACAAAAAAGGATGCCCAGAGGTGTGGAATTGTTCCAACTAAGAGACAATGCTGTGTTCTTAATGCTCTGGGAACTACAGAATCTATGAATGTTGCCTTAGCCAAGCTGACGCTCCCTGGAAATGAGCATCAACTAGTCATCAAAATGGTAATTGGGAACATTCCAAATAATTGATTAGGAATGGATGTCCTTGCTGGGAGGCAGTGGGAAGACTCTGAGGGATTTCTGTGGTCTTTTGGCACACTGCCACTTAACATTAGGCCGCTTCAAACCACACCCTCCCTACCCTATAATCAAACAACTCATGTAAAACAATACCCTCTACCTTCTGGTGCCAGAGAAGGTATCAAAGCGGTTCTAAGGACTTGAGAAACCAAGGGGTAATAATTCACACACATTCTCCTTTTAATTCACCGGTATGGCCAGTCTGAAAAGCCAGTGGAAAGTGGAGATTAACAGTAGATTTTCGCAGGCTTAAAGCCAACACAGACCCTCTTACAGCACTGGTCCCAAACTTAGCTGAATTAATAACATCAATTCAAGAAAAGGCTCACTCAATCATGGCAATGGCAACTATGGATGTCAAAGACATCTTCCTTATGATACCTATACAGCCAGAAGATATAGGGACAATTTTGCCTTCACATGGGAAAGGACGGCAATCCACTTGCACTAGGCTTCCCCAAGGCTACAAACACTCCTCCACTTTGGCCCACCATGCTTTAGTTCAGGAATTAGAAAAAATACCCAAACCTGATCCTGCTGATCCTGTAGCTGATAATCAATACATTTAAGACACTCGGGGAGGGGGGGGGGGGGGGGGGGTGGTGGTGAGGGGGGGAAGGATGAAATAGAGGTAGTAGGGAAACATCAGCAGAAAATAATCTCTCACTTAAAAAGTCTTGATTTGCAGATACCCGCAGAGAAAATTCAGAAACCTTCTCAGGAAGTGAAGATTTTGAGAATTTGGTGGAAAGGAGGCATGACATGTATTCCACCCGATACCCTAACCTCTTTAGATCAGACTCAAAGGCCTGAATTGAGGAAAGATCTCCAGCAAGCTCTAGGACTATTAGTGTTCTGGAGAAAACACATCCCAGATTTCTCAATAATTGCTAGGCCGCTTTTTGACTTGCTGAGGAAAAGAATGAAATGGGATTGGACTCCTTCTCAGGAAGAAGCATTGCAATTACTGATTTTTGAGGCAACAGCTCACCAAGCACTAGGCCCTATCCATCCCACAGATCCCTTTCAGGTGGAATGGGGATTTGCCTCCTCAGGGCTATCAGTACACATTTGGCAGTGGGGTCCCGAGGGTCCAACGGGGCCTCTTGGTTTTTATTCCTGTGGTTTCAAAGATGCTGAGAAAAGATACACTACCTGGGAAAAGGGGTTGTTTGTAGTTAGCTTAGCTCTCCTAGAAGAGGAAAAAATTGCATGACAAGAGCTTATTGTATTAAGAAGCCCTTTCAAAGTTATCAAAATCGTCAGTAATGGGAGTCCCACCCCCCCCCCCCCAACCTGACGGGGTAGCCCAAAGGGCCTCAGTTAGGAAATGGTATGCTCAGATGGAAGGCTATTGTAATACCGTCTCAAGAACGGAAGATGCTGCTAAAAATCTAACAAGCCAAGGCACTGAGAGCCTGGTTAGCAGCCAAGATAAATCTGCCTCTGTAATCAAAGCTGCCCTTCCTTTCTCCCCCGAACAAGCAGCAAGTTCTTGGTTCACAGATGCCTCTGCAAAACGGGAAGGGAAGGTATGGAGATATAGAACAGCTGTCTTACACATTTCATCTGGTGAAAGAATCATTACCGAAGGGGAAGGCAGCGCTCAGGCTGGGGAACTCATAGCTGTTTGGAGTGTTTTCCGATGTGAGGCACAGAACATTTCTCTTGTCTGCATTTATACCGACTCTTACGCAGTGTACAAAGGTTGTACCGAGTGGCTTCCTTTCTGGCAGCAAAATGATTGGGAAGTTCACCGAATTCCAGTGTGGCAAAAGGAAAAGGGGCAAGAAATTTTAGATGTTGCAAGCCAAGGAAATGTTGCTATTGGTTGGGTAGCTTCTCAGCAAACAGATGGAAATCCAGCAGGAGAGTGGAAGAATAGAGCTGATGAACTAGCAAGGCTCAGCCCCCTGAAAAAGGAACTCATTCCTGAGGACTGGGATCAACTATTAGAATGGCTGCATGTAAAAAGACAGCACACAGGTGCGAAAGATTTGTACAAAGAAGCTCATGCTTGTGGTTGGCTGGTTACCAGGGAAATGTGTAAAACATGCGTATCAGCCTGCGAGCAATGTCACAGGTGACTGGAGAGACATCCTTGAGAAGATGACCCTCTGCATTTAAGAAAGGGTAAAGGCTTATGGGACGCGTGGCAGGTAGACTATATTGGCCCCTTTAAGAAGTCAGGAGGTAAACACTTTGTGCTAGTAGGAGTAGAAATTGTATCTGGGTTGGTTCAAGCTGATGCTTTGAAAAGAGCTACAGGTGATAATGCGGTTAAAGCTTTGCAGGGGTGGTTTGGAACTTTCCCAAAGCCACAGGAAATTCAATCTGATCACAGGTCCCACTTCACTGCTAGAGGTGTACAGCATTGGGCAAAAGGTGAAGGAACTAAGCGGTCTTTCCACACCCCTTTCCACTACCCTCAAGCTAAGGGGATCTTAGAAAGGACCAAGGGTTTTTTGAAAGGACTTCTGAAGCCCCGGGAGGGAAATTGGGACATTCGGTTATGGGAAGCTGTTAAAAGAATGAACAGTAGATGGGGGGTGAATGGATGTCCCAAAATCACTGCCTTTTGCCCAACAGCTCCAAGCATCGTTCCCTTACTACGGCGACCTGACGATTCAAAAAGTCCAGCACATTACCCTGGACAACCTGTTCTGGTGGACCTCCCTACTGTAGGGGAAGTAGCACTAGTGCTGAAAACCCCTCTGAAGAAATATGCATGGCTAGCCTCTGATGCTCTAGGGAAAGAGCATTGGATAAATACATGCTGGATAATCCTATCATTTTAACTCTTTTCTGGCCTCAGTGGAAGGATTTCTGTTGTTTTTACTTTGACAGAAGAACCCTGAGGAACATGAAAATCATCTGAACCATGATAACACTGGTGATGCTTTTCTGCATCCTACCACAATTCCATGGACAGGATCCTGCTGAGTGGTTGTGGTCTGAAGCTACCCTCCATCCCACTAATGTTCTAGGAGCGTATCCCAAGGGTGGCCATCCGAACCTAGAGCCTATAGTGCTGCATGACCCCCAGGTATATGGTCCAAGTGAGTGGGGATGGGATCAGAAGGACTGGACTAGAGCCCTAACTGGAACAATTGGTGAGTCGATTGTGGAAGCATGCAGAAAAATGGAAGGATCTCTCTATGAGAAATCCACCTCCATCACAGTTGCCAGAAATTTTATGGAACCAGATGGGAAAAATGATTGGGATATCCCTTCAGCGAGACTGTGTCCTACAAACAAGTGGGAGTGTGCCAAACAAATTCCCCTTACTCTGTGTTGCTGCCAGGAGTATGTTGGTAATTACACTCTAGGTCGCAAAACGAACAATGTTGCAAGTACAAAGGATTGTAAAAATGAACCAATTGATTGCTGGCATAATTTGACGTTAACTAAACCGACTTAAGTGACATGCCGCTGGCAAAATAACTTGACCAACCTGTTAGGTTGAAAAGGCTTAGCTCATAAATTTAAGAGAGAAGCTATTACAAAACCCACGCTGAGTACCATAGTTACATCCCAGTGGAATAGACGGGACGGAGAGCATGAAGCCCACACTGAGCACCATAGTTACACCCCAATGGGTAGAAGGGACTGAGAGCACAAAGCTGACATTGAGTACAGTAGTTACATCCTAGTGGGCAGAAGGGACTGAGAGTCCCCTTAGTCAATGTGGCCTTGGTCCCAAGCTTTTGTTCACTTGGCAGGAATGGGAAAAACAAAAAGCCTGGCAGCTTCAAGGGGGAGTGGGAGAAGAAATTAGCCGAAGGATTTGTGGAACTGCTTATAGCAAAGCAATCTCAATCAGTGTTTTGACAGATCAGACAAATAAGCGTGAACAGGTTTGTACGCCCCCAAGCGTACAAGACTGTTGGCACAATTTTACATTAACACAAACTGCAGAAGTAGTTTGTCTTTGGTCCAAAACTAGTGAAGGCTTTTCTTTTAAGTTGATAATAAATGGTATGAACCAACCTTCTACTACCACCACTCCAGCCCAAGCACCGCTTATGCTTAGCCTGAGAAGTTTTGAAATTGGACCATATATAATCAGGAAAACTGGTCAACAACACATATTGTTCAATCTGGCACGGTCTCTTAAACAAGTCAAATTGCTGATGATGCAAAACAATGTCTCAGAAATTCAGCCGGCCTGTTTGCCTTTTTTGCGGACTTCCTTTGAGGGTTGGACCACCTGGCTGCAAAAACAGAAAGTCCGTTTTTTCTTTTAAAACAGACACTAAGAGACATAACCGGTGTTTTGGGAACAGGTTTTGGAATTCTAAATAGTATTGATTCGGAAGTACTAATGGATAAATTGGCTGCCACAAAATGGTTAGAGATTTGACCAAATTAAAACAACCACTGCAATCATCCTTATTGGCTTTGGGAACACAGCAGGGCTTGCTGTCAAACGTATTACCAGCTTGGGAAAAGGTCAATGTAAGTGATCACAAATTGGTAGACTGATGCACTCGGTGCTACACAAAACAACCTTTCTTTGGCTCTTAGCTGTATCCAGGCACAATTGTCGATGCAGTCAGTTGCTGCCTCAATGATAAGAGAAGGTGAAGGCAATTTTCCTACTGCAATTCAGAAAAGAATTTGGGACAGTGCCACTGATTTTGAAAGAGAATTCCAGTCCTGGTGGAACTTGGTGAATTTTACTTATCACCCCATTACAAACACAGCCACAGCTCTTGTGTTAACTGTACGCAATGCCTCAGTGCATTTGAGATTTCCTATTATTGCATTAGGGCTAAATCATGATGGAGCTATTCCCAATCTTTCTGAACATAGAGAATGGGCCCATCAAACTGGCAAAAAATGGCAACATGTTAATTTGGAATCTTCTATTGTCCGAGAACTAGGCTTCATCTGTGAAAGTAATGCAATTCTAGCTCAAGATGTTTGTTTGGACACAGAACAAAATATCTGTCATTTTGAAATTCATCCTAACGAGACTTTCCAAACAGTCCTTAATTATATAGGCAATGGGTGTGGGTGCTTTAGAACTGCTTGTGATACGGTATTTGTAGAAAATGCAGTAGTGGATAGTAAAAATCATTCAAATTGTTGCGCTTGTAACTTTACAAAATTGAGGGATGTGATTTTTCTTCAGAAGCTCCAGTTACCTCCCATTACCTTTTTCAATCCAATTAAAGACTGATTCACAAACTATTACTGTCCTAGGGTGACGTTATGATGCTTGTATCCCCATCCGTGTGTTCTGTTGATGCTGGATATCATGTTCTGTGCCTTCAAGACTGGCTGTGAAGAGTGAATGTTTTGTTTTGGTTTTGCTATCAGCTGCTCCCCCACAGCTGGCACGACACAGAGACCGGGCACTACCTGGGTGCTGCTTTTGCTTTTTGCTTTGCTTTTCTCTTTGCTCTTGCTTTGGCTTTGCTCCTGCTTTGCTCTTGCTTTTTTGCTCCTGCTCATTAGTTAGTTTAGCTAAGCAGTCCAAATTTTCCCTGGACTGTTTCTCCTTTCCCTTCTTTGGACCTACTCGGACCTGCTCCGGACTGGGACCTGGGAAACACCGAGAGTTTGCACCTTGCGGCCAAGGTGCAGCAGCTACCCCAGCACAGGACAGACTGATAACAGAGCGAGCACTCCCCAGAGAGACTTTCTGAAGTTGTCTACTTTTTCAGAGCGGTGAAAGAGTGCTGTCATCTGGTATTGTTCCTTTTGTGTGCTGGGGGGTGCTTTGCCTGTTACAGAAACAGGTTCTTTCCACTTGTTTCCAAGGAATCCTTCCCGACCCGGTTGGGGGGAGGGGCCGTGTGGGTTTGTTTTCTGGAGGGTCCACCTTTTGGAGGTTTTCTCCCAAATTTGCCCTAAACCAGGACATTTACCTACTCCCATTGGGATGAACATTACTTTGCTAAAGCAATCTTTGCTTCATCAGGACTTCATTGAAATATTGGAGAAGATCAAGAAGAATAGACAGAAAGCACTGGTAACTGTTCATCACAATGTGAAAGAAATACACCATGTCATAGAGAGAGTAAGAAAAGATGCTGAACACAGGTGGTAGGATACTCTTTTTGGGTGGTCACCTATTGCCACAAGAGTCCTGAACAGTATGTGTCATCCCATCATTGCCCTTTTGCGTTTCGTTTTGATTGGGGTTTTTTAATCAGCAATCTTACTCATTATGAATTGGAGAATGATGAAAGAGTTAACAAAATTGATGTCTGTCATTAATGCACACAACTTGGCTGATGTCCTTTTCACTGTGGACATCTCCAAGACTATTGACACAAGGCGACTATAAATGAGAGGATGTGTTTTGAAATCGTCTTCAATTTTCTTTGAAGATAAAAAGAAAATTACTTTTGATTTTTGGTGAATTGTTTTGAAAAAAAATATTTTAAATGAACTGTTGTTGATTTGTTTATTGCTTTATTGCCTTTGATTATTTATGATTAGTTTCAGATATTTGAAAAAAATGTTTCAAAATAATATGGTTTAAATTACTGTTACTATATTTGTTTCTTGTTTCCTTACCCCCGCCTTTTTCTATCTTTTCTTGTCCTTCCCTTCTCTCTCTCTGTCTGACGTATTGTCTCTGCTTTCTGGGATATGCTACCAATGTACGACAAGTACACAACAATAGTACAGAACACTGCTGATGAAGACCCTTTGAAGCCTGTCGTGAGTCACCAGGTGCTGTGAAAGACGGTCTGAGGTTCCCCTCACTTGCCTCACGACCGTCCACAGGACCGATATCAGGACCCTGAGGACCCCGATGGGACCTCTGGCCTGCCAGTAATGGATGAACACCAAAAATCCTGAGGCCCCTGAGCAGAATTCTGGCCTGCCAAGTGATTGTTCACAGCTGTGTCTTCAGTGACTGCTTCTAGCAGGGCCTGCCAAAGGGCAACCCGGCCTATATGCTTGCACCTGCTTCACGACAATAGACCAGGAATTTTCCCACCTCTTGGCCAGATGAACTTGCTGGGGCAACTTGGTAGCCTCCCCATGGAAAATCCTTCCTCTGCTCCACTACCACCGTGAGGCACCGAGGTTGAAGCCCCCCTACCAAGGACTGAGACTGAGACACCTGTAATTCTGATGCAGGGGTGCTGGCCTGACTGAAGCAGGATGCCTGCTGAGTGTTGCCTACAGATGTGCCTACAGGACCTAGACTGGTTTCTCCCAGAAAGCAGTCCTGAAACAGTGGGTCCCACTCACTGCTGATACTGACTTATCCTGCTGAGAACATGGACTGTCTGGACCCGTCTTCAATACCTTTTTCCCCCTCAGCAATTTCAATAGACTTCTTCTTCTTGATTGTATCTGTTCCCCCTCAGCCATTTCAAGATTCTGTTTCCCCCCTCAGCAATGGACTATAATAGAACCTTGAGTTCACCAGGACTTTGAGATCTTCCCAACGTGACTAGGCAAACTCTATCAGCTGGACTAAGAGGACTTAGTCTCTCCATGTTTGGTAGCTATACTCCTCTCTCTTTCTCCCCCTCTTTTTTATTCTTTTCCTCTCCCTGATTCCTTTCAGGCATTTGCTGTGGTCATTCTATAAAGGTGCATTTGTTTGGATTGATACTGCAATCCCCTTTCCAGGTTGTCTGTTGCACTCCTAGATCAGTTAACCAACCAACCAGTTAACCAACCCGTTGGTATGAGCGGATGGTGACAATACCTTCTTTCAAGCTGAAATTGGTTCTAGTCCATAGAAGCACACTGGTAGGTAAAAGTAGACTCTAAAAGATAACATTCAAAACGTATTTCCCTTGTCTTCCCATTAAAGCAAGTGAAGAAAGCAGACAGGAGATCTTCAGATAACATGCTATGCAAATTGAAAAGATTCTGTCCTTATTTGAAGCAACTGAGAAACTCACGCAATGAAATACAGTTCAGACAGATTGAAGGGTCACAGATGATGTCAAATCTATACTTCCAATGTTTGAATGAAGCAAGATTTCTTGAAGTACAATCCTATAAAATGAAGGTGAGTTTGCAGAAGCAATTGAACTGGGTCTGTTTTATAAAAACAATGTTTTCTAAGTAACTGAGGATTCAGGAAGGCAACCTTGGAATTTAAAGGATTTAGAAACATACAAATACCAAGACTGGCAGTTCATTAGCTTTAACAGTCTCTTCAAATAAGATCTATTTTTAACTTCTTCTTGCAGTAGGTCTGAAGACATTAGGAACAATGCTATAAATAAAAACAAACAACAAACCAAAACAAAACCAAAACAGCTTTCTCAAAAAGCTTGGAGAAACCAGAGAAATTATGATTTTTAGGGGTTAAGTAGTCCTTTAAAAGTTATCTCTGGGAAAAGAGATAAAAAACCACTAATTGACTGTGGAGTATATTCCAAACCTGTCCTGAAGCATGTAAGGGACAAGAGCCTGTAATAAAATGACTATGCTGGGTTCCTCTGTTAAAAGCATTCCAGAATGGTTGAAATTATCAATCACATAATGTGGGATTAAAAAAAAAAAAAGAAAAGAAAGAGAAAAAAAGAAAAAGAAAAAAGAAGAAAACATAGAGAAAAAATATTTTGAACATGTTTTCCCATTCCCAGATGGCATAACAGCTTTATTTCATTTTGTTCCTAAGACTGATTTATAGCTTATGAAGTGTTTTACAATTGAGAGTGAGAGTGTTCACACTAACCGTACAATTTGGATGGATCTCTTTTACTTTGCACAGCAGCAGATACGGTTTAGCACTCCACAGTTCAGTCCCCAAAAGTGAATGGGTGTGGCAGATTTAACCTAACTGGCCAGTCCACCAGAATGCTTAATTATCTTGGAAAATGCTTTGCTCTATCTCATTATCTGGACATGTCTCTCTAGCTCCGCTTTGAGCTCCTTGATCTTTCATCTACAGGATGAGATCCAATTTAGCTTAGCAAGGATATAGCCTTTCAAAACCACATCTTTTATCTTCTGCATTCATACAAGTACATTTCTACTGCAGGGAACCCTGTGGAAGATCCTAGTTGTTTTGTTTCTCAGCTATGTTGTTGCATAAAAGAGCTCTTCTTTTAATTTTCTCCCTGCTAAAGGATAGGCTCTGTACTTAACTGATTGTGATGCTAACTCATTATCATCTATTCTTCAGTCGTACAGAGTAGGCAGCAAAGTTTTCTTCTGAAGACATTCATTTAATGAGAAATGCTGAAGGTCTGACTTTAGTTGCAAAGGTCACTGATTGACAGGTTGCAAAATTGTTAAGTCTAGTAAGAGCAGGAAAAGTGTGCTGTTGCTGTGCCTGTAAATGTCGTGTCAGCTGCTGTTGGGATAGAAAAGAAATGGATAAGAAAAGAAAAGAAATGGATAATGGAAATTCTAACATGGATAGAAAAGAAATTTGTTGTGATTTCTGCACAAGAGGAAGTATGAAGCACTTATTTCAGTGGCTAAGACAGTATCATCATTGGGCCAGTTCTCTTCAACATCTTTTGAACAACCTGGACACAGCATTTGAAGGAATATTAAGAAAGTTTGCCAAAGACACTAAATTGGGAGGAGCTGTGAACTAACTCCCTTGAGGGCACAGAGACCTTGCCGAGAGATCTTGCCAAATAGGAGAGATTGGCAATTCTTGCTGGCCGGGAGTCTATGCACAAATCACAAAAGGGGCGGGACTGCTGGGGACGGCGTCTCAAGCTGGTTTTTTTCCAGCATCAGTCTCATTACATGGTGATGACAATGGGAAGCTGCCAGCAGCTCACGTCCCCAGCAGCAGACAAAGAACTTAATGTTACAACTGACTTGAAAAGTTTTTTGACCAATCACACAAAGCAAAAGCATATTGACAGTACTTCTATCCAATCACTATAAAGACATGTATCTGGGCTTAGAACAATGCTCGCTTCTTTCGAATAAAAGACCTGCTTGTAAGACTTAAGATACAATGCACAGAGCTCCATTATTAAGCTTAGAACTACCTAACATCGCGCTAGATATACTTTGCTGTAGCTTAGGGAGTTATTCGAGACAAGCATTAATACACAGACCATTGTTCCATTTGTCCTTACTTTTCTGCTTCTCATCTAGTTTTTCTGCTGACAAACCTTATGACTACTGCTTAGCTCCAATGACAGTTCTTCTGTCTCTTCCTTCTGCAGCTTTCCCAAACCCCTCTGTTTTTGAGGATTCCCACAGGCAATCACCAACCAGATGGAGTGGAACAAGGGCAAGTGCTGGATTCAGCACCTGCAACAGGGCAATCCTGGTGTGTGTATAGACTGGGGAGGGAGCAAGAGGCTGGGAGAAGCACTGCAGAAAGGGACCCAGGCTCCTGGCCAATGGCAAGCTGAATGTGCATCAGCAGTGCCCTGGCAGCCAGGAGGGCCAAGCCTGTCCTGAGGTGCATCAGGCACAGCATCACCAGCTGGGCAAGGGAGGGGATTGTCTTGCTCTGCTCTGCTCTGCTCTTCTCTGCTCTGCTCTTCTCTGCTCTGCGCTGGGGCGGAATCACTTTCGTATTAGAAAGTCCTCCAATGAGGTCTACAAAGACAGGACTCAAAGAAATGGCATGCAGCTGAGTCAGGGGAGGTTTAGGTCGGGTATCAGGAAAAAGCTTTTAACCCGAGAATGGCTGGGCACTGGAAGAGTCTCTTCAGGGAGTGGTCACACCATCACACCTGTCTGAGTTTGGGACATTGCTCTCAGGCATATGGTGTGATTCTCAAGGATGGCCCCGGGCAGGGCCAGGAGTTGGACTGATGATGATCCTGATGGGGTCCTTCCAATTCAACAGATTCGATGACTCGATGCTTCTGTCCTGGCCACTCAAGGTATATTGCTTGGTCTCATCAGATTTTGATCTGCTCTTGTTGGTCAGACTTTGTCCCTACTGGCTAATGATATTTATCACAAAAGACAAAGTGCCTTTTCTCAATTTTCTCAAGCAATTGGAACATGCGCTTTAGAATCCTAAAAAAGTCTTTTCTTTGAAACAGCACTGTAGTGTTTTTCACTGCCCAGTAGTCTTTCCAGATCTTAAGGAGAAAGAAGGCAAAACGAGGGGACGTATTACAATGAATGATTGTCAGTTTTCTGGTTCTTTAGCAGTATATTTGTACTTCCACTATTCTTTTCTGTAAAATCATGGTTTTCTATAGTATCCAATTTTCTAGCAAGACACATTTCTGCAACTGAGCCCATCAGTCTTTGTGAAAAGATATTGTCAAAAGTACAAAACATATGAATAGGCAGTGACAAGTGAGGGAAAAAAGGAGTATGAGAAGCAGCTGCATGATACTAAAGTGAGACAAGAAGGAGGAGAAGGTGCTCCAGTTGACAGAGCAAAGAATCCCCCCACAGTCCCTGGAGGACATCATCATGAAGCAGGTTGTCTCCCAGCAGTCCCTGGAGAAGCGTGGAGGAACACAATGGAGCTCATGGGGAGCTCCATGCCACAGCAGGTGACTGTGCCTTGAAGGAAGCTGCAGCTTGTGGAGGAAGAGAGGGAGGGCCAGAAAAACATCCTTGACCTCTTGGAAGAGTGGAAGATTACGTGAAAATTTTAAACAGCTGTTACTCTAATCTATTCTCTTTCCACTTCTTGTCTTAGGTAAGTAAGAAGACAACCCAAGAATTAGAAGCCTAAATTCTTTTGTTCGAGACTCCCATTCTTTCTGCCATTCTCTTCAAATTTAGTTTGAAGTAAAACTCATGATAAAGTTCTTAAGGCTTGATGTTCAGGCTTTTCGGAAAATAGGGAGTGCAAATAACTCTTGTCACTCTCATTTTTTTCATAGAATGAAAAAAGGGAAATTACTAGTTTTCAAGGACTTATGGAAATCCATTGGAAATGGTGGTGAGACTGAAGAGTTTAATTAATCTGAAAAGAGAATGTCGTGGAGCTACCTCAGCTCTGTACAAGTTTTTTTACCAGGAAGTCTAGACTTTTAAACAGACTAAGGACACAATAGTTATCTCTGGGAATATTTTAGTATGTATAGTACATTCATCTTTAAATAGTTCTATCTGTTTTACAGTTATGACTTAGGCTTTAAATTTGATGGGAAAAGAAATATTTGTGATTCAGAGCATTTCCATTTCTGAAGCATTTCAGTTGTTGACTGTTTTTGCTGTCTCTTGAGGGTGGGAAAATAGTCTTTGTACCAATACTGAAACAAACTAGATGGAAAAAATTGTTTTTCTCATTCTTTTCTGTCTATTTGAACAGGCACAGCAGCAAGACCACTGCTATGAGTCTGAGTGGCCCTTCCACTCCTGGATGACAAACTTGTAGTGGCTAGTATGTTATTTGCACACATTTCTGATGCCGGCTGTTAACTGTTGTGCAGAAAGATCTGTCAACCTTTTTCTCAGAGGACACTTCTGAATTGCTTCACTTGTCTCTGAAGAAGAGAACTAAGCTGGCACTCCATTTCTGAGATCTTGCTGTGTTAGCCCCCAAACCCATTTCTTTCAAATGCCTTTTATTTTCAACCAAAGCACTTCATTACTTCATGATGTAATCTCTTGTTCTTAATGTTCGGGGGATTTGTTTTAGACTGATAAGGACATATTGCAGTAAGCAGGTAGAACATCTATCTTAAGCAGTATCCATCACTTGGCTTTGGTTCATGTATCATAACATCTGCAAGGAATCTCATTTACAATCAATGGATGGGCTGGCCACAGGTTTAGGAATCTTTCTCCGATTAATTTTGCATTAAAATTTAGCTCTTATCATTTCAATTGGGTCTTTATTAAAACAATCATCTATTTATTACCTCTACCACAATGAACTGTGTACCTGTACCACAGTCAACAGTGGCTGAGCATCCTACAACAATTCCAAGAAGAAGAATGGTCTGAGCCCCCAGTGCAGCACAAGAAGTCTGTCATCAAGCCAGAGTCCCGCAGGCGTTTTCTCAGCCTGGAGAAGAGCAGACTCCGGGCAAATTGTTAGAGCAGCTCTCCAGTAGCTGAAGACAGCCTACCAGAAGGAGGCAGGTGAGCTACACAAGGGCACGGAGCGATAGGAAAAGTGTGGATGGCTTTAAAACCTGAAGAGGATAGGTTTCCCTTGGCTATTGGGAAGAAATTCCTTGCCAAGAGGGTTGTGAGACACTGGAACATGTTGTGGGTGACCAATTCCTGGAAGTGATCAAGGCCAGCTTGAATGGGTCTTTCAGCTTAAGGCAGTCTAGTGGAAGGTGTCCCTGACAATGACATGGTGGGGGGGACGTAGGTGAATTTAAGGTCCCTTCCAAACCCAACCATTCCATTATTCTATGGTTATCATTCTGTACAGTAGCAGTAAGAAGCTGAAGCTAGAAATAACATATTCATGCTGAGAAACTGCTATCCAATGAGTTGAACTGTTTGGGTCTCACATTTATGTGCCATTTAGCAATACTATATCTAATATCTAGTCCTCGCTCTTTATCATACACGCAAGTATTTTATCATCTTTAACGTTTCTGACATTTGGGAATTTTCTTCCCTTCTCTCTCTTTCTTTCTTTCTTTCTTTCTTTCTTTCTTTCTTTCTTTCTTTCTTTCTTTCTTTCTTTCTTTCTTTCTTTCTTTCTTTCTTTCTTTCTTTTTCTCTTTCTCTCTTTCCTTCTTTCTTTTCTTTCCTTCCCCCACTTCCTTCCATCACTGCCTTCCTTCCACTATGTCCTTCCTTCCCTCCCTCCCTCCACTTTGATGTTAATTTGCAAACTGTCAAGTAGTTACAGGAAATTACTCTTCTTTAAATATCATTTTGAAGCTTGGAAATGAAAAAATAAAAAATTGTGTCAAGCCATGGCATTTAAAAGCCATTTGAAAGTGAGAACTAGCTATTGAAAAGACAAAAATACAAAAATGAAATGATGGAGTGGATGGTTTTAAGGGATATTCTTTGTATGGCTTTGATACAAATGAGGATCTCAATTTTTACACCTTCTAAAAACACATCTTGAAACTTACTACTTTCTGTGACAAAAATATTTCCAAAACAAGGAAATTGATTTATGCAGATGAAAATATCATCTCCGAAAAAGTCCTCATCAAGTCCAAAATATTACCCTGCTTTTACATAGTAAGCTTTATGGAGATTTCTAGTCTCACACAAACAAAGACGAATCTCTCAAAAGACTAGAAAATCTTTAAAAGCAAAATAACCTTTAAGAAAAAAGATCCAAAAAAGAGCAGGGAATTATATACGTCCACGCTTGTTACATGTTGGTTACTAATATTCGCTCTAGTTTGTTGGCGAGTACACTTCCCATTCACGCACGCAGACACCCCTCTTCCTCCTGCACACAGATGTGTGATATTGGGTCTCAAAGAATGGACTATTTTCTCTTAGATAGGTTTTGGTTCTCAAAGTCAAAGCGTAGTCTTCCTGGCTCTATTACCAAGATTATATTCGGGGAAGGTAAAGTGCTTGTGCCTGTTAGAAATGGGGAGGAGGGGACAGAAAGCAAAGCCATTTGAAGACAACCTGCAGCAGAACTAAGAAAGAGGGGTGCTTCTTGACTGCACAGCAAAAGAAATATCGGGAGTAAAATCGGGGAAAACTTGAGGTGCTGATAGAGTTTCTCCTTGCGACAGCTTTGAAACGGACTGAAAACAGCACTTCCTCATTCTCCTGCCTTTTCAATTCACATTAACATTGGAAGAAAAGGGGTTTTGGACAACTTTCTTTTGCTTCTTGCTAAACACTCTGCTGACACTCCATGCAACTTCCAGAAAAAGATCCGGGATGCTTTTTGTACTGGGACAGTTTGTCTTTGCAAGACATAGTAGAAAAGCTTTTTGCTCAGTTTTATGCCACGAGAGAGGTAGATAGGTGAGATAGGGAGCTCTCCGACACTAAGCCCCCTGCCAGGGCGTCAGAAGCCGCTCTCCGGAGCACACCGCCACCGTCACAATGCTCTGTGCACGAAGAAGCAGCTTCTTCGCCTCCGGCAGTTGGAGAGAACCGCAACTTCCAAAAGGCGAAGATGCAAGCCGCAACATAACGAAATAGTGTGTGCAGCTTTCATATTGATAGAAACCAGTACTTTACCACTCTCCTGCGGTTTCATTCACATTATATTCGAAAAAAAAGGAGATTTGGGACACAATCTTTTTCTTCTTGTTAAACACTCTGCAGTCCTCTGTGCAACTTTTAAACAAGATCGGGGATGTTTTGTGTACTGGCACAGTTTCTAATTGCAAGATATGGTGAAAAAGCTTTTTGTGGAGTGTTGAATGACAATAGCCGAAGAAGACGCAGATACGCAGCTCTCCGAAGGTAAGTGCCCGTCCCTGGCGTCTTTCGGCAAAAACCGCTCTCAGGAGCTCAGCGGGACCGGCACAATGCTCTGTTTTCGAAGAAGCCGCTTTTTTGCCTCGGGGAGACGGAGAGAACGGCAGCTTCCGAAAGGCGAAGATACAAGCCGCCCAATACCAGCATAATCTGAGCACCTTTCCAACAAATAGAAAAGAGTACTTTACCACTCTCCTGCCTTTTCCATTCACAATATTAATCGAATAAAAGGAGTTTTCAACAACTATTTCTTGGTTCTGGCTAAACTCTCTGCAGACCTGTGTGCATCCTTTAAGATAAGATTGGTTATGTTTTCTTTACTGGCACAGTTTCTCTTTGCAAGATACGGTGGAAAAGCTTTTTGCTGAGTCTTGAACGACAAGAGCCGAAGAAGACGGAGATACGGAGCTCTCCGAAGCTAAGTGCTGGTCCCGGGCATCTTTCGGCACAAGCCGCCCTCCGAAACGCACCGTGACCCAAAAAATGCTCTGTGTTCGAAGAAGCCGCTTCTTCGCCTCCGAGGGATGGAGAGAGCGGCAGCTTCCCAAAGGCGAACATGCAAGCCGCCCAATACCAGCATAATCTGAGCACCTTTCAAACAAATAGAAAAGAGTACTTTGCCACTCTCCTGCTTTTTCCATTCACAATATAATCGAATAATAGGAGTTTTCAACAACTATTTCTTGGTTCTGGCTAAACTCTCTGCAGACATGTGTGCATCCTTTAAGATAAGATCGGTGATGTTTTCTTTACAGGCACAGTTTCTCTTTGCAAGATACGTTGGAAAAGCTTTTTGCTGAGTCTTGAACGACAAGAGCCGAAGAAGACGGAGATACGGAGTTCTCCGAAGCTAAGTGCCGGTCCCGGATATTTTTCGGTAAAAGCCGCTCTCCGAAACGCACCGCGACCGGCACAATGCTCTGTGTTCGAAGAAGCCGCTTCTTCGCCTCCGAGGGATGGAGAGAACAGCAGCTTCCCAAAGGCGAAGATGCAAGCCGCACCACAAAGGCACAGTGTGGGCAGCATTCAGACTTAGAGAAAACAGTACTTTACCACTCTCCTGCTTTTTCTATTGTAATTATATTCGAAAAGAACCAGTTTGGACAACTATCTTTTCCTTCTTGCAAAACTCTTGGTAGACCTCCGTGCAAGTTTAGAAAATGATTTTGGGTGTTTTCTTTACAGGCACAGTTTCTCTTTGCAAGATACGGTGGAAAAGCTTTTTGCGGAATGTTGAACGACAGAAGGCGAAGAAGACAAAGATACGGAGGTCTCCGGAGCTAAGTGCCCGTCCCCGGCGTCTTTCGGCAAAAGCCACTCTCAAAAGCTCACCGCGACCCAAAAAATGCTCTGTGTTCGAAGAAGCCGCTTCTTCGTCTCCGGGAGAAGGAGAGAACGGTAGCTTCCCAAAGGCGAAGATGCAAGCCGCAGAACACAGGCACAGCGTGGGCAGCCTTCAGACTTAGAGAAAACAGTACTTTACCACTCTCCTGCTTTTTCCATTGTTATTATATTCGAACAGGAGGAGTTTAGGACTTGTCCTTCTTGCAAAACTCTTGGCAGACCTCCGTGCAAGTTTAGAAAATGATTTTGGATGTTTGGTTTAGTGGGACAGTTTCTCTTTGCAAGATACGGTAGAAAAGCTTTTTGCGGAGTGTTGAACTACAAAAGCCGAAGAAGACAAAGATATGCAGCTCTCCGAAGCTAATTGACGGTCGCGGGCATCTTTCGCCACAAACAGCTCTCAGGAGCTCCCTGCGCTCGGCACTATGTTGTCCGCAAAGCCGCTTCTTCGCCTCCAGGAGGCGGAGAGAGCGGCAGCTTCCCAAAGGCGAAGACGTAAGCCGCACCATACCAGCATAATCTGAGCACCTTTCAAACAAATAGAAAAGAGTACTTTACTACTCTCCTGCCTTTTCCATTCACAATATAATCGAATAAAAGGAGTTTTCAACAACTATTTTTTGGTTGTGGCTAAACTCTCTGCAGACCTGTGTGCATCCTTTAGGATAAGATCGGTGATGTTTTCTTTACTGGCACAGTTTCTCTTTGCAAGATACGGTGGAAAAGCTTTTTGCGGAGTGTTGAACGACAAAAGGCGAAGAAGACAAAGATACGGAGGTCTCCGGAGCTAAGTGCCTGTCCCCGGCGTCTTTCGGCAAAAGCCACTCTCAAAAGCTCACCGCGACCCAAAAAATGCTCTGTGTTCGAAGAAGCCGCTTCTTCGCCTCTGAAAGACGGAGAGAACGGCAGCTTTCCAATGGCGAATATGTAAGCCGCACCATACCAGCATAATCTGAGCACCTTTCCAACAAATAGAAAAGAGTACTTTACCACGCTCCTGCTTTTTCCATTCACAATATAATCGAATAAAAGGAGTTTTTAACAACTATTTTTTGCTTGTGGCCTAACTATTTGCAGACAGCCACTCTCAAAAGCTCACCGCGACCGGCACAATGCTCTGTGTTCGAAGAAGCCGCTTCTTCGCCTCCGGGAGACGGAGAGAATGGCAGCTTCCCAAAGGTGAACATGCAAGCCGCCCAATACCAGCATAATCTGAGCACCTTTCAAACAAATAGAAAAGAGTACTTTACCACTCTCCTGCCTTTTCCATTCACAATATAATCGAATAAAAGGAGTTTTCAACAACTATTTTTTGGTTCTGGCTAAACTCTCTGCAGACCTGTGTGCATCCTTTAGGACAAGATCGGTGATGTTTTCTTTACAGGCACAGTTTCTCTTTGCAAGATACGGTGGAAAAGCTTTTTGCGGTGTGTTGAACGACAAAAGGAGAAGAAGACAAAGATACGGAGCTCTCCGAAGCTAATTGCCCGTCCCCGGCGTCTTTCGGCAAAAGCCACTCTCAAAAGCTCACCGCGACCCAAAAAATGCTCTGTGTTCGAAGAAGCCGCTTCTTCGCCTCCGGGAGACGGAGAGAATGGCAGCTTCCCAAAGGTGAACATGCAAGCCGCCCAATACCAGCATAATCTGAGCACCTTTCAAACAAATAGAAAAGAGTACTTTACCACTCTCCTGCCTTTTCCATTCACAATATAATCGAATAAAAGGAGTTTTCAACAACTATTTTTTGGTTCTGGCTAAACTCTCTGCAGACCTGTGTGCATCCTTTAGGACAAGATCGGTGATGTTTTCTTTACAGGCACAGTTTCTCTTTGCAAGATACGGTGGAAAAGCTTTTTGCGGTGTGTTGAACGACAAAAGGAGAAGAAGACAAAGATACGGAGCTCTCCGAAGCTAATTGCCCGTCCCCGGCGTCTTTCGGCAAAAGCCACTCTCAAAAGCTCACCGCGACCCAAAAAATGCTCTGTGTTCGAAGAAGCCGCTTCTTCGCCTCCGGGAGACGGAGAGAACGGCAGCTTCCCAAAGGCGAAGATGCAAGCCGCAGCACACAGGCAAAGTGTGAGCAGCCTTCAGACTTAGAGAAAACAGTACTTTACCACTCTCCTGCTTTTTCCATTGTTATTATATTCGAACAGGAGGAGTTTAGGACTTGTCCTTCTTGCAAAACTCTTGGCAGACCTCCGTGCAAGTTTAGAAAATGATTTTGGATGTTTGGTTTAGTGGGACAGTTTCTCTTTGCAACATATGGTGGAAAAGCTTTTTGCGGAGTGTTGAACTACAAAAGCCGAAGAAGACAAAGATACACAGCTCTCCGAAGCTAAGTGCTGGTCCCCGGCATCTTTCGCCACAAACAGCTCTCAGGAGCTCCCTGCGCTGGGCACAATGTTGTGCGCAAAGCAGCTTCTTCGCCTCCGGGAGACAGAAAGAACGGCAGCTTCCCAAAGGCGAAGATGCAAGCCGCCCAATACCAGCATAATCTGAGCACCTTTCAAACAAATAGAAAAGAGTACTTTGCCACTCTCCTGCCTTTTCCATTCACAATATATGCGAATAAAAGGAATTTTCAACAACTTTCCTTTTCTTCTTGTTTCACAATTCGAATACCTATGTGCATCTTTTAGAAAAAGATTCGGGATGTTTTTTTGTACTGGCACAATTTCTCTTTGCAAGATACGGTGGAAAAGCTTTTTGCTAAGTGTTGAGCGACAAGATACGCAGAAGACGCAGATACGGAGCTCTCCGAAGCTAAGTGCTGGTCCCGGGCATCTTTCGGCACAAGCGCCGCACCGGAGCGTACCGCCACCGGCACAATGCTCTGTGCGCGAAGAACTGGCTTTTTCGCCTCCCGGGAACTGAAAGAAGAAGTATAAGCTTAAGACACTTTTGCAATAGTGTACAGGTTTGGGCGCTCCTCTCGATTAATTGTGCCATTCCTGACAGTAGGCGCCGCTGTTGGTCAAGCTTTGAGTATGCTTAATAAGTTGCGATGCTGGGTGGTCAACTCAAGGTAAGATCAGCGATTTTAAATCAGGTTCTCACTGGTGTAGATACCATTAGTCATTGCACACTGCAAAATAAAGCTGTTTTAGCTTTCTTGTTAGCACACGGGCACGAGTGTGAGGATTTTGAAGGAATGTGTTTTTTGAACCTCTCTAACCATTCTGCAGTCATTCGCTGGAAACTCAAACAAGGACAAGATAGCATGAAGAAATTGATTGGGAACGAGAAGGTTACACGCATGAACGGTTTGAGAGACGGGAAACAACTCGATGGTTGGAAGATCTTGTAAAGGGAACTTTGTTGTTACTAGTAGTCAATATTATATTGCTTCTTGTTATTCCATGCATCATGAAACTGGTGAGCCTCTTGGAAGTAAATACAGTGAAAAGGGTTTAGCTGGTGCAAGACGAAGAAGGGGGAAATTGTAGCAATGTATCTGAACCTCTTAGACTAAAGGGTGCACCAGCCATCCAGCTGGAATATGTTCTTATCAGAATTTTCTCAGAGCCCTCTGGAATTCATCATGGTTACTAAGACATAAGCCGTGCGAAAATAAGAGAAGCTGAGAACCAAATTCCAAGACTACAAGAACTCGATAACGGGGGGCAGCAAAGCGCCTGGACTGTAACCAAACGTATCTTCTGAGAGGTACACACAGAATGTGTGGACATAACAAAGGCACCAAGATAAAAATGCGGGCCTAGCGTGTGCAGAGATTTAGAATGTGTAAGTGCATCATGTCAACAATCAACGGCTTCTGCTTAATCCTCTTGCTCCGTTGTCCTGGAGTCCTGAATTTCCCACAAGGAAAGCCCTTCTAAAAGGGCTCTGATTTTAATGCTAGTTGCTGTCTAGACGATGAATAATGGGAATAGTTCTTTCAAATCCTTCCCTTGCTGACATCTGTAAGTTTCATCTTTTCCTGATTGTACTGGTGGCTATACATTAGTTATGACTAGAAAGGAATGAGTTTTAGGGATATGTTGCAAGGAAATTGGTAGCTCTGCTTCCATTTCCATTGTCTAAGAAGAATTCTGATTAGTTTTGGACTTTTCATAGACCTCTGACTAGATTGCATTTGTCTTTGATTGAGCTCGTAAACTTTAGGCTTCTAGGCTTGACCAATGAATAGAAAAGGGAAAGTCACACAGCTTAGGTGGTTCCCTTGTCAACAACTTCTCAGTAGTAGGGTGATTTCTGTCCTCAAGTTTGTTACTTCAGCTAGCAGCTTATGCTTACTCCAAAAGAAGGTGAGAAGTTTGCTACCGTAAATGGTCCGAGAATTCTTCCTGCTTCTTTGTGACTCTTTTGTATGACTGGATTCTGTATTATTGGAGTTTGTTATAAAAAGTTGGATTAAATTGCGTGCGTCCGCTATTGGAGGAAACAGTATTTAGCCAATAACATCTAGGCTTTTATCGACCTGAGACTGTCTGAACGGACCGGACGCTTTAAACACAGTAATTCCTGCTAGTTCTAATTCCATTTTTAGACTCGACAAACCGAATGGTAAACCTGCACCAGTAGGGAGGGACATTGGACTTTCTCCTTTTTAGAGAGAAACTAATGAAAAAGTTTCAGCAGAATCATAGCAGGCTGTAAAATAAGAAAAGCATCATGGAAAGAGGCCAATCCTATCCTCTTAGTATTGCTAGTTGTGATTGGACGTGAACGAAATATGTCAGCTCTGTGTTCCTGGGTATCACATCAGTAACAGCTACTTCAGCTGCTGTAGTTGTCTCCTAAAGCTAAGAACAGAATCCAAAGAATTGTGATTCCATGGTCCCAATTCACCCTGTGATGGTGACAGGTGAAAAAGGAGTGGAAGGTGCACAGGGAAATTAACTTGAATGGCCTATCTAAATCAGCAGCCACTGATTTCCTGAAAACTTCAACAGGTCAGTTGACCTGTTGGGATTCTTTTAATCCATGGTCATGTTTTTCTTGGGATTCTTGTAACCTTTCCCCATTCGTTCAGCCTTTGCCCTCAAGCCTTTGCTGACATTTCAAGTATCTCGACAAGCTGGAAATGTGTTGTCTTTATTGATCATGTCCTTATTCCCTTCAAAGGCTTGTTTGCCTCAAGTCTTATTTTTGCTGGTTTTCTGCTAGTTCATTGTCAGAGGGCAGCAGGTGCTTTGCAAGAGCAAGTACACAATCCTATAGCTTGCTTTTCTTTTGATTTGGCCTGTCTAGAAAACTGAATGACTGAACATTTCCGACAGAATTTTCTCTCCCCATTACGTTTCACCGGAAGGGCAGATGCAAATCATCTACTTAAACTCTTGGCACGGAAGAAAGTAGTGGTTTGCTGCTGCATATAGGTAGAAGCTTACAAAAGGAAGGCCTTGGGCTGAGGCCCATTACTTTGGCTAAGTAGAAAAGGACTATGGGAAGATGAGGCCGCTGAATCAACAAGTAGATCAACAAATTCTAGAATCGTCACATGTTCACAGCGTGGTGTATGATGGTTGGTTGAATGAATTTTGTTATGGCTTAAAGCTATGGAACTGATAAAGGCCTGAGTGCTTCAAAAGCCTGGTTTTTGCATAAAAGCAGCTCTCCTCTGCACCTGCCTGGGCACTCTGCATCACTAGGGACCCTCACTCCCAGTTTGCCAAGGAGATGATAGGTAGTAATGTTGCAGAGCTGCTGTGTCCATATGAACGGAATGGCAAAGAGTGAAGCGGTGGGTATTTTTGGGCTTTAATACAGTGCTGCTGCATTGGTGCCAGCTTAGTCGGTTTTCCATCAGTGGCCTTTCTGTCTAGAAATACACTGCCCAGAGTCTTTCTAGCATGTGATGCCATTTCCTTCCTGTTGTTTTAATACCTTCCTTCAGTTGAAAGGATGATACAATCTTTACATTTTGAAGATGCCTGTTAGGAAACACTATTCCACATTTCTCCCTTTTCTTCTGCCTCCTTTGTAATTTTCAGAGACTCATTTCAAATTTCTGCTAATGTCGAGAAGAATACTGAGACTACTCAGCAGGGTTGACGCTCTCAGCTGCTTTCCTCTTTCATACTGCTTCATACTGTATGTGACTTAATGGCCTGGTTTTGTCATCCGCATTTTGCTGTGATCTGTGAACACAAAAAGAAGTCTTTGTTTTTTGCAAGAACTACCCCTAGGAGGATTTGTGTTCATTTTGATTTCTATGGTGTTAGCCCTGTTGCAGAAAAAAAGGAGATTGTACCCTCTTCTTGTGCTCTCATTCCCTCCTCTCTGCTTTGCATGTCCTAGTTAATCTACCGCCATGACTCATTTGGCATCATCTCATCGTGCAAATTCTGCACAGTTGCATGGACTTACAAATGCCAGTTGCCAAGGAGCTAATATAACCATTCAAAGATTAAAGAATTGTAGGGCTGGGCAAGTTCAGCTGCTGAAACTGTAAGTGGTTAAGTCATGCCATATTAAAGAGACAGAGCAAAGCAGTTCATCTAGGACTTTGAACTGGACACCTCCGAGAATAACAGCTTGACAGCAATGACACAGCCATCTTCCTAGCTGTATTTCAGAAAGAGAAAAGGGACACCTTCAATGGTTAAGATGTTTGGCATGAGAAAACAGCAAGAAATGTAGCCCAAAATACTTGAGCCAGATAAAGTGCGTTTTTCTCGTGAGAATGTTGCAGTTGTTCTTTCTTGTCTGTGCCTTTACTTTTCACAGAAGACAGGCAGAGCATTTAATTATTATTGTTCTTTTGTTTTCTTTTCTTGGCCTCCCTCTTTCCACCTGCCATTACCAATTTTGCCTTTCTTTACTGGCTTGTCTTTCTTTACTTCTAGAAGTTTACATGAGGTCCTCCAACCTTGTCATAAACATTCGCATACAGTGGAAAGGAGTAGAAGGTACATCTAAATGCACAAAACAGACCCAGAAAAATAGTTTTTTTACAGTCTTCTGTGAGAACAAGATATCTTTGAACTGAGTAATGCTTTAACTTTTAGTCCACTCATTACTATTATTACAAGTGTTTGGCCTTTAGTACATAGCCTTTGAAATCATCCAGCCCAATATTTTTGGCTAATTTTGTTTTATTTCTCTCGGGGACTTTGTTTCTTAAGGAATAGTCCAGAGCGAGAGCGTCCACGGTAGAGTTATGCTGCCATAATAAAAGCGTCGTAAATTCTGGTACAGTTTGTGCTGGTAATAGGTCTAGGAAAGAAAGGTTTTACATCTTTTTTGACTTTCAAATGTAACCATTATTTGAAAACGTTAAGAGTTGGGCTTTCCCCCCTCCAAAATACTTCTCTCTGGAATGTTGCTCAGGGATTACACATAAAAGCTCACCCTGTAAAATATGTTGTGGATAATCTGCAGTAAGCGCAGCTTAGCAGCTAGAGATGATTATGTGGGTTAAGTGACATTCCTTCTGCGGTGATGGAAACTCTGTCTATGCAGACATACTCAACAAAAGTTACCATGGCTTAGCTCCTCTCCTAAACTTCATGTGCATTTTAAAACTTTCCAAGAAGGTGAATTCAAGCTCCTTCATTGCTCTCTGCTGGAGTCCCAAGAAAATATCAGTGTGCTTTTTGTCATTTACAGCTGTCATTGCTTAGCTCTTGAACATGACACTCTCTCATGACTGATGAAAGTTGTCTAGTTAAGAGTGGGTCAAGGACACGCTCCTGCTCTAGAAGGAGATGAGAAGGTTTCTGCAGTCTTTGTCATCTCTACTGCTTGTGATTTCTATACAAAACCAGTGGGAAGTTTTCTGAAGGCAGTCCAGAAGCTGGCAATATGGACAGCTTACAACCAAACACTTGCTGCACTGCTATCACGGTGATACCAGGAAGGACCTAAAAAATTTAGAAGGGCAAACAAAGCAGTTGGAAGGAAAAGAACATTAACCATTATTCCATTCTTCTAATATATCCGCCTTTAAGTCATCATTTTCATGCAGTTTAACGGCTTGCGTTGGTATCCCTCAAAAGGAATCTGAGACAGAGTAAGCGTTTTAATGCAGTAGATGTGACACGTGCAGGCCAAGTTGCCTTTGTTGACATCAAATGCCAGTTATGCTTGAGCTACCCTTTGCTTAAGGTACTTTGCTTACACTAAGAATTTTACTCATCATTGAGCAAATTTTGCTGTCATGATTGAGTAAATTTTATTCATGATAGAGTGAATTTTACTGTCACTCAGAATTTTACTGTCATGATTAGCATGGAAACTTTTCAAGGAAAGCTCTGGATAGCAATGTTTGTGTAAAAATAGTATTTTATCTCCTGTATTTGTGTGAAGCAGGTAAGCCTTTTGCTGTCACCAGTGTTGCTTAACCTTTCATGTCATATTCCTCTTCATATCCATATTCTGCGAAAGGGTTAGTAATCTACTTTAAAATTGGCACGTGGAATAAGACTACTTTTCCTTTTTGAAAGCTAATGTCATTTGACCTAGTGACAGTAAATAATTCATGAATTGTAAGTCCCCAGCTAGCATCTTTTATGCATAGTCTAACCTTCTAAAGAAGTAACAAAAACACTCTCCAATACTTTGCTTTCTTAAGCACACAAAATGCTTCCCTCCTTTGCAGTTGGCATCTGTAAAACGAACCACATCTCTGCAGTATTTTAACGTGCACCATATTTAGCCAAGTAATTAAAAAGAAATAAAAAGCAGCCCCTTCAATTTGGAAATATTTTTGAATTGTTTTTGAATATACAAAACATACCCTTACCGTACGCATTGCATGCAGATTTAATCGTCGTGAAAGCAAACCCTATGTTTCTGTTCGGATAGCACGGTTTTCCAGTTTCCACAATTGTTGTTGGCACAGTTTTCTACTTATGTGACTGTTAGGACACTCGCAGGTACTTCTAAGGTACTGTAGTAAGCGGAGAAGGAGGAGAGGTTGTGCCTTATTTCTGGCTTCCTTTGGTTTTCTTTTTGGTTTTCTTCCTCTTGCTCTTTTTCATGTCACCTTTCTAGATACTGTGATTTAGATTTGCAGTTTACTAAGCTGTGCTTTCTGTCTGGAATTCTTTGAAATTCCGAGAGGAACCCCACCGGTAAATATGCATCTTTTTATGATTTGCTAGCTACATAGAAAATCTTCCTGCTGCTCTAAAATGCTTTTATTTGATATGCATTTTTATCACCATTCCAATGAAAAGAAAAGTTCCTCTATTCACTGCTTTTGTACTGGATTCAGTTCAATGTGCGCTAACGGTGCAAAAAAGTCCTGCTGGAAGAAAGGAGCTGCATACCAATTGACCAAGACACGTGCTACAAGGGTCTTGGAAAGGTTCAAAGTTTCTCTACCTTTCTGGCAGTCTGTCTTCACAGCAGGACTTGATGAGGGATTTTGCTGGCATTTCTTTGACAGAAAGCAATAACAAAGCAAGCAAAATGGAACAGCAAAAGAAGATAGCAGCAAAAGGTACATTATCCCCTCTGTTATTATCATTGTCGAAAGAGATTTTTTCTCGCCATGTTACATCAAATACCTTAGTAGAGCTAAAGACTAGAAAAACGCAGCTCTGTTCTGGTTCATTAAAAGCAAAGCCATCTGTGGACAGAAGTGCCCAGCGTGATGCTGGGAACTCCTAGCTGGTTTCAGTAAGCTGTCTGGAGAACGGCATTTTCGGTGGG
Organism: Agelaius tricolor; assembly: GCF_023055355.1. Taxonomy (NCBI): domain Eukaryota; kingdom Metazoa; phylum Chordata; class Aves; order Passeriformes; family Icteridae; genus Agelaius; species Agelaius tricolor. The sequence goes on along the minus strand of NW_027269293.1, from coordinate 6,061,149 downwards.
CTTTACTAGCGTGTCTGTAAGGAGGGGACTTTATGTGCAGCTTTGAGCCCTGAGAGTGCCATAGGCAAAGAGACCCATCGTGTAGCTCTCTGACCAGCCACAGCACACTGAGGCATGATGGATTACTCCCAGAGTTCACGTGGTAGAAAGGTTTTCTGCCCCCGTGAAGGACGACACATCCATTTTCTTGAATAGAGCCATTCTGTATGTTACAATGGTAACTTGAATTCATCAAGTTTGGGCTATTTGTACAATGGCAGTGAGCTTGGATTCTTAAGCTTCTCGTGTTTGACCTGTTTCCTGTTTCAGTAAATAGCAAAACTTCCAAGGACTGCAGCGACAAGAAGATGAAGCTGCTAGTGTATTTCAACTGTTTGCCTAATAAAATGGTGATTTTTGCACATATTCGCAATGGAAATTTACAGTACCGAAACACCAGCTCTGCTCAGGGCAATTCTGAAATTGACTTGAGCTCTTTCCTGTGTTTCTTAGCAGGTGAACTGAGATACTTCTAGCTTCCAAGGCAAGGCGTTTGACAGCAGCTTCAAAAAGGCCCAGGCTGTTGGATGAAAAGGTGAAAAAAACTGAGGGAAATGGGGGGAAATTTCACTTCTGGTTTATGTCATAGATTCAGCCAGATGATCAACAAGCATTAGTTTTATAAGGTACCAGCGTAGTCTTTCACTCTTGCAGATCCCCAAAAGCTTAACCATCCAGCAGCTTCTTCCTTGCAACAAGTGCCACAGCCAAAAGCCAGGCCTTGCTGTCACCTTCTCCTCGCAGCCTACAAACGCTGCCAAACGTACCGGTGATTCTCACTTTCCTTCTCAGCTACATGGACAAGCACATCCTCTCCATGTCTCCGAGTCCTTAGTGAAACCAAACAGCGGTTCACCTTCAAACAGCTCAGTGTGCCAGGACAGAAAGATTTCACTGGCCTGCCCCCTTGCTTTTTCCTTGCAGCCTTTTATTTTCAGAGCATACACCGAGGCATTGTATTTTGCTTCTCAGCTGAGTGCATTGCCATATTGCTGGAGTCCCACACGTCCATCTCCTTCTCGCACAAACTGCTTCTGTTGAAACATGCTGATGTGATGTGCCTTCCTGCTCAGCTATTCACACAGTCACATTCTATGTCCTGCTTGCAGTCTGAATCTAAAAGGAGACGTTTCTGACTATGTCTCACAGACACAGATGTACCAGGATGAAAAGGTTGCGTGGACCTTGCCACTTACGTTCGAAAACATCCATTCACTCCACAATCAAGAGACCCCTTTCTTTGCTTTACATCCTGCAAACTTCACACACACACACACACACACACACACACACACACAGACACGAGAGCTACGCACTTTCTTTCTTTCTTTCTTAGCTGCACACACTCACCTATTTCCCACCTTGACCTCTCTACCACTTCTCCTTCGGCCTTGCTGTGCATGGACATTTCCTGTTAAGATACCCATTGTGTTGCCTATCCCTCCCCCACATTGCCTTGCCTTTCCTACCCAATCTTGCATTTCCTTGTCATTGCTGACAATTCCTTTCTTTTCCCTTGCCTTCCTGACCCATGCATGTCCTTCCCTTGCCCTTCATACCAACCCAGTGCCTTGTAGTGACTTGCTCACCTATCCTTCTTTTCCTTCCCATTTGTCCAGCTCCAATCTTTCATTTCCTTCTCCTTCTAGGACTCTTATTGCCTTGTCTCCCTCTCTTTTGTGTTGCCTGGCAAAGCCACCACTTGTCTGGCCTTGTCCTTGAACCCCTTCCTTGCCTTGCAGTACCTTGCTCACCAGTCCCCCACCTGGAATTCACCACCTCTCTTTTTGTGGAATCTCTTCAACATGCATTGCCCAGCCTGCTTCTCCTAGAATTCTCCAGGCTTCCACTGGCTTTTTTTTCTCAAGGCCCCAGCGTTTCAGGAGCTTGTGAGAGGAAGCCTGGAGGAGGCCACGTGCAAGCACACCTATCTGTCCTGACAGCTTTCTTCTGACATCTATGCTTCCATGCCTTGAATTTTGGACACAAAGTTCATCTTTCACCCTTGGGCTTCAGGGGCAGAATGACAGTTCTTTGGCATACAAAGGAAAGCAGGCAACCCAAGTGTCTTAGGTGCAGATTAAACACGACCCATGCAAGATCAAGGCTGGACAGAGCGGTCCGTCCGGGCCGCTTTTGTGTACCAGCAATCTTTGAATGGACCTGCCACTTGCCTTGCATTGGGCAACCAACCAGTTTCCTTGCCATGCCCTGCTCATTCTCCATTGCTTTGCATTCCCTTGCATACCCATGCCTCACATTTGACCTGCCTGCAGTTTTCCTACAGGGCTTGGCCTTGCCTAGCCCTTCCAGTTACCATTACCTCCTATGCCCAGCCTTGCCTCTAACTTCTGGGACTTGTCTCACCTACCACTCCATTTGCTTTCCCCTCACGGCTTCAGTCTTGCCAACCTGTCCCTTGACTTGCCTACAATTGCCTACACTTGTTTTGCATTGCCTTACCTGCATGGAAGGCAAGGCAAAGAGTGGTAGACAAGGCAAAGCAAAGCCAGGAAGTTATTGGAAGGGCTAGGCAAGGCAGACATAGGCAAGCAAGCAAAGCTAGGGTAGGGTAGGCTAGGAAAACTAGGCATGGTACTGGAGGCAAGGCAAAGCCAAGTGACTTGGAGTGCCTTTCCTTGCTTGGGAAGTAAAAGATACGGTGGCAATGTTGGTAGGGCAGATGATAAGGTATTGTGGGAAGGTATAGTACAGCAAGACATTTCTGTCCTGGTCCTTTCTGTGTAGGAGCCATTTTTGGACAGAGTCAGTACTGGACGTGGTATGCAACTTTTGCTCAGTAAGTTCCTGAAGGAGAACAGCAATGCTTTCTCATGGGAAGGAAAGAACTTAGCCCCAGTGTTGGAGGTGCTGATAAGAAGCTGTGTCGTGCAGCTTAAGGGCGGCAGCAACTTTCTATCCTGGCATATTTGGTTTGGAAGCCCTGACTCAATTTGTACAATCATGGAGTCGGTATCCATCTTTGGAAGGCAGTCTCCTTCCTGCAAGAATCCATTTGGCATGTGCTTTCCACTTTCTCAAGGCAGCCTTCTTGAAATTCTGCCAGCACACTTCTTTTGGACAAGGTAAAGAGCTGCGCTGGGTCTTGGTGTGCAGCCTAGCTAGTGCCCCGCACAGGTAATGCCCAATAACAGTGGTCTGACACCTTTGTAGAGGATCAGGCCCTGGATGCTTTGGATTTTGGAGGAGGGGATGCCATTTCTTTTGAGATGGGCTTCTAGTTCCTCCTCCCTTTGGCAAAGTTTGGGTGGCCACTTTGGGTGGTCTCAGTGAATTGAAAGGCTTTTCCCAATAGGCAGTTCTCTGGCTTAGAGTTGTTGAACTGTCAGTGGCAATGCAGAGGCCAGGCCAGGCCTCTGCAGGACAGGTTTTTGTCCCTTGTAGCTTTAGGGACTGTGTGAGCAGTCCCTGGTGCCATCCCATTTGGATCCTGACTCTGAGAGATTGAAGGCTTACGGTGGTACCTAGAGCTGAGAAGGAAAGTGGCGATAGCAGGGTGCGCGTTTATAGTTTGATGGGTGCAATTGAAATTGTAGGCAGCAAAGAGCTTTCTCCACCAACAGTTGCGAGCTCGGCCGACATTTTCAAGTTTGTTACCAGGCTCTGTGAGAGAGAAAAAGTTTGTTGGGGCAGAAGATCTGGTGTCGGCCTTTGAGTGTGCGGCAAAGAAGAGTATCCACTTGGAAGGGGAAGATCGGTGAAATACTTTTGTCCTGACACAGTTGATTGGAGAGCAGGGACGTTTCTGACTTGGCTGGGTCCTGGGGGTGGTTGTGAGCTGGGCTCGGTGCGTGTCCTGGTTTTGTGAGTTGACAATGCTGTGGTGTGGTTATTTAGAAGAGCGCTGACAGTGCCCAGGAAAAAGACAAGCACTTTTCTAGCCCAGCCCCGTTCGTGTGGGAGCAGTGGAGGGACAAGAGCTCCGCTGTGGACCCTGGCTCTCGGGTACTGACAGAATGGGATCCTGCATGTAGCCCAGAAGGAAGAAGAATCATTTCATTGTTGGCTGCACAGTTTAGAAGCTTCAAAAGAAAAGGCAATTGCAGCATGGCCTCTTCATTTTAGAAAGTTTTCTGGGCCATCAGCTGCTCAACATGTAACTTGCACCCACTGAACTGCATCCAGCTTCCTGGAGATATGCACTTTCCCTCAAGATCTAGGTACCATCTTGCACTCGAACGCTTGAAGATCCCAAACCGCTTCAAAAAGTCCAGCGGCTGCTCTCAAAGAAAAAGTCCTACAACAAAAAGGCAGTGCTGGCCATAACGGTCCCTTTGCAGTCTGTCAACCAAATGAAACATACTAGCAATTCTCACGTACTTTCTCAATGATATATATACGTGCATCAGCACATTCTCTCAAAGTGACAGAGACTATCGCTACAGCCAAGCGTTTTCAGCTGCACTTCTGACTGACAGATGTGCCAGGACAGAAGGCATTTGCCAACCTACCCTCTTTCCTGTGCAACCGGACATTGGCAGCGCAAATATTTTCACATTCTTTCATTGTGGCCATGTCCAAAGCAGCTAAAGATCACACAGGTGGAAGTGTCAAGACAGAAGATGTTCTCAAAGTAACTCCTTTTTTTTCTAAACAGCTTTTAAACTGCGCACAATGCTTTGTATCTTCTTTCCCGCATAGACCTGCCCTCACTTTTTCACACTCACATCTTTGTTGCAAACATCCAGCAGCTGTTTGCGTAGAAAAAGGCTCTAGAAATAAAAGCGAGACTTGGGCTGCACCTTCTGCCTGCCCTGTGTAAGCCACATCAAGCTCACCAGTGCGCTCTGTCCTTTTTTTTTTTTTTTTGCAGTTTTCCGCTGCAACTACCATTGTGTTCTCTGGATCTCGGAACCTAAAGGTAGGCACATTTGTTTCCACAGAAGGGCCATAGGTAGCAGCACAAACAGCTCTCACTGAACTTTAATCTTTACCACTGCCACCATGAGTTTGGTTGGTAGGCCAGTAGGTATCATGCTCCTTTTACAGCTGGTATGTGGCAGCCACCAGCCCAGTGCTCTTCGACTCTTGTAACCAATCCTGCTTTTACTCTCCCAGAGGGGATTAGGCATCTGTTTCTCACACAGATCATTGTGGCAGCAGCCAACGGCTCTAGTGCACTGCTTCTGCCAAAAGACACTGGGGCCAGGCACTTACCTTCTCAGCACTACGTAGACCCGTATTCTGCGCCTCTTGTCGTCCAGATCATACCACAAAGCGTTTCACAGAGAAAAAATGTGCCAGGACAACAAGCTTGGCTGAAGTGTACCCCTGAAACTGGTGGAAGTTTGTATTTGCACCACATTCAAGGGGCAGTCCTCTTTCCTATACAACCTGCAAACTGCTGTCTGTTCCCAGTGCCCTCTGCCCGCTCCTTCTTACCTTGAAGTACCATGCCAAAGAGGGCTCTGTGCTGAGGTCTCAGAAGAAGAGGGAAGCAGATGTGTTTGTAAAGTGGACTGTCTGTTAGTCACTTCCCTCTTCAAAGCAGCGTGTTCCATGCCAAGCAGACAACAAAGCAACAAAGGATGAGTGTGACTCTGCATTCAAATCCTGCAATGTTCCCAGAAGTGAATTTCTCTCTTCTATAGGACTGACTTGTATGAAGTGGCGTGGTTGTTTCCTTCCATTAGAAGGGAAACTCATCTAGCCAGGCTTCATCACCCCCTGCATCTTTTGGGGTAGTTCTTGGAAGAAAATAGAGAGCAACTTTTCCACTCCACATGATTCATGTTTCATTCTCTTCCTTCTGTACTTCAGGGAACAAGCTATCAATTCCCTACTCTTTCTATGAAAAGGCATGAAGCTATTAATTAAATTCCCATAGATATAATAAGGAATCAAAGTCTTTTATGCCTGAAGGGCAGGCCCTTATGGTATGAAAAGTATGGATTGTCAAGGGTGGAAGAAGATCTGCATGAAAAGGGAGAAAGCCCAGAAGCATGCAGGGATTTTCAGGTATGAAAGGGAAAACGACATTAAATTGTCAAGGGAAAGAAATTGAAAGAGGCAGGAGGGAGAAGGGAGGAGGAGGAGGCAAATGCTGCCTTTGAGGCAGCTGACACAAGGACCGTCGGCCTCATGAGCAAACAAGAAAACCAAATGAAACTTCACAGCAATCTCATCCACAACTTAGTGGACAAATGTGCAAACCCATTTCTTCATTTATTATGTGTCTAATATATAGAGAGATGTTCTTCATTCTGACAGAATTTTCAGGGAGCAAGCTAGTGTAAGGCACCTGGAACCAATGGTGTATTGGAAATGGCCAACATGCAGAACACGCTCCATCCTGAACGCTACCACAGCAGAATCACAGGATCATAGAATGGCCGGGGTAGACAAAGACCTTAAAGGCCATCTAGTTCTCTGACATGGGCGGGGACACCTTTTACTTGCTCAGGTTGCTCAGAGCCCCATCCAGCCTGCCCTTGAACACCAGGTTGGGGTGTCCATAACTTCTCCAGGCTGTCTGTGCCAGTGCTTCACCACCCTCACAGGGAAGAATTTCTTCCGAGTATCTAATTTCAACCTGCCCTCTTTCATTTTGAAGCCATTGCCCATTGTCCTGTCTCCAGAGTTGCTAATGAAGAGTCCCTCTCCTGCTTCCCTTCAGATATTGGAAGGTGTTGTGAGGTCTCCATGCAACCTTCTCTTCACCAGGCTAAACAGCCCTCATTCTCTCAGCCTGTGTGTCATGGCTTGACACTGGGACAATGCCAGTGCCCCCACGAGTATACTCTCTCCCTGGTTTCTGCTGGGAGATGTGACCAGGAATAAGCAAAGCAGGCTCCCACTTAGGAAAAAAAAAATAATATTAACTAAACTACAAGGGAAAGGAAAAAAAAAAAAAGAAACACACAAGGAAAATGAAAACTTCACAAATACATCTCCTCCTCCTCCTCCCCAAATTCCCAATACAATACATCCCCCAAATCATCGACTCTCGGTCCAGCACCACCCTTCAGAATACTCAATCCTCAGTTCATCAAGAGGACAAGGAGTCCTTCTTGTGCCAATGGCGACCTCTTTCTTTCATGTCCAGTGCTCTCACCATTGAACACAGACCAGAGCTGCTTCTAGGGTCGACTTTTAAGGATGCTTTGTCCCACTGCAAAAAGGCACAGTCTCAACCTTGGGACATCTGTCCCCCCCATATTTTTCACCCCCTGGGGCCGAGGGGTACCCACACCGAACCCTCTTGGTCCTGAGGCATTGCCTCCCCCTAGAATGCAGTCCCTGTATCACAAGGAAACATGGCTCTGTCCATGGCTACACACAAAGTGTCCAGCATAAGCTACTCCATCATCTCTTCCACCTGCGTTCTTCTCTATTTCTCTCGTGGCCCATTTCTTCTTATCTCCTCTATATCTCTCTTCTCATTCAACTCCAGGAGGATTAGCATTTGTAAGGTTTCCATCATCCAAGAAAAGGGTTAAAAATCTGAGGCTCTGTCTGTCCAGAACTCCCATGGCTGCCCTGCCAGGCACCTTCTTGCACTCCCCTCTTCTCCTTCTCGGCCGGCCAAGAACAGGCACCAGCTCTCTCTCTATCTCTCCTGGGGGGGCGGGGGGGGGCTGCCTGATGTCTCTCAGTGCTCCTCCACCCTTCCATCCTGCAGGGGCCTTCACCTCCCTTCTGGCCAGGGACCCAGCCTACCTCACCGGGCTGGGTGGCTTCCCCTGCCCCGCCCAGCCCGCAGCCAGGCAGGGGACATCTGAACCTTTCCCTGACCAGAACCCAAGAGAGCCTCCCAGGGGAGAGCCCTGCTTTTAACCCCGTGTTCTCAGAGGCGCATCCAATGTCCCAATGGCCACCTTAGGTGCCAATATTAAAATCTGAACATCCATTGGCCTCACCACAGCATCCCAGAAAACACATTTCCTGTCAAACCACCACACTGTGGGATGTGCTCTTGTCCTGAATACTGAACTGCAGTCTTGTCTGATGATTTTTTGAATCCTTTGAAGGCATATTCTTTTTCAGCCTTAAATTAGACTAAATAGCTTTGATTTGTGGGTATTGAGCAACAGAAATCACTGCCCTGGCTTGCCTTTTTTACAGCTCCTTTCCATGGGAGACTCGCTGCAAACGTCACAGCTGGTGAGACAGTGGGCCCACCATCATTCTGAAAGAGCTTTGCACAGTAAACATAGAGGAGGATTAAATATTGAAATGCAGATGACAGGAGCTGCCCAATGGACTCTGCTGGTGGAAATCAAATACTAGTCTAGTCTTTTGAATGTAAATAATTCCTCCCAATGAGGCCAGACAGGCTTGTTTGCCTTTGAATCTGAGCATGTGGACAGTAGTGGATGGTCTACAGGTTGAAAACAGTGTAGATACTTCTCCTTTTTTTCAATAGTGGCTCAGAAACTGAAAAGGCAGCTACCAAATGGTAAATACATCCCTACAGATTCAAAAATGGTTGTTCTTAAGTTGCATCTCCACCATAACAACAAATTGTTAGAACTAAAATACAGATGGGAATTTTATAGCTTCTCAGAAATGAAGCAGGAATTGGCCAATGGGCCTTAGCGGTAGCTACAAGTTTTTCAGCATGAGGCATCTCAAAAGTATTTTAACCGTACAGAACTTTTCTGTACTTTTGGCCTTTTATCTCAAGGATGCATCAAAAAAAAAAAGAAAAAAAAGGAAAAAAACCCCAAGAAAAATAAAAAAGAACAAACCCTACCAAATATATATATATATATATATATATATCTTACATGACTAAGATAATAAGCACAATCAGTAACATATATAGAAACAGAACCCATGGTTTTTAACTTTCAACCTTGTCTTCTCAACACACTCTCGAAAATGGAATTGTTTCCCTATCTGCCTTGAAACATTTTGGAGCAAAAAACACTCTAAGGTCTTGATAGGTGTTTTGGTCAAAAATCCCTTCTTCTGGTTTTCTGTCCAGAAGCAGAGTAATGGAGGGGAAAACTGGTAGCTGGCCAAAGGAGGTAGGAAGAGTAATCATCATCCACAACACTGGGGCTAAAGAAATTTCCACAGAAAATTACCTGCCTTATTACTTGTTCATGTGGTGGGTTAAAGCTCAGAATCTGTTTCCATGTTTCCCATCCCTCGAATGTTATATTTCACAGAATTCGAGTCCCTCAAACTTCAGTCCTGCCAAAACAGCCTGCCATGTGCTGTCATAGGGGATCTGCTGATGCCCACTGACTCTTACCAGTCTAGTGCTTGTCACTGTTGCAGATCAAGAACTACTGAATAGTTCTGATTAATGCTCTTAGAGTGGTTGAGAACAAGGAAAGAATGTGTGGTGGTTTGACAGGAAATGTGTTTTTGGGGATGCTGTGTTTTGGGCCAATGTATATTCAGGCTTTAATATTGGCATTTAACCTGGCCATTTAGGACATGGATCCGCCTCTGAGAACACGGGGTTCAAAGCAGAGCTCTCCCCTGGGAGGGTCCTTTTGAGTTTCTGGCGGGAAAGAGTCCGGGTCTCTCCCCTGGCCCAGCTGCTGGCTGGGCAGGGGGAGGGGAAAAGCCATGTGGCCGGGAGAGGTAGGCCTGAGCCCGGGGGTGGAAGGGTGGAAGAGAGAGAGAGAGACACCGGGAGCCATTGGGCAGCCCCCCCTGAGAGACACAGAGAGAGAGAAAGAGCCGCTGCCTGAGACTGTAACCTTGAAACTGGATAAACATGGGCCTGTGCTGGCAGCACGGCTGGGAAGGAGAAGAAGGGGGGGTTCAGCTGGCCGCTTGTAGGAGCTTTTAACCCCTTTTCGGAGAATGAGAACTTTACAGATCATTGACCTCTCCTAGAAGATAGAGTGGAAGATGAGGAAGGAATGTGCAAGTGTGAGAGAGGTCTGGGCGAGTGAGAAGTAGTGCAAGAATAGAGAAGAATCCTAGTGGGAAGAGATGATGGAGTGGCTTTTGCTGGACTCTTTTTGTATAGCCATGGACAGAACCATGTTCCTTGTGACACAGAGACTGCATTCTAGGGGGAGGCAATGGCCACAGAACCAAGAGGGTTCAGTGTTGGTGCCCCTCGGCCCCAGGGGGTGAAAAAATATGGGGGGGACAGGTGACCCAAAGGAGAGATTATGGGGACAGGTGTCCCAAAGGTGAGACTGTGCCTTTTTTGGATCGGGACAGAGCATCCTTAAAAAGACAACTGTAGAAGCAGCTCTGGTCCGTGTTCTGTGGTGAGAGAACTGGACATGAAAGGAAGAGGTCACGACGGCCGATGTACTCCGGGCAGTGCCACGAGTGACATGGAAACACACGAGGCTTCAGCTGTGTTTCCAGGGGAAGCCCATGGTACAAGAAGGACTCCTCTCCTCTTGATGAACTGAGAATTGATTGTTTGAAGAGTTGTGCTGGACTAAGAGTTGGTGATTTGAGGAATAGATGTATTGTGTTAGGAATTTGGTGGGGGGAGGAGGAAATGTATTTGTAAGGTTTTCATTTTCCCTGTGTGTGTTCCTTTTATCTATAGTTGTAGAGTAGTTAATAAAGTTCTGTTTTCTTTTCTTTCCTAAGTAGGAGCCTGCTTTGCTTATTCCTGGTCACATTTCACAGCAACTACCAGGGAGAGGGTATCTTCATGGGGGCACTGGCATTGTGCCAGTGTCAAACCATGACAGAATGACTAGACATTTGTATGATCAAATCCCCTGATGGAATAAAAATATGCCAGGACAACAAGCTTAATAAATGTATTCATTGTCATAAGAAGGGAGATGAAGTGTCCAAAAGATTACTTGCATACTTACTGTTCTAAATCCCTTGTTATCTGGTAAATTGCAAAGGATGCCCAGCTTTCACCAAAATGCAAATCAGATTAGAATGTGAAGCCTTACACTTTACTGGATATAAAACTTCATCATCTGTAGAGAGCTTTTTGGATAATTGGTTAGCTGAGAAAGGACATTTCGATGTGATACCGATGGATAAGGATAGGGGAAACAAGCTGGGGATTGTGAAACCAATGTCCAATCACTGACAAAGGTCATAGTGACCTTCGCTGAAACGGGAAGACGGGGGAGAAAATCGCTTGCCAGAAAATGTAGATATCTTAGGTAGAGAAGCTGGAAGAATGCAAACATAGAAGCAAAATAATTATTAGAAGATAGAAGTAGGTGTGGTTGATCCAAGTGTGCTTTAACCAATAATGAACTCAGCTTTTGCAATATGTATAAGCTTCATTAACACCAATATAAATATGTGTGAGTTTTCAATAAACTTCGGGATTTGCCATTCACGCATATGGTGTGTCGCATTTCTCCCGCCGTTCACAACAAATGGTGACCCTGGACGTTCTTCTTCGGGACTAGCCACGGTCGGCGGCGTGAGCGGAGTTCGGGTCCTATCGCAGGTGAGGACGGCAAAAGCACCGCTGAAAAGAGGGAAGGTGCCGTGCCCCGGGTGACCTCAAAGGGGAGCCCGGCCGATACGTGCTGCTGGAGCCTGAAAGAGCTGCAAGAAGTGCGCTGTTATCTTCAACACGGATAAAGAAAGGCAAGCAGCATATAATTTATTTCCTAGCTTTTTATAAAAGCGTAAGGTTAAGGGTATAGATTTGCAGAAAGAGCTTCATGGGTTGTTAGCTCATGGGTATGCTCAAAGACTTTTTCGGACTCCTCGCACAGGGCATAGGTTATCAGAGTGCCGTATATTTGGGGATTAGTTGTGGCAGGCAGTCATAGATCATGATAAAGCCGTGAGAAAGTTGGGAAATTTATGGCGAGTTGTGCATGCTGAATTCTTGAAATACCAGGCAGAGGAAAGAGCTGCCCAGCAGACTAGTGCAGCCCGTGAAAGAAACAGGAGTTACAGAGACTGGTTTGGGTCCCCGCCGACACTAGCTCCTGCTCTAAACGGCAGTTCCCCACCCCCATCAGCACCTGCTCTAAGCAACACGGCCCCGCTGACATCAGCACCTGTTTTAAGTGGCACCCCCTCGCTGACTTTGGTTCCTGCCCCATACCACGGTCCCCTGCCGGCACTGGCATCTACGTTAAGCGGCGGCTCCCTGCCAACACGAGTTCCCGCTCCAGACAGCAGCTCCCTGCAGCTATCAGCTCCTGCTTTGGGCAGCAGCTTCCCCCCCCCCCCCCCCCCCCCCACTCCAGCCGTGCCGCCCGCAGCCGCCCCGCCGGAGAGGCTCGTGCCGGCCCCGGTCCTGGGCAACTTAACAGCTGCAGCGCGGCCGCCTCCCGCTCCGCTCCGCAGCCGCCCCGACCCCCGAGCCGAGGGGGGGGGGGCGGCAGGATGGGCCTCCCACTCCCTGTGGGGCAGCGGGCTCCGGGAGGTCTGCCCACCCCGCAGCTGCCCAGCGCGGTTCTGCTTCCCGGCCACCAGCTCCCTGCGCCCGGACACAAATAGCAGCTGTCACTGCTTCGGCTCAACCTGCCTCCAGCCCACCACCGCTGGGAGCCTCGGAGTGGACCTGGCAGCAGCAGCGGCCAGTGACCCTGATGTCTGCTCACTCGGAAAAGGTTCCAACTGGGGTAAAGGGACCACTCATTATTGATGGATTACCTATGGGAGCTTTGCTTTTAGGACGTTCCTCGGCTACAATGATGGGATTGTTTGTTTTATCTGGAATAATGGATGCTGACTATATAGGGGAGAGTTCTATTATGCTGTGTACTCCTTTTCCACCTATGCAAATCGAACAATGAACTGTTGGATGAACTTTGACCTTTGTTAAAGGGAACTGATCCGGCACAGCCTGTTCGTATAACCCCTGAACAGGTTGAGACACTGCAGCAGATATTGGACTGTGTTACACAAGGCAGTGTTCGGAGACGTCATCTTGATCTCCCTATACAGCTGACAGTTTGGTGTGGACCAAAATTTTTACTGAGTGCACTTACTCAGCATAACAGAAAAACGGGGGAGATATGGGCCTTGGAATGGATATCTCCTCCACTTCAACAACATAAAACCCTTCTTCAGAAAATTGAAATTTTAGCTGATCTGCTCAAAAAGGGTCGTGATAGGACAATGGGGTTGGATTCAGTGCCCAAAAAGATCACTAAAGCCCTTATTGGATGCTACAACTGCTTACACAGATGCAGGAAGAAAATCCAAAACTGCGGCAGTGACCTGGCGAGAAAAGGGACAATGGCATCATCATATACTCCAAGCTACTGAGTTGGACACTTTGCAAACGATGGAGCTATTGGCAGTTGTATGGGCCATGATGCATTTCTCTGGACCTCTTAACATTGTAACAGATTCTTTGTATGTTGCAGGAGTGTGTGAGCGAATAGAGGATGCCTCTATAAAAGAGGTTCAGAACAGGAGGCTACATGAGCTGTTTATGCAACTGCAGAGAGCAATTAAGCTAAGAAAGCATTCCTTTTGTGTTATCCATATCAGAAGTCACAAATGGGATATTGGTCTGGGAGAAGGTAACATGCGAGCAGATAAATTAGTCTCAATCACACAAGCAACTCCGATTCCCAAACAAACCATAGCCAGGGAGGCACACTCCATGTTCCACCAGAATGCAAAAGGCCTTCACAGAGAATTTCAAATACCTATGGAGGAGGCACGGGCAATAGTCAAAGCCTGTCCTATATGTAGTCATCATAATGGAGGCTGTGGTTTAGGTCTGGGAGTTAACCCAAGAGGGCTGAGCACAAATAAGACCTGGCAGATGGATGTCACACATGTGGCAGAGTTTGGGAGGTTGAAGTATGTACAGGTTACCATAGACACTCACAGTCATTTTATATGGGCCACAGCACAGACTGGTGAAAAAGCAGGGCAGGTAGAGAGACATCTCAGCAGTTGTTTTGCAGTAATGGGAGTGCCACAGCGCATCAAGACAGATAATGGGCCTGCTTTGCTGTAGCAAAAGAATAAAGCAGTTTCTGCAAATGTGGGGGATAGAGCACATAACAGGCATCCCCAATTCTCCTACAGGACAAGCAATTGTGGAGAGAGCAAATGGTACCTTGAAAATATATCTGAGTAAATATATGGATACCAGAGAGCCACAAGAGAGATTGTTAAAGTGTTTGTTTGTTTTGAACCACCTGTGTGTTTTTGGGGAAAATAAGGTTCCTGCTGTGATTCGTCACTATGTACAAGAAACAGATGATGTAAAGAAAGATGTATAGGATCTCTGTGGGTACCTGCTAAATGGACCCGAGCAGCTGTGTCTGATGGAAACTTTATGTTATTGCTTTATTAGTTTTTGCTTCTTTTGGGGACAGTGTAGACCATCAGGCATGGGCCCCACCGCAGCCCAAGACTAACATATGGGTCACCCTGGCAAACTTAACCAAACAAGAGACTATTTGCCTGTCATTGTCTTCTCCTGGCAATCTGTTCACAACTTGTTTGGTTGGATTACCAGCAGATCCCTGGCCGTGCCCTTTACATGTACCAACTTGTAAGGTCAGCAATGCTAGGATGAGTGTGGATAATTGGGATCAGTGGATTTCCTACTTTCCTATAGCACCACAGGAACCCCAAGAGTTAGAGTTGCTAGGGTCAGTGATGGCAGATGCATGCATTCATTTTAACCATAGAAGCCTGCTGTCAGTCAAGAACTATTCTAATGTTGTAACTTCCAGCATGGCTGTCTACCGGAATGCATCGGCCTGGTGCAATTATACAACAAAAAGAGTGTCGGTCTCATCCAATAACCCTATTCAATTGCCAGCGGGATATTTCCTGTTATGTGGAGACCGTGTTTGGGCCGGTATCCCATCAATGCTGCACGGGGGACCATGTACAATTGGATGGCTGTCTCTACTTACACCTAACATGTCCATGATACTGAACATGAGCCGTCGCCATCATAGAGGCAAACGAATGGCTCATGCCTTTGCAGCTGACTGCCGGGATGATGTAAAGTTTTGGTCCCCAGCAGCCATAGTTGCAGCATCTTTCTTAGCTCCAGGAGTATCAGCTGCAGGTGCTCATGCTATTTTAAATAGGTTAGGGTGTTGACTTGCTAAACAAACAAATGCAACTTCTTTAGCAATTTCCAGTCTTTTGCTTGATGTAGATTCTATTCGCCATGTGACACTTCAAAATAGAGCTGCAATTGATTTTCTCTTACTTGCACAAGGCCATGGCTGTGATGAATTTGAGGGCATGTGTTGCATGAATCTTTCTGATCATGCACAGTCTGTACACTCACAGCTCTCTGAGTTACGAAGGTTAACTGGGAATTTACAGGTAGAATCAGGCCTTGGTATCGATGGATGGCTCAAGTCTTTAAACTTAGGATCATGGTTACGTTCTATTGTTAAGGTTAGCATTGTAGTAGCTATTGTAGCTTTGTTGTTAGTATTAATCTTGCCTTGTTTTTGTATATGCTTGCAGAATATGGTGCGAAAGATGATAACTACCGCATTTAATCAAACCATGCTTGTTCAACAGAAAAACGGGGGAAATGTAGAGAGCTTTTTGGATAATTGGTTAGCTGAGAAAGGACATTTCGATGTGATACCGATGGATAAGGATAGGGGAAACAAGCTGGGGATTGTGAAACCAATGTCCAATCACTGACAAAGGTCATAGTGACCTTCGCTGAAACGGGAAGACGGGGGAGAAAATCGCTTGCCAGAAAATGTAGATATCTTAGGTAGAGAAGCTAGAAGAATGCAAACATAGAAGCAAAATAATTATTAGAAGATAGAAGTAGGTGTGGTTGATCCAAGTGTGCTTTAACCAATAATGAACTCAGCTTTTGCAATATGTATAAGCTTCATTAACACCAATATAAATATGTGTGAGTTTTCAATAAACTTCGGGATTTGCCATTCACGCATATGGTGTGTCGCATTTCTCCCGCCGTTCACAACAATCATCCATTTTTAAATCTTAGAGATTGCGATGTTGTCCTGGTTTAGGGCAAATTTGGAGGAGAATTTCCAAATTAGGGCCCCTCCCCACAACTGGTTCGGGAAGGATTCCTCAGAGAGAAGTGGAACGAACCTGTTTATTTAATAGGCACAGCACCCCCCAGCACGCAAAAGGAACAATTCCAGATGACACCGCTCTGAAAAAGATGACAAATTCAGAAAGTCTCTCTTGGGGGGGTGCTCACTCTCTTCTCAGTCCCTCCAGCGCTGGGCCAGCTGCTGCAGGCCACAAGGTGCAAACTCTCGGTGTTTCCCAGGTCCCAGTCCGGAGCAGGTTCAAAATGGTCAGTAAAAGGAAAGGAGAAACGGTCCAGGAAGAAATTTGGACAGTTTAGCTAAACTAGCTAATGAGCAAAAGCAAGCAGAAGCGAAGCAAGCAAGAGTGAGAGAGAGCAAAGCGAAAAGCAAAAGCAGCAAAAGCAAAAGCTGCAGTCTCTGTGTCCTGCCAGGCTGAGAAGAAAACCAAACCAAAACTTTCCCTCTTCAGAGCCACTCTTAAAGGTACAGAACATAATATCCAACATTCACAGAACACATGAATGGGGATACAAGCATCATAACGTCACCCTAGGACAGATGTATTTCCTATTAATACCTTAATATTAATAAGGTTTAGAGCTGGAATTCAGAGGGAAAAGAAAGCTATTTTGAATTCATTCTATTCAATCATCTTGTCTGGACTGTCTCTTCCTGCTTTTCACTTCTGAAACTCTGTATGAAAGGCATAGAGTTCTGGATTAATTCTTTTCAACAGTTTCCCCGTTATTCTTCTTTAAAGGCAAACCTGAAAAATCCACACTGTCTTTCCCAACCACTTCTAAAATTCCATTGAGAAGCAAAAAAAACCCCATCAAACAACTAAATCTCTGCTCCAATTTGTAGGAAAAAAACCCCATGCCATTAACTGCTTTCCTAACATTTTCTTTCTCTTGTATTAATATGGCAACCTTTTCTTTCTTCTTTGCTTAAGAACCAAATTCTTAAAGCTATAAGGAAACACAGGTTTACTGTAGCTGATTCTGAGATACAGTAGTCCAGCAAGGAGTTCAGACCTCAAAAGAAGAGTCGGTACAACAAGATTCAGCACAACGTTGAGACATATTAGCTATTGTTCAAGAAAAGCCGCCAAAATGAAACTGCTTAGACTTCTATCCTATCATGGGTGCCTGCTTCCAGAACCTGACCTAAGTTGCTGGAAACTAGCTGCAATATGACTGCAAACAATGCTGTGAATGTAGGACATTGTTATTCTTCTCTTCCATTGAAAACCACAAGTGGAGTTGCGTCATTTTCTTAAAAATTCTGTATTTCCTTCCAAACTGGTAAAATAATGATAAATAAAGTGTTCTGTTCATACAGTTTAAATCTAATAATGTTCAAAATGAAAATAAAAAAAATTCCTTCAGATATGGTCTGCAATAATACAGCCAAGAGAAGATGAACCAGTCTGGCCTACAAAATAAAGTGAAGCAGAATCTGGGAATTTGGAACACCTTACGATGTAATATTTAAGGAAAAAAAAGAAATAAAATGTAACCTACCCAATCTCAATCAGTGATGCACTGACAGAGAAAAAAGAACTCATTACTACTAATATTTCTTTCATTCTCAGACAAGAAGTTAAATTATCCTCTTGAATGCACGGAAGATTGTTGCGAAAGACAGCAGCCTTCTTCTTTACAACATATTCTTCAGAACTCCAGGAGACAAATCATTAGAGCTATGAGGCTCTTTCTCCCTGTAAAACTTCCAGAGCATAGCCAATATTATATTCCTTTAGAGATCCTCACCGCCCTGGGCGACTGGTGGATAGTCTACAGCTCCAGTACATCAGCCAGACGCTCTGCCTTATTTAGCATGGCTACTGCAGCAGGGACATCATCTCTACTGGCTTTCTATCCAAAATATATGCAAGGCACAACAAAGAATATACCCAAAACACTGAGCACAGCTTATGGCCTTCAAAACAAAAATCCCACGATGGCAATACTGGATCTTCTGATCCAAACCATCGGGAAACATTTCTTTAGAGGCGAAAAAAGCTCCTGTTGATTGTACAAAGAATAGTTATGTAAACCAGAGTTGCATGACCCAATATTTCTATTGAACTGGAACTATTTTGATCAATATTATGGATCTATTTCTTTTCAGGGCATTTGGTAAAACATCTAAAGTATAGTTTAAAAGGAATTATTGGATGCGTACTAGGTACTAGGGATTAGTTAAGGTGTGGGTTTTGCATGGCTTGGTTTTTGGTGGGGAGGGAAGAAGCCAGCCACAGAAGTGAATCTTTTGTGAAAAGCTCCTAGAAGCTTCCTCCATGCCTGGCAAAGTGAATCCCTGCTTGGCACTAAGAACAGACATGCTGCTAAGCCAATTAGACAAGCAGTAATATATTTCAGAAGGAAATCAAAACTGCGGCCAGTTAACTTTTAAGTTTGCTAATTTTTTGGTTGGCACCTCTTCTGGTTTGAAAGCAAAACCAGCAAGAGATGCTGTCGCTGTTGCAGTGTGTGTTTTTGATTGTAATGCCGTTTGAGTAGTCAGTTTTTTAATACTTCCTGTTTTGTGCTGTTGTAGCATATTTTATTATTAATGGATTGTTCCTTTCCCCCCGTGTTGTTAGTTTTTGCCCTAGTTATCCATCTCCCCACAGACCTGCCCTTTTCTTCCCTTTTCCTCCTCCCACTGAATGTCAATCCCTCCCCAAGCCTGCCCCTTTCTCTAGAAACTTCCCTATCAATTTTATAGTCTTCAAAACCCCATTGGTTTGTTTGAGTTATTCTCCTCCCCTGTAGTCCCCTATTGGTTTAAACATTGTATTCCCCGCCTTGTGGTCCACCCCCAGTTGCTCCCAGTGTGTTCAAGATTGTATCCTCCTCTGGGACCTCTCCCCATTTCTGAGTTGATGTATGCATTTGAGTCAGTGTCTTTGTGTCCCTGACCCTCCAGGGAAGAAACTCCTTTGGATAACATGCAGAAGACCTCTCCCTGTTCCTTGTCCCTGCCCTCGGCGCAGTCCTATCCCCAATGCAGTCCACCTGTGCCATAGAGCAGCTGTGCCCTACAGCTGCACCCTGGATTCGACAGCTTTCTGGGGGCAGCCCACTCTCGCTGTTGGTGTCAGGAGCTAGTCGGTCTGAAGAAATCCAGCATGGCAGCAAGACTCCAAGTCAGAAATACAATTTATTAGGAAAAGGTGAAAAACCCAATACATTCAATAATCCAAAAGAAAAACCACGGACAGAATACAACCTGTCACCCTGCTAGTTAGGGTGGTGGCAGCAGTCCGGATGAAATGGTCTTGTTGAAGTGGTGATCCTGTAGAAACCATCTGGTAGCTCTTGTCCTCTGAAGACCCAGTGGGTGAGGGTGGCCGTTCCTCTAGGAAGCCAGTGGAAAGACTGCTTGTGGTGTCCCAAAACTCAGATTATATCCAGCTGGGGATGCTTAGCTCCTGCCCCCTGGGCAGAGCATCTTGCAATGGGCTCAAATTGTTCTGAGTCATGCGGTGATTCCTTGGTTACCCTTTAAACAGAAATGGCTCCTGGAGGGAGTCATCTCTGAATCATGTGGCAAGACATGGATGGCCCCGTTAAGAGATAAGGAGATAAGGAAAAAACGATGCCCCTCCCGGTTTCAGCAGCTCTTGAGGTTGGGAGCAGAATACATTTTTATATTGTAGCCTAGGACAATACAGGATGAATGCTTTTGCATTTGCAGGAAGTTTGTGTGGATTTGAAAAGCATCCTTATAGCAGAGGCACAAAAGTATTCTCCTACCCTTTTAAATCATCTTCAAACCAAGCAATTCTCACAATAAGGTAGCGCATGCAAGTGAGTTGAAGAAACATGGCAAAGATAAGTAGTGTTCAAATGCAGAGAATCATTTAGGGACACCATACCTTTATATACCTTTATATTTTAAATCAGGAAGCATGGATGGACCGTTTTTTTCCCCTTAGTTGACTACAGAACCAGCGGTCCCTTGCGGGAGGGTGTTTGGATTCAAGATGACACTGGCAGCTAAGAGCATGGCTACATAGAAGGTGCTACTTTGAGACCAGAACATTCAACTACTTCAAGGCAGATAGGAGAATAGCTGACTAGTGACAGCTCTGAGCAGAAGAGTCTGTGGCTTATCCTGTGGGAACAATAGTAAGACATTTCAATTGAAAAACCCCATTCATTTCCAAGGAGCAAACATCAGTAAAAATAAAAGGTCAAGTAAAGACACCCTAGTGCTCTTCTTATCAGAAGCATGTTCCTCCATATGAGAGTATTTAGGAAAGGACAGTCCATTCATAAAGAAAGGTGTGCCAGTTAGAAAACCTGTAGAACAATACAAGACAAACTCACACAATACACATCCTCAAATGCAAAATGAAGAAATAATCATTTCAAGCTTCCGTGGAATTAATTGCATTTTATTTGTTCTTTTCATTTCAGCTGCTCTCAAGTTATTTTTTAAGACTGAATTTTATGAATTCAGCAAAGCTCTCTTTTTGAATGTCTGCATACCCCTATAAAACACTGAGGTGACAAAGAGAACGGCAGTGGAAGGAAACCTGGTCCACCTCCCCCTCCTTGAAGCTTTAGGCCAGCGAGTGATTAGAATTTAGTCACTTCATTTGCTTTACCAAGAGAGAATGTTATCCAGCCTTTATCTTTCCTTTTGGAGCTGATCCACTTTGTAGTCATAAATTCTTGACTCAGTTGGTGAGAAACAATGGCATTACAGCCGTGGATGTTAAAGTGCACTGATGGGAAATGAAGTTTTCATCTTCAGGTCCTTGCTTCAGTAAATATTCCAAATTCATCAGAAAGAAAGTTCCCAGACCAGTAATCCCCACTCAAATGACCTAATTCAAATAGCCTGTAGGCATAAGAGGCATCAAGCAGGTGCTGTCATCTGTTAGGGGAATACCCAGCCAGTACATGATTGTCTAGTTAGGCGGCAACAATTTTGGAAAGAATTTAGTTTTTTTGTATTGCAAGTGAATGGTCAATACATTTTATTAGTGGATACGGGTACAAGAATGTCTTCTGCATCCTTTCAGCGGGGAAGCTTCCCTAGATCTAAAGCTGCTCAGCTCCATGATAGGATGCTTTGTCTGAAAAGGGAACTCTAGTCTGTCCTTTTGGATTACTTCCATAGTTTTTCACTCACTCTTCAGGTACCTGTTAATATGTTCTGTTATCCCATACAAACTTTTATGGGCATAGTCACTGAATTGGTATGTATTCCATGAAGTCCACAGGCCCTGTTGAGATGCAGCCACAGGTCTCAAGGGTGTTAGCAGATGTTATTCTGAGGCCACTCCTAATGATGTTTGATGGATCCTAGTGACTGAGGAAAGTGCCCAAAGACTGGATGAAAGCAAATGTCACCCATCTTGGAAAAAGGCAACTAGGAGGACTTGGAAAAGTACAAGCCAGCCAGCCAGCGTCATTTTTATCCCCAGGAAGTTGATGGAGCAGCTATTGCTGGAAAGCATTGCCAGGCACATGAAGGAGGACAAAATAACATAGTCAGCATGGATTTACCAGGGGAACTTGATGCTGAACAACTTTTTAAACTCCTCTGATGAATCAACTTGCCCGGTAGATGAAGGGAATATTGTCTACCTGGGCTTCAGGAAGGTTTTTGACATTTATCTACGTGGCAGCACACATACATCCCAGAAGGACTAGTGCAAAGAGGAGGGAACCAGTGTCTTTTCAAGGATGCTCAGTGAAAAGACAAGAGGCAGTAGGCACACACTGAAATACAGGAGATTGCCTCTGCACATCAGCAAATGATTTTTTACTGTGAGGGCGACTGAACCACGGCACAGACTGCCCAGAACGATGGTGGAGCCTGGATCTTTGAAGACATTAAAAGTACACCCAGATATAATCCTGGGCAAGAGGCTCTAGGTATCCTGGTTTAAGCAGGGGGGTTGGACCTGGTGAGCCCCACTGACGCCTTCCACTCTCGTTCATTCTGTGCTAGTGAATTCTCCTAGAGATGCATTTCAAGCACTGGCATGACAAAGTTCTGTGCAGAGAGAGATCCAAATGGACATGGGATCTAAGTTCCTTAAGTAGTGTTCAAGAAGAATGCAAAACTCTGGGATTAGTGTCTCTTCCATAACTGAATCCCTTTCATGGGAAAATTCCCCAGCTATAGAAAGATCTTCTGATAGGCATGCTTAAGACTGACACTGGCTGAGCAAATTTCTCCCTATGTGTGTTTAAGACCAGTTAGGATCTTCACCAATAGTGTTGTCAACATAGTCACAGAATGTATATTGTTAAGAAGGGACAACTTACATCAGAATGGCAAATTTTGGTCCACAAAATGTATTAATGTATGGGAACTATCTACTTGGGTTGAAAATAAAAAGAAAGAGTTAGTCTTTATTTATCAATTTCATGGCAATATTGATAAGGTATGAAAAAGACCTTAGTCCTTAACCTTCTTAACTCAAACAAAGATTTTTAAAAATTCCTTGTAAAAAATGTATCCTAATTATCAGACTATGAAACAATTTTAGTTGGGAAAAAAGTTCCAAAATTGTGTAGATAGTGGTAAAGAAGCCAAGAAAATAGGTAAGAAACAAAAAGAGAGCAAAAGAGTCAGCTTCAGTCTGCAAGCTCGTTCTAGAAGTAATCTGCTAGAAAAAGGAACTCCCAGTTGAATTTC
The DNA here is from genome assembly GCF_023055355.1 of Agelaius tricolor. NCBI lineage: Eukaryota > Metazoa > Chordata > Aves > Passeriformes > Icteridae > Agelaius > Agelaius tricolor. Next base: position 6,038,530 of record NW_027269293.1, on the reverse strand, counting down.
CAATGTATTCATGCACTTGATTCAGTAACTAGTCAATGTAAAAACCAATCCTTTTGTACAACTTCTCCCAGCAACAAAAACTCTGTTGTAGTGCGTTCTTATATTTTGTAATACTTTAAAGTAGTTTGTTTTGTATTCCCATGTTTTTTCCAAATGGTTTATCCCAGACTGTACCCCCCCCCTCCTTTTCCCTCTACTTGTGTTATCCCTTTCCCGGGATAAGATCTCCAAAACCCCACCCTGGCTCTCTGTCAGTCACCTCGACATCCCAGCCCCTTATCCAGAAGTTTCGGTCCAAGTTGTCGAGTGATTAGCCAGAGGCCAGAGGTCAGCCCCCCAAGTCCTGCCCCATACGCTATTTTGTATGTCTATCCCCCCAGCACCCATCCCCCAGAGATACCTATTGGTCAGTAGAATGTTATCTATGTTAGTTTCCTCCCCCCTTTAAATGTGAGCTCCGGACATCCCCCGGGGCTCTCGGCAGGAGGCCCCTGAGGTATAGGAGATCCTTCGGGACTCCTTAATAAAACCTTGGAATATCCCCTGCTGGGAGACGGCCCCTTTTCTCTTCCACCGACGTCTCGGTCGTCTCTGCTGCAGCAAAGGCAACCAGCCTGAGTGCCCTCAGCACCCTCGGGGCACAGAGAGTGTCTCCCCGCAGTCGGCCGTGGTGGGGCCACCCCCCCCACTCTCTGCCGACCCGGGTAAGGCCCAGGGACATTGAGAGGCCTGCAGAGAGACTGAGACAAAACTCCAACAGCTTGACACCACCATCATGCCTGTCCCAGATATATTTTAAAAGAAATTATGCTTTCTTGAAACTCTATTTGCATAAAAGTTACAAGACATTGGAGGGATTCTCCACATTCTCATTTCTCCATGTGGCTTGAAAGTCTATTTGATAAAATATGCAACAAAGCATATGATTTATAAGGTAGGGTAAAATGGATGATTTGGGAATTGATCTGTTGTTGATATTAAACTTCATATCCACTCTCTGTGAAGTTTCTAAAACAAATGATGGAGCTGAGGCATGAATCTGCCACAAGTGTTAAGCAAACATACACACTCCCCTTCACATGCCCCCCTTCCACACACACCTAGGCCCACACAGAGGTCAGCATAGCAGATGATGAACACCTTGGAAAAGACCGAAATGCTAAATACCTCTCTTTGGGGGCAAAATAGCTGGTGCAACAATTCAAATATCTGGTGTAAAAATTCTGTTTAATATCTACCTCCTATTTAAAACACAGCTTTTCATTTAATTATATGTAGGGAATATTTTCATATTATTTGTTTCTTTACAATTACTTTGTTCTCATGTGTTGTATGTCTAGGAATATTTTCTTCTAAAAATAGAAAAAAATAGATAATATCTTTTCAGAAGAAAACATTGGTTTATACAATTTTAAACCATCATGATATGGAAGAATTCTTCTGTCCTTCACTAAGGTGGAAGAACTATTTGGATCACAGATCATTTACAATGAAATACTTTACCTTTTTAAGATGCTTTCAGTCAATTTCATATCCTCATTGCTTATTCATTGTAAACAGTAATTTTTCAGGGAAGGGAAAGTGTGTGGTATATCTACATTATGTTCAAACCCAATTCCTACTAAAGGCCAGGCTGAACTCCAGTAAATAATGTCCTGAATGATATTTTGCCACCTTCTTTGGCACTTCATGAAATCCTAACATGAGGAAGTGTTGAAATACAGAGATTTTGTCCTGTGTAGAAACCCATCCCATGTATTTTATGCTGTAATTCTTATCTCTTTTAAAATTTGCTATCTTCTGCATAGTTTTCATTAACCTGTTACAGTAGTGAAAATCACAGATCAAGGTAATTTTGTAACACTTTGATTTTACCCCAAGAGCTGAGGGAAAACTTGCTCCTATACTTCAATCTGAGTTTCTTCTAGATTCCAACTTTGTTTCTCTACCATCAAGAGTCTCCAGTGTTGCTGCTCAAAGCCCCATCCAACCTGACCTTGAATACTTTCAGGGATGGGACACCCACTACTTCTCTGGGCAACCTGTTCCAGTGTTCCAGCACCCCCACAGTAAAAAATGTCTTCCTTTCATCTAATATGTATCAGAAGTATTAAATCTAGGCATATAAACTTTGAGGAAAGGTTTGAAATTCTTTTGATTTGAATCACATTTTATATGAATACTGACTTACAGATGACTAAAATATGTTGATGGGCATTTGAGCTGACACTTTTTGAAAAGGTGCATGGAATTTAAAATTAAAACCAGTACCATTAAAAGCTTTGTGCCGTTTTCTTTTTCCTCTGGTATTCAAAATTGCATATATCAAATATCTGTGCTTCATACAAAGCTCTTAGACACTCTCAGAAAAAAGCTTTTCTTTCAGACTAAGTTGCAGTTTACGTAGAACACTAGTACTAGTGAAGGTTTTCCTGGGCATAGGGGGAACACCTCTTTGGATTTGTGTGCAGAATGCATTTTATCCAAATTGGAAAATTGATCCCAGCTGTGTTCTAGTCATCATTCTTACTGCATCAGGCCTGAAGATTCTGTGAAAAGTAGCCTGTGGACCTTGAACATAGCTCATGTGAAACAGATGAGAGGCGATGGAGAAGCTGAGAGAGAGAATACAGAGCATATGGCCCAGTACAGACTAACAATTGTTTGGCACCCTTTAAAGGCTGTGTTTGACAAGCAGGGCTGAAGCAGGTCTGCAAAATATCCGGGAGATCAAAATCCATTGAAGCAAATTGCCCTGGCCAGTCACCTTGCTGCCGATAATTCACTCTCCATACCAGCTGATCAGGCCTAACAATGCTGCTGCAGAAGTATTGTGAAAAAGGTAGGCATATTTTCACAGATGCAGGGGAAAATCCCCTTGGATGATGGTTCCAAGGGATTACTTGATGGAGCAAGTTATGTACCCTTATCTACCGTGCAATATCTAAGCTGGTGAGTTCACTATCTGTCAGCATCACTTTCGAAAATAAATGTTTGATCCACAAAAAAATATTTCATATGTCCTGTCTACCTGCTTCATTTCAACCAATGAATAGGCTACGTTCCATCAGCAAAGGGTTTATGATCCTATGTTTCTTTAAACTGTGATAATTCTTTATTTTTTTTCTAAATCAGACACTGTCTATTCATAAGATTCAGATGTCCATGGCAGGGGTGTAATTAAATTCACATGTTAAAAAATAACCTTCTTCTTGTTATCTTTTTATTAAATTACTGACATGTAACATCAGTCTGAGAGCTGAAGAAAACCCCTTCATCTGCTGTTTGCCAAGTATCATCTATGTGATACAAATTCTACTTGAGAAATCACACCCGTACATTGCCATGTAGCACTACTAGTAATGCTTTCACAACCTTTTCTTCATCATTAGGTCTTTTGGTGAAGTGAATGATTAGAACATAAGCAAGGGCATTTGTTCAAGATGCTCCAGAAAGAGCTGTGGTCCGTTCTCTTCTTTGCTGCCTATGTTAGCACTGAGCTGCAAAAAATGAAAGATTACTAGGAAAAGTGTTACTTTCAGTCTAAATTTGTAAATGATGTTTGGAATACCCTGTTAAATGACAAGGTGCTCTTTTAAAATATGGCATCTTAAGGGAAAATGTCAGCTTTAAAAAGGTTTTGAGACAGTTGCTTCTGGAAAAAAAAAAAAAAGAAAAGAATTGGAGGCATCTAAGGTCTTTAGGCATACTATTTTGAAGATTGATTCAAACCACAGTTTCTTCATATAGGAAGAACAGAGGACCATAGATGCAACCCATTTGAAAATGGATTTCTATATGTTTCTGGTTGGGATTACCAGACATCATTTCTTGTGAAGTCGAGGGACTGCAGTTAGCACTCCAATAATTTCCTTCCCTGAAATTCATCTGCATTTGGTCCTTTTACCAGAGTCCCCATTTATTAGTGAAGGTATACTCTATCTATGCATTAGAATATTCCATTAGAGTGTGTGACTCATACTTGCTAGTTAAAATTAGCTTGAACAGAATGGATAGTTACAGTTGCTTGTATACAATAGTCTTATTTTGGCAAGTTTTCTTTAGACAATGTTGAAGCAGCACTAGCAAATAGGAAGTACAGCTTGCAGCAGGGAAGGACACTCTTCTGCTTTCTCAAGTTTCCTGTAGTTAAATAGACGCCAAAAGGCTTTTCCTAGTACTACTACTGTCTTGCAGGAATACTTGATCTAATCCTATCTTTGATCAAATTCCTAATGGGTTACTTTTCTACAGGGCAGAACATTTTTCTTTTAATAATATGTATTTTGTAAGTTGGAAACATGAACTTGTGCACCAGTCACATGGAATGTACTCCTTATTAAGTTTCACAACCTTCTTTAGAAAATATTGACTGTGTGTAACTTCAAAAGAAGAATTCTGGGCATCTTCATTCTATTGATGTAATTGTTTTTCTCCCAGGCTGGTATTGTTTTCTATCATTTTTACCAACAGAAATATTTTTCCCTGACACCTATGGAAAAGACCTATGTTTACTCAACAGTGCAGCATCAGTCCATTGTTTAGAATGATTTCAACATGGTCCCAAACATATCGGACAGCTAGACAGCAGAGGTTAGCAACAGGGAATGGGAATAACTTCTGAACCGTTTCAGTAGATTTCCCAGGAAGGGCTTGCTTTCTGCCACTGCAAATTTTCCCAGAGATTTTGTCTGGTGAAGAGTTGCATCAAAAGAGTATTTTTGCCCAAACCTTGGGGCAAGCTCTGTCTCTGATTTACTAGTGAATGCAAAGAGGGTGAAAGTGCTGCTTCAAAGCCCTCTGTGCGCTTTCTGTACCAAGAGGGGGGGTGACCCCAGAAATAAGTTTTGATCTCTCTTCAGAACACAAGGCATGTCATCACCTCATTCATCTTCTTCTGGGACTCATAGCATCTTAAGACTAAGAAGCTCTCTTGCTTGCTGAAGTGCGTTCAGCAAAAAAACCTTGTCTCATCAGCAGATTTGAACACAACTACAGTCGAGTCAATTCCAATGCTGGCAGGGCAATACTCTACCCCACTAGTAACATGCCACTATTAGAAGACTGTGTAAAACTATTTTTGTACAAAGTAATCAGAGGGAAAAATAGAATTGGGAAGAACTGCACATTGTTCTGGAAAAAGCCTCCTGCCTCAGTCTTACAGACATCATTTGCTGGTATCATTTTTAATAGTTGGGGTTTTTTAAATTTTCTATAAGAAAAAATATTACTGCACCTTCATGTTTCCTTAATAGAAGTGCAGCCATTTCTTAATAGAATAGAAGTAAGCCATTTGAATATGTACAAATGGTCTTTTCAAATACATATGCTATAGCCCACTGTGAAAGTAATTAGCTATAAAGAGAAATCTAAAGGTTTAAAAAGATTTTGGAAGAAAGTAAGTCTAAGGTGATAGAAGAAGAAGAAAACAGCAGTTTTCTTCTGGTGAAAAAAAAACAAAGGGAGGACCTTGTACAGTGGAGATGTATTATTTGACTTCCTGAAAAACTGAGTAGGTTTGCTATTGCCAATGGTTTTCATTAGGAAGGAAGAGATTCCTTTGGCAAAAAAAAACCCCTTCAAATTGACTTGAAAGAAATGTTATGACACTTAACTTCACCAATCCTGAAGAAAAATTCTCATCACTTGATCTGGAAATCATGATGGTAATGGAGACAAGGATGTCTAAGCCATGCCATCAGGAACATAAAAAAGCATTAGAATGCAGGTAAGACTGAGCTCCTGAACTAGTGTGAAGAAAAATGTTCATCGTTCCCGGCGTGAAATTTGCAATCATGGCTGCTTTTCTCCAAAATTAAAGCTGCTGGGAATGAGGACCCTGAAAGTCCTTGGAGCCCCAAAGGCCACCTTTCATCTGACACCCAGACCCTGGGGAAAGGACTTCTTTTTCCCCATGCAAAATGGCCTCTCTTTGCAGCCATTTGCCCTGGCCAACAGGGCAGTGCCCAGTGAGAAATATTAAAACTTTGCTGGATTCCTCCACAATTAAAGCTACTGGCAACTAGGAGCATGCAAGTCCTTAGAGCCCCAAAGGCCACCTTTCATCTGACACCCAGACCCAGGGGACATGACTTCATTTTCCCCAGGGATATTGAGGTCAGTTTGAGGCCACTCGCACTGGCCTCTGCATCGTGCCCGGTGTGAAATTTGAAAAAAAATTTGATTTTCTTCAAAATTAAAGCTGGTGGCAACGAGCACACTGGAAGTCCTTGGAGCCCCAGATGCCACCTTTCATCTCATACGCAGACCCTGGAGAAAGGACTTCTTTTTCCCATGGGAAATGGCCTCCGTTTGCAGCCACTCACCCTGGCAGAAAGAGGGGAGACAAGGTAGAATTACCAAATCTTTGCTTCATTTTTCCAAAAGTAAAGTTTGCAGCAACTAGGATCCTGTAAGTACTTAGAACCTCAAAGGCCACCTTGAACATATTACTGAGACCCTGGGAAAAGGACATTTTTCCCATGGAAAATGGCCTTCATTTGTGGCCACTTGGCCTGGCAGGAAGGGCAGTGCCAAGCGAGCAATTTGCAAACTCTGCTGGATTCTTCCAAAACAAAAGCTGCCAGCAACTAGGACGCTGCAAGTCCATAGAGCCCCAGATGGCAACTTCCATCTGATACCCAGACCCTGGGGAAAGGACTTCTTTTCCCCATGCAAAATGGCCTCTCTTTGCAGCCATTTGCCCTGGCCAACAGGGCAGTGCCCAGTGAGAAATTTTTAGACTTTGCTGGATTCCTGCTGAACTAACGCCGCTGGCAACAAGGAGCTTGCAAGTCCTAAGAGCCCCAAAGGCCACCTTTCATCTGAAACCCAGACCCTGGGGACATGACTTTATTTTCCCCAGGGATATTGAGGTCAGTTTGAGGCCACTCGCCCTGGCCATCTGCATCGTTCCCGGTTTGTAATTTGCAATCATGGCTGATTTTCTCCAAAAGTAAAGCTGCTGGGAACGAGGACCCTGGAAGTCCTTAGAGCCCCAAAGACCACCTATCATCGGACACCCAGACCCTGGGGAAAGGACTTCTTTTTCCCATGCAAAATGGCCTCTCTTTGCAGCCATTAGCCCTTGCGAAGAGGGCAGTGCCCAGCAAGAAATTTTTTTAACATTGCTGGATTCCTCCGCAACTAAAGCTACCAGCAACTAGGAGCTTGCAAGTCCTTAGAGCCCCAAAGGCCAGCTTTCATCTGACACCCAGACCCTGGGGACATGACTTCATTTTCCCCAGGGAAAATCGGGACAGTTTAGGCCTTTCGCCCTGCCCATCTGCATCGTTCCCGGTGGGAAATTTGCAATCATGGCTGATTTTCTCCAAAAGAAAAGCTGCTGGCAAGGAGGAACCTGCAACTCCTTAGGGCCCCAGATGCCAGCTTTCATCTGATACGCAGACCCTGGGCCAATGACTTCATTTCCCCCATGGAAAATGGCCTCCATTTCTGGCCTCTCGCCCTGACCAATAGGGTGGCGCCCAGCAAGAAATTTGCAATCTTTGCTGGATTTCTCCAAATCTAAAGCTGCCAATAAGAAGTACCCTGCAAGTCCTTAGAGCCCCAAAGCCCACCTTTCATCTGACACCCAGACCCTGGGGAAAGGACTTCTTTTTTTCATGCAAAATGGCCTCTCTTTGCAGCCATTTGCCCTGGCCAAAAGCGCAGTGCCCAGTGAGAAATTTTTACACTTTGCTGGATTCCTCCACAACTAAAGCTGCCGGCAACTAGGAGCTTGCAAGTCCTTAGAGCCCCAAAGGCCAGCTTTCATTGACACCATGACCCTGGCGACATCACTTCATTTTCCCCAGGGAAATTGGGGTCAGTTTGAGGCCACTCGCCCTGGCCATCTGCATTGTTCCCGGTGGGAAATTTGCAAACTTGGCTGATTTTCTCCAAAAGTAAAGCTGCTGGCAAGGAGGAACCTGCAACTCCTTAGTGCCCCAGATGCCAGCTTTCATCTGATACGCAGACCCTGGGCCAATGACTTCATTTCCCCCATGGAAAATGGCCTCCATTTCTGGCCTTTCGCCCTCACCATGAGAGTAGTGCCCAGCAAGAAATTTGCAATCTTTGCTGGATTTCTCCAAATCTAAAGCAGCCAATAAGTAGTACCCTGCAAGTCCTTAAAGCCCCAAAAGCCACCTTTCATCGGACACCCAGACCCTGGGGAAAGGACTTCTTTTTCCCATGCAAAAAAACCTCTCTTTGCAGCCATTTGCCCTGGCCAACAGGGCAGTGCCCAGTGAGAAGTTTGCAAACTTTGCTGGATTCCTCCACAACTAAAGCTGCCAGCAACTAAGAGCTTGCAAGTCCTTAGAGCCCCAAAGGCCACCTTTCATCTGACACCCAGACTCTGGGGAAAGGACTTCTTTTTCCATGCAAAAGAACCTCTCTTTGCAGCCATTTGTCCTGGCACACAAGGCAGTGACCAGTGAGAAATGTTGAAACTTTGCTGGATTCCTCCACAACTAAAGCTGCCGGCAACTAGGAGCTTGCAAGTCCTTAGAGACCCACAGGCCACCGTTCATCTGACACCCAGACGCTGGGGACATGACTTCATTTTCCCCAGGGAAAATGGGGTCAGTTTGAGGCCACTCGCCCTGGCCATCTGCATTGTGCCTGGTGTGAAATTTGCAAACTTGGCTGATTTTCTCCAAAAGTAAAGCTGCTAGCAGCGAGGACGCTGCAACTCCTTAGGGCCCCAGATGCCACCTTTCATCTGATACGCAGACCCTGGACCAATGATTTCATTTTCCCCATGGAAAATGGCCTCCATTTCTGGCCTTTCGCCCTCACCAATAGGGTGGTGCCCAGCAAGAAATTTGCAATCTTTGCTGGATTTCTCCAAATCTATAGCTGCCAATAAGTAGTACCCTGCAAGTCCTTAGAGCCCCAAAGGCCACCTTTCATCTGACACCCAGACCCTGGGGAAAGGACTTCTTTTTCCCATGCAAAATGGCCTCTCTTTGCAGCCATTTGCCCTGGCCAACAGGGCAGTGCCCAGTCAGAAATTTTTACACTTTGCTGGATTCCTCCACAACTAAAGCTGCCGGCAACTAGGAGCTTGCAAGTCCTTAGAGCCCCAAATGCCAGCTTTCATCTGACACCCAGACCTTGGGGACATGACTTCTTTTCCCCATGGAAAATGGGGTCAGTTTGAGGCCAATCGCCCTGGCCATCTGCATCGTTCCTTGAGGGAAATTTGCAAACTTGGCTGATTTTCTCCAAAACTAAAACTACAGGCAACGAGGACCCCGGAATTTCTTAGAGCCCCAAAGTCCACCTTTGATTGCTACCCGGACCCTGGGGACATGACTTCATTGTCCGGATGGAAAATCGGATCACTATGAGGCCACTCCCTCTGGCCAACTGCATCGTTCCCGGTGTGAAATTTGCAATCATGGCTGATTTTCTCCAAAAGTAAAGCTGCTGGGAACGAGGACCCTGGAAGTCCTTGGAGCCCCAAAGGCCACCTTTCATCTGACACCCAGACTCTGGGGAAAGGACTTCTTTTTCCATGCAAAAGAACCTCTCTTGGCAGCCATTTGCCCTGGCCAAAAAGGCGGCGACCAGTGAGAAATTTTGAAACTTTGCTGGATTCCTCCACAACTAAAGCTGCCGGCAACTAGGAGCTTGCAAGTCCTTAGAGACCCACAGGCCACCATTCATCTGACACCCAGACTCTGGGGACATGACTTCATTTTCCCCAGGGAAAATGGGGTCAGTTTGAGGCCACTCGCCCTGGCCATCTGCATCGTTCCCGGTGGGAAATTTGCAATCATGGCTGATTTTCTCCAAAAGTAAAGCTGCTGGCAACGAGGACGCTGCAACTCCTTAGGGCCCCAAAGGCCACCTTTCATCTGATACGCAGACCCTGGGCCAATGACTTCATTTTCTCAATGGAAAATGGCCTCCATTTCTGGCCTCTCGCCGTGACCAATAGGGTGGTGCCCAGCAAGAAATTTGCAATCTTTGCTGGATTTCTCCAAATCTAAAGCAGCAAATAAGTAGTACCCAGCAAGGCTTTAGAGCCCCAAAGGCCACCTTTCATCGGACACCCAGACCCAGGGGAAAGGACTTCTTTTTCCCATGCAAAAGAACCTCTCTTTGCAGCCATTTGCCCTGGCCAACAGGGCTGCGCCCAGTGAGAAATTTTTACACTTTCCTGGATTCCTCCACAACTAAAGCTGCCAGCAACTAGGAGCTTGCAAGTCCTTAGAGCCCCAAAGGCCACCTTTCATCTGAAACCCAGACCCTGGGGACATGACTTCATTTTCCCCATGGAAAATCGGATCACTTTGAGGCCACTCGCTCTGGCCATCTGCATCGTTCCCGGTGTGAAATTTGCAAACTTGGCTGATTTCTCCGAAACTAAAGCTGCTGGCAACGAGGACCCTGCAAGTCCTTAGAGACCCTAAGGCCACCTTTCATCTGACACCCAGACCCTGGGGAAAGGACTTCTTTTTCCCATGCAAAATGGCCTCTCTTTGTAGCCATTTGCCCTGGCCAACAGCGCAGTGCCCAGTCAGAAACTTTTTAACATTACTGGATTCCTGCAGAACTAACGCTGTTGGCAACTAGGAGCTTGCAAGTCCTTAGAGCGCCAAAGGCCTTTTTTTATCTCACACCCAGACCCTGGGGACATGACTTCATTTTCCCCATGGAAAATGGGGTCAGTTTGAGGCCAATCGCCCTGCCCATCTGCATCGTTCCCGGTGGGAAATTTGCAAACTTGGCTGATTTTCTCCAAAAGTAAAGCTGCTGGCAAGGAGGAACCTGCAACTCCTTAGGGCCCCAGATGCCAGCTTTCATCTGATACGCAGACCCTGGGCCAATGACTTCATTTCCCCCATGGAAAATGGCCTCCATTTCTGGCCTTTCGCCCTCACCATGAGAGTAGTGCCCAGCAAGAAATTTGCAATCTTTGCTGGATTTCTCCAAATCTAAAGCAGCCAATAAGTAGTACCCTGCAAGTCCTTAAAGCCCCAAAAGCCACCTTTCATCGGACACCCAGACCCTGGGGAAAGGACTTCTTTTTCCCATGCAAAAAAACCTCTCTTTGCAGCCATTTGCCCTGGCCAACAGGGCAGTGCCCAGTGAGAAATTTTTTTAACATTGCTGGATTCCTCCGCAACTAAAGCTGCCAGCAACAAGGAGCTTGCAAGTCCTTAGAGCCCCAAAGGCCAGCTTTCTTCTGACACCCAGACCCTGGGGACATGACTTCATTTTCCCCATGGAAAATCGTGTCAGTTTGAGGCCAATCGCCCTGGCCATCTGCATTGTTCCCGGTGTGAAATTTGCAAACTTGGCTGATTTTCTCTAAAAGTAAAGCTGCTGGCAAGGAAGAACCTGCAACTCCTTAGGGCCCCAGATGCCAGCTTTCATCTGATACGCAGACCCTGGGCCAATGACTTCATTTTCCCCATGGAAAATGGCCTCCATTTCGGCCTGTGGCCCTGACAAATAGGGTGGTGCCCAGCAAGAAATTTGCAATCTTTGCTGGATTTCTCCAAAGCTAAAGCTGCCAATAAGTAGTACCCTGCAAGTCCTTAGAGCCCCAAAGGCCACCTTTCATCTGACACCCAGACCCTGGGGAAAGGACTTCTTTTTCCCATGCAAAATGGCCTCTCTTTACAGCCATTTGCCCTGGTCAACAGGGCAGTGCCCAGTGAGAAATTTGCAAACTTGGCTGATTTTCTCCAAAACTAAAGCTGCTGGCAACGAGGACCGTGAAAGTCCTTGGAGCCCCAAAGGCCACCTTTCATCTGACACCCAGACCCTGGGGAAAGGACTTCTTTTTCCCATGCAAAATGGCCTCTCTTTGCAGCCATTTGCCCTGGCCAACAGGGCAGTGCCCAGTGAGAAATTTTTACACTTTGCTGGATACCGCCACAACTAAAGCTTCCAGCAACTAGGAGCTTGCAAGTCCTTAGAGCCCCAGATGCCACCTTTCATCTGACACCCAGACGCTGGGGACATGACTTCATTTTCCCCAGGGAAAATAGGCTCAGTTTGAGGCCACTCGCCCTGGCCATTGCATCGTTCCCGGTGTGAAATTTGCAAACTTGGCTGATTTTCTCCAAAACTAAAGCTGCTGCAATGAGGACCCTGGAAGTCCTTAGGGTCCCAGATGCCACCTTTCATCTGATACGCAGACCCTGGGCCAATGACTTCATTTTCCCCATGGAAAATGGCCTCCATTTCGGCCTGTGGCCCTGACAAATAGGGTGGTGTCCAGCAAGATATTTCCAAGCTTTGCTGGATTTCTCCAAATCTAAAGCAGCAAATAAGTAGTACCCTGCAAGTTCTTAGAGCCCCAAAGGCCACCTTTCATCGGACACCCAGACCCTGGGGAAAGGACTTCTTTTTCCCATGCAAAATGGCCTCTCTTTGCAGCCATTTGCCCTGGCCAACAGGGCAGTGCCCAGTGAGAAATTTTTACACTCTGCTGTATTTCCTCCACAACTAAAGCTTCCAGCAACTAGGAGCTTGCAAGTCCTTAGAGCCCCAAAGGCCACCTTTCATCTGACACCCAGACCCTGGGGAAAGGACTTCATTTTCCCCATGGAAATTGGGGCCAGTTTGAGGCCACTCACCTTGGCCAGCAGCATCGTTCCTGGTGTGAAATTTTAAAACTTGGCTGATTTTCTCCAAAACTAAAGCTGCTGGCAATGAGGACCCTGGAAGTCCTTAGAGCCCCAAATGCCACCTTTCATCTGACATCCAGACCCTGGGGAAAGGACTTCATTTTCCCCATCGACAACCGGATCAGTTTGAGGCCACCCGCCCTGGCCATCGGCATCGTTCCTGGTGGGAAATTTGCAAACTTGGCTGATTTTCTCCAAAACTAAAGCTGCTGGCAACGAGGACGCTGCAACTCCTTAGGGCCCCAGATGCCACCTTTCATCTGATACGCAGACCCTGGGCCAATGACTTCATTTTACCCATGGAAAATGGCCTCCATTTCGGCCTGTGGCCCTGAGCAATAGGGTGGTGCCCAGCAAGACATTTCCAAGCTTTGCTGGATTTCTCCAAATCTAAAGCTGCCAATAAGTAGTACCCTGCAAGTCCTTAGAGCCCCAAAGGCCACCTTTCATCTGACACCCAGACCCTGGGGAAAGGACTTCTTTTTCCCATGCAAAAAAACCTCTCTTTGCAGCCATTTGCCCTGGTCAACAGGGCAGTGCCCAGTGAGAAATTTGCAAACTTGGCTGATTTTCTCCAAAACTAAAGCTGCCGGCAACTAGGAGCTTGCAAGTCCTTAGAGACCCACAGGCCACCGTTCATCTGACACCCAGACGCTGGGGACATGACTTCATTTTCCCCAGGGAAAATGGGGTCAGTTTGAGGCCACTCGCCCTGGCCATCTGCATTGTGCCTGGTGTGAAATTTGCAAACTTGGCTGATTTTCTCCAAAACTAAAGCTGCTGGCAACGAGGACCCTGACACTCCTTAGGGCCCCAGATGCCAGCTTTCATCTGATACGCAGACCCTGGGCCAATGACTTCATTTTCCCCATGGAAAAAGGCCTCCATTTCGGCCTGTGGCCCAGACCAATAGGGTGGTGCCCTGCAAGAAGTTTGCAATCTTTGCTGGATTTCTCCAAATCTCAAGCTGCCAATAAGTAGTACCCTGCAAGTCCTTAGAGCCCCAAAGGCCACCTTTCATCTGACACCCAGACCCTGGGGACATGACTTCATTTTCCCCATGGAAAATGGGGTCAGTTTGAGGCCAATCGCCCTGGCCATCGGCATCGTTCCCGGTGTGAAATTTGCAAACTTGGCTGATTTTCTCTAAAACTAAAGCTGACAGCAACTAGGACCCTGACACTCCTTAGGGTCCCAGATGCCACCTTTCATCTGATACGCAGACCCTGGGCCAATGACTTCATTTTCCCCATGGAAAATGGCCTGCATTTTGGCCTGTCGCCCTGACCAATAGGGTGGTGCCCAGCAAGAAATTTGCAATCTCTTCTGGATTTCTCCAAATCTAGAGCTGCCAATAAGTAGTACCCTGTAAGACCTTAGAGCCCCAAAGGCCACCTTTCACCTGACACCCAGACCCTGGGGAAAGGACTTCTTTTTCCCATGGGAAATGGCCTCCAATTCTGGCCTCTCGCCCTGGCCAATAGAGTGGTGACCAGCAAGACATTTACAATCTTAGCTGGATTTCTCCAAATCTAAAGCTGCCAGTAAGAAGTACCCTGCAAGTCCTTAGAGCCCCAAAGGCCACCTTTCATCTCACACCCAGACCCTGGGGAAAGGACTTCTTTTTCCCATGCAAAATGGCCTCCATTTGCAGCCAGTCACCCTGGCAGAAAGCGGGGAGCCAAGCTAGGATTATGCAATCTTTGCCGGATTTTTCCAAAAGTAAAGCTGGCAGCAATTAGGACCCTGTAAGTACTTAGAGCCTCAAAGGCCACCTTGAAAATATTACTCAGACCCTGGGTAAAGGACATTTTTCCCATGGAAAACGGCCTTCATTTGTGGCCATTTGGCCTGGCACACATGGCAGTGCCCAGTGAGGAATTTGCAAACTTTGCTGGATTCCTCCACAACTAAACCTGCCGGCAACTAGGAGCTTGCAAGTCCTTAGAGCCCCAAAGGCCACCTTTCATTGATACCCAGACCCTGGAGACGTGACTTCATTTTCCTCATGGAAAATGGGGTCAGTTTGAGGCCACTCACCCTGAACATCTGCATCCTTCCCTGTGTGAAATTTGCAAACTTTGCTTAATTCCTCCACAACTAAAGCTGCTGGCAACGAGGAGCCTGCAACTCCTTAGGGCCCCAAACATCACCTCTCTGCTGATACCCAGATCATGGGGAAATTACTTCTTTTTCCCATGGAAATGGTATCCCTGTGCGGCCACTTGGCCTGGCAGAAAGTGGGGATCTAGGCAGGAAATTTGAAAATTCTGCCTGATTACCCTAAAAGTAAAGCTGCCAGCAACTAGGACCCAGCAAGTCCTTAGAGCCCCAGATGCCACCTTTCATCTGATACCAGACCCGGGGGAAAGGACTCTTTTTCCCATGGAAAATGGCCTCCATTTCTGGCCTCTCGCCCGGACCAGGAGGGTGGTGCCCAGCAAGAAAATTGCAATCTTTGCTGGATTCCTCCACAACTACAGCTGCCAGTAAGAAGAACCCAGCAAGTCTTTTGATGCCCAGATGCCACTTTTCATCTGACATCCAGACCGTGGGAAAACACTTCCTTTTCCCATGCAAAATGGCCTCTCTTTGCAGCCATTTGCCCTGGCACACAGGGGAGTGCCCAGTGACAAATTTGCAAACTTTTCTGGATTCCTCCACAACTAAAGCTGCCAGCAACTAGGAGCTTGCAAGTCCTTAGAGCCCCAAAGGCCACCTTTCATTGATACCCAGACCCTGGAGACATCACTTCTTTTTCCCCATGAAAAATGGCGTCAGTTTAAGGCCACTCACTCTGGCCATCTGCATTGTTCCCTGTGTGAAATTTGCAAACGTGGCTGATTTTCTCCACAACTAAAGCTGCTGGCAACGAGGAGCCTGCAACTCCATAGCGCTCCAAACATCACCTCTCTGCTGATACCCAGATCATGGGGAAATTACTTCTTTTTCCCATAGAAATGGTATCCCTGTGCGGCCACTTGGCCTGGCAGAAAGTGGGGAGCCAAGCAGGAAATTTGAAAATTCTGCCTGATTTCCCTAAAAGTAAAGCTGCCAGCAACTAGGACCCAGCAAGTCCTTAGAGCCCCAGATGCCACCTTTCATCTCACACCCAGACCCTGGGGAAAGGACTTCTTTTTCCCATGCAAAATAGCCTCCGTTTTCAGCCACTCACCCAGGCAGATAGTGGGGATCCAAGCTGGGATTATGAAATCTTTGCTGGATTTCTCCAAAAGTAAAGCTGACAGCAACTAGGACCCTGTAAGTACTTACAGCCTCAAAGGCCACCTTGAAACTATTATTCAGACCCTGGGTAAAGGACATTTTTCCCCATGGAAAATGGCCTTCATTTATGGCCACTTGGCCTAGGAGGCAGGGCAGTGCCAAGCGAGAAATTGCAAACTGCACTAGATCCTTCCAAAACTAAAGCTGCCAGCAATTAGGAGCCTGCAAGTCCTTAGAGCCCCAGATGCCAGCTTTCATCTGATACGCAGACCCTGGGCCAATGACTTCATTTTCCCCATGGAAAAAGGCCTCCATTTCGGCCTGTGGCCCCGACCAATAGGGTGGTGCCCTGCAAGAAATTTGCAATCTTGGCTGGATTTCTCCAAAGCTAAAGCTGCCAATAAGTAGTACCCTGCAAGTCCTTAGAGCCCCAAAGGCCACCTTTCATCTGACACCCAGACCCTGGGGAAAGGACTTCTTTTTCCCATGAAAAATGGCCTCCGTTTGCGGCCACTCACCCTGGCAGAAAGCGGGGAGCCAAGCTAGGATTATGCAATCTTTCTGGATTTTTCCAAAAGTAAAGCGGGCAGCAATTAGGACCCTGGAAGTACTTAGAGCCTCAAAAGCCACCTTGAAAATATTACTCAGACCCTGGGTAAAGGACATTTTTCCCATGGAAAACGGCCTTCATTTGTGGCCATTTGGCCTGGCACACATGGCAGTGCCCAGTGAGGAATTTGCAAACTTTGCTGGATTCCTCCACAACTAAAGCTGCCGGCAACTAGGATCTTGCAAGTCCTTAGAGCCCCAAAGGCCACCTTTCATTGATACCCAGACCCTGGGGACATGACTTCTTTTCCCCATGGAAAATGGCGTCAGTTTGAGGCCACTCACTCTGGCCATCTGCATTGTTCCCTGTGTGAAATTTGCAAACTTTGCTGAATTCCTCCACAACTAAAGCTGCTGGCAACGAGGAGCCTGCAACTCCTTACGGCCCCAAACATCACCTCCCTGCTGATACCCAGATCATGGGGAAATTACTTCTTTTTCCCATAGAAATGGTATCCCTGTGCGGCCACTTGGCCTGGCAGAAAGTGGGGATCTAGGCAGGAAATTTGAAAATTCTGCCTGATTTCCCTAAAAGTAAAGCTGCCAGACACTAGGACCCTGCAACTCATAAGGGCCCAAGATGCTACCTTTCATCTGATACGCAGACCCTGGGCCAATGACTTCATTTTCCCCATGGGAAATGGCCTCAATTTCAAGCATCTCGTCTTGACCAATAGGGTGGTGCCCAGTAAGACATTTGCAATCTTGGCTGGATTTCTCCAAATCTAAAGCTGCCAGTAAGAAGTACCCAGCGAGTCCTTAGAGCCCCAAAGGCCACCTTTCATCTGACACCCAGACCCTGGGGAAAGGACTTCTTTTTCCCATGCAAAATGGGGTCAGTTTGAGGCCACTCAGCCTGGCCATCTGCATTGTTCCCTGTGTGAAATTTGCCAACTTTGCTGCATTCCTCCACAACTAAAGCTGCTGGCAACGAGGAACCTGCAACTCCTTAGGGCCCCAAACATCACCTCTCTGCTGATACCCAGACCCTGGGGAAATTACTTCTTTTTCCCATAGAAATGGTATCCCTGTGCGGCCACTTGGCCTGGCAGAAAGTGGGGAGCCAAGCAGGAAATTTGAAAATTCTGCCTGATTTCCCTAAAAGTAAAGCTGCCAGCAACTAGGACCCAGCAAGTCCTTAGAGCCCCAGATGCCACCTTTCATCTCACACCCAGACCCTGGGGAAAGGACTTCTTTTTCCCATGAAAAATGGCCTCCATTTGCAGCCACTCACCCTGGCAGAAAGTGGGAGCCAAGCTGGGATTATGAAATCTTTGCTGGATTTCTCCAAAAGTAAAGCTGACAGCAACTAGGACCCTGTAAGTACTTACAGCCTCAAAGGCCACCTTGAAACTATTATTCAGACCCTGGGTAAAGGACATTTTTCCCCATGGAAAATGGCCTTCATTTATGGCCACTTGGCCTAGGAGGCAGGGCAGTGCCAAGCGAGAAATTGCAAACTGCACTAGATCCTTCCAAAACTAAAGCTGCCAGCAATTAGGAGCCTGCAAGTCCTTAGAGCCCCAGATGCCAGCTTTCATCTGATACGCAGACCCTGGGCCAATAACTTCATTTTCCCCATGGAAAATGGCCTCCATTTCTGGCCTCTCGCCCCGACCAAGAGGGTGGTGCCCAGCAAGAAATTTGCAATCTTGGCTGGATTTCTCCAAATCTAAAGCTGCCAGTAAGAAGTACCCTGCAAGTCCTTAGAGCCCCAAAGGCCACCTTTCATCTGACACCCAGACCCTGGGGAAAGGACTTCTTTTTCCCATGCAAAATGGCCTCCATTTGCAGCCAGTCACCCTGGCAGAAAGTGGAGAGCCAAGCTAGGATTATGCAATCTTTGCCGGATTTCTCCAAAAGTAAAGCTGGCAGCAACTAGGACCCTGGAAGTACTTAGAGCCTCAAAAGCCACCTTGAAAATATTACTCAGACCCTGGGTAAGGGACATTTTTCCCATGGAAAACGGCCTTCATTTGTGGCCATTTGGCCTGGCACACATGGCAGTGCCCAGTGAGGAATTTGCAAACTTTGCTGGATTCCTCCACAACTAAACCTGCCGGCAACTAGGAGCTTGCAAGTCCTTAGAGCCCCAAAGGCCACCTTTCATTGATACCCAGACCCTGGGGACATGACTTTTTTTCCCCATGGAAAATGGCGCCAGTTTCAGGCCACTCAGCCTGGCCATCTGCATCCTTCCCTGTGTGAAATTTGCCAACTTTGCTGGATTCCTCCACAACTAAAGCTGCTGGCAACGAGGAGCCTGCAACTCCTTACGGCCCCAAACATCACCTCTCTGCTGATACCCAGATCATGGGGAAATTACTTCTTTTTCCCATGGAAATGGTATCCCTGTGCAGCCACTTGGCCTGGCAGAAAGTGGGGAGGAAAGCAGGAAATTTGAAAATTCTGCCTGATTTCCCTAAAAGTAAAGCTGCCAGACACTAGGAGCGTGCAACTCATAAGGGCCCCAGATGCCACCTTTCATCTGATACCCAGACCCTGGGACAATGACTTCATTTTCCCCATGGAAAATGGCCTTTATTTCTGGCATCTCGCCTTGACCAATAGGGTGGTGCCCAGCAAGAAAATTGCAATCTTAGCTGGATTTCTCCAAATCTAAAGCTGCCAGTAAGAAGTACCCGGCAAGTCCTTAGAGCCCCAAAGGCCACCTTTCATCTCACACCCAGACCCTGGGGAAAGGACTTCTTTTTCCCATGCAAAATGGCCTCCATTTGCAGCCAGTCACCCTGGCAGAAAGTGGAGAGCCAAGCTAGGATTATGCAATCTTTGCCGGATTTCTCCAAAAGTAAAGCTGGCAGCAACTAGGACCCTGTAAGTACTTAGAGCCTCAAAGGCCACCTTGAAACTATTACTCAGACCCTGGGTAAAGGACATTTTTCCCCATGGAAAATGGCCTTCATTTATGGCCACTTGGCCTAGGAGGCAGGGCAGTGCCAAGCGAGAAATTTGCAAACTGCACTAGATCCTTCCAAAACTAAAGCTGCCAGCAATTAGGAACCTGCAAGTCCTTAGAGCCCCAAAGGCCACCTTTCATCTGATACCCAGACCCTGGGCCAATGACTTCATTTTCCCCATGGAAAATGGCCTCCATTTCTGGCCTCTCGCCCTGACCAAGAGGGTGGTGCCCAGTAAGACATTTGCAATCTTGGCTGGATTTCTCCAAATCTAAAGCTGCCAGTAAGAAGTACCCTGCAAGTCCTTAGAGCCCCAAAGGCCACCTTTCATCTGACACCCAGACCCTGGGGAAAGGACTTCTTTTTCCCATGAAAAATGGCCTCCGTTTGCGGCCACTCACCCTGGCAGAAAGCGGGGAGCCAAGCTAGAATTATGCAATCTTTCTGGATTTTTCCAAAAGTAAAGCGGGCAGCAATTAGGACCCTGGAAGTACTTAGAGCCTCAAAAGCCACCTTGAAAATATTACTCAGACCCTGGGTAAGGGACATTTTTCCCATGGAAAACGGCCTTCATTTGTGGCCATTTGGCCTGGCACACATGGCAGTGCCCAGTGAGGAATTTGCAAACTTTGCTGGATTCCTCCACAACTAAACCTGCCGGCAACTAGGAGCTTGCAAGTCCTTAGAGCCCCAAAGGCCACCTTTCATTGATACCCAGACCCTGGGGACATGACTTTTTTTCCCCATGGAAAATGGCGCCAGTTTCAGGCCACTCAGCCTGGCCATCTGCATCCTTCCCTGTGTGAAATTTGCCAACTTTGCTGGATTCCTCCACAACTAAAGCTGCTGGCAACGAGGAGCCTGCAACTCCTTACGGCCCCAAACATCACCTCTCTGCTGATACCCAGATCATGGGGAAATTACTTCTTTTTCCCATGGAAATGGTATCCCTGTGCAGCCACTTGGCCCGGCAGAAAGTGGGGAGGAAAGCAGGAAATTTGAAAATTCTGCCTGATTTCCCTAAAAGTAAAGCTGCCAGACACTAGGAGCCTGCAACTCATAAGGGCCCCAGATGCCACCCTTCATCTGATACCCAGACCCTGGGACAATGACTTCATTTTCCCCATGGAAAATGGCCTTTATTTCTGGCATCTCGCCCTGACCAATAGGGTGGTGCCCAGCAAGAAAATTGCAATCTTAGCTGGATTTCTCCAAATCTAAAGCTGCCAGTAAGAAGTACCCGGCAAGTCCTTAGAGCCCCAAAGGCCACCTTTCATCTGACACCCAGACCCTGGGGAAAGGACTTCTTTTTCCCATGCAAAATGGGGTCAGTTTGAGGCCACTCAGCCTGGCCATCTGCATTGTTCCCTGTGTGAAATTTGCCAACTTTGCTGGATTCCTCCACAACTAAAGCTGCCGGCATCTAGGAGCTTGCAAGTCCTTAGAGCCCCAGATGCCACCTTTCATTGATACCCAGACCCTGGGGACATGACTTTCTTTTCCCCATGGAAAGTGGCCTCAGTTTGAGGCCACTCACTCTGGCCATCTGCATTGTTTGCTGTGTGAAATTTGCAAACTTTGCTGCATTCCTCCACAACTAAAGCTGCTGGCAATGAGGAGCCTGCAACTCCTTAGGGCCCCAAACATCACCTCTCTGCTGATACACACCTCATGGGGAAATTACTTCTTTTTCCCATTGAAATGGTATCCCTGTGCGGCCACTTGGCCTGGCAGAAAGTGGGATGCCAAGCAGGAAATTTGAAAATTCTGCCTGATTTCCCTAAAAGTAAAGCTGCCAGCAACTAGAGGAGAGGTGCCCTGGGAAAGCTCCAGGGCACCAAGTCCCACGCTCTGCCCTTGAGGGCAGCTGCAGCATAGAAGCCTCGCAAGGCCACGGCTCACCGAGTCCTGTGCTCTGGCCTCGAGCTCAGCTGCAGGAACAAGGCTGCGGAAAAGCTCGGGCTCAGACGAGAACAAGCGTGCTGTGCAGGGGCTCCTCACGGCACCGCTCTGTCCCGTTGTGCCCCGTTGCGTGCTCTCAGCTCCCCGGCAAGCTTCTATTTCCCACGTGTCACAAAGGGGCCTTGGACACCAGGTTCCGTTCCATGGCACGGTGACCGTGCTGCAGCGTGCCACCCAGGGCCCTTGCACACACTGCCGCCTGCCCTGGGGCCGCCCCCAGCCCAGCCCAAGTGGCCTAACTTGGAAGGAATGCCTGGCCCCAGGTGTCTAAGGCTAAGGCAGCCCCACAGGATCTTTAGGAAGGGCTTAGAGCATCAGCAAACGCTGCCCTGCTCTGCGGGCTCAGGGCAGCACAAGGAGCCCCAAGGGCTGCTGACTCAGCCGCGCCAGGAAGGACACAGGGCCTTCCAGGGAAGCTGGCACGGCCTCCTTGGGACACATCCCGGCCTGTGGCCATCCTAAACCTGCGGGTGTGTCACGCACAAGGAACGTGTGCGCCCGGGCACGAATGTTGCTCTGCGCCCTGGGGCCCGGGCAGTGCTGACAGCAGCAGCTGTGGCAGAGTCCCCGCCCAAGCAAACCTGCCAACCCCCCAGCCCTGGCAGTTCTGGTGCCCGTCTCCTGCCCCAGAGACCTGTGCCCCCGGGGGGCTTCTGTGCCACAGGGAGCCAAAGCCCACCTGCATTGGGGGCTGTGCTCTTTCCTGCAGGGGCTTATGGGCAGAGCACCTGGAGGAACTGCTGGCAACACTTGGTCTCTGTCAGATGATGTTGCTCCTTCCTGAAATGAATTATTTTCATGGACGGGATTGGCAGTAGCACCACAACACCATCAGTTTCCGAGTTTCTCAAAAAAATCAGATTTCAATGGAACACTGTGCTTTTCTGACTCTCTTTCCTGCATTCTGGAAAAAAAAAAAGAATCTACCCAGCCTCTGATATTTTAGGCTCCAGTTGCTGTGTGTCTGTCTGTGGCAGCTCATGTCCACACTAATCTGCGTCCCTGCTGAGCGTGGCCATGGACAGCCACACATAGGGAAGTTCCCCAGTGAACATCATTGCAGACACATGGGGATGTGCAGTGGATAGAGTAACTGGGAGGAGAAGCTGTTCTGTGTGTCTGATTATGGTGCTGGTGCCCAAAAACTTGGCAAGAAAACAGCCCTCCATAGTATAAGGCCTATGGAGAAGGTATTTGTTTATTCAATGCCGGGAGTGCGGGGCATTGCTCCAGCACAAACTCACTAATCCATCCTTTGAACAGTTCTTGACTTTATACATGTTTTACTGCATGTGCACATTATACTTTCCTCACCTTCATATTGCAACGTATTTTCTAATCCCATGATGATGCAAGCCCTTGTAGCGCTTGCACGTTTTCTGCACAAGGTGGTCATCAGCCTCTGGTGGTCGTTTTGGATGAAGGCTCATAAGTCTTCCTCGTGCTTGAGCTCTCCACGCCTGCTTCTTGCTCTATAGGATTGTCTGCTCAAACAGCCAGTGGTCAGCTTTTGCAGGTAGCTTGTTCTGCTAAATTTGCTGATTTCCAAAAGGTGCTTCATTCACATAGCCTGTTACAAAGTAGCTACTTCTTTCTGCACAGCTACAGCTTTTTGTGTAGCTCAAGCATTATCTCATTGCCTAGGCATCAAGTCCGCCCTTTCTTTTATCCTTTGCAAATTCTTTGGCAACTATAGTCCTGTTGTGCTCTCAAAATATTTACCTGTTTCGATCCTTTACCTCATTTTGTTTTGCTTCCATTCGTGATATGTGGTGGCAGTTTGTTTACAATACCATATGAAACACTGGCTCATCACACAGGTTCCTAAGAACGGTATTCCAGTTCCTAAAATTCCTACCAAAAAATTGTGTAGGCCAGTTCAGATTAGGTAGCCAAGATGTCAGAGTTTCCCTCAAATATTTGCTCCAAGATGTAATGCCTTGGGTTAGTACTTGTGCCTGTTGCCAAATGGCACAGATATCCATTGCTATTTGCCCTGATTGATTTATATCAGTGCAACAACTGGCATTAATTAGAATACAAACTCCCCCCATTTGGCTGTTACCATATCTAACACCCTGCGGTTTTAAAAGACTACTTCTTTTAGTGAGTCTGTTTCTCTTTGTAGTCTTCCTAAAGCATCTGCTGTTGAATTAGCAATCAGTTCTATTTAGGCTGGGATGTCTGAAATTGCCTTTTCCAGTTGTGCAATTCCGAATTTTGGGAGCAATGCCCTCAAAAAACTGTGGAAACTCTTGCTGTATCACACCACTGGGTTATTGGGTGTTCTCTTTGTGAGCCTGTTCTTCCATAGTCTTCAAATAATACCTGTCATTTCATGAGTTTGATTTATACCTGTAACCAAGGGATAAGGGATCCCATGGGGCATTGGCCAGTCCAGTTACCTGCTAATTGTTTTAATGCTATTCCATTCCCACAAAGGCACCCAGATGCATCAGGAAGAAGGCAGTTGGTGGTAATTCTCACTGACTTGTCTCCCATATGTCTATCAAAAAGACAGTTTTTCCATCATCACTCACTGGCTGGGTGCCACTGACCCACCCAGCTGTGTTAGCGGAAACGCTGCTGAGATTTGTTCCAGGCTTGTTCAGCCCTGTGTGTCTGTGACTGACTCGTTGAGAGGCTGTAACTGGAAAAGGGGCTTTCCCAAGAAGATCCTGCCTGTCTACATTGAGCACCAGCATTGTGGAAGCTGTGAGGGTTCAAATCTGACCAATTGCTTGATGGTAGCCCTGTTAAGGGAAGGTTCCATTGTTGCACCTCTCCGCAAAGCCTGCAATCCCTGAGTCCTGTATAATTAGCTAGGGTTCCTATTAGTGTTACACAGGTGTTAACATCAAAGGCACTGTCAGTATAACCAATGAAAAAGACAGTGAAATACAATATGAATTTAATGGTTTAGGAGTGAATTTCAGTTTTAGTCCATGATCCCCAACAGGTTTGGTTGTCCAGGGTTTAGTTGGTGATTTCTTGAATCAAGAAGATTGAAGGGGTGTAGTGAATCCAGGCAGGTCTTTCCTTTACTCAGATGGAAAAAGGTAGTCAGGAGCACTTGGAACAGTCCATCCCACTTTTCCTGCAGAGGATCACCTGTAAAATTCTTAACACACACCCAGCCACCCAGATCAATTGTATGCAATTTTTGATCTGGCTGCTTAGATTGATTCTCAAACACAGTACTAAACTTCTGGTGCAATTGTTGGTTTATAGCCATTAAATAGTCATAGATATATTGACTACCATCTTGAGCCAAATTTTCATCATGAGTGACATTTAATCCATAAGGTCTGCCATAAAGCATTTCAAATGGGCTTTTTCTTTAGACCTAGGTTTTATTGAGTCTGATGAAGGCAATAGGTAGAGATTGATACCAATATAAATGCACTTCTTGCCAAATTTTAGCTGTTTGATCATATGATTCAGCCTTCCTACTTGACCTCTAGCTTGTGGTCTCTAGGGCATGTGAAGCTGCCATTGGATTCCTAATGCTTTGCACACAGCTTGCACCATTTGAGATGGCACAGAAATGAGATCCTCTGTCAGAGGATATTTCTCCAGGTGCACCAAACCTAGCCATGACCTCATTCAGCAATACTTTTCTTATCTATTCTCTAGCTTTCTTTGTCCTCCAAGGGAACACTTCTGGCCACCCAGAGAAAGTATCAGGAAGTACCAGCAAACATTGCAAACCCCCCTTTCTTGGGAGTTCAGCAAAGTCTATCTGCCACAAGTCTCCAGGAAAAGCTCCTCTGCTCAAAACCCCTTGTTCTAGCTGACTGTTGGATTTGGATTATTCCTCAAATGAGTCACACATTGTGATGGTCCTTCTTTAACAGTGTTCTGCAAGCCTGGGCCTGCAATTTGTACCTTTAGGTATTGGGTTCTGCTCCCCAGCCAGTCTTATCATGTTCACATTTCACATACTGTCTCATTTACTTCTCTGGTATTATTACTTGACCTGTTTCTAATTGTCCCCAACCATTTTCTAAACGTTTTCCTTTACTTTCATTAATCCATTTATAATCAGAAGGTTGGTATTTTACAGGCTGCTTAGTTGATACTGCAGTAGGTATTAGAGCTGCCACAAGTGGTTCATTTTCAGCAGCAATTTGAGCTTCATAATCTGCAAATCTGTCACCTGCTTCCAGGAGGGTGTTACCTTTAGAGTGCCCTCAGCAATGTACAGTTGCCACTTGCAATGGGAGCTCCACCACCTCAGGGAGCCTGAGGATTTCAGCTGCATATTTGACCATCTTCTTTTGTGCAGTCAGGAGTCCTCTTTCCCTCCATATGGCTCGGTGGGCATGAACAATTCCATAGGCATGTTTGGAATCCATCCAAACACTAACTTCCCTTCCTTTTGCCACTTCTAATGCTAGAGGGAGGGCTATCAGCTCAGCCTCTTGTGCTGAGGTTCCTGCTGGAAATGGCTTTGACTCGATTACCTCTGAGACTGTGCTCACGGCGTAGCCTGCCATTTGCACTCCCTGTCCCTCAAAACTGCTGCCATCACAGCAGCAGTTCATGGCTGAACCAGTTCACGGCATCTGGGAGTGGCTGTTCCTTTGGATCTGGGCGGCTGGAGCGCACAGCTTCCATGGTCTCTAGGCAGTCGTGTACTACAGGTTCAGCTTTGGACTTTGCTTGCAGAAAAGAGGCAGGGTTAACAACATTGGTCACTTGAATTCCAGTATCATCAGATTCAGCCAGGACTGCTTGGTAATTTAGGAACCTCGAGGAAGACAGCCAATGGTTCCCTTTCTGATATAAAACAGCTGACACCGTGTGTGACACTGAGACAGTCATCTTTTGTTCTAGTGTAAACTTCCTTGCTTCTTCAATGTTCACGATCACTGCTGCTACTGCCCTGAGGCAGGTGGGCCAGCCCTTTCTCACAGTATCCAGTTGCTTAGAAAAAAATTCCAATGCCCTTTTGCAAGGACCCAGGTGTTGTGCCAGAACCCCTAAAGCTATTCCGTCCTTCGTGTGGGAAAAACCAAAAGGGCTTGCTCACATCAGGCAGCCCCACAGCAGGGGCCCTCATGAGTTCACCCTTCAGTTCTTCAAAGGCCCTGTTCAATTTGGGGGTCCATATCACAGTATTTTTAGAGATTTTCATCAATTTGTATAAAGGTTTCATGATCAATCTGTAGCTGTATATGCACAGTTGGCACCAAGCTGTCATTCCAAGGAAA
Organism: Agelaius tricolor; assembly: GCF_023055355.1. Classification (NCBI taxonomy): domain Eukaryota; kingdom Metazoa; phylum Chordata; class Aves; order Passeriformes; family Icteridae; genus Agelaius; species Agelaius tricolor. Next base: position 6,011,944 of record NW_027269293.1, on the reverse strand, counting down.
GCATGGAGTTATCTTACGGTTTGTGGTCGAGTGTCTGGCAAATTGCTTCCTTCCGGGCAGTTCCCAAAGATCGTTGTCCTCCGGAGACCCCATATCCAAGCTAGGTCACGTATTGCTTGTTGTATTGTGTTCTTATATGTTTTAGTTGCATTAAGCTGTACTTTGGTTTGCTGCAGGTCCTCACTGTTACAGAGGTTCTGCCCCTGTGGCCTCCTCCCTCCTTTTTAATGTCAATCTTGCTGCCTCCTTCCCTGGTTCCCTGAAAACTGTCTTGTCATCCCCTCAACCCCTCCCCTGTGTCCTGCCTGTCACTCCACAGCCCATCCCTTCCCTCCAGAAACTTCTTCCAAGGGTGTCGAGTGATAGGCTCAGGCACCGGGGCCCCTCCCCCGGTTTACTCCCATTGGTTCCCCTACATGTCTGTTTCCCTGCTCCCCACGCCCTCCTGGAATTCCATTGGCAGATGGGCCATCCCCTCCCCTGTTCACCTCCCCTTTGTAATGCCTTGCACAGCCAGTTCTCTGTCTCCAGTTCTCTGGATCCGCTGGGTTGCAGATCTACTTGGAGCTGTCTAATAAAGCTGGACTTTGCCCCCAGCTGGAGTCCCCTCTCCTTCTCCTACCAGCGTGGCTTTGGTGTCTCGTCTGCAGCAGGAGAAAGCCTCAGCCGCTCTCGGGGCCTCCCGAGGAGCGGGAGAGTGTCCCCGCCGCTCGCTGTGCCAGGGCAAGCCGGGGACTGCGAGCGCCCCCTCGGAGGGGCACAGCCACAGCTGCTGCTCCAGCCGGGCTTTCTGTGGAGATACTCGATAACCACTCAGTCCAGGAACATTCAAAAGGTTCACTGCCCACTCAAAACATTCTTTAGTAGTGTCAGTAGCAATTAATAAACCATCTGCATGCTGTAGGAGTGTTCCTTCCTCAGGCAGTGATTGCCATAGCTCTAATTCTTCAGCCGATTGATTCCCAAAAACTGAGAATGTTTTTGAACCCTTGAGGTAATCCTGCCCAGCTAAGTTGGTTTTTCCTGCCTGTGCTAGGGTTCTCCCATTCAAGAGCAAATATATTTTGACTTTCTTCCGCAAGTGGCAGGCAGAAGAAAGCATCTTTCACGTCTATCACTGGAAACCAAATAAAATCATCTCAAAGCTTATCTAGTAAGGTAGTCAGGCATAAATCATTAATTGCCTGTAAATCTGGCACTAGTTTCTAAGTTCCATTAGGTTTCTTTATTGCCAATCTAGGAGTATTAAATTTGGACTCCCATTCTTCCAATAATCCTAATGTCAGGAATTTAGTGATTGTTGGCTCTATTCCTTTCCTATCTTCTAATCTCGAAAGCTATTGCTTTCTGACTGCTGGCCTAACTCTTGTCTGTAGCTCGATTTTTACAGGGTCTGCTCATTTTGATTTTCCTGGCCTATCGGTATCCCCTGCTCTTGGGTACACCTGATTCAATACTTGCTCTAAAGAGTTATTATTGTTTGTTGGTCCTGTGTCAATTGTCAGTCCTAATGCTAAAGCAAATTTGTCTTCAGGTACCTTAAATTTCATTTTTCTTTTTTTAAGCTGAACTGTTGCTTCTAAATTTTCAAGCAAATCCCTGTCTAGGGCAGATTTGGGTGAGTTTGGTAAATTAAGAAACTGATGTATTCCCATTTTCTTCTCAATTTTACATTTAAGCAGTTTCAGGAAGAATGCATTGTTCTGGCTGGCCAGTGGCTCCTCTTGCTTGAAGACAGTTTTCACTTTTGGGTATCAATGCTTGATTCAAGAGTGAAAATGTGTCTCCAGTATTTACTAAAAATTCAACTTCTTTCTCATTCTTCAGCTGTATTTTAACCAGTGGGCCTGCTAGGGTAAGATCTGCCAGTCTTGGTCATTTCTTATCATCTAGAGTGGCTACAAGAGTTTTGTGCACTTGGTCTGCTAACTCTGGGCACTGGCATTTCCAGTGTCCTTTCTTACAAGATGCACATTGATTTGGCCCCAGCTTGGCCTGTGGCTGGTTTGAACCTCCTCTGCCTCTGGTATTTTGGCCCCTGCCTCTGCTTCATCCACGCCCACGTCCTCTCCCTGGAGCTGATACAGAGCTGCCACCATGGCTGCAGGGAGTTCTTTTTCTCTGTCTTTATTATCATACACCTTCTATACTTTTTCATTAATGCCTTTAAGTCTCTCTTTACAGGCTCTTTCAGCTTCTCAAGTTCCTGCCTGACATCTGGGCTAGATTGCCCAAACATCAGGGAGAGGAACTGCTGCTTTCCCATATCCGACCAGGGATCCAGGGCTGTGCGTTTACGTGCAGCTGCTCAGAGCCTGTTCACAAAGTCAGTGGGTGACTCATGCTGTCCCTGTGTAACATTATATATTGCTGACCAATTTATTGCTTCTGGAATGGCATTTTTTAATTCAAATTTGACTAGTTCCTGGTATCTGGCTAACATTGCACAGCTGCCTGCATAATTCAGGTCCCACAAAGGGTTTACAGTAGGAAACAGCTGGTCCACTGTACCTTGTCAGGCTCCACTAGCACTTTGTCCCTGCACATGGGCTCTGGCTACCTTTATCACCAACTCTTTTGCTGGTTTTCTTAGCTCTGTCAGCATGAAATCAGTATCACCTCAGTCTGGGTCTCGATTTTTGACTATGAACTCAAATTGTTTTGCTACTTTGCTGGGGTTTTCTCTATAAATTTTAACTTTTTCCTGCCAATGATTCAGGTCACTAGTAGAAAAGCAGAAGTTCACCCACATGGCTTCTCCTTGAGGACCCACTACTTGCCTTAAGGGGTGACTAAAGGCAGAGTTTCCTTGGTTTTATTCCTTGTGTTGGTTGTCACTGGGGTCTCTGAAATTGTCCCCTCACCAGGATTATTCATCTCATCCTCACTGCCATTTGGGTTTAATTCAGGGTGCGGAGTGGTGGGGTGAGGGGGAGTGTACCCAAGCTGGCCTAGGGTAACTGAGCTGTAACTCTTGGACACCTAGAACACAATCTTCCTCGTGCTTTTTAGGCAATTTCAAACATCTCTGCCCTATGCTACATGCTGAACAACATCTCTTTATTTTCTGCCTGTTATTTCTTTCCAAAGTTAGGACTAAAGGGTCCTGTGGGGCCAAATCAAAGCCACATTCTTTCTGCCACTCAGGTTTATTCTCCAGGGTAAAAAACACGTCTGCATATATCACATGATCTCATTTTTCTTCTTTTCATAAAAATAACATCAACTGTCACAATGTATGATAATTTAAAGTTCCATTAGGGGGTCACTTTTCACCACTTTCTAACTGATACCAAGGCTACCTTTGGGTAGAGTATTTAATCAGATTACCTTTCTTTGAAAAATTACCTTCCAGGATTCCTCCCAAAGCTTTCTTATGTGCTAAAATACATTCTAGCGGACTCTTTTTAATAACATTTTTACTTCTTGTGTTATTCATTCTTAATGCTATCTTAATTTCCAAACTTACCAGTATGTATTACTACTTCTTCTCTTTTCCTTCTCTTTATGCCCTGTATACTGCACTTAACACACACTGGGTGTCTCTGAGTCACCCAGCACCAATATTCTTTTTTATAGTCCTAACAAGCAATGAAAACAAAAGGATTACACGTTCCACACAATCTACAAGCAACTGGGCTATGATCGGACATAAAACAAGTTTCTTAAAACACTGCCTAAAGTAAAACTCAGGAGTATATACTCATGTAAACCTAGAGTTCACAACCCTTGACTTTTGATGTAGTGTCTAAAAGCTTGAGTGACTGCTCAATGTTGTTCAAAGACTTCTCAACCTCAGACGGGCTTGGTGCTGTGCCCATTTCCCTGGGGTGTTGCAGTTTGTGTTTATTTATCAGTTACTGTATAATAGTTTGTTTTCATGTACCCCCTGTTTTTCCCAAGTTGGTTTACCCCTAGGTTTTGCCCTCCCTCAAAGCTGTCCCTCATGCCATTCCCCACTCTTTGTTCCAGCTCCTTCCCTGCCTGTCAAGGTAACCCAGCTCTTTATTCCTGAACCTTCCCTGTCAGTTTCGTCTTGGACCAATCCCTGACTGCACCACCCCTTTGGAATTCCCCTATTTCAGGAAACCCCACACATCCATGGGACCTACCCTCTCCTCCCATCTGTCCTAATTAGTCCCAAGCAACTGATGTAATCCCCTCGCTCCTGCCCTGCAGATTCCTTCTTGCTCAATTGTTTCTATCCACCCCCTGAGTTGTATCCCTATAAAATCCCGTGGACAGAAGTGCTGGTGGCTCTTTGCTTCTGAATCCTTCCCTTGGGATAAACCTTTGCCTGTGGAACCTCACAATGGAGGAGCCTCCTCCTTCTCTTTCGCCTGGTCCGTGCCACAGTTATTAGATCCTGAACCACTGAGCAGTGGCTCATCAGGTTCAGCCGCAGGCAGAACCCATGCCTTGGCCGTTCCCCGCTTCTGGCACAGCGCCGGAGTTTTCCCCAGAGCCAGCCCGGGCTCCGCTGGGCTGCATCAATGGGGAACCTGTGCCAGTGCCTGACTGTGCTCTGGGTGAAAAACCTTTTCCTGATATGGAAATGAAACTTGCCCTGTCCCAGCTCCCTGCCCTTTTCTCAAGTCCTGTCACTGCTCCCAACAGTGACGAGAGCTGCAGCAGCCCCTCTGATTCCCCTCAGGAGGATGTTGGAGACCACAGTGAACAGACTAGAGTGGCCTCAGCTGCACGTAGGGCTTCTCCTCCAGACCACACTCCATCCTTGCAGTCCTCCTTTGCATTCTGGCTAATAGCTTACTATCTTTTTATATTGTGGTGCCCAAAACTGCCCCTGTCTGCTTACAGCACTTCTCCTGGCTGCTGCTTCAGGGTGCGGGCACTGTAATCAGAGACACTGAACAGCTTCTCCTCCCAGACTTATCCTTATCCTCTGTACTTCCACGTGTCTGCCTTCATGTTCACTCAGGAACCTCCCTATTTGTGGCCACCCATTGCTGTGCTCAGCAGGGACACAGTTGTGTTTGGACATGAGCTGCCACAGCCAGACAGGCAGCAACTGAAGCCGAGAATATCAGAGATTGGGCAGATTCTATTTTTTCCAGAATGCAGGAAAGAGAGTGAGAAAAGCACAAGGAAACATCATGGTGTTACTTTGAAATCTAATTGCCCTGGGAAACTCAGAAATGGATGGTGTTGAGGTGCTACTGTGAATGCCTTCCATGAAAATAATTCATTTCAGGAAGGAGCAACATCATCTGACAGAGACCAAGTGTTGCCAGCAGTTGCTCCAGGTGCTCCGGCCATCAGCCCCTGCAGGAAAGAGCACAGCCCCCAATGCAGGTGGGCTTTGGCTCCCTGTGGCACAGAAGCCCCCCGGGGGCACAGGTCTCTGGGGCAGGAGACGGGCACCAGCACTGCCAGGGCTCAGGGGGAGGCAGGTCTGCTTGGGTGGGGACTCTGCCACAGCTGCTGCTGTCAGCGCTGCCCGGGCCCCAGGGCTCAGAGCAGCATACGTGCCCGGGCGCACACGTTCCTTGTGCATCACAACCGCAGGTTTAGGATGGCCACGGGCCGGGACGTGTCCCAAGGAGGCCGTGCCAGCTTCCCTGGAAGACCCCGTGCCCTTCCTGGCGCGGCTGCGTCATCAGGCCTTGGGGCTCCTTGTGCTGCCCTGAGCCCACAGAGCAGGGCAGCGTTTGCTGATGCTCTAAGCCCTTCCTAAAGATCCTGTGGGGCTGCATAAGACACCTGGGGCCAGGCATTCCTTCCAGCCTGGGCCACTTGGGCTGGATTGGGGGCGGCCCCAGGGCAGGCGGCAGTGTGTGCAAGGGCCCTGGGTGGCACGCTGCAGCACGGTCACCATGCCATGGAACGGAACCTGGTGTCCAAGGCCCCTTTGTGACATGTGGGAAATAGAAGCTTGCCGGGGAGCTGGGAGCACGCAACGGGGCACAACGGGACAGAGCGGTGCCGTGAGGAGCCCCTGCACAGCACGCTTGTTCCCGTCTGAGCCCGAGCTTTTCCGCAGCCTTGTTCCTGCAGCTGAGCTCGAGGCCAGAGCACAGGACTCGGTGAGCCGTGGCCTTGCAAGGCTTCTATTCTGCAGCCCTCAAGGGCAGAGCGTGGGACATGGTGCCCTGGGGCTTTCCCAAGGGACCTCTCCTGCAAGTAGCTCCAGTCAGAGACATGGAGCAGAGACCACCGAGAGTGCCCAAGATGGCCTGGCTGGAGGAGGAGGAGGAGGAGGAAGAAGGCCCTGGAGCTGCCCCAGCACAGGAGACTGACGAGGTGGTGCCTTTCCATCCACAGCAGGAGGGTGAGTGGCAGAGCTGGGATGCAGGGCTGGAGCCTGCAGCCAACTTGGCCCCATGCCATGCCATGCCATGCCATGCCATGCCATGCATGCCATCCCATCCCATCCCATGCAATCCCCTGAGGAAATGCCCACGGACCGAACGGAAGAGGGCCTGGGCAGACACCCTGCAGTGGCCGTGCTCCATCCCCTGGGGCATCATGGGGCTCTCCCAGCCTGGGGGGCACAGGGCTGGGCTGTGTTCTCCAGCCTCTCCCGCAGCCCCTCAGCTCTGGCTGCGCTCGCTCTTTGCCAGATGCAGCCCTGGAGCACACACAAGAGCAGGAATCCAGCCGTGGCCGCTTCCGCGGCACAGCACAGGTACCTGCAGCCACCACCAACTGGGCTGGGCCTGCTGTCCCTGCTCAGCCCAGCACCGTGTGTGCAGCACTCCATACAACATCCCCGGCTTCCTGCCCTTCTCCTCCAGTTCATCCGCAAATTCATCAAGAGAATGCAGGAGGAAGAGACCATCGCCATGGGCACTGGGCTCAGAGCATACTCGCCCATGTTCAAAACAAAGACCAGCGCTGCCCTCCTGTGTATGCTTGTAGAGGAAGGTTTTTACTATCCAGACCAAGTAAGCAGCCTGTGGGCAGGGTTTGATCCTCCCAGGAATTGCTTGGCCTCCCAAGCCACGCATGCTGGTTGCTGTGAGCCTTTGAGGCCACATGGCAGTGCACGGGGAAGGGAAGCACTTCTCTGGGCAAGCTGGGAACATTGCTCCCTCTGGCAGCTTCTCAAGTCTCCCTGTGCCTTCTCCAGGTGCCCGCCATGGTGAGGTTCACCCACGAGTGGCTCGTGGCCAATGATTGTGCTGAGCCCAGGCTGGACGAGGCCCTGCTGGATCTGACGGAAGCACAGCCAGATGACGCAGTCCTGACGCTCCTGCATGTGGCCCCGTCCTGTGACAGGTATGGGGCCCACCTGCCCAGAGGGCTCAGGCCTCCCCAGCCCATCACCCTGTACAGCCTGCCGCAGGTGTCTGAGCAACAGAGACTTCCAGGGCCCTCTGGCTGCTGCCTTTCCCAGCCCTGGCACGTCAGCCCCTAAACCTGCTGCCATGCTCCCTCCCTGCCCCTCAGGGCTCTGTCCCCACAGGCCTGGGCTGCCTGCCTGCTGCTGGCCAGGGCCAATGGGCAGAGGCAGAACTGGCAGCCAGCTCAGCTCCCCCCGGTGCTGTGTCTGAGACCCCCCTGAGACAGAGCTCTGACCCCGCAGAGCTGCCATGGCCATGTGGAAGACCATCATGGGCTCAGCCAGGACTGCGGAGCTGGCACAGCTGATCCTCCTGGATGTGCTGGGGAGCTGGCCAGAGCACAGCACATGCACCTCCGATGGGGACCAAACGGCTGTCTTTGGCCTGGCTGTGAGTTTCTGCAAGTGGCCTTTGCTGGCCCCAAGGCCGCCTCTCCAGAGCTCTCCATCCTCCTTCCCCCACTGCATCTGCCTGGCCCAGGGGCAGCTTCAGGCCCAGCAGGCCCCATGCTCCCCCTGCCTCTCTCCGGGCCTCTCCCTGCCACGCTCGGGCCCTGCCACATGGACGCCTGGGCACTGAGCGCTGTTCCGGGGGGCTTTGTCCTTTGCAGGCAACCATGGTGATGTGGAAGATCCTCCAGGTGCCCTGTCTGCCATGGATATTGAAGGTGTATTTCCCCTGCCTATTTGTGCATCTGCTCTTCCAAGTGTTCTCCAGCACTGAAGAGATGCCAGAGGAGGTCGATGCCTTCTGGAAGGGTTGCCAGCAAGAGCACGGCCTTGCCACCAGCCCCAACAGGTGCTCCATCCCACTCCTCCTGTCCCTGCCACATGGCCTGCCAAGGAGCCAGTGCTGCCAGGGTGACCTGGCCTTTGCTGTGCACACAGGTTCGCAGTGCAGACCCTGAAGTGCCTGCTCTGCCTTCTCCGCTGTGAGGATGTGGTGGTGGCAATGGAACGCAAGCGTGGCTGGGACACGCCGCTCTCTCTTGACAGCCACCACTTTGCCGTGGCTCTGCTGGCCAGGTGAGAGCCCCTTCTCCCCACTGCCTCTGACATTTGTGCTCTGTGCCCAGGTGTCCCCCAAACTCCCCATGATCATGGGCCAGAGGGCCTTGTCACTGAAGGACGGCCAAGCAGACTGGAAAAGGCTGGCAGAGGAGGGTGCCCATGAGCAACCAACTCCCAAATGGCCCACGTCCCCTTGCTGGAAAGGTGGTGGGGAAAGATGAGAACTCTGAGAGGCACTCCCGGGAGAGATTTGCCCCACTGACTCAGGGTCTTGTTTCCTTTTTCCTCTGGTCAGAATAATCTGCCATTCAGCCATACACTTCTGTTCTGGGATTGCATTCTAGCTGCTCACCATACTCGGCCAAGAGATGCCATCCTAGGATTTCCTTGCCCTGGCATTCCTTGTGGAGGTGAGCCTCAAGGCCAGCGCTGCCTGGCTGAGCTGCCTCCCAGCTCTCTGCCCCTCTGGTAGGCACAGCTGCCAGGACGGTGCCCCGTGCCCTGTGCTGCTGCCTGGGCCCAGCCCTGTGTGGTTCCGGGCTCCTGCCGGCCGGCTCCCTGTCACTGCCGGTGCCTTTCAGGTCCTCGAGTGCCTGGACTTGAGGGAATGCAGTGACAGTGTTCTGGAGATCATGGCACGGAACCTGCAGAGCGAGCACAGGGCCAGGCATTACTTGGCACTCAGAGGCCTCGTAGTGCTGGGCAAGAATCCCTCGATGGCGAGAAGGGGGCAGTGGCTGAAGCCGTGCAGGCAGCGTGGGGCTGGGCAAGGCAGTCGCTTGGCCTTGCCTGGGCTTGGGGCGCTGGGGCAGCTGCTCCCAGCTCTCCTGCCTCTTGCTTCACTTCAGCTGCCCCAGTGCTTTGGGACAGGCCTTTGGCCTCTGGGCCCTGCAGCAGCAGGCTGGCCTTTCACAAACTTGTGTTCCGCACAGGCGGAAAAAATGGGCAGCCTGACTGAAAGTCTTGTGGAGCTCCTGCAGGAAAATGATAAGCGACATGATCAGGATGACCATTCTTCTACTCTGCTATTTGCTTCTGGATAATGGTGCCCCAATACCCACCCCCACTGCCCTGCAGCTGGCTGAGGCGCTCCTGCAACTCTTTGACCACGTAAGGCTCTGTGCCCACAGCCTTGGCCACCGGCTGCTGCCCGGACACTTGGTGCCCTGTGCAGATGCAGGCCTGTGCCCCGGGGGGCCTAAAGCAGCTGATGCTGAGGTCTTTTGCCCTTCCTTTCATATACAGGATGATATCCAGGTGCACCTGAGCTCCATGTGTGTCTTTCAAGAGATGCTGGACTTATTAACAGAAGATGGAAGAAAGGCCCTGAAGTCCCACGTGCGCCAGAGCCTGGTGCCACTCTACTTCCACTGCCATGATGAGAATCAGATTGTTGCGGAGGTGACGACCTGTGGCCACCTGCTGTCCTCCTGGGAGGGGGCTGGGCCGCCTCCTGCCCTGGCACCTTGCGGGCTGCAGCCTCCTCCAGGCTGTGGCACTGGGATGCTCCTGTGCCCGGGCCTGCGAGGCCAACTCCGCATCTCTGCTGCTCTCCGGGCCTCCCGGGAAACACTGCATTCTGCAGCCAGATTCCTAAAGAGGAGGAATCTCGAAGAAATGCTCCAGGTGGACCAGACATGGAGGTTTGGCGAGTGCCTGGTAAGAGGAGCCGAGAACCCTCAGGCTCAGCCGGGAGAAGGCCCCTGAGGGCAGTGCTCAGGTGCGGGGCTCGGCAGCTGTGCCCCTGCCCGCTGCTGCAGCCAGAGGCCGCGGGGGCTCTTCTCCAGGCTCCCGTGGACCCCAGCCGGGTGCCCATGGAGCCCCGGCCCGGCGGGGCTGCGGGGCGGCACCGCGGCTCCCCGGGCAGCAGCCGGCCCTCTGCCCCCTGCTCTCGGGAGCCCTAGGACAGTGGCTGCTGGCCGCGCCTCAGGCCTGTGCGGGCAGGGGAGGCCGGGGCTGGGCGCAGGCAGCGCCCGGCCCAGGGGCTGAGCCCGCGCCAACCCTTCCCTCCTGCCGCTCTCTGCAGCTGGCAGAGGACAGGAGCCGAGCGGCCGAGCACCTGCGCCGGACCCTGCGCTACCTGCGGAGCCCACAGGAGCTCCTGCGAGAGGCGGCCATCAGGTTCATGGGTGAGCCACGAGCCCGGACTCCCCACCACGGCCCGGCCCGCCGCAGCTCGGCCCCAGCCCCGCCTGCTGCCCCGGCAGCGCCGGCCGGGCCCGGCGCCGTGGAGCCCCGCCCGGCCTGGGCATTGCTGCTGCCGCCCTCTGGCATCCGTGCCCTTGGGCGGCAGCGTGCGGCAAGGGCCCGGGCTGAGCCCTGCCGGGCCAGCAGCCCGTGTGGCCACAGCGCCGGCAGCGCCGCCGGCAGGGAGCTGTGCCGCTGGCGCCGTGACAGGCTCTGTGTTCACAGGCATGGCCCGGCGGCACCTGAGGGGGCAGCAGCAAGAGCTGCAGCTGATCTGCACTGGTGAGTGAGGCCAGCGGGCTGACAGCGGGGGCTGCCGGGGACAGCTGCAAGCCCTGCCCCGGCTGCGGAGGGCTCTGCTCCCGGGGGCAGAGCACCCTGACATTTCAGGGCCACGTGAGCCATTGGTGGCCAGCAGCTTCGGGCTGATCCCCTTGCTCCCTGCTCCCTCCTGGCCATGGCAAGAGCCGGCTGCGATGGCCCGGGCAGGGGGCTCTCCTTGGCTCCCTGCAGAGCCGGCATCTGACCGTGATTCTCTTCCTTTCTCTTGCAGTCCTTGAAGGCCTGACGGAGGACATGAGCAGTTCCGTGTCAGAGCTGGCACTTGAAACACTGCATGTCCTCCGAGCAACAGCCAGTGGGCGATATTCCATCTTCCAGAGGCTGCACGATCAGCTGCACAGGGCATGGATCACTCGGCCTCGTCTGTCACAGCTCGGCTGGCTGCACTGCTGGAGCTCTGAGGACAGTTGATCCAGGAGGCTCTCTTTGCTGGGGCAGCCTGAGCCAGTGGGGATTTTTACTTTTCTTTAAGATTTTTCTGTTCTTCCATTCTTTTTTTTACCCTATGTAAATATATACCATGTTATAATATACACACTCTCAGGAGATTTTCTTTGCTGCCCAGGGTCTGTAGGGCATAGGGAGAGTGGAGAAAAGCGTGCTTCTACATAGCATGCTGCCCATGCATGCAGTGCTGCGGGGAAAATGGCCAGAAGCCCCTTGGCCTTTGGTGATTCTGCGGAAGCCTTTGTGCTGCCCACAGAGCGGCTGGGCAGGGGCCGGAGCTGTGGGCATCCCTGCCAGAGCGGTGCCTGGAGATGGCCACAAGCCCTGTGCCAGGCAGGAAGCGCCATCCGTGTCCTCCCGCCCGTGTGCTGCTGCCTGCCTTGCCAAGGGCTCCCAGGTGCCTCTGGATGGGGCTGCTCTGGAGCTGCTGTGGGGCTGCGGCGCTGCTGCCAGGCAGCTTGGCCGGGCTGGGGCACGGCCTGAGGGGCTGGGGCGCTGGCAAGCCCTGAGCAATGGGCTGTCAGAGGCCACAAGCAGCCCCCTGGCAGCCGCCTTCTTCCTGCCAGAGTTGACTCGCAAGACGGATCCCAGGCACTCTGCAACTAACAGCATCAGTGTTGTTGGAAACCCAAATGCAGAGAAATCTCAGACCTTTGGTCTTGTCGGCAAAGCTTAGAATTAAACACAGCATTTGAGCTGAGACCTTGGAAAGGGCTTCCGAACTCAGGTGCTAGAAGCGAGAATGCGGATTTCTAGTTTATAGCAGAGACACGGGGAGGAAAGTTGAAGTGGAGGAAAGTTTAGAGTTTTAGAGTTCAAGATCTAGGAAAAATCAAAGTAGTTCCAATGGTAAACAAGAAGTTTGGGATGCAGTGCTGTAGGTTTGTTGTGTCATGGCATGATTGGCTAAGGAAGCTTCCACTGTAGCATGATGTGGGAACCCAGGAAATTCCTCGGGCTGCCCTGCAGGACTCGAGACCCTGTCAGAGGGCTCAGAGACCTTGGCACAGAGCCCAAGACCCCAGTGCCTTGGATTTAGCCCTTGGAAAAAACAATTCCCAACCTTGTATGAAGAATGACGAGCCACAAAATGATAGTGAATTTAGCACAGAGTGGAAAAATAGATTTTGGGGGTTTTTAGAATGGGGCTTCAGGGGGCAAGATGGAGGAATCTGGGCATGTCCAGCCTTTCTCCTTCTTCTTCTTCTTGGCCTCCGTCTTCTGCTGTGATGTTGGCACTTTTCGATTGGTTTAGAGTAGAAGCTCACTGTCTAACGTAGATGATAGGTATTGGAAAGTAATTGTAAATATTGTACAGGTAGTTGTTTTTAGTATAAGAAGATAACGCCGCCCCGGGGGGGGCAGAGTGCCTTAGACTGTCTTGCTGAGTGGACCTCAGCAGGACAGGAAAAAGAATTTTATAGATGAGATACAAGAAACAACCTTGAGACCGAGAAATTAAGAGCTCTGACTCCTTCTTCCACCGCCAGGCTGGGAAAAGAGACTTTCTAACTTATCTCAGGGTCACTCTGAGCAGCTAGAGACCCCAAGAGCATGAGTCCCTAAGAGGAAATATTGAAGGATTGGGTCCAAAACATAAATATCCTTGTTGGCCATGTCTTCTTGGCCAAGAAATCCTTCAAAGCTCTTGGAACTACAAGTCTTGCGGCCCTGTGAGCCATGCGTTGCAGATGGGAGCCAAACTCACCCTTCCTGTCTATGTAGAAGAGAAGAAAAAGCAATGGCATCATCTAAAAAATTCAGAAGTCTGCTCTCTAGCTCCTTCCAAACTCCTTCAAGTGGCCCAAAGTGTGATTTAGCTACAAATAGATGACAGGGACTCTTAGTGCTGGCTCTTTGACTCCAGAGCGGCTGCTTTAGAATCTTTCCCATAACCCTGTGTAGTTATGTGCCAGCAATGGATCATTTGAAGAAACTTTCCTGTCGGGTTCGGCTGTCTGTCTCTGCTCCGACACGGGTAGAGTGGTTCTTGGGTGGCACGTGTTTCAAAGGACGAGTCTGGACTCTTCAGCTTTTCGGTCTTCAGATTGTTTATTGCTTCTTATTTACAAAATTTTTTGTTTGCTTAACAGAGGTCTGATCTGCAAGGCAGCCACAGGCACTCTGACCACCCACGGGGCGGTCATGTCTTTTTATACTAAAATCTACGTACATGATATTTACTTTTATTTTTTAATACTTTTCACTCATGTTAGCAAGTGCACTTTCACTATAAACTAATCTCCAAGTGCTAACATCACTACAGGAGATGGAGGACAAGAAGAAGAAAGAAGAAGGACGAGACACGCTTTGATCTCTCTATCTTGTCTCCATAACTCCCCTGTATCAAAAACCTTAAAGTTTATATTTCACTCTCTAAATGTGTCTTTTTTACACCCTTCACTCTAAAGTGATTCTCATGTCTTCAAACTCTTGTCACTTCTGTGGATGGATCAAAATCAAGCTACTAAACACTCTTGGCAACATTCTAGGATTTCTGAGACTCCTAAGGGTTCTCTTGGCATCTCTGGACATCGGGAACAATGTGCTGAGATCCCACACTTTCCCAAATTTTAGTTTGTTTTTTTTTTTTTTTCCTTTTTTTTCTCCTTTTTTTCTGCTGGAAGGGCTATCCATTAACATGGGTACAATTTTTAGTACATTAAAACTAAGTAAAACCGAGAGAGAGATATTTAACTATTTTAGAAATATTATCTGCTAGTAACTTCTCCTTTTCTAAAGGCAAGCTCTCAAAAACTAACCTTAAAAAATTTGTAACTTGGATTATTTAGCAATACCCTGATACTGATAAGAAAGCAGTCATTGAAAATTCATTTTGGGATATGATCGGGAACACAATATATATCTGCCAAATAAACCAGGATTTCTCTGTTACTAATTATTTACCATTATTCCATATAATAACTAAAACCGTTGAAAGATTTAACAGAGAAAAAATCTTGCAGTCGGTAACAGACACTTCCCCTTCAAATACTAATGAGATTGATAAGGACTTAGAGGAATGTCACATGCATACGTCACATCAGCCCTTAGGTGCTAAAGTCCCTCTCGCCTCCGTTACTCCTAAAGCAGAGGTTACGCTGCCCTCCGCCTTTCCCCCCTCACCTCCCCCCCGTCCGCGTATCCTGTCTTATCTATACTCCACACATCCCCCCTACCCCCGGCTCGGCTTCCTCCTTGCTTCCGCTCCCGGGGGTCCCTTTTCCTGCCTCTGCCGCCCCCTCCCCTGCTGCGGCCACCGAGGAGAAGTCAGGAGGACATGGAGGAGGTGCTCAGTCGTGCTTCTTTTCTGTCTGGAACTCTCTGAAGGCCATTCAGGGAGCGAGTAGAGGGGAACGCAGCTGCCCACGTGGCCCCGGCAGAGCTCAGAGGGCCCGGCCGGGGAAGCCCAACCCCCACCGCGGGGGGACCCGCATGCCCCCGCCCCCCGCCGGGGCTCTGCCGTCACCCACACCGGGACCCCCCAGAAACACCTCCCGGGGACCCCCGATGTCCACCCGAGGGCCATCTGCCTTTGGAGCCCTGCCAGCTCCAAACATCCCCCCCAAAAAACCCAAACCCAGGCACTCCTAGGATATTTGGGCCGCGCTCCCCCTGCCCGGGCCCTTGCGGGATGGGGGGCGATGCTCCCGGGGCTGCGAGGTCGAGGTCAGGCAGCGCCACAGCCCCGCGATTCATCCTCCCCTCTCCTGCTGCTGCTTCCTGCTGCCGCTCCGCCTCTTCCTCCCTCCCTCCCTCTCCTTCCCCGCTCCCGGAGCCCTCGCAGCCCGCGGGAGGGGCGGGGATGGAGCCGGGACAGGTCGGAAAGCAGAGAGGGCTGGGGGGGATGCCAGGAGTGGGAAAGACTGGGCTGTACTGGGATCATCCTGGGAGCAGCTCCTGGGCGACTGAGTTCTACTGGGATCATCCTGGGAGCGAGGAGGAGCAGCGCGATGGCTCCAGCGCTGGGGCTGGGGGCGCTCCTGGGGGGCCAGGGGGGAGTGGGACCCCCGGCACCGGGACCCTGAACCCCCATTGCCGGCATCGAGACCCCCCTGCTCCCCTTATCCGGCAGCGGAACTCTCCTGCTCCTCTTAGCCTGCACAGGGACCCCCTGCTCCCTCTGGCTCATGGGGTGCCGCCTTTGCGTGGTCCCCATTTCAGGGCCCAGGGTTCCCAAGGGTCTCCCTTGTCCATGGTCCCAACATCTCCAGGCTGCCGGGATTCCCCCGTTCCGGGGTCCCCCTTATCGGAGTGTCCGACCCCACAGGCTGCAGAGGCTCCCCCAGCTCCGGTGCCGCCCTCTCCGCTCTCCCAGCCCCCAGCCCGCCGGTCCCGGGCGATCCCCCCGTGGCTCCAGGCTGAGGATGCAGCGCCTGCCCCGGGCAGCCCAACCCCCCCTGGGAGGGTCCCACGCACCCCCCGGCCCAGCACCGGGGCTCTGCCGGCATCAACACCGGGACCCCCAAAATTCTGGCGGGCCGGAGCCGCCAAGGGGCGCCCGGCCCTTGGCCCTGTTGTAGATACATATTGCAATATTGGCTTTTCGCAAATATTCAAATGGATTTTATGTGTGGTGTTAAAATAACTTTGTTATAAAGATACAGTTTTTATTTCTGTTGTTAATTAAGCTTAGACATAGTAGTGAAATAGCTGATATAAGTATGCTTGTGTTAAAATGCCTGCTTGGATAGGGTAACATCCAATGAACGTGGGATGAGGACATCTGCTGCAGATGTGCCAACTATCAGCACTCACCGTCTGAAGGCAGTGTGGACCGGGGCCAAAACTGAAGGTGATAATAAAAAAGGACTAAAACCACAACCAAGGAATACGCATGCTCTAAAAAGGTGGAACCGAGGAGGAGCGATGCTAAACAGTTCTTGGAATATGGAAACTAGTTTGGGAAAAAGTTTACTATGCATAAGGGTCTATGAATATGCAACAGGTTGATGTAAGGAAAAGGTATTTAAGGGCTATCCCCGAAGATAACAGGGGGACTTGGTTCAGTGCCAAGATGCACCCGGCCGTGATAACCTTTGCTCCGTGATCCTTGTCTCCCCTTGTCCTTTATTAAAACTCTAAATCTTCACAGGAGAGTGAACGTGTTTTTTCACAGCCCCGAGCAGAGAGCTCTGCCCGGGGGCTCCGGGCAAAGGCGGCGGCGCTCGGCAGCGGCCCCAGCCCGCCCAGCCCCGGGAATTGCCCCGCACCGGGACAAAATCCTGCCCCGAAGGAGCCCTTGGAACGCCCGCCCGCGGCTCCTCCGTGCCCCAAAGGTCCCGGCAGCTGCCCCCGGTGCTGCCGCAGCTGCGGCTCTGGAGCAGGGAGGCTCTGCGGGACCCCCGGGCTGGGTCCCCTCCCAGCCGCGCCCGCCCCGGGGCTGATGCTCGGCCCGGGCTCTCTCGCTGCTCCGGCTCCCGCACAGCCCCGCTGTGAGCGGGCACCGAGCGCCCGGCGCCGCAGGGCCCCGAGCCCCTGCCCGGCCCAGGGTCAGTGTCCATCGCCGGCCCCTGGCCGGGGCTCCGGCCACTGCCCGGCCCCGGCACAACCTGCAGCTCCCAGCGCAGCTCCCTCCAGCCGGGCACTGCGGGCTCCCGCCGGGCACAACATTCCGTTCATGGCATCTCGGTTATCTCTGCTCACATCTGCACAACCAGCTGCTGCTGAGGCAATCCCAGCTCCCACTGAAGGCTTCCCACCCAAAATGCTGCCTTCAGCTCTGACACACCATTAAGAAATCCAAGAGCAAAACTGAATCTGATTAGAGAATCTTGCAAAGTCACATCTGAGAACATTTTGTAATAAAATCACAAATAGTAACAGAAGCTGAGAAAGTCAACAATGATAGAAAACAAGCTTCCAACACTGGGACTAGAAGAGCTCAGGCAATCCATTTGAATGGAAGGAGCCCTCTCTTTCTGACATGTGAGCAATGCCATCGAATTTCCCAAACCAGGCAGATAGGGAGCCCTGGCAGCAGCAGCTTCACACACAGCAATGACACAGAACAGGGCAGGGCAAGAGGCTGCCAAAATTATAACTTCTACTTGCAATGAAGAACCTTTGTTTCCAGTTCTACTCTAGCCACTATTAATATAGAGTCAAAAAGACTAAAACTACTAGTAATAATAAGAACTGTACTATTAATAGCAAAAAAAAAGATAATGGAAATAATAAGAATTAATAAAATCCCTGCCATACTTATACTAGGTTTGCATGGCCAGGTTTTGGTGAGGGGCTTTAGGAGCACCTTCTGTGAGAGGCTGCTGGAAGCAGCTGCTCCTCCACGTCCCAGAGTCAAATCCAGCCGGCTCCAGGATGGACGAGCCGCCGGCCAAGGCTGGCCCAGTTAGAAATGGTGGTAACACCTTCGGGAAAAGAGATTTAAGAAAAAGAAAATGGGTGATTGTGTAGTTGTAACTGTGAGCAGGGAAGAGCAGGGTGAGAACATGTGAGAGGAACAACTCTGCACACCCCAGGGCAGGGCAGGGCAGGAGGAGGGGCAGGAGCTGCTCCAGGGGCTGGAGCTGAGATTTCCTGGGGCAGCCCCTGGGGAGGCAGCTGGGCCCCTGTAGCCCCTGGAGGGCCCGGAGAGCAGAGATGCACCTGCAGCACCTGCAGCAGCGCGTGCTGGAGCAGGGGGTGCCTGAGCAGGGGCTGTGACCCCATGAGAAACCTGTGCTGGAGCAGGGACCCGGCAGGGACCTGCAAAGCCGTGGAGAGAGGAGCCCACGCTGGAGCAGGGTCCTGGCAGGACTTGTGAGCCCATGGGAGAGTGAGGCAGCTGCAGAAGTTTGTGAAGAGCTGCTGTCCGTGAGATGAACTCACCCTGGAGAAGTTCATGGAGAAGTATCTCGGGGAGGGACCCCATGGTGCAGCAGGGGAACGACTCCTCTCCCTGAGCAGCAGGAGAAACAACGGGTGATGAACGGAGCAGAGCCCCCAGTGCCTGTCTGCCTGCACCACTGGGGGAGGAGGCAGAGCTGGGAAGGAGGGAGGATCGGGCAGAAGGTGTTTTTGAAGCTTTAGTTTACTTCTCACTATCCTGCCCTGATCTGGATAGAAATAAATTCAATTAATATCTGTAATTTCAAAAATGCTTTGCCCATGATGGCATTTGCTGAGTGATCTGTCCCAGTCCTTAACTCAAGCCATGAAGCCTTCATTCTATTTTCTATTTTTCTCCCTCCTGCCCATCTCTGGAGGGGAGTGAGAGAGCAGCCATGGTGGGTGCCTGGCATCCAGCCAGGGTGAAGAGACAACACTTCCTTTCCTTCATTCTTTCTTTCCTTCCAGAGGTCACAGTGCAGAGGTTGAGTGGGGCTGTGATGGAGGGAATGGAGGTGGCAGGGAGTAGCGGGGACAGGAGGCACAGGGCTGTGGCACCGGCACCCGAGGGGCCCGGGCAGCTGGCAGGGGGCAAGGCCTGTCCCCCTGGGCCAGCAGCAGCCCCATGCCCTGCCCAAGGCGCTGCCAGCAGGGGCTGGGCCCCAGAGGCAGGGGCAGAGCCCAGCCCCGGGGGCAGCGTTTGCGCCCCGAGCCCCGTCCAGCCCAGCCTGCCCCGTGTGCGTAGTGAGCGCTGGCACGGCTGCCCTGGACAGCGTGGCCTGCTGGGGACACTGAGAGCTGCCCCGCTGTGACCCTGCCCTGGGCACTGCACAGGCACCACCCAAATCCCAGCCAGCAGCACTCCTGGGCATGGCCCAGGCACTGGAGAGCATCACAGCCAGCCCCGCTGCTGCTGGGGATGTCCCAGGCACCAGAGCCCATCCCAGCCCTGCTCCTGGGGATGTCCCAGGCACCAGAGCCCATCCCAGCCCTGCTCCTGGGGATGTCCCAGGCACCAGAGCCCATCCCAGCCCTGCTCCTGGGGATGTCCCAGGCACCAGAGCCCATCCCAGCCCTGTTCTTGGGGATGTCCCAGGAACCAGAGCCCATCCCAGCCCCGCTGCTCCTGGGGATGTCCCAGGCACCAGAGCCCATCCCAGCCCTGCTCCTGGGGATGTCCCAGGCACCAGAGCCCATCCCAGCCCTGCTCCTGGGGATGTCCCAGGCCCTATGAGTGTTGCACTGGGAGACCCTGGAGGAGGTTCTGGGGCAGCTGATCAAGGACCCCCTGCCCCGGAACTGTCCCCATGTGCCCCCATCCCAACGCCTCGTGTCCCCTGTAGTGGCTGCCCCATTCCCACAGTCACTCCCCTTTCCCCGGCCCGTTCCCATGTCCCCCCTATCCCGTTCCCATCCTGCTCCCATCCCAGTCCGGATCCCATTCCCTGTCCCTGTCCTGTATTCCTGATCCCTGTACCGTATTTCCAGGGCCATTTCAGGTCCCTGGCCCTGTCCCCATCCCCATTCCCGGTCCCTGTCTGCAATCCCGGTCCCTGTCCCCATTCCCTATCCCCATTCCCGGTCCCTGTCCCCATTCCCTGTTCCCATTCCCGGTCCCTGGCCCCATTCCCGGTCCCCATTCCCATTCCCCTCTCACCAGACGCCGCCAACATCGCTCCGGCCCCCCCGGCCCTCACATGACCGAGGAAGCCCCGTGCTGCTCCCACCCACCAATCCCAGCACGCCATCGCTCCCGTATTTGCATAACCACGCCTTTTGTCCTGGCTCCGCCCCCCGCCGGCTGCAGCCCATCCAGGCGCTGTTTGCTCCCAGTTCCCTCCCAGCGCTCCCAGTAAGAGCGGGACCGGCAGGGAGAGCGCTCCCAGTTCCTGCCCGCTGCTCCCACCATCGTTCCCAGCGCTCCCAGTAAGAGCATCACCGGCAGGAAGAGCGCTCCTAATTCCTGCCCGGTGCTCCCACCATCGTTCCCAGCGCTCCCAGTATCACTCCCAGTGCCGGACGGGGTGGGGCCGCTTTGGAACCCCCCCAGGGCAGAGCGCGGCTGCTTTTGGGTGCCGGCACTGCCCGGGCCGGGCTGGGAGCGGAGATGGAGCGGGAGGGAGAGGAGGGAGAGAGGAGGAGGAAAGGGAAAGGGAAAGGGAAAGGGAAAGGGAGGATCGAGAGGAAAGGAGGAGCAGGAGGAGGAGGAGCAGGAGGAGGAGGAGCAGGAAGAGGAGGGACAGAGCAGGAGCAGGAGGAGGAGCAGCACCAACCCCACGCGGTTCCCCCGCTCGGGCCGGGGTCCCCCGGCATCGCCCCCCGGAACCGCAGGTGAGCGGGGAGCTCGCCCCAAATGCATTGGGCGGTCTCCGGCAGGGTGGTTTGGCAGGGCAGGGGATGTTTGGATCTTGCAGGACCCCAAAGCTGGGCCGGAAATGGCCCTGGAGGGATCTTGGGGTGTCCCACGTAGTGATTGCCCGGTACCTGCAGGCAGGGGAGTGATGTTGGGTTTGGGGATCTCCGGGAGAGCTGGGGGAGAACGTGGGAGCCCTGGAGTGGGGAGAGCGCAGAGGGGCGATGCCGGAGCCAGGGGATCCCCAGCAGCCTGGAGGAATGGGGGAGGCTGGGGATGAGCAGGGTCCGGGCTCCCCGAGGCTGGAGGGAGCAGTGACTTCTCCACCTGCACTTGGGCAGCGGGACCATTAAACCCAACATGCTGATCCCTTGTTTTTCCCCAAACCAGGATTCCCACACTTTGGCCAGATGGAGCAGGAGACTGCGAGGAAGAGGAAGATGGCCCAGGAGCCCCAGGCAGGTGAGGAGGAAGTCAGTGCCCCTTTCCCCCTCTCTCCTGCTCCATCTCCCAGCCCAGCACAGACCCTGGCTGCAGGACAACCCTGCTGCCAACGCCGTCCTGCTGGGGATGCACTGGGGGGATCTCCTTCCCCTTCCCTCTGGCACGGAGGCAAATCCCATCCTCTCCTTGTCCTTCCTCCCCCAGGGAAGGAGCTGAGGATGGAGAGCAGGGAGGACAAATCCCCACAGCAGAACCTCATGGAAGAGGCCGTTTTGAGCGACTCCAGGGCACAGGAATCCAATGGGGAGGAAAAACCTTGGAGATCCTGCAGGACGAGGAGCTCCAAACCCAGCACAGGGTGTTCTGAAGAGGAAAGACCCAACCTGAGCCAGGAAGGTGGACAGAGCTTCAGCCAGAGCTCAGAGCTGGTGGCCCAGGAGCAGCTCATGATGGGGAGAAGCCCCACAAGTGTTTGGAGTGTGGGAAGAGCTTCAGGCAGAGCAACACCCTGATCAGCCACCAGATGATCCACACCGGGGAATGGCCCTACGAGTGTGGGAAGAGCTTCAGCTACAGCTCCGCCTGTTGGATCGGCGGGAGAAATGCGGCACACAATATGAGTGATCAGCAAGTCTCAAACTTTATTGATAGTCACACTTATTTATATTGGTGTTAATGAAGCTCATACATATTGCAAGGCTGAGCTCATTATTGGTTAGTTACTTATCAATCAACTATGCCTACTTCTGCATTCTTATGGTTATTCTGTTGCTACTTCTACATTCTTGTAGTTATTCTATTGAAACTATCTTCATCTTTTTGGCAAAAGATCCTCTTCCCTATCCTGTTGTTGCACCAAGGGCACAATGCCCTTGTCCACTATTGGACACTGACTGCTGACTCCTAGACTTGTCTCCTTGTTGCTTAACCAACGGTATTATGTCGACATGACCTTTCTCAGCTAGCCAACTGTCCACAAAGCTCTCCACATCTGCCCTCATCACCCACCAACGCATCCACACCGGGGAGAGGCCCTATGAGTGTGGGGAATGTGGGATATGCTTTAGCCAGCACTCCACCCTGATCTGCCACCAGAGGATCCACACTGGGGAAAGGCCGTACAAATGTGGGGAATGTGGGATGATGTCGCTGTCGAGGCGGTCACGACATAAAGCAGAGACCACAAGCAGTCTCAGTTGGCAACACTTTATTATTGAATATGGCTGATTTTTATACACTTTCCAATTGTTTATCCTTCTTCTATCTTTACTATTGGCCACAATAAATCAACATAATACTATTGGTGAGAAGTTATAATGACTTAATTAACTTTCTAAAAATGTTTCATCCAGCTGCAAAGTTCTTCTATCTTTCTTCTCTCGGTCTCCTTGGTTACAGCCTTGGAGAGAGCTCCTTATCAGTTTCTTCTTACTTCTCAGTTTCTTCTTGCTCCTTTAGCTAACAGGCCCGCTGTTAGCCCCTTCCACAGGATGACCTTCAGTCAGAGGTCCAAACTGATCATCCACCAAATGATCCACACAGGGGAGAGGCCCTACGGGTGCACCCAGTGTGGGAAGAGGTTTCAGACCAGCTCCCATCTCCTCCTGCATGAGTGGATTCACACGGATGAGAGGCCCTTTCGCTGCCCTGACTGCGGGAAGGGCTTCAAGCGCAACTCCCACCTTGTCACCCACCAGCGCATCCACCCCGGGGAGAGGCCCTGTGAGTGTCCCCAGTGTGAGAAGAGCTTCACCCGAAGCTCTCACTTGACCAGACACCAGCAAAGGCACCAGTAAGGGAAGGCTTGCCAATGCCCTGATTGCAGGAACAGCTTCATGCACCACTCCAGTTTCAACCCCCATGGGAGAGCCCTCATTGGGAAGAGCCCTGGTGATCCATGTTCCCTGTGATCCATGCTGGGAAGACACCTGTCCCTTGTCCTGCCCCTCCAGTGACACAATGTGGCATTGAAAAACATGAGGGTCTGGCCAAGGCCCTGTCATTACATTCACTCCCACCTCAGGTCATTTCCAGGGGCAGGAAAGGGACTCTCTCTCTCCCTGAGGAGAAGGGTGTCCTCTCCAGGCAGGGGGAAATATGTGGCCAGGGAGAGCCAGTTGTTGATGTTGTAGTTTTCTCTGCAAATAGTTTTTCTTATCCCTTCTGTTACCAATATTTTTTCTGTTCCTGTTTGTTCCTTATCTCGTTGTTGTTCCCAAAAAATTGTTCTTATCCCAGCCCGGGATCTTTGCCTTTTGTGCTTTCCATGGGAGGCGGGAGGGCAGTGAGGGCAGGGCGGTTTTAGCAGGAGCAGGAAATTGGGGAATCCCATTCCTGAAGCCCAGCCCGTGGAAACCGACCATCCCAGCTGGTGCCAGCCCTGGTGGCCATGGCAGCAGCCTTGGGAGCGGGTCCCTGGCTGGGGCTGTGGGAACCTCTTCCCTCTGGTGCCCAGGGACAGGAGTGGAGGGGACGGCTGCAGCTGAGTTGGGGCAGGCTCAGGTTGGATGTCAGGAAAAGGTTTTTGGCCAGAGGCTGCTGGGGCCCTGGCCAGGCTCCCCAGGGAAGGGTCCCAGCTCCAGGGCTCTCTGAGCTCCAGCAGCGTTTGGCCAGTGCTGCCAGGCCCAGGCTGGCATTGTTGGGGTGTCCTGTGCAGGGCCAGCAGTTGGACTTGAGGATCCTGATGGGTCCCTCCCAGCTCAGCCAATTCTGTGGCTCTGGGATCCCATGAGCCTGGGGATGGGGCTGCCAATGGTTGCCATGGCAACAGGCTCTGGCTGCAGGCCTGAGCTGGTGTCCATGGCAACCACCCCCTGGCATGGGGTCTCCATGGAGCTGCCAAGGGACTGACCATAGCAACAGGGGGCTGGTGATGGTTGCCATGGAAACTGACCATAGCAACAGGGGGCTGGTGATGGTTGCCATGGAAACTGAGCATAGCAACAGGGTCCTGGTGATGGTTGCCATGGAAACTGACCATAGCAACAGGTGTTTGGTGATGGTTGCCATGGAAACTGACCATAGCAACAGGGGGTCTGCTGATGGTTGCCATGGAAACAGACTGTAACAACAGGGTCCTGGTGATGGTTGCCTGCTAGTGATCAGATTTGTCACAGGCCCTCCGAGGGGTTCCATGGGGACTTTCCAAGAGTCTCCAGTCTGTTCCAGAGCTGGAATGTCACACGCAGAGACTGGGGCTCCATGGAGACCTCCCAGGGCTTTCTGGGGATGGTAAAGAGCCCTGTGGTCAGAGGCAGTCACAGCCATTCCATGGTGACATCCCAGGGCATCTTGGGCTGCAAAGGCACCGATCTGTCACAGGCACTCTTGGGGGCTCCCATCCCAGGAGTCCCCAGGCTGCCAAAGGGCTGGGATGTCCCTGACACTCACAGGGGTTCCTGTCATGGGCACAGTGGGAGCTTCAGGCAAAAGCTTTGTTTTTTTATTGGAGAAACTCCTTCTGAGTCATGAGATGGAGAAATGACACCCAACAGACACCATGGATCCTCAAACCCCTGCAGGGCCCCTAGACTTCAAAAATTCCTTCTAAGAGAGGAGACTGGGAGCAGCTGGATCCAATCCCAGCCCCAGAATTTGTCAAAGGTTTATGTGTAAAAGATTGGACAGGTGGATAAAACTTTAACCCAATTTCTCCCACAGGATTAATGATGGTATACCAGATAAATTTATATAAATAGAGCTCTGATTGATTCTGATCATGATCAGATAGAAAGATCTTAACCAGAGTTATTTACTCTACAGTACAGGAGCTATAACAATTATTACAACATAGTGCTCTAGGAAGCAATATTGAAGTCAAGAGGGCCTTGCTGGAGTTGTTGGAGCCCATTGCAGGCAGAGCCTCCTGCTCCAGCAGGAGCTGCCTTTCCTGTGCCATCAGCAGGGCAGGTCCCGCTGCAGGAAAAGCCCCAGGCCAGCCCCAGCACAGGGAAGGCCTCGGGCACAAGGGCAGAGTGCCGTGCTGGGAGCTGTGCCAGGGAGAGCCTGAGGCACCAAAGGCATCTTGGCAGCAGCAGCTGCTTGCAGGCCATGGCCAGAAGCCTCCCTTGGCAGCCCGGCCAGCCTGGTGGCCACCACTGCAGAGCTGCTGCCTCAGGGCTCATTCCTGGCTGGGCTCTGAAAAGCCACTTCTGCCCCAGGAGGCTGACTGGGAAGCCATTGGCCCCAGCACCTTGGGGACAAGATATCAATGACAAAACTCTTCATGCCAGCAGAGCCAAGGCAGGGGCAGAGGAAAGGGCAGAGCCAGGCCCAGGGGACAGGGCTTCCATGGTGATGGCTGTGAGGTCACTGCCCCTGCAGCAGCCTGGCTGCTCTCAGCAGACATTCTGGCCAGAAGCGTTGTGAGGCCGCCCAGCACATCAGAGAACCCACATTACAGGAATTCTGTTCTTGAGGATGAGAAGGTTTCACTGGGTCAGGTTGCACAAAGCTCCTGCTCTTGGACAATTCCTGGGATGGGGAATTGGAATCCCAAAAACAGTTACAGTTTTGTGGCACTCTCATCATTGTAAAATATTCCTCCTTCTAATAAATGTAAATCCACCCTCATCCAGTTTAAAGATATTGACCCTTGTTCTGTCACTGCAAGGTTTGGGAGAAAATAACTTTGACTGCTTTTTTCCATTTTTACAGACCTTGGAGAGGACCCAAAAATCTCCCAAGATGGCGTTTGGAGGCCTCATCACTAAACTAGCAGGAAGAGGCTGAGGGCTCTGGGGTCAATGGTGTGGATACTGAGGACAGAACAGGAGTAGCCTGGGTGGGATTGGAGGGTGGTTTCAGAGAGGCTAGAGCTTTTCTTCCTTGTGGGAATGAGCCTGAAGAAGACATAATAGCACCAAGGGCAGCTGGGGAGGCCCCAAGTGGACACCAGGAGAAGGGAATTTCCCTGCCAGGGCAGGGCTGTGGTGCAGCACGTCCCCCAGCAGGAGCCTGGAGCAGCCCAAGGCTTTGTGTGGGCAGGCAGAGGCAGGCAGGAGGCAGAGCTGTCAGCAAAGGAAGGGGCCAGCCAGGTGGGGCAGCCAGAGGATGCCAACAGCCTGCAGGGACAGAGGCGCAGGTTTGCCCAGCACCAGAGACACCTTTGCCTTGCTTGTCCCCACCTGTCATCACTGCCACCAGTGTTCTGCTCTACCTGGAACCTGGGGACACTTTCTCAGTTGTGTCCTTGGCAGGGATCTCTTGAAAGTACAAGAAACGGCAGCATTTCAATGTAA
Source organism: Agelaius tricolor (assembly GCF_023055355.1). Lineage (NCBI taxonomy): Eukaryota > Metazoa > Chordata > Aves > Passeriformes > Icteridae > Agelaius > Agelaius tricolor. Next base: position 5,985,786 of record NW_027269293.1, on the reverse strand, counting down.
CTGAGTTCTTGAGGGTTTTGTGACATCACAGAGCTGGCTGTGACATCACAGAACAGTATGTGAGGCCATAGAACAGACTCTGCCATCATAGATTGTGGCTCTGTGGCATCAGAGTGTGAGTTGTGAGATCACCAGGTGGCTCTGTAACATCAGAGAGCAGGCTGTGACATCACAGAACAGATTGCGACATCACAGGGTGACTTTGTGACATCAGTCTTCTGTGACATTAGAGCACTGCTGTATGACATCACAGGGTGACATCATAGAGTTGGGTCTGTGACATCACAGGAGCTGTGTGATATCTCAGGAGGCTTTGTGACATTATGGGGGCGGTGTAAGATCACAGAGGTGTCCTTGTAACATCAAAGGGGGCTGTGTGATGTAACAGGGGCAGTATGACACCACAGAGATGGCTGTGTGATATCACAGGGGCTGTATGACATCCCAGGAGGCTCTGGGACATCACAGAGATGCTGTGTGCTATCCCAGGGGGTGTGTGTAAACACAGGAACCTGTGTGACATCACAGGGGCTGTATGACATCACAGGAAGCTCTGTGATATCAGAGAGATGGCAGTGTGACATCACAGAAATGGCTGTGTGACATCTCAGGGGCAGTGTGACATCACAGGGGCTGTGTGAGGTCCCTGGGGAGGTCACTCTGCCCCGGCCCCCCTCACAGTTCCCCCCAGAGCAGTCCAACCCTGCTCGTGCACAGCAGGGTCCCCTGTCCCCCTGGGTTCCCCTGCCCCTGGCCCCGCAGCCTCCCCCAGAGGATGTTCCACGAGATCGACCCCAGAGCCTGACACGGGGCCGGGGGGCCGGGGCCCTGGGGGTGGCACAGGGGGACAGGGACCCCCCGGCAGTGTCCCCGTGTCCACCAGGGCCAGAGCCTGGGCCAGGGCTCCTTCATCCTGGCACCAATGAGGGCTTGGGAGCGCTGAAAAAATCCCCAGCAAGGGAGCAGCAAAAACCAGATTTAATATTAAGGGACAGCACCACAAAATTCCTTGGGAAGAGTCATTCTGCTCCTGACTGGACATTTCTGGCACACCAAGGAAACAAAGCAATGACAAAACCAAACTAAATCCAGGCAATCAAACCAGAAATGAACTGAGAACTGTCCTTATGTGTGTGTGACACAAGGACAGTGAGGGCAAGGATAAAAGTTTATCAGAGCTCAAGTTTAACAGGACTTAACTTATACCTTAGCCATAACTGATACCTTAAACATTAGAGTTTAGCAAAAGAACAGCACTTAACAGTATTTAACCTAACTTACAACCTATGACTTTGCAATTTAACAGAGGAATAACACTCAACAATATTTAACTTAGCTAATAACTTATATTAAACTTAACAACTTAGCAAAAGAACAACTCTTAGCAGCATTTAACTTTGCTTAGACCTCGTGACTTAACCTTACTGATATTTGGATATCTGACTGACTCAGCTATCCAAGGCACTCCAACCCCTCAGAGACCAGCATTTCTGCCACATTTCCCCAGCACAGGCACTCCTGTGTGCACACAGACACAGAGTCAGTGCAAGGCACCTGTGAGCAATTCCCCTGAGGGCAGGCAATGCTCCCTGTGGATCCTTTGGCATCTCCCCAGTGGGTGAAGGGTTGAGCCTGGAGGAGTGGGGGGATCGGCCCAGGCTCTGTGGTTGTTGGGGATCCCCGAGTGCAGCAAACGGGAGAATTCCCAGCTGGGAGAGGCCCTGCTCAGAGGGAGTCGCTGGCCCAGGAGAGCTCCAAGGGCTCCTTTTGGAGCGCTGTTTGCAGGGCCCCAAGAGAGGGGCTTCAGTCCCAGCAATGGCTCATCCTGGCCGCACTTGGCACCAACAGCTTTCTTTGGCAGTGTGAGAACAGGGATGTTGTGCCACTGAGGGAACAAAAACAGCTCCCAGGGCTGCTCCTACAGAAAGCAGGAGCTGGTTGGGCAGCAGCAGTGCCTGGAGCAGACAGTGTTTGTTGATGAGCTGCAGAGGAGCTGAGCCCAGGGGCTGTTGGCCAAGGCCGAGGCCCAAGGAGCATTTCTCAGCTGGCAGGGCGGCCTGAGAAGGGCAGGGGGGAATGCAGCAGCACAGGGCCCATGGAACCAAGGGACCATTGTGACACTGTGGGGCCCTGTGAGACCAAGGGACCATTGTGACACTGTGGGGCCCTGTGAGACCAAGGGACCATGGTGACACTGTGGGGCCTCGTGGAACTGTGGAGACCATTATGACACTTTGGGATGTCATGGAGCCAAGGGGCCATTGTGACACTGGGAGACCCCCTGGAGCCAAAGGTCCATTGTGACATTGCAAGGCCTCATGGAACAATGGAGAAAGCATTAAGAGACTTCACAGCCTCATGGAACCAAGGGGACATTGTGACATTGTGGGGACTCATGGAAGCCTGGAGACCATTGTGACACTATGAGGCTCAATGGAATAAGCAAAGCATTGTGACACTGTGAGGCCTCATGGAATCAGTGAGACCATTGTGACCCTGGGGGTCTCCCCACAGAACCAAGAGGACCGTTGTGATACTGTGGGGCCTGGTGAAACCAAGAGGCCTTTGTGACCCTGCAGGGCTGCATGGAACCAAGGGTCATTGTGACGCTGCAGGGCCTGATGTCATCAGTGGTCCATTGTGACATTGGGCAATCAAAGAAAACCTTTGTGACACTGCAGGGCTGCATGGAACCAAAGCTGCATTTGACACAGAGGGGCCTCCTGTGGCCAGTGGTCCATTGTGACACTGTGGAGGCAAAGGAGACCATTGTGACACCGCAAACCCCCAGAGTCCAAAGGTTCATTATGACACTGCAGGGCTCCATGGAATCAAGGCACCATTGTGACACTTGAGGGTGCCATAAAGCCAAGGATGCACAGAACAGGTCTGGCTGGTGTGGCCTCCCATGGACGGCCTGACTGGTCCAACTGACCCTGGCCGGTTGAAGGTCTCCTCTCATCTGCTGCTGAAACACTGGGGCTTTGTGCTTTCCTTCCTATGGAAAAGAACTGTCCTTCTCCTCCAGGCATCCATGGCCAGAATTGGGATTTCACCTCAAATGTCCTTATACACAGGGATTGTTCCAATAGGAATATTGCCAGGACAAGTCTGTCTTGCAGGGATTTCTCAAGGGTCACTTCCAATCTGTCCCCAAAACACGGGAGAAAGTTCCGTGCTTTCCTTCCTATAGGAAGGAGCTGTCCTGCTTCTCCAGGTGCCCATGGCTGAGATTGGCTTTCCACCTCCAAAATTCCCTATATACCAAGACTGCTCCCAGACAAAATCTGCCATTCCTGACAAGTCTGGCTGGCCTTGGCCTAGTGAGGCTCTCACCTGCCTTCTAAACACTGGGACTCTGTGCTTTCCTTCCTATGGAAAAGAACTGTTCTTCTCAGCCAGGTGCCCATGGCCAGAATTGGGATTTCACTTCCAACATTCCCTATTGTGACAGACTGGAGGAGATTGTTGGCTCAAAACATTTTGTGTGTGGGGGAAAGGAAGGGGCAGGTCCAGCCTTGCCCTGCCCTGGAACCCCAATCCCTCCAGAGCCTCTATCCCAGCCCAGCAGTGGCTGCCAGTCCCAGGCAATGCTCCACAGCCACCTCTGCAGCCCCCAGCCCAGCTCCTGAGGGACCAAATGAGCCCAAGTCCCACCTGGGGGAAGGGCCCTGCAAGACCAAGGGGTATTGAAGGCTGACCACAAGGCAAGCACAAATATTTACCATACTACTCTTGGAATTTCGATCTGAACAGTGCTGGAATCCAGGGCTTGGTAGCTGTGTGTGTGCTTCTCTGTATCTTTTGTTTCTTTCTCTCTTTCCGTGTCTTCTTCTCCTTCATCTAATTCCCTCTTCTTGCCAATTTTGAGTAACTTAAAATTGAACCGGCTTAGAGTTGGTGAAGTTGAATGGGCCAAGTTAATGCTTTGAGAAGTGTTTTTTGTTGATTGAATGTCATATTAAGCCTTTTGCCAAAGTTTCTGTGATTTTCTAAAGTTCCCAGGAAAGGCTCTTTTGTTGTTTTGTTGGTATTTCTCCAGTGAGTCCAACTCAGAGGACACAAACAATTGTAATTCCTTTTAAATGTCTCCTTGAAAGAGCTGTTTGGGGGATGGGGTCAAGGCTTGTCTGTGCTGCTTGGCCCAGCCCAGGCAGGGCTTTCCCAGCCACATTCCACACTCCATTGCCCAGCTGGAGCCACTGGTGCCTCTGAGTTGTGCTGCCCCAGCCCCAGGGACGCTCTCCTTGTCTGCCCATTCCCCCACGGTCTCTGGGCAGGGATGGCCTCACTGGGGGCTGCTGACATCCTCAGACACTTGGAGGCTGCTGCTGAATTTTCCTGCTCCAGAGGCTTGTTCAGCCTTCAGCTCTTCAGTGCAGGAATTCAGTGTCCCAGGGCTCATTAACATTCAGAACACCTTAACAAGCCAAGCCTCTGGGAATCATTTGATGTAATTTCCAAAACTTCTGTGGTTAACACCTTTCATAAGTGTATTCAAAGTGAAGTTATTATATTTACAAAGACAGTGAGAAATTTTTTTTTTTTTTTTTAGGTTTTTCTTCCTTTTAATTCATTGACATGAGCAATCTCCAATTGTCACTGAATCCAAGCACCTCCTCATGCAATTTGAATGGATATGAAAATCAAGACCCTCCATGTCTGACAATCAATCAGATTCTGTCCCTACCCCCAGCCCACCATTTCCCCCATCCAAGCCCTGACACTCAGAGCAGCCTTGTGCAAATCTGAGCTCCCTCCAGCCCACACTGGACCTGGCCAATAGACCATAGCTGAACAGGATACAATTTAATATCAATCACACAATTACAATAACAATCACTCAATTAAAAACTCTTCAATGAGCTATGTGCAACATGCCAGCAGCATCTGAGTCCACCATCCACAAGGGATTTCCATACTAGATTTAATTTCAGACAAACATTGTTCTGTGAGTGAGATAAACACAATTAAGTTCTTGTCTCAGGATGCTCGTCCTGGAGTGGGGGCAGAACACCTTCAATAATTCCCGATTTGCAAAGCTGTCAGTGGTGGATGGAGAAGGGAGGTCAGGCTGCTTTTGGTGTTGAGGAAATGCTGAAACCAGCCTGACTCATTTCATCTCCTCCTGTCCTGGCTGATCTCCCCTCTTTCCCCTCCCACCCATTGGCTTTTGTCTCCCAGCAGGCCCCCGGTGAAGAGCCTGGCTCTGTATTCTCCATCCCCTCCTCGCTGGCACTGCCAGGCTGGGATGAGGAGCCCCTCAGCCTTCCCTGCTCTGGGCTGGACAAGCCCAGCTCTCTCAGCCTCTGCTCACAGCCCAAGGGCTCCAGCCCCACCTTGGAGGCCCTTCCCAGGCCCTGCTCCAGCTGCCAGACATCTTTCCTACCCTGGGGAACCTTACCCAGGCCACAGTGACCTGGGTAATCCCTGTCCTTGATGTCCTGGTCACACAGCCCTGGCCCCTTGTCCCCGTGTCAGGCTCTGGGGTGGATCCTGTGGAACATCCTTTGGTGGAGGCTGTGGCTCCAGGTGGGCTGGGGGGATCCCAGGAGACAGGGACCCTGCTGTGTAGTAAACGCCATAGATTTAGGAAAAGCACCATGGAGAATATGAACAATAGGAATGCTGAAACAGCAAAAGAAAATTCCTGTTTCCCTGTCCTCCACCCTTAACCTATCTCTGTAACCCTATAAGGCAATGTCATGTTAACCCCTTACCATTGGTCAAGCTTGGATCCTTTCCAACCCTATAAAAGAAGCATACTGTACCCCATTAGGGGAGAAAGAAGAAGAGCAGAGACCCTTCATGGACTTCCCCAAACAAAGCCATCTCCATGGAACAGCCTGCGCCTTCTCCTTCTCCTCTCTCTCGGTCTGCTGCAGCCTCAAGCCCGGGGCACTACTACCAAGCAAGCAGAGCTGAAATCCTGAGAGCTTGCAATCACTATAGAGCTGATAATCACCATGCTTGCTAGATAGTAGCCCCACGGCATTGGCATGAGCTAGCTAGCTTTGGGCACCCAGTCCCTACCCAGGGACTGAGCTCCTGAGCCCTATTGCTCTGCTTTATGATAAGGCCTATCAGAGAGGTTATTAAAGTGGCGCCCAACGACTTCAGACCCCCCCAGAGGCGATATCCATCGGCTGAGCAACGAAGCCCCCCCAGGGTTTTCTGTGATTGCCTGTTTGGGAAGCCGCTCCTCCTGTGAAGGGATTTTTCATTTTAGAAAATCGTATCCCCAGGAGGGTCAGTTCGACACTCAAAACTTACATCTGAACGAGAGAAAGTTCCGAGAAGAACTGACGTCAGCAGACCCCTTCCACAGATCTTGGACCCCAGGAACTGTAAGTATTAGCTAATATTGCGCGCATAACTTCGGGGCTCCAAAACTTTTTTTTCATTTTTTTCCTTTTTTTTTTTCACGTTTTTTCTGCTGGAAGGGCTAACCATTAACATGGGTACAATTTTTAGTACATTAAAACTAAGTAAAACCGAGAGAGAGATATATTTAACTATTTTAGAAATCTTATCTGCTAACAACTTCTCCTTTTCTAAAGGCAAGCACTCAAAAACTACCTTAAAAAATTTGTAACTTGGATTATTTCGCAATACCCTGATATTGATAAGAAAGCAGTCATTGAAAATTCGTTTTGGGATATGATCGGGAACACAATATATATCTGCCAAACAAACCAGGATTTCTCTGTAACTAATTATTTGCCTTTATTCCACATAATAACTAAAACTGTTGAAAGATTTAGCAGAGAAAAGATTTTGCGTTCGGTAACAGACACTTCCTCTTCAAATACTAACAAGATTGATAAGGACTCAGAGGAATGTCACATGCATACGTCACATCAGCCCTTAGGTGCTAAAGTCCCTCTCGCCTCCGTTACTCCTAAAGCAGAGGTTACGCTGCCCACCACGGTTCCCCCCCCACATCCTCCACCCCTGCGGGACCTGCACTGCCTATCTCCACGGATCTTGTCTTATCTGTAACTCCATACATCCCCCCTACCCCCAGCTCGGCTTCCTCCTTGCTTCCAGTCCCGGGGGTCCCTTTTCCTGCCTCTGCTGCCCCCTCCACCCCTGCGTCGGCTCTGCCCCCCTCCGCTGCGTACCCCCCCACCCCCGCGCTGGTGTCCCCCACCATCCCTCCCGTTGCCACGCCCGCCACCCCCGCTCCCCCCGCCCCAGCTCTGACCGGCCCGGCCCCTCCCGATGGCTCCCCGAGCCACAGCCCCGCCGCTCCCGAGCCCGTGTCCATCCCCTGCCCCCTCTCCCTGCTCCCTGCCTGCCACAGCAGGGGGACCTCACACAAGCACAGTCCCACCACACCACCCCGTAACTGCGGCACCCCAGACCGGTACCACTGCCTGCTCAACCCCACTCCCCTCATGCCTGCACCCCCACCCCGCCCAGCCCCCCTGCCCCCACTGCGTGTCCTCCTAACCCCCCGCCCACCCTCAATGCCACCCAAACGGAATCCCAGACACCCCGAACGGTGCCACCCCCCCACCCAGTCGTGTGCATGCTGTGCTGCCATCCCAGCTCCACTGGCGCCTCCCCCCGGCCAGGTCATGCCATGTCTCCCCCCCCCAGCCACTGAAACCTTTGAAAAACGCTTCTGAAATCTTTGAAAAACGCTTCTAAATGAAAAAAGCATAAGTCACGGATAGCAACCCCTCCCCCCCCCCCCAGTCCTCCTCAGAGGACCAGAGCTCTTGCAGTGAATCTGATTCTGATATGATCTACACGGATACATGGGCTCTTATTAAAATAGAAGCGACAAAAGCTGGGGACTGGGAGCTGGCACAGAAAATTAATGCTTTCCCGGTAGAATATAAGCAAGGACAGAATGGTGGCGAGTCCACTATAAAGACATGGAAGGCTAACTCAAATAAGGAACTAGTGCAATTAAGAAATATAGCCAAAGAACATGGGCAAAGCTCACATATTTTTAGAAATTTCTTAGAAGCCATGTTCTCAGCACGTCTTACTTCCCCACGATATAAAAAGTATTTCACACTGCCTCCTGTCCTCAGCAGAAAATATGTTATGGGAAAGGCATTGGAAAAGACATTTAAAAACATTCTCAGATTCATATTCTGCGGATGCTAATAAGACGAATTTTACGGTAGTCCAACTAGCTGGTGAAGGTGACTTACAGAAACCAGGGGACCAATTGGAAACCTTGAATAACGAGGCACTGCAGGACGTTGTTCTCGCAGCAAAAACCTCTTTATTTCTCGTGCATGATGAGTCAATGCCAACAATGCATTTTTCTACTATTAAACAAGGGATAGATGAAAGTTTTATAAAATTTTGGTGCCATTCGAAATTGGCAAGCTTTGCTGGATTTCTCCAAAACTAAAGCTGCCAGCAACTAGAACCCTGCAAGGTCTTAGAGCCCTAAAGGACATCTTTCATCTGATCCACAGACGCAGGGGAAAGGACTACTTTTTCCCACAAATATTGGCCTCTGTTTGCAGCATCTCGCCCTGACTGACAGGGAGGTGCCAGGTTAGCAATTGGCAAGCTTTGCTGGATTTCTCCAAAACTAAAGCTGCCAGCAGTTAAGACTCTTGAAAGTCCTTAGAGCCTCAAAGGTCATATTTCAAATGATACCCTGACCCTGAGCAATGACTTCTTTTTCCCACCAGAAATTGCATCCATTGGAAGCATCCCATGCTGGGCATCAGGGCTGTGCTATGCTCCAAAGGGGCCAACTTCGCTGGATTTCTCCAAAACTAAAGCTGCCAGCAGTTAGGACTCCTGCAAGGTTTTAGAGCACTATAAGGCGCCTTTCAACTGATACCCAGACCCTGAGTTAAGGACTTCTTCTCCACGAGGGAAATTTCCTCTGTTTGAGGCCACTGACTCTGGCCCACAGTGCGGTGCCAGGTTTGAAATTGGCAAGCTTTGCTGCATTTCTCCAAAACAAAAGCTGCCAGCAACTAGGACCTGGCAAGTCCTTAGAGCCCTAAAAGCCACCTTTCAACTGGTACGGAGACCCGGGGGAAATGACTTCTTGTTCCCAAGGAAAATGGCCTCAATTGCAGCATCTCGCCCGGACCGACAGGGCGGTGCCAGGTTAGCAATTCGCAACCTTTAATGGATTTCTCCAGAATCAATGCTTCCTGCAAGTCCTTAGAGCCTCAAAGCCCATATTTCAACTGGTACCCAGAGAAATTACTTCTTTTTCCCACAGAAAATTGCATCCATTTTCAGCATCTCGCCCTGGCCATCTGGGCTGTGCCATGCTCCAAAGGGGCAAACACCACTGGATTTCTCCAAAACTAAAGCTGCCAGATACTAGGACCCTGCAATTCCTTTGAGCTTCAAAGGCCACCATTCATCCAGTACCAAGACTCTTGGAAAATGACTCCTGTTCCCCAAGGAAAATTGCCTCTGTTTGCAGCATCTTGCCCTGGCCGACAGGGTTGTGCCATGCTCCAAATGGGCAAAATTTGCAGTATTTCACCAAAATTAAAGCTGCCCATAAATAGGACCCTGCAAGGTTTCAGAGCACTTAAAGTAACCTTTCAATTGATCCCCAGACCATGAGGAAAAGACTTCTTTTTCACCAGGAAAATGGCCTCTGTTTGCACCATATCACCCTGATTGACAGGGCAGTGCCAGGTTAGCAATTGGCAATCTTTGCTGGATTTCTCCAAAACTAAAGTTGCCAACAGTTAGGACTCATGTAAGTCCTTAGAGCTTAAAAGGCCATATTTTAACTGATACCCTGACCCTTAGCAATGACTTCTTTTTCTCACAGAAAATGGCCTCCATTTGCAGCATCTTGCCCTGGCTGTCAGGGCTGTGACATGCTGCAAACAGGCAAACATCACTGGATTTCTTCAAAACTAAAGCTGCCAGCAGCTAGGACTCTTGAACGTCCTTAGAGCCTCAAAGGCCATATTTCAACTGATAACCCAGACCCTGAGCAATGACTTCTTTTTCCCACAGAAATTGGCCTCCATTTGCAGCATCTCACCCTGGCCACCTGGGCTGTGCCATGCTCCAAAGGGGCAAATGCCACCGGATTTCTTCAAAACTAAAGCTGCCAGCAGCTAGGACTCCTGCAAGGTTTTAGAGCACTACAAGTCGCCTTGCAACTGATACCCAGACCCTGAGGAAAGGACTACTTTTTCCCCACAGATATTGGCCTCTGTTTGCAGCATCTCGCCCAGACTGACAGGGAGGTGCCAGGTTCCCAATTGGCAAGCTTTGCTGAATTTCTTCAAAAGTAAAGCTGCCAGCAGTTAGGACTCTTGAAAGTCCATAGAGCTTTAAAGGCCATATTTCAACTGATACCCAGACCCTGAGAAATGACTTCTTTTTCCCACACAGAATTGCATTCATTTTCAGCATCTCACCCTGGCCATCAGGGCTGTGCCATGCTCCAAAAGGGCAAACTTTGCAGGATTTCTCCAAAATTAAAGCTGCCAGTAAATAGGACCCTTCAGGGTTTAAGAGCACTAAAGTCACCTGTCAACTGATCCCCAGGCCATGAGGAAAAGACTTCTTTATCCCAAGTAAAATTGCCTCTGTTTGCAGCATCTCGCCCTGACGGACAGGGCGGTGCCAGGTTAGCAATTGGCAAGCTTTGCTGCATTTCTCCAAAACTAAAGCTGCCAGCGACTAGGACTCATGCAAGTCCTTAGAGCCTCAAAGGCCATATTTTAATTGATACCCTGACCCTGAGTAATGACTTCTTGTTCCCAAGGAAAATGGCCTCTGTTTGCAGCATCTTGCCCTGACCGTCAGGGCTGTGCCATGCTCCAAACAGGCAAACACCACTGGATTTCTCCAAAACTAAAGCTGCCAGCAGCTAGGACTCCTGCAAGGTTTTAGAGCACTACAAGTCACCTTTCAACCAATACCCAGACCCTGAGGAAAGGACTTCTTCTCCACGCAGAAAATGGCCTCCGTTTGAGGCCACTTGCTCTGGCCCACAGTGCGGAGCCATTTGAAATTGGCAGACTTGTCTGGATTTCTCCCAAACTAAAGCTGCCAACAGCTAGGACCGTGCAAGGCCTTAGAGCCATAAAAGACAACTTTCATCTGATCTCCCAGCCCTGGGGAAAGGACTTGTTTTTCCCACAGATATTGGTCTCTGTTTGCAGCGTCTCGCCCTGACTGAAAGGGCAGTGCCAGGTTACCAATTGGCAAGCTTTGCTGCATTTCCCAAAAACAAAAGCTGCATGCAACTAGGCCCCTGCAAGTCCTTAGAGCCTGAAAGGCCATATTTCAACTGATACCCAGACCCTGAGCAATGACTTCTTTTTCCCACAGAAAATTGCCTCCATTTGCAGCATCTTGTCCTGTCTGACAGGGCTGTGCCATGCTCCAAAGGGGCCAACTTCGCTGGATTCCTTCAGAAATAAACCTGCCAGCAGCTAGGACTCCTGCAAGGTTTTAGAGCACTACAAGTCGCCTTGCAACTGATACCCAGACCCTGAAGAATGGGACTTCTTCTCCACGCGGAAAAAGGCCTCCGTTTGAGGCCACTCGCTCTGGCCCACAGTGTGGTGCCAGGTTCGAAATTGGCAAGCTTTGCTGCATTTCCCCAAAACCAAAACTGCATGCAACTAGGACCCTGCAAGGCCTTAGAGCCCTAAAAGCCACCTTGCATCTGATCCCCAGACCCTGGGGAAATGACTTCTTTTTCCCAAGGAAAATTGCCTCTGTTTGCAGCATCTCGCCCTGACCGACAGGGCGGTTCAAGGTTAGCAATTCACAAACTTTCCTGGATTTCTCCAATACTAAAGCTACCAGCAACTAGGACCCGGCAAGGACTTAGAGACCATTTTCCTTGGGAAAAAGAAGTCATTTCTCAGGGTCTGGGTACCAGTTGAAAAGCGGCTTTTAGGGCTCTATTTGTAGCATCTCGCCCTGAACGACAGTGCGGTGCCATGCTCCAAACAGGCAAACAGCCCTGGATTTCTTCAAAACTAAACCTGCCAGCAGTTAGGACTCCTGCAAGGTTTTAGAGCACTACAAGTCGCCTTGCAACTGATACCCAGACCCTGAGTTAAGGACTTCTTCTCCACGAGGAAAATTGCCTCCGTTTGAGGCCACTGACTCTGGCCCACAGTGCGGTGCCATTCGAAATTGGCAAGATTTGCTGCATTTCTCCCAAACTAAAGCAGCCAACAGTTAGGAGCCTGCAAGGTCTTAGAGCCCTAAAGGACACCTTTCATCTGATCCCCAGACCCTGGGGAAAGGACTACTTTTTCCCACAGATATTGGTCTCTGTTTGCAGCATCTCGCCCTGACTGACAGGGTGGTGCCAGGTTAGCAATTGGCAAGCTTTGCTGCATTTCTCCAATACTAAAGCTGCCAGCAACTAGGACCCTGCAAGTCCTTAGAGCCCGAAATGTCTTATTTCAACTCGTACACAGACCCTGGGGAAATGACTTCTTTTTCCCAAGGAAAATGGCCTCTGTTTGCAGCATCTCACCCTGAACGACAGGGCGGTGCCAGTTTAAAAATTGGCAAACTTTACTGGATTTGGTCAAAACTAAAGCTGCCAGCAGCTAGGACTCCTGCAAGGTTTTTAGAGCACTACAAGTCACCTTGCAACTGATACCCAGACCCTGAGCAATGACTTCTTTTTCCCACAGAAAATTGCCTCCATTTGCAGCATCTTGCCCTGTCTAACAGGGCTGTGCCATGCTCCAAAGGGGCCAACTTCGCTGGATTTCTCCAAAACTAAAGCTGCCAGCAGCTAGGACTCCTGCAAGGTTTTAGAGCACTACAAGTCGCCTTTCAACCGATACCCAGACCCTGAGTTAAGGACTTCTTCTCCACGCGGAAAAAGGCCTCCGTTTGAGGCCACTTGCTCTGGCCCACAGTGTGGTGCCAGGTTCGAAATTGGCAAGCTTTGCTAGATTTCCCCAAAACCAAAACTGCATGCAACTAGGACCCTGCAAGGCCTTAGAGCCCTAAAAGCCACCTTGCATCTGATCCCCAGACCCTGGGGTAATGACTGTCTCACGGAAAATGACCTCCACTTGCAGCATTTCACCCTGACCGACTGGGCGGCACCATGCTTGAAATTTGCAAACTTTGCTGGATTTCTCTGAAACTAAAGCTGTCATCAACTAGGACCTTGCAAGTCCTTAGATCCCCAAGTCCACTTTTCATCTCATACCCAGGCCCTCGGGAAATGCGTCCTTTTTCCTCGGAAAAATGACCTTCGTTTGCAGCCACTAACCCTTGTTGCACCCAGGTGGGAGCCAGGCTGGAAATTGGAAAATTTTGCTGCATTTTTTCAAATCTAAAGCTGCCAGCAACTAGGACTCTGCACGTCCTTAGATCCCCAAAGGCCACCTTTCATCTGACCCCCACACATTGGGGAAATGACTTCTTTATGCCACAGAAAATGCCCTCTGTTTGCGGCCATGCACATGGGCAGACAGATACGTGCTAAGCTTGAAATTGGGAAACTTTTCTGGATATCTCCAAAACTAAAGCTGCCAGTGACGAGGACCCTACAAGCCCTTTGAGCCTCAAACACCACCTTTCATCTGATACCCAGACCCTAGGGAAAAGACGTTTTTTTCCCCTGGAAAGTGGCTTCTGTTTGCAGCCACTACCCCTGGCCGACAAGGCGGTGCCATGTTGGAAATTTGCAAATTTTGGTGGATTTCTCCAAACCCAAAGTTGATCGTAACTAGGACCCTGCAAGTCGTTTGAGGCCCAAAGGCCACCTTTCATCTGATACCCAGACCCTGGGGAAATGACTTCTTTTTCCCGTGGAAAATTGCTTCCGTTTGCAGCTTCTAGCAGTGGCAGGCAGTGGTGTATGAAGCTTTTAGTATGAAGCAATTAGTAAACTTTGCTATATTTCTCCAGCAAGTCGGACCCTGCAAATCCTTAGACCCCAAAATGCCACCTCTGTGCTGATACCCAGACTCCAGGAAATTACTTCTTTTTCCCACGGAAAATCGCCTCCTTTTGCAGTCACTCACTCTGGCAGACCAGGTGGTGCCAAGCTGGAAATTTGTAAAGTTTGCTGGATTTCTCCAGAGCTAAAGCTGCCAGCAACTTGGATGCTGCAAAGAAAGGCATCTACGCATTATATTTGTGTATTCTTTGGTCAAGTTTTATGTATAGTAGAATGGGTGAGAATGCCTTGAAATAGGGAACCAGGAGATTTATTGGAGTGGACTGTTCTCAATAGATCTGCTTTTGGTCAAAGCAGGCCTTTTCATTTCAGACTTGCAAACCTCAAGGCATGTAGGTATTCCTCCTGTCTTGTTTTTCAGTATATCCAATCTTGTTTTCAGGTATAGTGAGGAGATATATTCAGTTACACAAATTATCTATTCAGATGACAGCACTTAAGCTGTTATCACTCTGCTATTCTCATGTCCACAGCATCCCCAGAAGACTTCATTTTTTAGTTTCTCTCTTGTTTGTGAAAGGTATGAAATATAATGTGGAATTTGCAGGCAATCCCAACAAGGGAAGAGATGAGAATCTTGACTCCATGTTTCAGAAGGCTGATTTATTATATTATTATATATATTATATTAAATGAAAATTATATATAAAATTATACTAAAGAAAGAGAAATGAGACATCAGAAAATTAGAAAGGAAAGGAATGAATAATAAAATCTTGTGACTACTCACAGCTGGCTGTCATTGGTCATCAAGTGTTGAAGATTGCAATGAAAGCTGTTTTCCATTACCATCTGTATGGCAGATTACCTTTGTCAAGTGGGCAGTTTGCTTTATTTCTCTCTTTGAGTGACCACATTCACACCTCCCTAGGGAGGGGACATCTGCTGATAACAGACTATTGAATGTCAGTACATGACTGATAAGAACTACAGCATCCCGTTGTAAGATGCTCTGCCCAGAGGGAGGAGCCAAGCATTGCTACCCAGATATAATCCAGAAATTTTTGAGACACCAGCATGGCTTTCTCCACGGGATTCCCCAGAGAAACAGCAGCTGCCTCTTCTTCTACTGGATCTTCAGAGGAAGAATACATCCTTCTCTACAGATCCCCCTTGCTCCAACAGAGCCACACCTGCTACTTCAGGAGGACTGCAGCCACATTTCCAGTTGGACTGCCACCAGCACCCTGACCTACAGGGTGTCAGGTTGGGTTCTGACTCTGTCAGTGTTGTTTTAGTGTACTGCATTGTTTATTTTATCCTTTATGTTTTTTCTTTTCCCTAATAAAGAACTTTTATTTCCTGCTCCCATATTTTTGCCTGAGAGCCCCTTAATATAAAATCTATAGCAATTCAGAGGGATGGGGAGGGTTTACATTCTCCGTTTCAGGGGAGGCTCCTGCCTTCCTTAGCAGACTCCTGTCTTTCCAAACCAAGACATCAAGTAAAAGCAATTCACATGCTGGGTAGACAATTATCCAAATCACATTCCTAAGTAGCAAAATATGGAGAAGCTGAAGCTTCCCAGCTTCTCAGAGGAAAAGATCCTAGCAAAAGGATTTTTCAGAAAATATGCCTGTGACAATATAATTTGCAAGTTAGACTCAAATTTGTTCTTCAACTATAATTGTTGTAGAACAGGGTATGAGTTCTGAGCTTTTGGTGTGGTTCAGAAATTCCCTGTGCAGCTATCTGCATAGTTGAGATAATGGACTGACTGGAGAGAAGTTTATTGCTGAAATCTTAGTCATCTTACCCAAAAAGCCATTGACTAATTTGCGTAGGACCTCTCCAGGTCAAAATTTCAAACTCTCCCTAAGATTTTCCCAGGTGAAATATGTTGTCTGTACCAGTGTGTATGTGCAAAGTATTGACTAAGGCCTTGGGTGAAAAACCTGACCTTTTCAGAAACTCCAAATGGTTCCTGTGCAGAAGTGACCATCCTTTGAGTAAATATGACCCCTGTAAACAGTTACTATCTTATGGCACAGATACAGAAATGGTCACATGTGACAATCTCTTGTGCATACCGAGGATAAGCAGGAGATCTTTCACGTGTGATTAAAAGATTGGATTTTTCACATCCTGATCACATGGCCATATAGGTCAGGGAGCAGCAAAGAGCAGGGCTGCTCTCTGAGCTGAGCTGGAGCCCTGGGTGACCCTGGCAGAGGCTGTGGGCAGTCATGGACAGAGCCAGTTGCATAGCATCTGATCTAGGCAAGCAGAGCAGGGCTGGAGGTGTTGCTGGAGAACACAGGTGAGGCTGCTGGGGCAGCTAATGTGCAGTGACTGCCCATCTTGTTTGAAATTCCCCATGTAATGTTACTCAATGCAAGGATCTCAATGCGCAACCTGTTTTATTTCTTTTTTCCTTTTTCTTCCTTTTGTTGTTTCTTTCTTTCTTCTCCCTCTTTCCCCCCCCCACCCCCCCACTTTCTTCTTACTCCTTTTCAGTGCAATACTTAAGCACTGATGAAAAATGTTCTCATTTTTTTCTCTGACACCATTATTTCCTTATATTTGTGTTTGCTGATTACATTTTATAGTGAACATTCAATTTTTTCCTTATTTTTACCATTCTGTCTGAGAATGAGGGACTTTTTTTCTTTAGGCTTCTATTTTATTATTTACTAGGCAATTTTTCTCTCTCATATGGTTTAAAAAATTAAATAATTTTAATGTAAGCTCTGTGAAGTATTAGGTATGCAAATAAAGTATCCCATGACAGTATGACACGAGATAAAATTATTTCAACTTTTGAAACATGAATTGTTGGTAATATAATTAATGATATCAATAATTCATAATTTGAAACAAATACACTGAGATGAGCTTCTTAAATTAATATTTTACAGTAGGACTTCAATAATATATAAATTATCTGAGGTTACTGGTGTGCTGTATTACTAAGCCTGTTATAAACTTGTGCAAATAAAGTTCACACAGAATTAGAAAACTGAATTGTAATCACATAGCACAGCCAAATTTCCTCCCAAACTTTTCCAGCAAAGTTGCATGCAGGTATCAAATACCAGAATGTGTATTGCCATTCTAGTCTATTGATTTTTTGGATCTCCTTCAATTTAGTCCATGGAGTAAGAATATAATTGAACTTCTGAAATAATAGCTTCAACTGACACAAACTTTATGTTTGTTAGGATGTAACCCTATCCTTCATGAGAAATTTCATATTTATATCTCTACTACTAGCAACTTGTTTCACCATTGAGATAAAAAATACAAGCAAAATACAAAGCTGAACTTAATTTTCTCTGGTTTGGGTTATTTTGGTTTGTTTTGGTTAGATATAGATTCAGTTTTCATAATAATAAATAATCAATAATGTAGTTATCGGGTTTTTATGTATAATTACATTATGAGACTGTAATGTCCATGCTGGTACTTTGAGCTGGGAAGGAGCATGCAGAGAGCACAGCAATCTGACAGCAGTATGCAGGTTGTATAGGAAAGAGGGCTGCCCCTTGAATTTGGTGCAAATAAAAGATTCAGAGGCAAACTCCAGGCAAGTCTGTAGACAGGAGAATGAAAGCGCTACAGCTTCCAAGAGGCAAAGAACGAAGCCATAAAGCACTGGGTTTGTGTGAGTAACATTCAGATTGCTAGAGGAGCGTGCCATTCGTCTGCCTGCCAAATTCACATTAGCATTCTTATGGAGGAAATTCATGGGCAACATTTTTGTACTTCTACCTAGTCCTCTTCCATCCATTGGTAGAAAGTGCTTATCTCCCTGATTTGGGATGAGGCATAATGGCAGCACCTTACTGTTCCGAACAGCAAACTTATTCTCTACTGACTCTTTTTGTGGACGAGCTTTTGCTGAAGGTTTGCAGTTCAGTACACTGCGCACACAAGCCCTGTTGCTCTGCTGCTTTGTTTTTTGCCTTCTGTCATCTGCACATTGTAGAAGCCAGGCAACGGCATTGAGCTTTGCTGCTTTTCCACATGGATGCTGCATGCATCCACGGTGACCCCTTTGGGGATCTTTACTCCTCCTGAAGCTGCAATATGCACAGATGTACTTCCAACTGGGAGGGACTGTGCAGAGAGCATCACGATCTGACCATGCTTTCCAGGTTTTATAAGGGAAAAGATTAGGTGTTCTTGAAGTGCCCCTTCTCCAAACAGCTTTAAGTGTGCACAACACACTGCACTCTCCTTCCCAAATAGAAATGCCATCCTATTTTTCACTCTCACAACTCCCTTGCTGACTTTCAACACCTGCTCCCACAGAAAATGGTTGTAGAAGTAAAAGCCAGTGCTGGAATCAGCCAGTGCTGATTCCCTCTTCTGCAGGTAATCCACATCAAATGAACTTTCTACTTTACTCTGCTGCATCTATCATAGGATCCTCTGGATCTGGAAGCCTAAAGGCAAGCATAATGTTTTCCACATACGGCTGGAAGAGGACTAGGTCAAAGCAGAAGAGTGCTGTTCATGAGCTTCCTCCATGCCAATGCTAACACGAATTTGGCAGGACGGTGAGTGGCATTGTGATAGATGAGTAATGCAATGATTGACTCTCACAATTAACAGAAGAAAAACTAAGAAAAACTAAGAAAAGTTTTATAGATTTATAGTTATGTTTTATCCCCTCATGTGGTTATCAAGGGACATCTGGGAGGGCCAGCTTGTCACTATGGCAACATCTGACCTCCAATCAGGATTTGAGAAAGAGATCTCCACCACTGGACAGCAAAGAAGGGGTTGATGGACAGAACTTTGGGAGGGGTTAAAGGGTTAAAAGGTGAAATCCCGATTGTGTGGGTGAGCACATGGTGGGAAAACACTCTGTCAGCTGTGAAGCTCTCTGGCACAATGCTTTGTCAGAAAGACACTTAGACCATGCACTAATCTCAGCGCTGGGTATCCCCACAATCTGCCTCTCTTGGCATCAAAATCTAGATGGAAAGCATTTTGCCTACATCTTGCCCAGAGGAAAAGTGCCTTGCCAACACCCTTGCACAGAGCCTTCCTCTGGAACCTGCAGAAATTGTATTTGCACCATATTCAACACAGAGTCCCTTTTCTTATACAGTCTGCAAAGCACTGTAAGATCGTGCTACTCTCTGAGCAGTCCTTTTAAGTTCAAAATACCATTGTGTACATCACAGCCTCTAGCCCTCTGTGGAAATTCTTATACTTCCCTTTAGGCTCTGAGATCCAGAGAACTCTATGGCAGCTGCAGAAAAGCAGGGCACTGGTGAGTTTGATGTGGTTTACATGGCACAAGGGGAAAAGTGTAGCCCGTGGCTGGCTTTTACTTCTACAGCTTATTGCTATGGGAGCAGCTGCTGAAAGATGTCAGGAGAGTTGTGAGAGTGAAAAATGGGACCGCAGGTCTAGCTGAGAAGGGGAGTGCCAAGGAGCAGAGTGTTGTGCATTCTTCCAAAGCTGTTTGAAGAAAGAACACTCTGCGTTCCACAGAAACCTGCCACTATGAACGTTCAAGAAAGTGCTTATTAAGTCAGATTTAGAGACAAGCTCCCATAGCTGCATGTTACATTTTCAAGAAGCAAGAGCATACACAGCTGACTGTGCTTGTGAATCAGCAGCTGCTGGATTCCTGTCATTCCCTTCACTGTGCACAAAAGCCCAGTGGTCTGCTGCTTCATTCTTTGCCGTCTGTGACCTACACAGGACTGAAGCTGAGCGAGGGTATTCAGCTTTGCAGCTTTTCAGCAGATATATATATATGCACTGGGACATCTCTTGGGATATTTTGCCATTGCGAGGCTGTAATGTGCCAGTGGCTATTTGAGCTGGGGAGGAGGGGGCAGTGATCACGGCCATCTGAAAGCAATTTGCAGCATAACTAGGGAAAGAGGAGTGCTTCTTGATTGTGCAGCAAATACAAAGTTCAGGGGCAAGATCAGGGGATTTGTGCTGTGCTGGCACAGTTTCTCCTTGCCAGACATAGTCAAAAAGCATTTCGCTAAGATGCAGGTGACAAGAGACACAGAAGACGGAGATGCGGAGCTGTCCAGAGGTAAGTGCCGCTAGAGGGCATCTTTCAGCAGAAGCAGCACTCTGGAGTGCAGCGCTGCTGCCACAGAGATCTGTGTGGCAAGTAGACACTTCTTCACCTCTGGTAGATTGAGAGTGAGACAGCTTCCAAGAGGCGAAGAACAAAGCTGCAAAGCACCTCGTGTGTGCAGCATTCAGACTGCTAGAGGACAGTGGCTTGCCACTCACCTGCCTGTTGAATTCACATTGGCATTCGTATGGAAGGAGTTAATGGATAACTTTCCCTAAAGGGTCTCCAAGAGATATAGAGAGTGACATTGCACAAAGGGGTATAGAGCGACAGGACAGGAGGTAATGGTGTCAAACAGACAAAAATTAGGTTTAGATTAGATTTTGGGAAGAAATTCTTCCCCGAGACAGAGGTTGTGGAGAGCTTTGTGGACAGTTGGCTAGCTGAGAAAGGCCACGTCGACATAATACCGTTGGTTAAGTTAGAAGGAGACAAGTCTAGGATTCAGCAGTCAGTGTCCAACCACTGACAAGGACATTGTGCCCTTGGTGCAACAACAGGATAGAGGAGAAGATCTTTTGCCAAAATATGAGGATAGTTTCAGCAGAATAACCACAAGAATGTAGAAGTAGTAACAGAATAGCGATAAGAATATAGAAGTAGGCGTAGTTAGCTGATAAGTAATTAACCTATAATGAGCTCAGCTTTGCAATATGTATGAGCTTCATTAACACCAATATAAATATGTGTGAACTATCAAAAAAGTTTGAGACTTGCTGATCACTCATATTGAGTGCCGCATTTCTTCTGCCGATTTCCCACAAATGGTGACCCTGTGACATGATTCCTCTAATGGCAACCACGGTGGATTGGTGTAGGAGTTCGGGTCCTGTCGCAGCAAGGACGGCGAATAAGCACCACTGGAAAAGGGAAAGTGCCGCGCTCTGGGTGACCTCAAGGGAGAGCCTGGCCAATACGTGCTGCCGAGACCTTGTAGGGCTGCAACAGCGCTGACGTTTTTAAAACGGATAGAGAAAGGCAAGCAGCATATGATTTATTTACTTGCTTTTTACAAAAGCATCAGGTTAAGGGCATAGATTTGCAGAAAGAGCTTCCTGGGTTGTTAGCTTACGGGTATGAACACGGAATTTTTCAAAATCCTCATACAGTACATGAGTTAACGGAGTGGCTTAAATTTGGGGACAAGCTGTGGGAGGCAGTCATAGATGAAGATGAAACTGCAAAAAAGTTGGGAAAGCTATGGCAAGCTGTGCATGGTGAGTTATTACAATATCAGGCAGAAAACAAGGCTGCTCAGCAAGCTAGTATAGCTCATGATAAGAATAAGGGTTATGGGGACTGGTTCAATTGTCCATTACCCTCTGCCACATCCGCAGTTATTTTGCCACCAACATCAGCTCCTGCTTCAAGCAGCAGCTCACCCCCCACGCGTGCCACAGCAGCACCGACCGCACCGCCTGTGTCAAACCCTCCATCTCCTCCTCCTGGTAATGAGCCGATCCCTGGGTCAGAGAGTGACCTAGCGGGGGCCATTGCATGGGGGCGAAGGGAGGCATGGGCAGCGGTAGCAAAAGATATCATGGATATGGGTGATGAGGAGACTATAAAAGCAGCTATGGATGTTGCTTGTCCGGTGATATATTCACCTGTGGCAGGGGATGGGTTTCAAGCAACAATAACTGCTCTAGACTGGAAGCTGTTGTTGCAATTACGGTCCATAGTTAGTCAGTTTGGGATAACCAGTGAGCCCACAAAACAAATGCTTGATTCTATTTGGGGGACTCAGGTGTTACTGCCGGCTGATTGCAGAGGAATAGTGAAGCTTGTCTTCACTCAGCATCAGCAGCTCTTGTTTAATGCACACTGGCAGTCACTCTGTCAGGAATGTGTAGCAGTAGCACGGCAGCCAGGTCACCCATTACATGGGATAACCCTAGAGGAGTTAATGGGTCAAGGGCCTTTTCTTCAGACAGAAGCACAAGCCTTACTCGGTCCTGATAACTGTCGGGAGGCTATGCGCCTGGTGCGGTTGGCTATAGATAGGATAAAAGAGGTAGTGGGGGATTCCTTCTTATATGGGAATAAAGCAAGGAAGAGATGAGTCATTTGGATCTTTTATAGATAAGGCAGCCAATGCTATTGAGTGGGCAGGAGTCCCTGATTTCATGAAGGGTACTTTGTTAAAACAATGCGCACTCCAGAACTGTAATCAGGCTACGAGGACTGTATTAAATACCCTAGGAGCTAATTGGTCTATAGAAGAAGCTTTAGAATGATTGGCAAATGTGCCCGTAGGAAATCAAGCAATGTTAGTAGATGCTATTAAGGAGTTGGGAGCAGGATTACAAAAATAGGCAGCAGCCTCACAGAGTCAGGTGTTAGCTGCTCTTGCCCCCCTACAAGCAGCTGCAACAAATACTCCACGGGCTCCATCTGCTGGCCAATTCAAATGTTACCGGTGTGGAGGCATAGGACATACCCGAAGGGCTTGTCAAGCAGCCAGCGTCTGGTGCCAAAATTGTCGCTTGGACACCCACAACACTGGAGCCTGCTGACGCTGCTCGGGAAACAGGAAAGCCAGTGCGTCCACCAGCAGCTGGGCCCAGACACAAATAGCTGCTGTCAGCACCTCAGCCCAGCTTCCCTTCAACCAGCCACTGCTGGGAGCCTCGGATTGGATATGGCAGCCTCAGTAGCAGTAACCTTGATGACCACCCAACCGGAAAAGGTTCCGACTGGAATAAAGGGACCAATCATCATTGATGGATTACCTATGGGAGCTTTGCTTCTGGGACAGTCATCGGCCACCATGATGGGATTATTTGTTTTACCTGGGGTAATAGACACTGATTATACAGGGGAAATTTGTGTTACGGTGCATGCTCCTTTTCCGCCTATACGAATCGAGAAAGGACAGAGGATAGCTCAATTGGTTCCATTGGAACAAATGACTAAAACTTTACCCCCTCGTCAATCACAGTCAAGAGGGGAGCGAGGATTTGGTTCCACTGGAGGACTCACTCTATTAACAGTGAACCCGAATGATCGACCAAAGCGCACTGTAATAATAGAGTATCAGGGTGGGAGGCAAACCTTGGAAGGATTATCAGATACTGGCGCGGACTCCAGCATTATTAGTCCGGATTTCTGGCCCCACAACTGGCCATTACAGCCAACCACAGTGACAGTTACCGGGGTTGGAGGCCTAACAATTGCAAGAAAATCACCCATGTTATCGGTATCTATTGATGGAAAAACTTTGCAGAGTGTTTTCTCAATTGTACCTTTGCCCCCTACTGTACAGTGCCTTATTGGTCGGGACATTTTAGCTCAAATAGGGGTAGAGCTGACAAATGAGCACCCTTTGGGCTAATGGCCATTGCGTGGACTTTCCCAATCCTGCTAACTTGGACCACAGACATTCCAGTGTGGGTTAAGCAATGGCCGTTAAAAAGGGAAAGTCTGGAACAAGTTCATATACTAGTACACGAACAATATAAGCAAGGTCATTTACAGTTGTCAACAAGTCCATGGAATACCCCTATCTTTGTTATTAAAAAGAACTCAGTGAAGTATTGCTTACTACATGATTTGCGGGCTGTAAATGAACAAATGGAGCCTATGGGAGCCTGTCATTATCTTCTCCCAGTAATCCATTTACAACCTGTTTGGTTGGGTTACCAGAGGATCCCTGACCATGGCCCTCACATGTACCCAATCTGTAGGACCAACAATGCTAGGGCAAGTGTAGGTAATTGGGACCAATGGGTTTCTTATTTTCCCATAGCACAGCAGGAACCCCAAGAATTGGAGCTGTTAGGTTCAGTGATGGCAGATGCATGTCTTAATTTCAACCACAGAAGCCAGCTGCCAGCCAAGAAGCATTCCAATATTGTAACTTCCAGCATGGCTGTCTACCATAATGCAACAGCCTGGTGCAATTATACCACAAAGAAAGTGTCAATCTCATCAAATGACCCTATTCAATTGCCAGCAGGATACTTCCTAATGTGTGGGGACCGTGCTTGGCCCGGTATCCCATCAATGCTGCACGGGGGACCATGTACAATTGGACAGCTGTCTCTACTTACACCCAACGCATCCATGATACTAAACATGAGCCGCTGCCATCATCAAAATAAACGAATGGCTCATGCATTTGCTGCAGACTGCAGGGACGATGTAAAATTCTGGTCCCCAGAGGCCATAGTTGCAGCATCTTTCTTGGCTCCAGGGGTATCAGCAGCAGGTGCTCATGACATTTTAAATAAGTTGGGATGTTGGCTTGCTAAGCAAACCAATGCCACCTCTTTGGCACTTTCTAGCCTTTTGCTTGATGTTGATTCTATTCGCCATGCAACGCTTCAAAAATAGAGCTGCAATTGATTTTCTTTTACTTAAATTCATCACAGCCATGGCCTTGTGCGAGGGCATGTGTTGTATGAATCTTTCTGATCATTCACAATCCATTCACTCCCAACTCTCTGAGTTGCGGAGGTTAACTGGAAACTTACAGGTAGAATCGGGCTTCGGTATTGATGAATGGCTCAAATCTTTAGGCCTGGGATCATGGTTATGCTCTATTTTTAAGGTTAGCATTATAGTGGGCATTATAGCTTTGTTAGTAGTATTAATTTTGCCGTGCTTTTGCATATGCCTACAGAACATGGTGCAAAAGATGATCTCTGCTGCATTTAATCAGACTATGCTTATTCAACAGAAAAATGGGGAAAATGTGGAGAGCTTTGTGGACAGTTGGCTAGCTGAGAAAGGCCACGTCGACATAATACCGTTGGTTAAGTTAGAAGGAGACAAGTCTAGGATTCAGCAGTCAGTGTCCAACCACTGACAAGGACATTGTGCCCTTGGTGCAACAACAGGATAGAGGAGAAGATCTTTTGCCAAAATATGAGGATAGTTTCAGCAGAATAACCACAAGAATGTAGAAGTAGTAACAGAATAGCGATAAGAATATAGAAGTAGGCGTAGTTGGCTGATAAGTAATTAACCAATATTGAGCTCAGCTTTGCAATATGTATGAGCTTCATTAACACCAATATAAATATGTGTGAACTATCAAAAAAGTTTGAGACTTGCTGATCACTCATATTGAGTGCCGCATTTCTTCCACCGATTTCCCACAAGAGGTGAGGCCCTGGCACAGGTTGCTGAGAGTAGCTGTGACTGCTCCATCCCTGTAAGTGTTCAAGGCCTGGTTGGACAGGGCTTGAAGCTACCTGCTGTAGTAGAACATGTCCCTGTCCATGACAAGGGAGTTTGAACTAGATGATGTTTAAGGTTCCTTCCAACCCAAAACATTGTAGGATTCTGTGATTCTGTGATTTGATGATTCGATGAAAGTTTCTTTTTCAGGGACCAAACACTTACTTTTAGGTCCAATACATGGATTTTTAGGGTCTAGTGACTCATGGCTGCTCTGCTGGGGGTGCAGCACCTGCCAGGATCCCACCCTGGCTTAGGGTCTCCATAGGCGGCAGCTTCCTGGTGGAGCTGTTAATGATCACCTTAGGGAGACAACACTGCTGTCTGGATTCTCTTTTAGGCATCTGTGACACCTTGAGCCTGGGAGGAAGGTAATCTGAAGGGTGAATCAGGGCTTTCCCACCCCCTTCTCATGCGAGGGCACCTGCAGCCACTTCTCCATGATCATGCACAGAGGGCTATGGAATATGTCCAAGGATGGAGCCTCCATGGGCTCACTCAGTAGTCTCTGCTGGTGCTCAGCACCCTTTACACTTCCCTTTCTGAACTGCAAGGGGTCCTTGCCAGCCTGTTTCTCCAGTCTGCCCAGGTCACTCAGGAACACCAGCACAGCCCCTGGCCTAAGCGCCACTCTTCCAGTTTGCTGTCATGTGCCAATTTTCTGAGTATGTCCTCTGCCCCAGAAGACAGACCATTAGTTGAAGAAGATGTTAACCAGGATCAATCCCAGTGCTGATTCCTGGGAGACAATGATTGTTCCTGGTACCACAATAGACTTGATGGCACTGAGCAGCACCCTCGGGGCCCAGCCATCTAGCCTTTTTCAATCCCTATCACTGTTGGCTTGTCCATTTCATGTCCTTTTGAGTGACTTGAACTCCATATTTAAAAAATAAGAGATTGCCAGTTGGGCACACGCAAGCATGCAGCTTTCAAAATCTCATTATACAAACATCCCACAGGGAGTATTTCCACTAATTGCCCCAAAACCTACAGAGAAGGAAACACTTTGTAAATAATATATCCAAGGCTAACAATTTGAGTTAATTCTGGCTTTGTCTTTTCTGTCTGTTTGTTCCAAATGAGTGCTTTCTCCTCCTCTTTGCTGACTGGTGGTAGTCTGTGATCTCTACAAACCGTCTGCGGAGATTATAACCCCGCTGTGGTGATCTCCCCTGCTCTCTCTGCCTTGGCAGGGATTGCTCCCAAGCAACACTGGGTGCAGTAGCCCTCTTGGAGCTAGCATTTGAGGATACTTCCGGTGTATCGTCCTTTGGGTCTTGGTCACAATGTGGAGGGCTTCTTCTCCACCAGCTCCTCCTCCTCACTGACTGGTGGTGGTCTATGATCTCCACAAACTGTCTGCAAAGATCATAGCCCTGCCGTGAGGACTCGCTTTGCTCTCTCTGTCTTGGCAAGTGTTGTACCCAAGCATCACTGGGCACAGGAGACCACTGACAGCTTCTGTTGAAGGGCCCTGAAGCTGTGCCATCCTTGACAGCATGGTCACGACCTGGAGGAGTACTTCTCTTTCTCTTCCTCCCTGTTGAGTTGTTGAAGTCAGTGCTGTTCATGAACCAGCTGCAGTGGTCATTGTCCCACTGCAGGGATCTTCTCTGGATCCTCTCCCTAGCACTTGTCCTCTGGCAGTCCATTGACATAGTCCTACCAGGTTGACCGTATGTCCCTGCAGAACCTGCCTGGTCATTGCTGGCCTC
This sequence comes from Agelaius tricolor, assembly GCF_023055355.1. Taxonomy (NCBI): domain Eukaryota; kingdom Metazoa; phylum Chordata; class Aves; order Passeriformes; family Icteridae; genus Agelaius; species Agelaius tricolor. The sequence continues at coordinate 5,958,905 of NW_027269293.1, read as the reverse complement.
CCACTGACTGAGGAAGGAATGGGCATAGGATGGTATCAGAGAGGAAGCCACCATTCCTCCCATTTTCAAATCAGAGCATCTGGAGGGAAAAAAAAAGTGATCTCTGTTTAAGACCTTCCTTGCAGGCCCCTCTGGGATTCAGTCATTTTCTAGGAGTGGTTTCTACAGCAGAGAAAAGGTTTCACCAAGGTCACCAATGGAAAACTTGAGGACTTGTTCTAACAGGGGCAGACCTAGTGGGAAGATCCCCATCATCTCTACATCTCTATTCTCCCTACAGCCTCCATTTCACAGAATCCTAGAAAGGTTTGGGCTGGACTACCAAACCAAACTACCATCTAGTTCCACCTCCCCCTACCATGAGCAGGGACATCTACATGTTGCTCCAGCCTCCATCAAGCCTTGAACACTTCCAGGAATGGGGCAGCCACACTTTAGAGAAGCTCGTAGACAACTTCTGCCAGTGCCTCACCATCCTTACAGGCAAGAATTTCTTTGTAATAACTAATCTAAATCTCTCTTTCACTTTGAAATGGTTACCTCTTGTCCTATCACTGCATTCCCTGATAAAGAATCCCTCTCCAGCTTTTCTGGAGTCCCCTTTAAGTCCTCTCAACATGACCTAGTTTCAGAGAGCACACAAGAAGCAGCTTACACAGGCCAGCACCCTAAAGCCCAGCAAGAGAAGGACTATATGATGTAGTTCAGAATTCACAGCACTGAAGTAAGCAGGGAAGAATTGTCTCCTATGACAGAAACACCCACAAGGATGAGAAGAAAAAGACCAAAGCCAGGAAAAGGAAACATATTCTGTACACATGACCCTGGTTATTACCTGGCATAGAACAGCAAATAGGCTTGCTGCCTGAGAACTGCATGGATGCCACAATTATCCACAGACTCATCATCCATCTTGTACCATTGTCCATTGCTGGCCTGCAAAGAAAGTCATCCATTTCTGGAAAGGAACTGCAGATTTTCTCCACAACACCGGAGAGAGAGAGCGGCTAAACAAAGAGTACACCAAAACAAATCCAAATCAGCCCTAAAAGAGACCTTCTTTCCCAAAAGCCTCGAATACCTGTAACACTGACAAGGAAGTTTGTTTTCTCAGCATGTTACTTTATTAAGATAGAAGTTGCTCTTTACCTTTGTATAGCAGAAGAAGTGTCCATCAAGACAGGTGTCACCACTGTGCACCACAAGAGCATATAAGGAGTAGAGGAGGGGCTCTCCAGCTGTGTCAGACATGTATGGCCGAAGATCCAAGTACTCAGGATACTCAACAATCTACAAAAAGACCAAGTGGGCTCAGAAATTATCCCGAACTACCACATGGAATACTTCAGTACATAATGGTTTGGGGAGCAGGAAACTGTTCTCAGCCAAAGCAGTTCTGTTGGAGCAGAGTCCAGGTCTTCTCATAGGAATTCTCCTCTACCAGTAACAGAACACAAAAGCCCCAACATGAGCAGCTTCTGAAAGTGTACTGCTTTGGGAAATCTCCTGCTTCAAAGGTAAAGTTGCACTGCAGTTGCATACACACCTTGCTGATCTTCCTGCCTGTGTGATCAGCAGCCCTTTCCAGGCACACTGTGAAGACCTTGGGCACACGATGGACTGTAACCCTCTTAGAGGCTGTTACCTTCTTCTCACACCTTGAAACCAAGCAGAGCCAAGTGCTGAAATGCACCCTATCTTTGCCCAACAAGACCAGAGAAACTTTTGTGTCTCACATATCCTTACAGTATATTAAGGCTATTCCATGCCATAATGTCACAAAGAAAAATCCATTATCATCCTTTAAACCTCCACGAGAAGATGATTCCGCTCAATGACATGCAGCTTTCCCACACAGAATCAAGTGTTAATAAGTTGTTAGAAATCATCTTACTTGCTACATTTGAGGCAGTATTTTCCATCCAGATTCTTGGGTGTCACAAAGTTCTCCAGAGCTTTGGTAAGGGATGAGGGTGCCTGGAGAAGTGACAAAGGAGCCACTGAGCTGTGGGAAATGCCCATGCCTAAACACTTCCAAGGAGTCAACAAGAAGATGCAGGCCGATGATGCTGAGGAGACCCAACATGACCCTGCAGGTTGTGGAAGGAAGAAAGGAGGGAGGGAATGGAGGGTAGGGGGGAGAAAGGGAGGGAGGGAGGCTGAACATTTCCTTTTTGTCCCAGGAGTTGCTGAGGCCATCAAGAGCTTCCTCTGTAGAATGGGGAGATGAGTGCCATGGTCTCTGCAGAAGGAGGTGCATTCTCCTTACCACCCACCACCAAGCTCCCTTGTGCTCACAGGATCCATTGTTAAGACAAATGCTTTGGATCTGAAAAACTGCAGGGGCCTTGGGATGTCTTGAAGCACAACTGCAAGCCATCTTACTTTGATATCCAAAAGGACATGCAGGAAGGCCTTGTAGGAATCAGAAACTGCTTGGCACCTCAAGCATCTGACTGGAAGGAAAATCAAAATGCTGAGTGAAGAAGTTAAATGATGGTGACAGCTTATGCTCATGGTACCAATTATGCCAGTTACAGGACCAGCCATTTTTCACAGACAGACAGAAAGGTGAAAACAATGCCAAGGAGATCAATAGATGTGGAAACATTACCTCTGGATTTCAGAAAACCCCCAAATATTTGATGGATGATAGTAGTTGTTTGAGAAGAGATGTCCACACTGGAAATAAATGGCAAGGCAGTTATCCCCTCCTCCAAGAGTTTAGCTTGGAAAGCCCTGGGCATAGGTTTTCCTTGATGGGAACACATCCAAGGAGTCCAGTGGGCTTGGGAACATGGAAAAGATAATTTACTTATGCTTACTCACTGCTTCCACTCAGACAAGCTCTCTGCATGGCCTCAAGAGCACAGCATAAGAACTCATAGGCATCTCCAGCCATGTCAGGCTCAAATTCTTCTCCTATGACTAAGAAAGAATTTAGTAGTTCTCACCTACAAAAAAGGGAGAGAACCTATCAAAGCATCTGAAATTACTTACATTTGAGGTCCCTGACAACAGCCCTAGGCCAGATGACATTGGCTGAAGAGCGCAGGACTTTCCTAACGTGTGCTTCCATGATGCACATCATGCAGAAGCCTTGCCGATGACCTGAAGAGGGAGGGAGGGAGGGAGGGAGGGAGGGAGGAAAGCTCCTCAGGTTAGCACATAATCCCTAGCACTGGGAAACCTAATGAAGATCTTGAAGTTCTAAGAATAATCTTCACTCCTCTTCTCCCAACCTGATAATGTCACAGAATCATAGAATCACAGAATCACTAGGTTGGAAGAGACCCTTCGAGATCATTGAGTCCAACCCATGCCCTAACATCACCTCAACTAACCATAGCACTGAGTACCACATCCAGTCTGTTTTTTAAACACATCCAGGAATGGTCACTCCACCACCTCCCCAGGCAGGCCATTCCAGAACTTTATTACTCTTTCTGTAAAAAACTTTTTCTTAATATCCAACCTATATTTCCCTTGGTGCAGCTTGAGACTGTGTCCTCTGGTTCTGTCAGCTGTTGCCTGGGAAAGGAAATCAATGGCCATCTGACTCACACCCACCCTTCAGCTGTAGAGAGTGATAAGGTCCCCTCTGAGTCTCCTTTTCTCCAGGCTAAAAAACCCCAGCTCCCTCAGTTGTTCCTCATAGGGCTTGTGTTCCAAGCCCCTCATCAGCCTTCTTGCCCTTCTCTGGACGTGCTCAAGCATCTCAACATCCTTCCTAAACTGAGGGGCCCATCACTGGACACAGCACTCAAGGTTTGGCCTCACCAGTGCCGAGTACAGGGGAAGAATGACCTCCCTGCTCCTGCTGGCCACACTATTCCTGATACAGGCCAGGAGCCATTGGCCTTCTTGACCACCAGGGCACACTACTGGCTCATGTTCAGTCAGCTGTTGACCAGTACCTCCAGGTCTCTTTCCACCTGAGCAGTGTCCAGCCCCTCTGTCCCCAGCCTATAATGTTGCTGAGAGTTATTCTGGCCAAAATGCAAGATGGCACTTGGACTTATTACATTTCATCTTATTGAACTCTGCCCATCTTTCCAACCATTCCAACTGTTTCTAACAAGCCCAGGACATTTTAGTGTAGGGAAAACATTCTTCAGATTTGTCACAAGTTTTTGGTGCAATAAGCCAAGAAGGTTTAACTTGCAGGGACAGAGATACCAGGCAAGAAAAAGGTGTCTTCCTGAAGAGGGACACACATCTTGTGTCATCTGTGGACACACACAATGGAACAATGGCTTCTTCTTTGAACACAAGCTCATGGGGCTGACAAAGGGCTTTTGTCCACCTAAATACAGTTCCCGGTTCTGTAATCCTTAGGATGTGCTCCAGAGATTTACAAGGAAATATTCCTGAAAGTACTCACACAACTGACTGTGGTCACGAGACAGCAGGTAGTTGGCCAGAGGGGGTGTATATGTCAGGCACTGCAGGATGACATTGATGTAGCAAGTACTGCCCAGGTTGCAGAGTCCTGCTCCAGGTCTCTGTCTTTGCTGCCAGTCCATGCAAATCTCCTCTGGGGGAAAGAGGATCCTTTGTGGCAGAGCCATTCCCTCAGCAATGCCTGCCGCTGCAGGGAAATTATATTTGATGAGATATGACAATATTGTTGCTTGAAAGCACATTCAAATGTTGAGTTGTCTACAGGAGCACCAAGGACAACAACTCTAACTGTCATCACAGAAACACTAGGGAAAGCCTAACAGGCCGTTAACATCTACAGGAATGGAAACAGTTTTGGAAAGCAGTCTGTTCCCCTGCTTAGTCTGCCAGAAGTCCAACAAACTCCCACTCTGATTTCTGGACCTCAGGCTACCTTTCTTCCCCTCTAGACTCTTGGATTATCAGTTCCTTTTTCCTCATTGTAATGTGAAAAGAACAAGCAAGTACCTATGGATGTCAGGTCTTTCTATGAGCAATGTCCTCTTTCAAAGTCTTGTGCACTAGTGACAGAGTGACCAAATACATTTTCCTGTGTCTAACCAAAATCACCTGGGTCAGTCTGGCTGCTTTCAGGAAACACTAGTTTCACTCTAGTTTGTTAGTGTACTGACACTCAGGAATGAATGAAGCACCAGCCATGTTGTCTGTGGGCATTCACAAAGTTCAAGGCTGCTGGAAAAACTGTTACAGAAATTATTTCCTGTTGCAGCTGTTGCTCCTCTCAGGAACAGATGGAAAAGTTGTAGCTGACAAAGGATCTAGATCCTCCTCCAGAAAGATCAGATCAGAACTAAACCGGTCTCCTGTTGAAAAAGAAAATAAGTGTAACTTGAAAATTAAAAAACCTAAAATGTGACCCACAGAACAGCTTTAACTGTCAGGATCATTTTGTTGGTGCTTGTAGACCCTGCCAAAGACAGACAATGCTTGAAAAAATGCAGACATGCAAGTAGCAAAGAAAGGAGCTGAGTTATCCTGAAGACCAGCTCAACCTTTGCTGGTCTGCTCCTCAGGATGCCAAGCATTGGGCAGGTGAGGTCACAATGGCTGGACAGGTGCCACATATCTTCCCCTTTGTGACACGAGGCTGCATGAGGACATTTCCTGTTGTGCCCACAGAACCCTATGGCTACCACAACCCAGGCACCTCTCACAAATGGAAGTCACTGGACTTTGCCTGTCAAAGAGTTCACCCACCAGCCAAGCTCCTGTCTCTTCCTGGAGCTGCAGCAGCTGGAGGAATTAAAGGCTGCTGAGAGCTATGAGCCCGGTCACTGCTTTGGCTGGCACACTCGCAGTGCTGGAAGTTTCTTTTCCATTCTTCCCTGGTACTGCAATGTGTCCATGTGACCTGTGTAGCAAATCACCTAGGCTCTTAGGGTTCATTTCCAATGAATTTTCTCTACCCTTAAGGTCAGCCTCAAGCTGACCCTGAATTAGAAATACCAAATAAACATCTTCAGAAACTGCTTGGGTGGACCTTCGATGGCTGCTAAGCACCCACTCAGCTTCTCCATTACCCTGGCCTGCTCATCCTTGCTGGCTTTTTAGCAACAGAATTCTTTGGAATCCACCTCTCAGGAGAATGTGTTAGAATCCAAAGCCTCATTTTAGGCTCACTGAAGGCTCAAAGCCTTATGTTCTTGATGCCCAAAGTCTCATTTGGAAGCTAAACCAAATTATTTCTAGGGTGCAAAACCCCATTTTTAAGGCTATTCCTTTAGTATCCATATATTTTTGTCCTGTTTTTAGGAACTACAATTTCATTTTCAGGGTCCAAAAGGTCCTGGGTCAAGTCCAAACTGACCTTGTTTAGGCAAAAACCCTACAACTCATCTGAAGGGCTCAGAGCATCATTTTGAAGGCTCCAAGTCCTTTTTGGAAGGTCCAAAGCTTCATCTGCAGGGTCCAGAGACTCATTTGTTTTAGTCCCAGAGAGGACATCTGTGGAAGCTAAAAAGAGGATTTGGACTGCAGAAATATCTTTTGGACTTTCTAAAGAAGGCTTTGGACTCCACAGATGAGCCTTCACCCTACAAATGAAAATTTGGACCTTCCAAATCAGGTCCCACAGGCAATAAAAGATAATATGAAACAGGTTGGAAGCTCAGAAATTATGGTTGTGGCCCTAAAATGGAGGCTTTAGGCATGAAAAAATTAATAGGTAAGATGGTACCAAAGACCCTTTAGAACCTATTCTTATTCTTCTCCACCACCAAGAAGTGAAGCTGTAGGCTGTCATGGGGAGCTAAATACCAGAAATAGCTTTCTGTCCTATTACCTTTTGTGTGGAAGCAATCCCTGAACATGTTCAGTTTTGGATGTGCTCTCCTAAAAGTACAGCAGGGCCTTTTAAGGTGGGTCTCTTGCTCTCTGAGGAGAGCACAGCCTGCAGTTCCTCTTGCTCTCCTCAGAGAGGACAGCAAAAGGAACTGCAGGCTATGCTCCAGGGCTATGGGATTCCTCACATCTCTGTGCAGACGAGAAGGATATGGGTGTTGTCCTGCCTTGTACAGCAAGAGCTGTTGTTGGATGTAGCTAGACACTGTGTCTCAGACAGCCATTCACTCTGGAAAGGAGAGGAAAGCCAGACTGTGCTCTGCATCTGCTGGCTCTCAACTCTCCCAGTACCCGTGGGCTGTGGGGCATTGGCAGATGTGCCACTGTTGTCTGCAGCCTTGGACAGAGACACCCACAGGAGAACTGCTGTGTACCACAATGCTGCATGGGTCCCGGCCACAGTCCTGTGGTGTCTGCAGATGTCTGTACCTCAAGGGGTGATGCTGGGCATCATGAAGGTGAGCTCCAGCCTCTTCCAGAAGCCCTTCTTGGTCTGCTTCATGCTAGTGAGTTGATCCTTAGTGGAGAAAGCCCTGGCAACCTCTAAAATCTGCAGCTCCCTGTCTCAAGAGTCAAAGCTGGTACGAAGAAATTTTTCAGCTTGCCAAAAAACCTGTAGAAGATGAGCCACCCGCAGACAGACTGTTGTAGCTGACATGCATCCCACTGTTGTTAGTGTTCAGAAACACATAATCACAGAATGATTATATGCAGGTGCTTTTATTGAAGAGCTCCAGGTGTCAGGGGTACAGACCCAAATCTGACTCCGACATGGGTTCAGGATGAACACGTTTTTATACCCTTATAGTTATATAACTACATATTAATTATTAAACTTATATTGTTCTATTGTATACATTGATTTCATCCAAGCATGGATTTTTGTAATTTCCATCAAACCCCCCAACATTGTTTCTCATTATTCTTGTTACAATTAAACAATAATTATATCCAATTACCAAACAATCATCGCATTTAACAATCATCTCATTTATCATAGTCATTAAATGCAGTTTCGCATGATCCACTAAAGTCTAACATTTTCCCAGGGCCTACCCTAACATTTTCCCAGGGCCTAGGAGGCCCGACCTTTCTTTCTAACCCCCCTGATTACCACATGATTTTAGAAACATTTTATCCCTATGCTATCAGTGTGACTCAGGGAACACCCACATCATCACAGAGAAGGAAGGATGAGCACTCTCACCCCCTCCCTGCCCTTCCCTGCTCCATAGTGACTCGGGACCTAATTTACTCATAAGCGCATGAGGAAATCAGTCTTTAGAATTTAGTCTGCAATTTGGCCATCTCCAGTCCTTCTTTTAAGATTTCAAAGAGGGGCTTTGATCCCCAACGTTGAGGCTTTGGAAAACTAAAAAGGAAGATTTGGGGGCAAAAATGAGCCTTTGGACTCACAAATCAGTCTTTGGACCTTGAGCCTTAAAAATAATGCTTTGGGACTCTCTAAATATGTCTTTGAACGCTAAAAGCATAAACCTTGGCAGTTATGAATTGCTTTTTAGAAATTTAGCAAATTTTAGCAATCTTACATTCTAAAATTGTGGATTTAGACTTTAAATTGACTATTTGTTCTCCCAAAAACAGGTTCTGGTGATTTAAAATGTAAGTGGTTCTCCCTCTTTGTGTGGATTGAGTCATAAAAATAGTGTTTGTGCCTGAAAAACTCAGGGTTAAATCTGAAAAATAATCATTTGGACCTTGAAAATGTGGTGTGGGATCTAATTTTTTAAATTTTTTGTTTGTTTGTTTGTTTGTCCTTGGGATTCAGATTAAGATTCTGACCCTAATAATGAAGGGCCTGGAACTAAGTTATCCCTGTGCTATAGACACTGTTCTTGGCACAAATCCAAAACATAGGCCCCATAAAAGATATTATGAAGAAATTTAACTTAATTACAGGCCACACTAATATGTCTTATGTTAGAAATAAAAGTGTGTTTTCTATTCCTATCGGTAAGGGATGGGGCAGTGTTCTGATAATTTCTGTTAATTAAATAACATTTTTCTGTTAATTGGGCAATTTTCTTTATCTCTTTTACAACCAATCCTCCCTCTGGGGAGATATCTTCTGTTATTAGTCCATTGAGTCTCACTGCTTGACTGATAAAATTATGTCATCCCATTGTGAAAAGCTCTGCCCAGAGGGAGGAGCCAACCATTCCTACCTAGATATAATCAGAGAAGACCACAAATAGCCTTTTCCCACTAGATTCCCAAAAGAGCAGCTTTCTTCTCTACTGGGTTCCCAGAGGAAGACCAGGCCCATCTAAACCACCACAAGACCTTCAGAAGAAAATTACAGCCTTCTATAGGATCACTCTTCAAGAGAACCACATCTGCTACTCCAGGAGGACTGTAGCCACCATATAATAAGACTGCTATAAGCACCCTGACCCACAGGGTGTCAGGTTGTATTCTGACTCTGAGAGTGGGGTGTTTTTTGTTTGTTTGTTTGTACTTTTGCATTTGTTTTGTTTTGTTTTGTTTTGTTTTCCTAGTAAAGGACTGTCATTCTTATTTCCATATCTTTGCCTGAGAGCCTTTTAATTTCAAAATTACAACTATTCAGAGGGAGGGGGTTTACATTTTCCATTTCAGGGGAGGCTCCTGACTTCCTTAGCAGACACCTGTCTTTTCAAACCATAGACATCGTACTACTGTTCCCCATAATCCCTTAGGTCCCTTTAGGAAACTAATAGGACTCACTTAAGGATGGATCTTGTTCACATAGTTTGCCAGTTGACAACCCTCTACAGCTAGTATGCAAAAGCCTCAGGTATGGGGTTTAAGAATACATGCCATATACTCCAGACCCTTGCCTCCCCAAAATGTAAGAAATGCTAGAACACTGACAATCCAACTCTTCTGAGATAGGAACAAATTATAGCCTTATTTTTAATAATAAATATTTACTACACTGTGTACCTGTAGTTACCAAAATGGAGTAAAAGCAAACACAAACAACAAGCAATGTCTTTCATGTAGCGTGTCCTGGGTAACCCAAAATGTTATTGCCGTCTGTATCGATCTGTGCCAAAAAATCTTTACTGCCTCTTTAAGAGCCTGCGGGCTGGAACAGGGGCTGGGGCTGGACAGTGCCTGGATTATTTGAAGTCAGAGCGCACAGGAGGAGCTCTGTCTCTCACCTCGTGCTTTGCCGCTCGGTTTTTTCTTGCTGCTTGTCAGTAGTCACAACAGTAGCAAATCAAGAAGCTCCGTTTCCCAATCAAAAAGTGTTTCAAAGTAAATTTTGCAACACCTCCCTGCAGTCACAGCCGCATGCTCAGAGGAGTGGAGCGGCCCCTCTCAGTCCACCGCAGCCTCCAGCAGCGCCCAGATGACACGAGCAGACATAGAGAAGCACCAGCCCAGCTGCCTTGCCTTGCCTTGCTGTGCCGAGAGGAGAAATCCCTCCAGGAGTTCTAGCCCTTGAGTATCGGACCCCAGAAGGTGCCGGCCACCTTCGCCAATGGAGCTGCCACTGCCGGAGAGATAAGAGGGATGGCTACCACAATTTCCCTTTGTCTCTACACACGTGTTCAGCTGTGGAGGCCACCATCTGGGGCAAGGGATCACTCTGGCATTTTGAGTTTCTTTGTTCCTAGGAGTCCCTGAGACTTCAGCAACTTTGTAATAGTGACTATTACTGTTAATTTTTGCCAGTTGCTGTTTCACCTGGTAGTAGACTGTTATTTTTTCACTTAGTGTACCTGCTTGTATTCATTTCTCCTATTGGTGGAAAGGGATTGATAAAAACCATAAGGGCAAGAAGCCATTTGAGGGTCATCCACCTCTTAAATTGTCTTAAACCAAGACATAAAGGAAACAGAATCTCAACTTGGCTCTTATAAAAATCAACTTCAAGACCAAACCCAATAGAATTGTGCAGAAAAATTCACAATGCCAGAGGTTTATGTCCAAAAAGGGGACAGAGGATTCCTGTAATTTTATTTGAATAAAGGGAGAGGCCATGAGGTATTTCCCTGGGGTCTCTCAAATTACTGGAGGATGAAACCTCCTTTTAATCCTATTTTCCTGGCCATATCACCCTCTCTCTTTCCACATTGGCTGTGGTACTCAAGGGGTATGGATTTCTTGAATTGCTTAGTACAGGACCCCCTTAACCTATTACACCACCCACCCCACCCCCTGTTCTTTTGTTCATCATCTTAAAATTCAGGAACTTAACATGGCCTTGGTTGAGCAACATTTCCTTGTAAAATGGTAACATTCCTTTCTTACCTATTAGTCTCTGGTTTTACTGACAAGCAGGCTTACACAGACTCTTACTAAAGACACACTCATTACTTTCAGAATCATCTTAAAAGTCACCATTTTTAAAGTTTGAACCACATAAAAATGTAAGTTTTGAGAGGAAAGATGTGTGCTAATGTCTTTACAAATAGATTGGTGGGTGAAGGTTATGAGTGTTAATGTCCTTCAAATGGGCCCCAATGTTTCTACTGACTTTGGCTGCAGGTTTGTTACCGGGCCCTGACAGTTTGGCTCCTGAATAGACAAGGGTCTGAACTTCTGAACTTTGGTGTAAAACGACAGGTTCAAGAGGAGATATGTGGTAGGCGGTTCCGGAAGGCTGTGCCTTCCTAGTACCTCAGCCAATAGGGAAAGGAAGAGGGCAACATGTGGCTGGGAGATTAGGAAAAAAGGGAGGCTGCGTCTTCTGAAACCTCAGGAGAGAAAAGGTCAGTGGGTGTGTGTTGAGGACTTTTTTGCAGGCTGAGGAGTTCTTGCAAGACAATGGCCAAATTCAGCCAATGCACAACCCAGCCTGCTTGTAATAATGGACAATGGACATGTTCACAAACAATGGATAACGGGCATAGTCAGAAATGGGGTCGGTATATCCTTGAGAAAGATACAAGAAGAAGAGTCATCAAGACTCAGCAAGTTTGTCAGCAAGCTTGAGAAAGTGAGAAAAAAGAGAAGCCATGCGTGGGCCAGGTGACCACAGCAAGATGCATGAAAAATTGGATTATCCAATCAGCATTCTATTTTAGATGCATGAACAGCTAGGATTAACCAATCATGTGTTAGCTAGGGACACGTGGACAGTAGAAACTTATTATAAATATAGCCCTTTTAGGGATAATAAGTTTGGCTTCACTGGATCATATTGATTTTGGCGTGATCTCCCTGAACCTCCGCTCCCTGCAGGTGTGTGCCCCAGTGGACTCTCTCCCTTTATTCAAAAAAAGTTGAAGGACCCCTCTATCTCCTTTTTGAACATAAACATCTGGCATTTTGTGCATTCTCCTGACAACTGAAGGCTTGGTTCAGGATCCTTCCACTCTCTGGGTCCAGCACGTGGCAAGAAGAGCTGGAGGCGTGCCTCACCCAGTTTTGGTAATCAGCTTCCTTCGGCACTGGCTGGCTGGCACCAGCTGGCTAGCACCGGGCAATAGATTAGGTATCCAAGATTGTCCACAAGATAGACAAGAGGCATACCAGAGGGTCCATGAAGGGGTCTTTAGGGAGCGGTGAACCAGGGAGGGTCCATGAAGAGTCCATAGGAAAGGACATGGATTTATTGCCCCCTGGAGGGGGCAATAAAGGAGAGTCAAGAAGGGTCTTGGCAAATCTCACCAGTAGGTAGTACTTTGGGGTGTGATAAACACATATTATAGTTTTGGCTTTTGCGAACAATAAACTGGATGCTATGTGCTGTGCATTATAATATAATGTTAACTGTTGCAGAAGTAGCTATAATTGTGAAATAATAACGAATTATTTTACTTTCTTAAATAACTGACAATAATTAAAATAACTCAGACATATTTGTGAAGTTGATTTATATTTGTGATGTTGATTTAGAGTACTTGTGGTTAACTTGTGATGACTGAAATAGCTAATCTGTCTGCATGGTCAGATAACATTTGACGAATGGGCATGATGAGGACCCCTGCTGCTGACACTTTGACTATCAATAGCTGTCACCTGCTGAAACCACGGAACAGGGGGCCGTTGTGAGGAGGTGACAAACGACCTTCAAAACCACATCCCAGAATACTGCACATGCTCCAAAAAGGCGGACCAGAGGAAGGACCATGCTAAAAAATTCCTGGAACCTGTAAATTAGTTCAAAGAAATGTTTGAATATGTATAGTCATTTATGAATATGCATTGGACTGATGCAATGGAAAGGGTATATAAGAAGAGTTGCTATGGTTAGCCAGTGTGCCTCTGGCTACAGCTACACACCCAGCACTGTTATGTTTGATTTATTATTTTGTCCCCTATTGTCCATTATCGAAAAAAGGGTCTCGACTATAGGGCTGAGAATCCCAAAATACCTCTGAAGGGTCCTTTAGGAGAATATTGAGATGGTTTGCACATTTTCCCAGAAGTAGGTACAAGGACATGGGTGCCCAGAGTGAGTAATATGGTGTATGCCCAGAGGGGGCAATATGGGGAACATGGATGCGTTTTGCGGAGATAAACAAAACTCCACAACTTTTGGGAAAGTTGTAAAGCCGCTATGTTTATTACAGCACTGGACACATGTGGGAATCATTCCCCTAAAATGACATGTATACTTCTGGGAACTTCAGGTCCCTTTTTATCCCCCTCTCAGATACATATGCATACAATTCCACAATAGGTTCATACCTATTCATTTTTACAAATTTCGTGTGACATTTGCCGCTAGTTCTTCTTTATCAGAAAGAATTCCTAGGTCAGGTTGACCTGCTTTCACAGGAGTCTCAGTCTCACTTAGCACCCCCTGTCTCTCCCCGCGCCCCCCCCCCTTTCCTCTCTTATCTCTGTCCTTCACTGAAGCAGTTTCTCTGAGCTTAGGCTTTTGCAGTCAGGCTAAATAGCTATGTTTTCAAACCACAGACTCAACTCAAATATGTACATTTCACCTAAATCAAAATGGATTTCTACTCTGGAGAATTTCTACTCTGTCTCAGATGGCCAGAGGAGACAATAAGAGTCACCAAGAAAGGGTCTTGGCAACCCACGCCCAGAGGAAGCAATACAATGTTAGTTTGGGAAAGGGTTGGTTGAAGGGGAATATGGAGAAATATGGTTAAGGCAAACAGCAGAGGGAGGATATGTGATAGGCAAAGAACAGTGAGGACTGGGAAGTTGTCTGCCTTGTCTTCAAAATCTGTGGTCTAATACAGGGCCAGCTGCAAGTCTTTTCCATTCCCGGCTTCCAGGAGAGGGAAAGCAGGCAGGTATTGTTTCTACCCACCCCTTCCTGGGTCATTATGGAGCCAGAGTGGAGGATTTGGGTTTGTCTGCTTGCTATTCTGGACTTGAGGGTGTTTCTGTCTGAAGCTAAGTATGACCAGCAGCATGGGCTGGGGGCCTCTGGGGGAGGCATGGGACCAAGCCGAGGCTGTGGGACAGCTGGGGCGCAGCTCCAGGAGGTGCCCAAAGCCACTACCCCCGTGGGCAGGGGCTGCAGTGAACCCCTGGACCCATGAGGCTGCAGGACGCCCTGTGGTAGAGAAAGCCACTGTAAAATTTTTCTGCTTTCTGGCTGCAGAGGTGGCTTGGAATGTCCAAAAGGAAGGCCCAGGTCATGGAGAGAAAGGTTGAATGTTTAGGGCATATTTTGACTTAATGCTTGTGGCGCGTTGGCTCAGAGGGGGTCCAGAGTTGCCCATGTGAGAAATGACACTCACTTTCAAAAAAATTTAAAAGGTTTATTGAAACTTTATCAAAAATACAACAGAAGACTGAATAAAGAAAAGAAAAGAAAAGAAAAGAAAAGAAAAGAAAAGAAAAGAAAAGAAAAGAAAAGAAAAGAAAAGAAAAAAGAAAAGAAAAGAATACAGTGCCAGGAGCAACAGATTCAGCCACCATGTGCTGGTCTACACAATGGATGTTCCACCCTTTATACCTCTAGCCCCTCCCAAAATCTTGTCAATCAACTCCTTCTTCAATGTCCAGTGGGGGGAGATGACTTTCTTAAATCTTGATTTGAGGTCAGGTACCACCATAGCATGAAGCTATCCCTCCCAAATGACCTGACTACTAAGGCTATCCCATGATAACAATGCAAGGGGGAAGGGAAACATTACTATACATCTACAAAATTTCTCTTAACATATACTTAATATTCGCTCTTTAATTCTGAGAGTCAGCCATCGCATTACTCATCTACAACACCCAGGACTGAAGGGGAACTGTGACAATTTTTAGGATTACAGGGTATTGTAAGAAAATTAAAAGAGAGGTTGATTATTGCCCCAGCTTTAGCTCTCCCAGGCCCCAAAAAGGAATTGGAATTTTATATGGACTGGTTGCAAAGACTGATTTCTCCTGTGTGAATTATTAATGAATGTGGAAATACTCTTTGGAAATACAGCTTTTCTGGAGGTCTCATGCCCAGACTTAGGGATGGTGAAGAAATTTGCTGAGCAGAGAAAATGCATTGGCTATTTCTACTCAGTTTAGGTTATGCTGAAGGTACCCAGAATAATAAGCAATGTGGTCCTCTGGTACAGGGCTGTGCCAAAGGAATTCTAGTGCAAAAATATTTGCAAAGCAAGGGGGTGGCCCCACTGTTTGCTCTAATGGTAACTGAGGCTCTGTTGTCTGCAGAGTTGGGCAGCCACAGCTTTGATGATAACTGAATGCAGGTGCAGGATTGTTAAAGTCTGGCACCAAGTTCTGGGTGGATGACTGGCACTAGGCTGTTTCAGTGTGAAATGGAACAGGAGGATTTAGACTTGAGAACCCAGCCTCCTGTTAAACTGGTCCCGAGAAAGGAGCCTTAAAGGAAACTTGTCTCTGTATCCAGGTAACAGATCTCCAGACTCAAGCTAGGGAACATTTAGAGGACCCCTCTGGCAAATGGGGAAAAAGTGTTTTATGAACGGATCTTCAAGGATAGTAGGAGGAAAACGAGTTATCTGATATACCATAGTAAAGGGGAGGGAATTGCAAGACGCGGGGGAAGGTACCATGCACATAAGCAGCACGAAGCGCAAAATTGTATGCCTTAATAAAAGCTGGCAAAGTGTATCAAGAAAAGGTGGTGACTATATTTACAGATTCCAAATATGCATGTGCGATGGTACATGCATTTGGAAAGCTGGGAGGAAAGAGGTTTATTAACCTTCAAGGAAAGACATTTGTTCATCAGACCTCAATTACGCGCCTGTTTGAGGTGGTAAATTTACCAAAAGAGGTAGAAATAAAACATGTTAGGGGACATCAGGCAGATAGCTCAGAAGAGACAATAGGTAATCAACAGGCCAATGGAGATGTTCAGAAAGCAGCACTTCTGCCAGAGGTCACTGGGATCCACCCTTTGCTTCCTTGTGACTCAGCTGCTGCCAGGGGGAGGGGGGAAGTGGTGGTGGTAGTGCTGTCTTTTCCACCAGAGGAGTTTGGAGATAAATAAAGTTGGTGGGGCAGAGGAAAGAGGAGAGAATTGAGTTACAAAACACAGTAAACAGTAGATGCCAGGAGACTTGACCCTGCAAATATTGGGATGACTTTCAAGGATTGGTAGAGACATTCTTCAAGATGAACTGCTTTGGATCTTTTTGTTTTAGCGAAACAAGCTACTGAGGGGTGCCTAGCTAACGTTAAGAGTGAAGACTACAAAGGAGATTGCAATGCAGGGAAATGACCTTGAGCTATATGTCCTTTCCAGAGATGTTGGGTGTATTTTGCTGAGATGCCTTGGGTGAGAGGACTTAAATATCCTCTAGTAGTAGTATGCTGGCTGGCAGAGCGGCCAGAGGAGCTTCTAGTTGTGAAAAACACCAATCACTTGTGTTAAAATTTTAGAAGTTTAATAGTAATAAAGTAGTAATAAAAATTAGGACAATAATAATTTGGACAATCAAAGTTAGGACGATAAAAGACAATAAAAACCAAAGAACTATGGACATCTGGGTGCTTTGCTCTGCCACAAAGGACGTTTTGCTAACAAAGGATTATCCCTTAAAAGCAATAGCCTGTTGCATATTCATACATTTCATACATGATGCAAACATTCTTTTCAAAACTAAGGGTGTTTCTGCTTAATGTCTACTTCCCCCCCTCATCTTGTAAATCAATCACCTTGGTCTCTTGAAGTCTGAGTTGTCCCAGTAAGGAGGCAATAATTCTTCTCTTGAAATCTTGGTGTCTGTTTGCTGTTATTTCTATGTGAAGAATTTCTTGATTATCTTATCCGTTCTTTGAGTTAGTTACAAAAAGTATCTTAATCACATAGTTTCTATTTTAATATTATGCTATAGCCTAAAACTATATTTACCACACTACTTAAAAAGATTCATACAGCATAACTTTCCAACATAACACATATAGTATTCATTTTAATATTTGTGAAGAGCCAATCATATAATATGCAATTTTCACACAAAGTTGAAGGACTCCTTTGTCTCATTTTTGGACATCAACCTCTGGCATTTGTGCATTTTCCTACTGGTTAACTTTGGGACAGTTACATTAAAATCTACCCCATGACAACAAAAATTAGCAGGAAAGAGTCTGAATGCTTATGTACATTACTATCCATAATAAAACACAACATTGGGACTATCTTCAGTTAAAAAGCCACAGAAAAAAAAAGTCCTTAATCCAGGTCCTGCAATACCCTGTTAATTCTAAAAATTGCTACAGCTCCCCTTCAGTCCTGGGCAACCTCCAAGGTTCCCTGGACCCTCTCTGGGACAACATACTGCAAGCATTCAGTCAAAATATGCCCTAAAACATTCAATGTTTCTCTCCATCACTTCTTCCTTCCTTTCTGTGGTGGGTTCAGTGCTGGCCAAATGCCAGTGCACCCACTAGAATATACTCATTTCCCACTGTGAGATACGATTAGGAGGAAGGCAAAGCAGGCTCAAACCTTTAAAAGTGTATAAAGAAAACTTGATTAACAGAAACAAAAAAAAATAAGAATCAGAATAAAATCTTCAGAACACTTCTTCTCCCCTCACCAACACTCTTCTTTTCTTCCCATTGACAATGTAAAAACACAAAACCTAAAATTTACAGTCAGTTTACCACTTCTAGAATAGTCTTTCTTCAGTTCACCTAGGGAGAGGAGTCTCTTTTGACATGCCATGGAGACTTCTCCACAAGAAACAATTCTCTCATGGTTTTAATTTCCATGAACAACAGCCCCCCAGGAATGTGCATTTGTGAAGCCCCTCCCATCTTTGGAAGCCTTCCCACAGCTGCTTTTATGAACCTTGTCAACTTATGGGGTACTGTTTTAAGGATGAGTTGTTCAAAAGCAAAAGTTCTCTTCATCTATCCCTGAGGTCATATTAATGTCTGAGAACAGAGGTCTACTTCTTCTTCCCTGGGGGCAAAGGGTCTTCATCACTCTTCTCTCTCTCTGTTCACACTTCTCATTGAATCACAGCTATTTTAATATTTGCCTGCTTCAGCACAGATGCTTTTCCTCATATCTACAGTTTGAATAATCCATCCCCTCACAGTCCCACCTACTATTCTCAGTTCCTGCACAATAACTGATAGGATAGGGGTGTTATAAGGAGACGTACACAGCTCCAAAAGATCTGCCTTTAACCAAGATTTAGCTATAGGCTGCAACCCCTTCCTTCCTTCCCTTGGAAGAGGGTATTGCTTTTTAGACACCAGTCATCCAGGTTGCCTCAGAGTAATGTGGAGATGCTCCAGACCCAGTTTTGTATATCACAAGGGCACTAGTATCCCCATCCTCCCTCACAACACTAACTCGCATTCCCAACTCCAGTCTTCAAATCTCCTCCTAGCAAACCACAATCACTACTAGGAATAATCAGAAACTCATGCTTTTCAAACCCATCTCTTACATTCACCAAACTCTCACAGGCATCCCTGTGTTATTTTACACAAATTGCACCCACTCATCTTTCTTATTTATAAAAAGAACATTACCAAATTGTTCCCCCTTTGGCATAAAATTGAAATTAGTTGGAGAAGCCCCTGTGTCTACCAGGAAACAGACCTCTCCGTTCAATAAGGGTTCCATTGTGGTGAGCACCCAGCACAATAGCAGATCCTGAACCCTTAACAATCCATATCTAATGTTTTCCTCGTCCCTTCTTTCACATCTTCTATATACCTGAGGTGCCTTTCTACCCAATTCCTTCAGGGATCAACACTCAGCCACCTCTCCAGCCCCTGCTCCTGCTGTTTGTGGGCTCTCACCTTCTGTAAGAAAAAACTCTCACTTTTAAAAATTTAAAAGGTTTATTAAACTTTAACAAAAATATACAACAAAAGACTGAATAAGGAAAAATTTCATAGCTGGGAGTGTCTGTAGCTATCAGCCATGTGCTCATCAACAAAATGGATGCTCTGCCTTTTATACCCTTAGCCCCTCCCAAAGTTTTATAAGTCAAATCTTTCTCTGCCATCCATTGGTGGAGATTACTTTCTTACATCTTGATTGGAGGTCAGATGTTGTTATGCCATGCCTCCTGGTAACAAGTTGATCCTCTCCGAATGTCCTGACTACAAAGACTATTACAAGGGGGAGGGGAAAGAGGACTATGGGAGGACATATTACAATAACATCACTATACATATACATAATATTCACCCCTTAATTGTGAGAGCCGACCATTACATTACTCATCTATAACACTTCCCACAGCCGCTAAACTCTCTGCAAAATCACTCACCTCCCTGGTGATACCTTACACTGTACACCAAAGCTGCTCCCTGTATCTTATAGCATACACCAAAGCTGGTGCCTGTCAAGACGCAGTGTTTAAACGCACACCCACAGCACATCTGGGCTGTTCTCCAAGCACCACAAACTCTGTAAAGCACCAGGTGCCAGCACAGCTCAGTGGGTGGGTACAGCTGATGGTGCTACAGGAATGGACAGGTGAACGGAACATCCTGCCAGTCTCATGGGGGTGGGGAGGCCCCTGCCTGCGGGGGTGGCGGTATTGGGCACAGCCTTGGCTCAGTCCCACACCCCCACAACAGGTTCCCAGCCCATGCTGCCAATCTTGAATATCCGCACTTGGCTTCAGCATTCTTCACCATAGAGAAACCATTTCAAGTCCTGAGAAGCAAGGAGACAAACCCAAATCCTCCACTCTGGCTTCATAATAATCCAGGGAGGAGTGGGGATGTAGGAACAATACCTGCCTGTTTTCCTTCTCCTGGAAACTGGGAATAAAAAAGACTTGCAGCTGGCCCTGTATTACACTGCAGATTTTAAAGACAGGAGAAGGTGGAGAACACCCCAGTCCTCACTGTTCTTTCCTTATCACATAGCCTCCCTCTGCTATTTGCCTTAATCCTATTTCTCCACATTCCTCTTCAACCAATCCTTTTCAAAATTAATATCGTATTGCCCCCTCTGGGTGTGGGTTGCCTAGACCATTTCTTGGCGTCTCTAATTGTCCCCTGTGGGCATCCATATCCTTAATTACTTCTGGGAGAATGCACGAACCATTTCAACATTCTTCCAATATTTTGGAATCATCAGCCCCATAGTCAAGACCCTTTTTTGACTTTTCTTTGTTGTCCACGCTGGGAATCCTGCCATGTTTTACTTCCCGAAGTTGTACTCACCAGTGAGATTTGCCAAGACCCTCCCTTGACTTTCCCTTACTGCCCCCCTCTGGGCATCCACATCCAGTTGATCCTTTCCTATGGACTCTTCATGGACCTCACTAGTCCACTCCTCATCTGTCTCCTGGATGACCTTGGATACCCAATCAATCACCTGGTTCTGGTCAGCACCGAAGGGAGCTGATCACCGACACTGGGTGAGGGTGTGCCCAAAACTAGGCAAGAAAATAAAACTATAGAGTCAACTCGGCTACAGAGCAGGTATTTGTTTATTCCATGCTGGGAGTAAGGGGGTCCCCAAGCTACAAAACTCACTCAGTCTTCTTTAGCCTTCAGCTACATTTTAAAAGTCCTTCCGTGCAACGTCACGATTACAACATATCATTAGCATACTCATATTTGCATAAAGTTGTGTTGTGGTTTTATAACAGTTGGTTGCTTTCATGCATGTGTCAGTTCCTTCTGTAGTGGTCATCAGTTGTTTTACTTATATAGATTAATTAGGGCAAATAACAACAGATATACATACAATCTGGCAACATGCAAAAATACTCCATGAAGTAACAAAGGATGATAATCTTGGTCAACCGACTTATGGGAGACATTTACCTCTTAGCTCCCTAATCTAAATTGGTTGAAAAAATTATTCATGGGAATCGTGTTGTTAGGAATAATAATTTTGTGTACATGCATATATAGCAAGTACTTTTTGTGGTCCTGTCAGTGAACCACATTGTATTATGATGATTGGAAGATATATAAACTGAGACATAGAGTAAAAAGAGGAACATATTTCCAGAGAATAAAAACACGATAATTTGTAAAAGAATTCACAAAAATAAAAAGAAAGGGGGGGATTTGAAACCCAAGTGGTGTGTAACAAAAGGTTAACCACAAGTAATATCGTAACAAGATGCGCAGGCAAAGCAAGCAAGATAGTGGAGTGAGTGAGATAACATGCGCAAGCAAAAGCAAGCAAGATAGCAAGTTTTAACGGAACTTGCAAACTGCTAAATTAGCTAAAAACAAGTTAGACTGAAAAACAAGAAGCACAGAGCATGTGTTGAAAGCAGAGGTAAAAAGTTCAAATGCGAGGAAAACTACAGAAGTCTTCATCAAAAGATCACCAGAAGACTGACGACCCATTTGTGCTGTGCGATTATATCTGATACCATATCAAAACCGTATAATAATTTATTTGCAAATATTTGCAAATGGTTTGCATTTTTTTCCATCTCTGCTGAGATATTCACTATTGCTTTTTCTAAGTGTAAAGTTCCTAAAGTTGGGAATAAAGCTCTGACAAAAATGTGAAAGCCTGTATTATATCTAGTCAGAGGATTAGAAAGTATACTTTGACTAAATTGGTTTCTCCAAATTCCTCTAAAGATTCCTGTAATTAAACTAATATGATTTATAACTTGTATAGGTGAGATGAGATACCCCATACTACACTGACCTGTCCAATTGTCCATGTAGTTGTTTAAGGGCTATTCCATTTCCACACAACCACCAAAAGTAATCTGGCAAATCACAGCTAGTTGTGATGTTTATGTTGGAATTGTTAGTATGACTCGCAAACAAATAGTCATACCATTGAGCAAGTTGAACTTGTAAATTCAGCCCATAGCTCACCGGATTTTAATCTGCTATGTTTCGTAGAATGGCAGTAATTCTGGTCCAATTGGTAGTATTATTAAACTGGCCAAAGTTTGGTCCTGTAAAGTTTGACTCCACATAAATAACATATTGACTGATGAGTGATAACTGAAAAAGGGGTTTTACTAAAGGTGAACCTATTTGTTTTCATGGTGTACTAATATTATACAAGGTACACGAGCCTAATTCTATCCAATTACTAGAGGATCCCCCTAACAATGGTAAGTGTAATTGTTGTACCTCTCCACACAGCCAATGATCTCCTATTCCAGTATGATTAGCTACTGCTTCAGGCAAAGCTACATACTTATTTACATCAAAAGTTACTACAATCTGCGAAAAAGCAACAAAGCAAAGTATTCATGATTTATGGATGAGTTTCAGCTTCAGTCCGTCATTATAAATGATTGTTACTGTCCAAGGTGCAACAGGAAATTTCTTCACTTGGGTGTAATGAATCCAGGTAGGTTTTACTCGCACATGAATTGTAGTGAAGGTTGTCAGGAGGACTTGAAATGGTCTGTCCTGCTTCTCCTGTAGAGGATCACCTGAAAAATTATTAATGTACACCCACCAGGATCAATCACGTGCAATTTATGATTTGGTTGCTGAGGTTGGGTTTCAAATACAACATTATACTTCTGATGCAACTGAGTGTTAATGGTTTATAAGTATTCATAAATATATTGATTACCAATCTGTGCCAGGCTTTCATCATGAGGGGCATTTAACCCATAAGATCTACCACACAAAATGCCAATGGGCTAATCGTTTTTTTTTTTTTGGCCTTGGCTTTACCCTGATTCTTATGAGGGCAATTGGTAATGCTTGGTACCAGTACAACTTTGTCTCATGACAGATCTTAGCTATTTGTTGTTTAGGCATGTGGTTCATTTTCTCTACTTGAACACTATCTTTTGGCCGGTAAGGAGTATGGAGTTGCCACTCAATTCCCAAGTCATTGCTAACAGCTAATACAATTTATGCACAAAAATATTATCTTCTATCAGAGGATATTTCCCTATGTGCTCCAAATCTAGGTATGATCTCATTCAACAGTAGTTATTACTTTTCTAACTTTTTATGTCCTACAAGGGAATGCTTCTGGCCACCCAGAGAAGTGTCATGATCCGTCCTAGTGAACGGATGATGTGATGGTTCGTAGGGGTGATCTCAGGGTGCAAAGAACCAACAAGGCACAGGGGATTTGCAGTAACAATCAACAAGTGCAATTTTATTGAAATAACCACAACAGAAATGCGTTGGTGAGGGGAACCGGGAAAAAAAAAGGAGAAAATAAGGAAAAGAGGGAGGAAGAAGAGGGGTGGATTATAGCTACCAAACGTGGTGCTCCGTTATACTTCAAGATCCAGCCGACAGAGTTCACCAGGCCACGTCCAGGGAGATCTCAGAGGCACAGTTCATCTGGACCCCAGTTATACTGTTTTTCATTGGGGGAAGGGGGAATGAATTTGGCAACAGAAACAAAGGTCTTCAGGGGGAAAGAATGGATTTGGTCAGGGGTACACAAAGTCGAGCTAGACAGCAGGCAAGAGCCATTGTTTTCATGGCCCAGTGCTTGCACCTGTACTTCCTTTGGGCAGCTTTCCTTCCCCCACTGCACACCTCCCCTGAGTTGGGGGCGGGGGGTTCAGCCCCAGTCTCTGGAAGAAGGTGAGAGGGGGCCTTCTCACACAGGGATTTCATGTCTCAGTTCCTTGATGAAGAGGCCTACATCTCTGCTTGTCTGTCACGATGGTTAAGGACGAGCAAGAGGGGTCTTCTCTTGGAGGAGGAACCACCCCAAAGCTCAAACCAGCCAGGCCAGGAGGTGGGGAGGATTCCTGGGCCATTGTGCAAAAAGGGCAGAGTGCTCCTTTGAGTTCAGTGTGGCATATAACAAACAACACCTGTGGAAACAGTGAGCTAGGAATCGGGCACATGATTTTCCCCCCCCACTGGTTCAGTAAACAGCAGTTTTTAATTTTTCAGTGGTCTCTCTTCATGACAATCATGAGGCAAAAATGAAGGATATTTCGGACAGACTCTCACAGAAGGTATCAGTAAGTACCAGCAAATATCAAAAACCCTCATTTCTTGGGAGTTCAGAAAAGTCTATCAGCCATAAGCCTTCAGGAAAAGCTCCCCTGTTAATAACTCCTTGTTCTAGCCTGACTGTTGTATTTAGATTATTGTTCAAACAAGTCATACCTAGTGATGTTACTTCTTTAACAATGTCTTGCAAGTGTGGACCTGCAATTCATTCCCGTAGGTATTGGTGTAAAGGTTCTGCTCCCCAGTGAGTCTTATCATGCTCAGATTTCACATAATGTCTCATTAACTTTCCTGGTATTAATAGCTGACCTCTTTCTAATTGTCCCCCACCATTCTCTAAAAGTTTTCCTTTATTTGCATTAATCCATTTGTAATCAGAGTATTGGTATTTTACAGGCTGCTTAGTTGATACTACAGTAGGTATTACAGCTGTCACAATTGGTTTATTTCTTTCAACAGTGATTATAGCTTTGTAATCTGCAAATTACCTGCTTCCGGAAGAGTGTTACCTTTAGATGGCTCTCAGCAATGTAAAATTGCCCCTTGCGATGGGAGTTTCACTGCCTGCAGGAGTCTGAGGATTTCAGTTGCATGTTTGACAATCTTCTTTTGTGCAGTCAGGAGTCCTCTTTCTCTCCATATGGCTTCATGGGCATGAACAATTTCATAGCATATTTGGAATCAGTCAAATATTAACTTTCTTTCCTTTTGCCAGTTCTAATGCTCAAGTGAGGGCTGTCAGCTCAGCCTTTTGTGCTGAGGTTCCTGCTGGTAATGGGCTTGACTCAATTACCTCCAAGACTGTGGTCACAGCATATCATGCCATTCACACTCCCTGTGTCATGAAACTGCTGCCATAACAGTAAACCAGTTTACAGAACCTGGTGGCTGCTCTTCCTTTAGGTCTGGGTGGCTGGAGTACACAGCTTTGACAGTATCTAGTCAGTCATGTACTGCAAGTTCAGCTTCAGACTTTCCTTGCAGAAAAGAGGCAGGGTTAACTATCAGTGATGAAGAGAGAGAGAGACGGGGACTTGGTGTGACAGTCAAAGAATCCAAATTTACTGTGAAGTACAACTGCTTATATAGTATTTTAGGAAGGCTAGTAATGTTTTACTACAGTTATTGGGTTAATCATCACATAAACAAATTTATACATTTTTAACATCTCTTGCTTGCAGAAATCTGATGTAATTTTCTTTTTCCGGTAAACCCATCTGTCGGCAATGGAGAGAGACAGGGAGACTGACTCGGTGATCGGAATTCGATTTTATTGTGGGATACAAACACTTATATACTATTTCAGAGAGACTACTAATGTGTACTACAATGATTAGGTTAAAATCACATACACACACTTATGCAAATAACATCTCTTGCTTGTGGAGTTTAATGGGATTTTCTTTTTCCAGTAAACCCATTTGATTGAATCTTCTTATAATCTAGGTCTAATTTTCAAAGTTCTGTTTGCTTTTGCCAAGACATCCTGGTATCAAATCTCTTATGTTAACCAGGTCCAAAGTCTATCTGTCTTGTGTCCCCCAGCATTCCAACACCCATCTGATTTAATCTTCTTGCAATCTTCAAAGCTATTTGTTCTTGCCAAGGCATCCTGTTATCAAATCTCTTATGCTAACCAGGTCCAAAGTCCATCATCTCTCTTGTATATCCCAATAGTTAACAATATTGGTCACTTTAATTTCAATATCATTGGATTTGGCCAGGACTGCTTGGTATTTTAGGAACCTTGAAGGAGACAGCCAGTGACAGCCCTTTTGTTCTGTAACGGCTTATACCATGTGTGACACTAAGTCATCTTTTGTCCTAGTGTAAACTTCCATTCCTCTTCAATGTTCATGATCACTGCTGGTATTGCCCTAAGGCAGGTGGGCCAGCCCTTGCTCACAGTATTGAGCTGTTTAGAAAAATCAGCTACTGCCCTTTTGTAAAGACCCAAGTGTTGTGCCAGCTCCTAAGCCTAACCCTTGTCTCTCATGTGAGATAACCAAAACTGTTTCCTTACCTCAGGAAGTCCCAAGGCTGGGGCCCTCATGAGCTTGCACTTTACCTCTTCAAAATTGTGATTTGTTTCAGGGGTCCACACCACAATATTTTTAGAAATTTTCACTGGCTCATATAAAGGTTTCACCACCAGTTCATAGTTGTATATCCACAACCGGCACCAATCTGTCGTTCCAAGTTCAGAGTTCTCTTATGATTTGTTGCTTAGGTATTTGGCAGATTTCCTCCTTCCATGCAGTTCTCAGGGATCATTGTTCTCCAGACTTCATATCCAAGATAGGTCACCTGTGGTTGCACCAGTTGAGCTTTCTGTTGAGACACTTGACCAACATTTAGACCAAGAAAATTCAACAGACTTATTGTCTATATAAGGCACTCTTTGATAGTTTTTATAGCAATTAGTAGATCATCTACATATTGTAGGAGTGTTTCTTCCCCAGGAAGAGACTGCCATTGTTCCAGTTCTTTGCCGAATTGATCCCCAAAAATTTGGGACTGTTTTACTGTTTTTGAGCCCCTGAGGTAACACTGTCCAGATAAGCTGGTTTTTCCAGCCTGTGCTAGGGTTCTCCCATTCAAAAGCAAGTATGTTTTGACTTTCTTCTGCAAGTGGCAGACAGAAGAAAGCGCCTTTGAGATTTATCACCGAGAACCATTGCAGAGTTTAGTTAGCAAAGTGTAGGGATTTGCAAGCACTGGGTGGATACTTTTAGCAATCCCATTGACTGCTCGCAAATATTGCACTAATCCATAGTTTCCATTAGGTTTTTTCACTGGTATATAGAAGTATTAAATTTGGATTCACATTCTTTCAACAATCCTCGTGTCAAAAACTTGTTAATAATTGGTTTGATCCCTTTTCTGTCCTCTGTTCTCAAGGGATATTGTCTCCTAACCACTGGCCTGGCTCCTGTCCCCAGTTCAGTCTTACAGGGTTAGCCAATTTTGATTTCCCAGGAGCATCAGTATTCCATACTCCTGGGTATACCTGATTCATTATTTGCTGCAAATAATTGCTATTGTTCACTGATCCTCTATCAATTGCCAACCCTAATGCTAAAATCAATTTGCCTTTGGGTACTTTAAATTTAATTTTTCCCTCTCTAAACTCAATTTCCATGCCTAAATTTTCAAGGTGATCTCTGCCTAACAGGGATTTTGGTGAATTTGGTAGATAGAGAGATTGATGTATTCCCATCCTTTTCCCAATTTCTTATTCTAACAGTTTGAAGAAAAAAGCATTCTCTGGTTGGCCTGTGGAATCCACTACCTGGATATGTTTTTCACTTTTAGGCATTAAAGTTTCATTTAAAACCAAAAATGTGACCCCTGTATCTTTTAAGAATTCAACTGCTTTAAAATTCCCTACCTGTATCTTAACCAGCAGGTCCACTAAGGAAAGATCTGTGGGTCCCTGTCACTCACTGTTATCTACTGCTGCAACAACAGCTTCCTGTGGAGTATTCAGTAACTCTAGGCACTGGCATTTCCAGTGCCAGTGCTTTCTTACAGTAAACACACTGATTTGGTCCTAACCTCCCTTGGGATTGATTTGAGCTGCCTCTATTATTTCTACCTTTTCCTCTGCCTCTGCCTCGTCCCTGACCATATTCTCTTCTTTGATGTTGCTCTAAAGCCGTCACTGGCTCCTGTGAGTTTTTAGTTCTCTTGCTTGTCTCAGTTGTTATATACCCTCCATGTTTCTTCTGTGATTGCTTCTAAATTTCTGTTATCTGTCTCTTTTAATCTCTGTGATGTCTGGGCTGGACTGTCCTGGCATCAAGGAGACTAACTGCTGCTACCCCATTTCTGAGGCAAGATCAAGGGTTGTAAACTTTCACATTGTCACTCAGAGACTCTCTACAAAGTCGGTAGGACACTCATGCGGTCCCCGTTTAAAATTATACATTAATGCCCAATTTGCTGCTTTCAGAACGCCATTCTCTAATCCAAATTTTACTAACTTCCAGTATCCTGTTATTGAGGCATATTCACCTAGATCATTTGGATCCCACAGAGGATTTGTGGTAGGGATTAGCATGTTCACATTACTTTATAGGGCTCCACTAGCAATTCATCCCTGCACACATGCTTTAGCTGTTCTAATCAGTAACTGGTTTTCAGTTTCTGTTAATTCTGTCAGCTTTAAATTGATATCACCTCAATCTGGGTCCTGGTTCTTGACTATCAAATAATTTTGCCACTGTACTGGGGTCTTCCCTGTAACCTTTAAGCTCTTCTCTCTAATGATTCAAATCACTAGTGGAAAAAGGTACTTTTATGCATCTACACTGGCATCTGACATAGCATCTGCATTTTCAGTGGGGTCTGTAATGGTATCTTCATCTGCAATGATACCTCTACAGTGGGTATCCTCATCTGCAATGGAGTCTGCCATGGTGTGTTGGTTTGGCACAGCCTGGTTTTTGATAGCAGGGGAACAACAGGGGTAGCTTCTGTGACAAGCTGCTAGAAGCTTCCATCATGTCCAACAAAGCGAATCTCTGATGGCTCTGAAGATGGACATGCTACTGGCCCAATTAGAGAGGTTGGTAACACCTCTGTGGTGACATATTTGAGAAGAAAATCGAAACACTGCTCATGCAATTTTTTTTCCAGGGGTGGCAAGGTGCCACCACCAGAGGCCATTCCTGGAGCAGTGCACAGCAATATGCCACAGCTGCAGCCATCTCAGTGTGGCCAACAGAGAGCCTTGCCTCCCTGGCCACTCCTAGCCAGCTGTGTCATGGGCAGAAGGGCAGGGGCAGCAGCAGCTTCCCCTTCCCGGTACATGTGGAGAGGCATTGAATGGTGCCAGCGCCGCAGCAGCTGCCACTGCCCGTGCAATGGCAGCAGAGCCGCATGGCTGGCAGCAGAAGCATGACGAGTGATTCCCAACGTGGAACCTAGACGAGATCAACTTCTCAGCGCTGCAGGATCCTGCAGGAATCTTTGAATTCATGGGATTTGTTGGCAGTGGTACCTACAAGCAGTAGCTCTTCTAGTCAGAGAAGAGAGGAAGTGAGGACTCATGAGGGAAAACAACATGGAGGCACCAAGATCAGTGGTAAAGAAAGAGGGGGAAGAAGTGCTCCAAGTGTCAGAGCCAAGATTCCTCTGCAAGCTGTAGTGAGGACTGTGGTGAAACAAACTGTCTACTTGTAATGCATGAAGTCCACCGGGGTGAAGAGAGCCACTTGTAGCTCATGGGAAAAGTGCTCACACTGGAGCAGGTAGATGCCAGAGAAAGCCATGATCCAGTGTGTGAAAAACAACCGCTCACTTTGAAAATTTAAAAAGGTTTATTAAACCTTAACAAAAAAAACCAACAAAGGACTACATAAGGAAAAAGCTGCAGCACTGGGAACTGTCCCTCATGCACACCAAGTGGCCAGTTCATCATCAAGATGGATGCTCAGTCTTTTATACCCCTGGGGGTTGCATCAGCCAGCCCTGGTCCCTCCCAAATTCTGTCAGTCTGCTCTTCTTTGCCATGTATTGGTGGAGACTGCTTTGTAACTTGATTGGAGGTCAGGTGTTGCCATGGTGCACCTCCTAAGCGCCAAGCTTTAATATTCCCAGCTGCCCTATGCAAGGGACACGTGCACACCTTCATTTTACTTATCCTAGACAACCCAGGCTGTCTGATGGCAACAATACGGGGTGGGAAAGGGAACTATGGGGAGAACAGAGGACATCTAAACTACAATAACATAACTATTCATCACTAAAGCTTTTCTTAATATTCACACAATAGTTATCTTTTAATTGCAAGAGCCAATCATCTCATTATCCATCTATAACAAGTGGGAGACCCAAATAGAGAGAAAGGAACCCCAGCTTCCAAAGACAGAGAGAAAGAGAGCCCTTGCTTCCAAACTAGAGCAGCCTATCCAAGGACTGCATGCCTTGGATGAGTGACCCAAGCCACAACAGTTTTGGGATGATTGTTTGCCCGTGGGAGGGACCCCATGGCATAGCAGAAAAAAGACTCCTCTCCCTGAACAAACAGAAGATCTTGAGTGACTGTAAGAGACAGTCCTAAGTTTCCCTCATTCGCCTCATGACTGTTGCAAGGGCAGAGACTAAGACCCTGAAGACCCCAGTTGGAGTTCTGGCTCAGTTGAGGTGGATGCTTGCCAAGTGATTATTTGCAGGTGAGCTTGCTGTGTCACCACGGTAGACTGCTTTGAGCAGAGACTGGCAAGGAGCGGCTTGCCCTGTATGCTTACACCTGCTTCATGATCCCCGCTCATCACAATAGCCCATGAATTTCCCCACCTCTTGGCCAGATGCCACTTGCTTTAGAGAAGGTAACTGGTGATTCCCCATGGAAGATCCTTCATCTGCCTCACGACTGCCGTCAAGGACAGAGATTGAAGCCCCCCACCAAGGACTGAGACTGAGATCCCTATAATTCTAACACAGGGGTGCTGGCCTGGCTGAAGTGGGATGTCTGCCAAGTGTTGCCTGCAGGTGTGTTCGCTGGACCAAGACTGGTTTCCCATGGGAACCAGTCCTGAAATAACAGGTCCTGATCACTGCTGGGACTGGTTTGTCCTGTTTGGAACTGGACTGTCTGTATTTTTTCCCAACAGACTTATTCTCTACTGTTCTGTAGCTGTTCCCTCAACATACCACCCTGTTCCCAACCCCTGGCAGAAGACTATAAAAGACCTCTGAGTTAACCAAAGACTTTAAGATACTCCCCAGTGTGACAAGACAGATCTATTGGCTGAACAACAAGGATTTAGTCTCTCCGTTGGTAGCTATTTCCCCCCCCCCTTTTTTTCTCTCTCTCTCTGTCTTTTATCTCCTTTCTAATCCTTCTATCAGATTTGCTGTGGGCACTCAATAAAAAGTGCATTTGTTTTTATTAATACTGAAAGTCCTCCTTCTGTGCGTCTTTTGCACTCTGAGATCAGTAAAACAAACCATCCTGACCCCCGCTTATACTAGGGGATCGTGACAGTGACAAACTGACCAAAACCCCCACATCCTGTCTCCCTCTGCTGTTGGTGGTAAGGAGGGAGGGGCTGGGGGAAAAAATGGTGTTTTAAAGGCTTATTTTACATCTCATAACCCTCCTCTGATTCTGCTAATGATAAATTTATACCTTTAAATTTGAACTTGTTTTGCCCTTAGTGTTTTTTTCCTCCAAGTCCTTATCTCAACTCATGAGCCTGTTGTTCATCTTTTTACCTCTCCTTTGCCCAACTGTAGCAGGAGAGGGTAAGCGAATTACTTTTGCGGGTGCCTGGCATTTGACCAGTGTCAAACCATGACATATGGCAACTTAACCTTCAGTACTACCTGCTTCTGCAATGTTATCTGCACTCGGTTGTTGGACATAACAAGTGCTACATATATCATTCCACATGCAGATAGCATTGCAGATCCTGTCACTTGTGTTGATAGCATTGCACAATTCTGTGGAGAGAACAACATTATTACAGATATACACACATAACACACCAGGGCTCAGCACTGCTCAGACCAAATATACACAATACCACACCATGTATGGTGTTTGCCCCCTCCATACCCACATATTCCCCTCCTCTTTAGTACTGGAGGGACATCAGCCAGTAGGGGACACTGCTGCAGGAGAACGGTGCACAAGCACTCACCGCCCAGGGAGATGCTAAGGGCACAAAGCACCTCACCCTGGGCAGAAGGCTTCAGGGATCTACACAGTCCACCAGGGGACTTCAGCCAGACTCTTTTTTTCTGGTAGCGGCAGGAGGACACGCCATGGATCACAGTGGAGAGGACATACCCAGCAATGCCCTTCCAGCCTACTGCTGGCCTAGCAGCAGCTCCACCTGTAATGATCACTAGAAGACACTCACAGCCCATACTGCATTTGTTGAACATTCCCCAGAGAAATCCATTCATTGCATCTGACACTCAAGCAGCTTCAACATGCACCTGACTACAGCTTTACCTCACTCTCTTGCAGAAGAGGATAAGGAGCCACCAACAACTGCAGTGGAGCCAGTGTTTGTATCTCCAGACCCCACTGGAGAACACACTCTGCAATTCCTTTTTGCAGTGACACCACTGTTTCAGCAGTGGGCAAACAGATGTGAGCCAGGCAACATATAAAACCAAAAAAACAGGGGCAAGCCAGTTTTACTTATCAGCATGCTTCTGCTATCTTTCTGTTACTAAATGCCCCAACATCATCAGGATAAATAAAACCCTCTAATACTGTCTTTTCAGTGTTAACAAGTAAGGCATTACTTTATCCTTGGTCCAGAGGTGTGTGTATGGCCAACAAAATTCCAGCCTCCATCCTGACATCGATGCAAAACTTTTTCACTTATTTATATGTTGTTAGCAAACAAAGAAATTAATGATAATTGATTCTAAATTACATAACTCTCTTTCATAATTACTATTCTATCTTCTATTGGCCATTGAATTCTTGCTTCTTATGCTAATCAGTCCTTATTTTTAGTCTTTTTGGTATCTTTTTCCTCCAGTAGGGACTTTCCAACACATATGCTGAGTCTTTGTTAGCCCTTTATCTTCTGGTTTCTGTGAAAAGGTCCTTATAGTCCATAATTTCTGCATTCTAGATGTCCAGCTTCAACAATATATCTCACTCTCCCCAGTTTTGTTCATTGAAGCTTATCTGAGTTAGTTTAGCAAAATGTAAAGTTTCAGTAATTTCCCAAAGCTGTGTTCCCATTAAAGGAGCATATGACAACTTTACTAAATGCTGGCTAAAAGTGATTTAAGACTAACACACTACCTACCTACTACTATAACTTACATACTGGTTATGATTAATTTTTAAAAATAATTATAAGATAATTAAAACCATTAATTTAAAAATTAGAGAATTTATATAATTTCCAACATTTGGGTCTAGGAAAGGGAGCAGCCAAAGCACACAGGTGTATCTGACTGTAAAAATGAAAAGTAAAAAGAAGGAAAAAAGCCTGGGGAATCAGAGGCTCTAGTTAAAATGATACCTCCTGTCTCAATCCCCAAAGACTCTGACCATGTTTTTTTTGTTTGGATGAGGGAGAATAAAGAGAGAAATAAGAGAATTTTAAAAAGAAAAATAAAATTAAAAGAGGGCAAGAATATTATTAAGAACAACTTATATTCCGAGCTTAAGTAACTCATATGTTGTAGGCAGACACAGATGCCATTGCAATTACTGTTGTAAATGTAGGTATCATTTCAGACTCCATTTCTTCTGCAGATACCATTATAGATTAAGATTCCATAGCTGAGGGAAATGCATCTGCAGATGAGTACCCCAATGCAGTTAACATCACACGTACCATTCATAACGTGCATCTAAGCTCTGTCTTCCAGCAACCAGGCACGTTGTGTGACCACCTGCACAGGTTGAACATATTCCTCCTACCTAACTCCCAAGGCAGAATGGTGGACACTCCTTTGAGAGCAAAGGCTGCAACTCCAACGCAGAGGTCTGCACCATCTACCCTGGCTACTGCCAGCTCCTCCATCCAGACAGAGCTGCTAAAAGGAGAAGCTGCAGTGCGGATCTCTCATTGCAGGAAGTGAATAGATCTTTCTCTAGGGCAGGAACAGGCAGCAAACTTACCTGTAAAAGGTGTGCCCAGGTGGAGGACCAGCCGTTGTTAAGAAATGTAAGAGGCAGTGAGAGGGCTGTATGGTATCAGGAAGGCTGAGAAGGAGTTCTTTCCCAGGAAGGAGAGAGTCTGCTGGTTCCAAGCACAGTTTGCAGTAGACCCACAGCCCAAAGCCAAACAGCAAGAGACTCCCCCAGCGACACACATAGAAGGGAAGAGGACCAAGAGAACACACAGAAAGGAGAAAGGCTGGTGTGGAAGAATGGAAACTTGGAACAGCAAGGACCTGCAGTAAGAACAGTCTTCCCCCGAAGCCACAGGTGCTCTTGTAGAACCTTTCCAGAAAACAGACGTGCCCTTGCAGAACCTTTCACTGATCTGTAGAAAAGACTCAGCAGGAGAGGCACTGAAGATGAGTAAGGCAGCCTCATCTACTCCCCATATAACAACCAGTAAGGCAGCATAATCTGTTCCCCATATAACAATCAGCACAACTAAGAAGAGGGTAACAGTAGGAAGAGACTCCCTTCTGAGAAGCATGAAGGCACTATTTACTGGCCTGTTGCATTCTCCAGATTATGCTGTTTACCATGGACTCCTAATAGATTTCGCTGAGACACTACCATGCCTCGCACAGTCCACCATTACCTGCTGCAGCTGTTTCATGTGGGTGCCAGTGAGAAGCATCAAGGAGGATTACAGATCCCTAGGAGCAGCAGTAGCTGCTGACTCTGGACCACAGGTAGTTTTTTCATCAACCTTCCCAGTCAAAGCAAAGGGGTTTGAAAGAGCCAGTCTAATCTGGGGAATCAACAAATGGTTACAGGGGTTTGGCTGCTTAGACCATCAGCATCAGACTTGCTCTACTTGCTCAGACCTGGTCTACTGAGGGCAGATGCAGTCCATCTGTCAGAAAAGGCAAAATCATGTTCACTCACTGACTTGCCAAGCTAGAGAAGAGGGCTTTAAACTACAGCTGCTGAGAGAGAAGAGCTTCAGTCCATCCCACTCCTATCACAGACAGCAAGAGACATCCTGAGCTTCATGGCATCCTGGTCCAGATGGGCCTGCCTGCATCCAGATGCAAGGGCTTCTCCAGCATCATGGACATGGAGTCATTTTGTTATCACCTCAGCCCCTTCTCAGAAGCTGTGGCCAATGTTCCTGCCCCTTTCCTCTCCAGAAGACAATGGAATTATTTTCTGCAAGCACTCCTGCAAATCATAAGGGGAAAACTGGCTTGAGCAGCAGAACAAGCAGGATCCAGTGCAGACTGCAAGATCTTTTGCTGCTGGGGCAATGCCTGCTGATCCTTGACATTTTGCAAAGAGAGATGGTGATGTGGCAGTGCAGCCAAAGCAAGGGCTTTGTGAAAGGACAGGAGATGGGTTTGGCTGCTCAGGAAACCACAGCTCCCTTCCTACAACTGCAGGTGCTGATAGAGGGCTGGGCAGCTCCCCACTAGCACTGTCCCAGAGCACTGCCTGGTGTGTGGGCAGGAGGAGGCAGAGCAGCAGGAGAGCAAACACTGGAAGATCTGCAGGTGAGTCAGAGTGTTCACAGGGGCCTGGTTGCTCATGGAAGACACATCTGTGCACAGGAAGCTCCTTTCTCATGTTTCATGCTCCTACCCTCCAAATCTAACAGAGGGCTTAGCTGGGTAAGAGCATATTCAGGGAGATTCTTCCAGCACATGATTTGTCCGGGTTGAGCTGAGTGTGGGTATACTGGGACACAAACACTGCAGAGGCATGGCTTTTACAGTGGTGAGGGCAGCAATGCTGCCCCAGTGGAGAAGGCATTGCTGTGAAGAGGCACATCAGTCAGATTCTCCCCACTATGGAAGAGAACAAGGAGAGCAAAAGGGCCAAAATATCATCTGCTGGCCTCCAAGGACAAGATGGCAGTAGGTGTGGAATTCATTTCTCCCTTCCACCATCCCAGGGAGGAGCTGCAGAGCTCAGAGGGTGCTGGAGGGTCTGGTAGGGGATATCAGTTTTGCTGTAAATGCTGCTTGTGTGGGAAGAAAAGCAATGTGTAGATGCATGCCTGCTTGTACCCACACCCCTTGGTTCTCCCCCTCCAGGTGATGGAGGTCCTTGCCCTGACCCTGGTTACACTTCTGGCTCTGCTGCCGCCAGCCCAGCCCTGCTCCTCAGAGATGAACAAGGTCAAGGACCTCCTGGAGGTGAACTGTACGGGACAGGCTCTCAGCGCAGTGCCCCTAGACCTGCCTGCAGACACAGGCATCCTGCTGCTCAGTGACAATCGCCTGGAGTCCCTCTCCACCACTGCCTTTCTGTCCCTCACCCAGCTTCAGGACATTGACCTGGCCAACAATGGGCTGGTGGCTCTGCACACGGGGCCGCTGCTGCTGTCCCTGAAGGAGCTGACCCTCTCCCACAATGCACTGGCAGCCCTACCTGTCCTGGAGGGCCTGCCTGCACTCACCCACCTGGCTGTGGCTCACAACAGCCTGGAGACGTTGGCCCCAGGGGCTTTCCGCACAGTGCCAGAGCTGCAGAACCTGGACTTGCGAGGGAACAAGATGCAGCAGCTGCCCCAGGAGGCCTTTGCAGGGCTGAAGGCACTCAAGGAGTTAGACCTCTCGGACAATCTCCTGAAGGAGCTACCCAAGGAGTTGCTGCAGGACCTGAAGAAGTTGGAGACCCTCTGGCTCTCAGGGAACCAGCTGCAGACCCTGCCAACTGACTTTTTCCCAAAGGGGCACTTCTTCATGTATGTTTTCCTCACTGAGAATCCCTGGCATTGCAACTGTGACCTGCACTACCTCCAGACCTGGATCCAGAAGAATGCTGACATTGTTTATCAGCCAGAGCGGGGTCTGGAGGAAACAAAGGTGGAGGTCGCACCTGAGAAGGTACTGTGCCACAGCCCTGCTGAGCATAGTCAAAAGCCCATCATTCACTTTAAGCTTAACTGCAGCATTGTGGAGGATGCAGATGAGGAAGGAGGGGATGAATATAATTATGAGGAAGAAACAAGAGAGAAAGCTACCATGACCACCTTCCCCCCACATCCATTCATCCCCAAAGAGCACACTACCATGCCCTGTGCTATTACCTCATCTTGCCTTCCTACCCTTATTACCACAAGATCTCCCCTCACCAGACCTTCCCTCAGCACCCCTTGTACCTCCACCCTTTCCCCAAACCCTTTGCTTGTGGTGCTGACAAGCATCAGAGCTCCCAGCACCACCATTCCTGTACCAGCCAGTCTCACTATGACACCCACACAGACCCCCAGTACTGCCACCATTCTCACGGCTGCTACCACCATCACCCTGCACAGACCTGCCACCTTTGACAATGCCACTTCACTGCCAACAGCTATGAGCAACAGCCCTTCTAGCACCAGTGGCCATCCCCAAACCACCCTTGCTGGCAACAGTATCTATGGCAGTCTCATGGGGTCCACTGGCACATTTCCCACCACTTCCACAGCAGTGCCTTCCACTGCCATGCTAGAGGCCTCTTCCATTGTCACATCTCCATGTCCAACTCTGATGTCAGCCAACACCATGCTTTCCACTCATGCCCCAACACTACCACCTCCCATGGACACCACACACTTCACCCAACCTGCATGTTCCCCCCTACCTGCTCCTCCTCCCCTCTGCCCATGCTCGATCCCAGGACAGGCTGTACCTGTGCTGCGTTTGCAGGCAGGTGGGGAGGCTCTGCAGTGGGGGCAGTGGGTGCTGAGGCACTGCTGCCTGTTGCACTGGGTGCTCTATCTGGCTTCCTTGGCTCTGCTGGTCCTGACCATGCTGGCTCTAGCAGGTTGGCTGACATGGATGTGTCTGGTGGGGCAACCCTCCTGGCACCAGTCCCTGCAGACCCAAGAGGTGCTGTATCCATTGCTGGAATGGAGGGAGTCAACAGGAAACCCTATGATGCATCTCAGCAGCTTCAAAATCCCCCTCCAGCAACCTAAATTCTGTACAATCAAGGAAGTGGAGTTGTGCCCTGAGGTTACCTACTGCACAATTAAAGATCTGGGGATACAGCGCAGTCGTCCTGCAAGCTACTCCTTCTGCACAACAAAGGAGTTGTGGGTTCACCAGTCCGCTGCATGCATTAGTCAAGCCTTTCTCCAGGAAGCTGATGGTCACAGACCTTAGCTTCCTGAGGACCCCATCTGCTTACAGCCTAGACAGGGGTGTTGAGACTATCGGTGATGTCAGAGTGAAATATGCAGGTAACACCATGTAAATGTGTTACACATATGTGTACACTCAGAGAAAGAGATTGAGAGTCATGGCTCTGTTTTATATGCTTTGTTTTACAAGGAAAAGTTCTGCTTGCCTAGGAGGAAGCTATCTAGCTCCTTCCTCTAGTATTCTCAAACAACCTGAAGTTTCCAGAGCTTGGGTATTTGGCAGAGGAAGATAATGTCCTAAACTGGTCATTGATGGTCCGGGGCTGCCACTGCCTGGTTTTGGGGTGATTGAGGGCAGGCAGAACTTATGTTGTGCTCTGTCGCAACTGCTTCTGCTCAAATTATGCACACAAAGATGCAATACACTTTCCACTCAGTGCCAGGTTCTTAATCGCATAATAAATACTCTGTGCCTGAATTTAAAAGGGGTGCTGGTTTGATTTCACTGGACCTGCCACAAGTCCTGGTATTTGGAATAGTGAAGGCAGGGAAGAAAAGTCCATGGAATGTCAGAAT
The DNA here is from genome assembly GCF_023055355.1 of Agelaius tricolor. NCBI lineage: Eukaryota > Metazoa > Chordata > Aves > Passeriformes > Icteridae > Agelaius > Agelaius tricolor. The sequence continues at coordinate 5,920,530 of NW_027269293.1, read as the reverse complement.
CCTAGAATATCCTGAGTTGGCAGGGTCCCCTGAGGATCAAGTCCAATTCCTGGCCCTGCACAGACACCACAACAATCCCACTCTGTGCCTGAGAGCATTGTCTAAACGCTCCTGGAGCTCTGGCAGCCTTGGAGCTGTGACCATTCCCTGGGGAGCCTGTTCAGTGCCTGACCACCCTCTGGGGGAAGAACTTTTTCCTAATATTGTTTCATTGGGATGCCTCCATGAGGGGGGCACATGAGGGTCCTGCCCCAGGTCCCAGAGAGCAGAGATCAAAGCTGCCCTCTGCCTCCCCTCAGGAGAGGTCTCCATGATGAGGTCTCCCCTTGATGTCCTCCAGACTGAATATGTCAAGTGCCCTCAACTGCTACTCATACCCTTCCCCTCTAGACCCTTCCCCATTTCTGTGGCCTCCTTTGGATACTCTTTAACAGCTTTAGATGCTTTGTGTATTCTGGCATTCAAAACTGCACACTTACACTCCTATTCCTGACTTTGGCCCCAAACCCTGTGGTACTGAATCACACGGGAAAAAGCATTGCACTGGCAGGTAATAAGGAAAGTGCAAGTGTTGGTGCTTCTGCATGACCCCTTATGGGATGGCCAGATATGGAGGAATAGGGTGGGAGGCTTTGAAGTGCAACAGATTGCAAGGGATTATACTTAGATAAAGCACTCCAGAGCTGGCCAAACTTTGTGACCACCTGTCTAGATGTCATTCTAACATTTTGGGAGGTGTGAGAACACGGCAACAGTCACCATTGGTGGGGGTCGAATGGCTCACTCCAGAACTCATGCATAAATGCAGCAGCTGGATCCTATGAATCGTTTTTCCAGCCTGAAATGCAGTTCCAGTTCTAATTGCCCCAAACATATTGTCAAACTGCTGTGAGTCAGCGTGGCCTTCTGCTAGATTAACTGCTGGAGTGTCCACAGGTGGGAACATGTGCCTGTGCTTGGCCAGCATGAGTATGTATGCTGGTGAAGGTCTGGTGTGCAAGTGTGTCCGTGGACATATACATACTACGTTTGTAAGGAGGCACTTGTCTGACTGTTAATCCTGTCCTCTAACCACACCATCCTCTCTATCCCTGTTCCCTGAGAAAACAATGAGGCAAGCAGCTCCAGTGCTGGCACAGTTTGAAGGCCCCAAAAGTGGGGCACAGACATCTGGGGAGCAGAGCTGTGGAAAAAAATCTGTGTATCTTGGTGGACAGAAAGGTGAACAAGGTCCAGCAGTGCACCGGGCAGCAAAGGGAGGGCAACAAAACTTGAACTGGGTTAACAGAGACAGGGCCAGCAGGCCAAGGGAAGTGATTATCCCCTTCTCCTCAGAACTTTTTAGACTACAATTTTTTGTCTTCTACACATCTGAAGCCACCCAGTTCTCTCCCCACAGGCATTACTGGTATCCCAGTATTTCTCAGAATCCCATTACCTTTGTCTCTCCTTGCAACTCCTCCCTGGAATTCTCCCACCTCTTCACACAACAAGCACTCCAGGTCACTCCAGGAATCCAAGACCTCTCAAAACCACCTAGGAACCCCAAAGCCCCCAGAAACCCCTATTCTACCCCACCATCAACCCCCACAAATCCTGGCACCCCCAGGACTTTATTCTCTCAGGATCCCCTATGCACCTCAAGACCCCTCTCAGTTCTGAGACACACATAAACGCACTCGTGCCCAGTGAACGCAGGCACACAGAGTCCCAGTGCCCAGCATCACCTACCCAGGACACTCAGGTCACTGGTCTCCTGCTCTCTCGTTCCTTGTGAGAAGCACCTGGATGTCTGGGTTCTCCACCAGAAACAACAAGACCCAGACCCAGAGAGACAGATCAGGAAGCACTTTTATTCAACCCAAGTGTGGGGGGAAATTGAGGGATTCCTAGCTCCCAGTGAAGGGCTCAGACAAGGGGATTGAATATTCCTGGAAGCAGAGGGCTTCATGTGGGGAAGCTTTATGTTCCACAGGTTCACAACAGTCTAGGTCATGTATCCTGAGGGTGAAGGGTTGCTGGAAACCACAGAAGGTACCCACTCTGGGAGAGGGATCTGGACACTTTTGTCCCTTAGAGGTACCCATGGATGCTACCTGCATATCCCATGGGGTGCAGAGAGTATATCCTAAACATTATTGGGAGTTTCAGTTGATCTCAAGGGGTCCTTAAGGCAGCTGGGGGCACGCAAGGCAGAGGGTACAGTGAGAACACAGGCTTGTAGGTCAGTATAGGCATGGGGCAATGTGCCTCGGGTGATCCAGCGCCGGGTACCCGGCTGGTAGGCGTGGATCAAGTGTGTGTCCTGGTAGGTCTCATGACTGTACCCTCCCAGTACAAGCAGCTCCCCTCCCAGCACAGCTGCACCCCCAACTACGTGTGCACGGGGGAGAGGGCTAAGGAGGACCCAGATGTTCTGCTTGGGGCTGTAGACCTCAAATGTCAGCTGGTCCTTGTAGCCAGTCTGCCCAGCCCGCTGACACAGGCCCCCAGCCACATAGAGCTGCCCACCTGCCTCCTCCATGACATGGCCAGCTCGGTGACCATTCATGGGGGCCAGGAGTGTGACAGGTGCACCTGGGACATAGCGGAGCAAGGATGCCTGACACTGGTATGCTTCATCACACCCACCCGACACGTAGAGCTCACCATCCAGGGCACACGCCGCATGCCCACACAGAGCCATTGGCAGGGGCTGGCACCTCCTGGGCAGGGAGAGAGGGAGAGGTGAAGGACAGGTTAAGCAGGGCTGTCCTGCAGTGACTGATTACTTAGGGGTTCCCTGGTAAGCCCTTCATTGACCACTCAGCAGGCAACACTTGCCGACACCCAATGAGCCTCAGTGGACAACATCAGCTGACACAGAATGGATGCCCCACAGATGGGGCCATCACTGTTCAACACTTTGTAGTCGCCACACCATTGGTCAACCACAGTGGGCTCCATTAAAGGGCAACATTGGCCATCAACCCATGAACATTATGCCGATGAGAGGAATCAAACTACTTATCTCATTGGCAGATGGCCAACAAGACCTGCAATGAACACACTGCCCATGTGTTCATTGCAAAAAACTCATTTGCCACCCACCAGGTAACACTGGCCAACACCCAGTCCCCAAGGGACGTGGTTGTTCAACACCCAGTAGACCTCTCTCAAATACCACTGCAGGTCCATTCTCCACCGGAGGCTTAGTGACACAAAGCACCCAGTGGGCACCATGGCCAAGACAAGGGGCTCTGAGAAAAAAGGAAAACTAGGTGTCAGCTGGAGCAGCCTCACCTCCAGGTGTCATTGGCCAGGTCGTAGCACTCCACAGTATCTGTGCAGTAGAGCTCTCCTGAGCTGCCCCCCAGGGCATAGATGAAATTACCAAGTGCCACAGCAGCAAAGTAGCTCCGTCCACATGTCATACTGGCCAGACGCTCCCAGGAATCATCCATAGGCTGGTACCTGGGTTTGAAAGGCAAAGGGGCAAGAGACTACCTGTTACCTACAACACCATGAGCTGATGTTGGCACTGCTGAGGGCAACAACCCATCTACAACTTGCCAGTCCCATAATGCCTTGGGACTTGGTCACATGGTCACCTTGCATGGGAATATCCCCTCCTTCTGGACAATATCAAACCTGTAATGTCCTGGGGCATCTCCAGATAGAAGCCTCCCACTCCTACTCCCAAAAAGCCTGTAATACCCCAGAGTAGGAGGACACCTCTGAGTCCTACACCCAACCCTTCCCAGAATGTCTTGGAGCCACTTGACCAGCTGCAATGCCACAATGTCTTGGATCCACGGGGCAGCTCTAACTCTTGCTCTAGCAATACATCCCACAATGTCCAGGTGCCACATGCCAAGTCCAAGTCCTCTGTAGCTCTCACCTGTAGACACTGGCTAAGGTGTCATGGACCCCGTAGTAGTGCTTTCCACCCAGGATGTAGAGGTTGTTGCCCACCACAGTTACAGCATGACGGAAGCGTGGGCCATCAGGAAAGTGTCCCAGCGCCCTCCACTCAACCTGCTTCACCAGCCCCACAGCACTGAGGTAGCGGTCTGCAAACCAGAGGTGTCTGCTGGGCTTCCGGGCAGTCAGGTTGTTCTTTACTTTGTCTCCACCACAAACCACCAACACCTCTTGCAAGGAACGTACCCGGCATGGCAGCTGGGCCGTGGGGGTGAAACTTGCTACCATGAGCTCGCGAAGGACCTTTGGGTCAGCTACCCCTGCAGTCACAGATGGGACCTTCTTCAGCTCCAGGCTGGACATGAGGGCAAAACGAACAGATGACAGGATCTCTTTGGCTATATCCTCCTGGCCATCTCCATTGGCCATAAGCCACCGAGATGCTGCTTCCAAGGCTTCCAGTTCATGGAGGACATTGAGACCATCAGAGCGGAGGAGGCGGATGAGAAGATGTGCAGGAAGATCCAGGAAGGCTGGTGTAACCACCACACAGGGAAAGGTGGCCAAGATGTAGTTCTCTGCTACATGGACCACCTCATCCAACCCATAGTCCACAGCAAAGGCGAGCACGTCAGGGACAGTTTCTGGGGTCAGGCCATGGGTGAAAACATCCAGGCAGAGAGTGAGGAGCCCCCAGGCCTGGTAGCGCAGGGAGGTCTCAGCTGCCTCCAAGACCATGGGCCATGGCCCTGCTACAGCTCCTGTGTAGGCAAAGGAGAGGAGGAGACGCAGCTCCGCTGGGGACAGCCCCGTGACCAGCGGGTTGGCAGGGTCATGGGTGGCTTCTCGCATGGGGCAGGTGAAAAGGGCCCGGAAGAAGTCACAGGAGCAGCTCAGGGCCAGTCGCTGAACTAGGAGGAAGGAGGAATAATGGTGGGAAGTAGCAGGGAACCCTCTGCAGTGTGCAGCCCCTGGAACTCAGGTGTCCTGGTCCCATGCCCATTAAAGTCCCAGCTCTGCCAAAGGTGCCCTGCAGGCACCTCTAGAGCCTGATCCCCACCTGGAGCTGCAGTCCTATCATCCCCACCAGAGGACTTGGCTGTCCCAGAGCACCCTGTCCCACTCCTCAACCCTTCATAGGGACCCCCACCTCCTGCCCACCTGGGATGACTTCATTCCCTGCCTGGAGCTGGAGGTCACAGCCCACACCATTGGCATGGAGCTGCTCCATGGCTCTTAGTGTTTCCCACTGCTCCTCCAGGGGCTTAGGACCTTCTTCCTGGTGGTCAATCTCCAGACGCAGGGCACAGGCAGCCACCAGCCGGGGGGCACCCAGGGCCCGGGCAGCCTCCTCCACCTCTTTCACCTGGCCATGGGGCACAATTCCCCCATAGGCAAAGGTGAGCACAGCCCGCCAGCCCCACAGTGTGGCCCCAGGTGGCAGGGGAACATGGGGGAGAGGATCTTGGCAGACTTGTCTGGTCCTGCCCTCCAGGAAGCGGTGGAAGAAGGAGCTGATAGAGGCCAGGACCACAGCATGGGCCATGTCACCCTCTGGGCCCACGGTCACATCCACCAGCTGTCCTGTGGTGCGGAGATGGTCAGCCACAGCCAGGAAGTGTCCAGCATGAGCCCCATCCCGCAGGTTCCACTGGTCTGGGGCCGGCCCCTCTGCAACCCACATCTCGCCTGTGGAAACACATGGAACAGGGTGTGAGGGAGCTGTCTTACAGCTGGAGCCTCTGGCCCATGGCAGGAGTACTGGTTGGGGACATGGGGTCTTGCTACTGGCACTGCCACATAGCAAAGCCACCGGATCCACCACCAAAGCCTCTACCCCACAGCCAGGGCCACCATGCTCTGCTACTGCTCCATTACTGAATTTGATGCTTCTTGGCAAAGCTGCAGCTCCATAGGTGAGAACAACATCCCATTTCACTGCCCCATAGCTGAGCTTGATCTCACCTGCTTCATCTCTGAACCATTAGCATGAAGCTACTGACCCACAGACAATGCTGCTGCCCCACATAGCTCAGGCCACTGTCACCACTCAGAGCTTCAGTCCTATAGCACACACAACCACACCCTTCCTCAGCCATTGCCCCATAACTGAAACTACTGATGGTCCAACAAGCAACCAAGCTGCTGGCCCCCACTGAAGTGCCTGCCACTCCTGCTCGGTGCATGGTAGTGCCTGCTGTGCACTGCCTGTCGTGTGTCACACTGTCTGTCACACATTGTGATGCGTTATCCTGCAATGTTGTCTGCAATGTCACATGTCATGCTCCCCTGCACTGCATACTGTCGAGGTGTGCTGATTATCATGATATTACTGCCACCCCTTGCCCCCACCGTGTTGCTTGTCCTCGCTCAGGCCATGCACTGCAGCCCCGTGAAGCGCTTGCTGTATTCCGTGCCCCTGCATTACTGTGTGGCCTGTTAGGCTGTGCCATGCACTTGTCCCCCTTACCGCCTGCTGCTGCTCTGCAGAACTTCTGTGACCCCTTAGGAATGTGCCTGGGTAATTATAGACTGGACAGAACACGTGGCCGCAGCCAGGAGCTGGGAGAGGCTCAGACAGAGGGAGGTCCAAGGCCCCAGAGTCCCCAGGCTGGGACAGTGGTCACTGAATTCTCTGAGGACAGGCAGCAGGGCCAGCTGAAGCTGACAGGAGCTCTGTAAACCCTGTGCTACCCTGGGCAGGTACTGGTGGGGACCCCTGGCCCCTCAGGCCCCTCTATAAACCTTGATCTTCTCCAGAGCACAGGGTGAAGCAGAACCCCCTCCCAAGCTTTCGGGTAGGAAACAGACAATTGCCTACTCCCCCACTCCCATTACAGGGTAGATAGGTCCACCACCACCTGCTGTGCTCCTGAGAGCTGTGCTGTGTTACTGACTCCCAAAGAGTTGGGGGTCTCACGTCCAGGAGGATACCAGCCCCTTGGCTCAGCCTCAAGTGCCCCCAGGAGCACCCCGCAAACACCCAGGACCCCAGCAGCCCACACAGAGCACATACCAGAGGAACACAGCCTGCCATGGCTGCAACTGTGTCCCAGTACCACCGTCCCTCCCTCTGCTGTCCTCTAGTGCTCCAATCTCATCTTGTCCCCTCCCCTCGGATCCCATGTTCCCCTCTCCCATGCACCTGCGTCTCCCATGTCCACATTCCCCGTCTCTGTAACTCATGCACCTATCCCCTAAAGTCCCATCTCTGTACCACACTGTTCCCACATGTCCAGTTGAATTGTGTCCCCAAAAATGTTCTCACATCCTCTACAAGTCCATTTTTCAGCACTTACCTATCCTGCTTGCGATTTTTTTTCTATCTAGTTAGAATTTCCCTATCTTGTTATTTCTCATCCTTCACAGCACACCTGAGCCTCCACTTTCTGTAGCCACAAAGTAGTGAAAAAGTGCTATCACATCAAATCTTGACCTTTTCTCCAGGCAAAATGATCCAGTTCTCACCTCTCTTTGTGCATCCTGTGCCTCCATGCTCTCCATCTCTGTAGTGGGTTTGCAGGACACACTTGTTTGTTCATAGAAAAGTCAACCAGATATAGCTATAAGCAACCTGCTCCAGTTCTCAGCTGGCATTCAGGGGTCCCTTCCAGCCTCAGATATTCCTCACTTAGACCCTGAAGCACTTAGCTCTAGACCTTCTGAAATGCTTTTCGGAGAAAGACTCCAGGCTCTCAAACACATTGTGAGCAACCCACGACCTCCTCCCTACCCCACCTTCCCTATCTTCAGCTCAGAGCCAAGCACTTCTTCAGAAGCTTTGGCTCCAGACCCTCACTGATGGGCTCAGTGCAGTGTAATTCCACACCTTGTCAAGAAGCCCAACAAGGCCCACTTAACTACAAGAACCTCACCAAAGCTACAGCATAGTGCTCACACTTGAGTACCCAATACTGAGACATGGAGGCCAAGTAACTTGTGCACAGAAATCGCACCCAGACCAGAACATGCTGCTTCCTCTTCAGCAGCTCCAGCTTTCTGCTCCTTAGCCCAGATGCCAGGAAAAAGCCGCATGACACCACCATGTTGTGACAACTGCTGATTGGACCAAATCTTTATTACATGACGTCCTAAGTACATACAGCATTTGGAAGCCAGCTCACAGGGGGAAAGGTGGCTTTTACAGCTTGGGAGGTCCTGTCAGTCTCCAGCCCTCCTTGTTGCCGATCTTCATGAGAGCTGCAGTGATTCCGAGCCCCAGACATGCTGTGGTGCCAGTGAGGTAACTGTGAGCTGAAGAAAACACATCAAACCAGAAAAGATCCATTAAGGCACAAGTCCTTTGCAATAGATCTTGATACACTGCCATTTTTCATAAATCCTTTGACCATCAGCAACATTGTTTGGCCAGAGGAATTGGAAAAGTGACCTTTTTATAAAATTGACTTCTCATGCTTATGGCTTGCAATTTGAAATATCAATTTCAGTAATCCACTGCCCCATCCCCTTAAGTGGCAATCTTAAATGGCTCATTTGAGTGACAAAAATAGCAATCACTGCTTTGAAATCTCATCAGCTCACAACCAGGACAAGTAAAGATTAATTAAAATAATTAATTAAGTAAGTAAAGATTAATATTTCACCACAATTACAACTTTAAAAAAATCCCTCACTTCTTTAGGTTCGAGGATGAACGTCTAAAGAAAATAGAGTTGTGTCAGTATCTGCAGGAGCTGTTTAAGCCTTACAAAGGGCTATAGGAGCAACAGCAGCAGGACACAGTTTGTCCCTCAGACTATGTGACGAATTCACAAGGCAAATACTAGATTGTACTTGCTGTCTAAAATAAATCACACTTGTTGCCAAGAAAACATGGATTTCTACAACTATATTTTTCCTATCCTGCAATTTTAAGGTACAACTGGTAGCTCTAACTGGCAGTACTGAGCGAGCTCTCCTTTCATTCTGTATATCAGTTCATGTCCCATTTGGTATCCTCCCCTCCTGCAGCCATATTTATTTTAGCAGGCCCACACAATACCAATGAAACTGGCATGAATAGAGGTTGAGATGAATCATTACCAAAGAAGCCTGACATCAACATTCTCTAACATTTTTCCCCGATTGAAAAGTTTCTAAAGCCAGCCAGGGCACATTTCAATGCAGGCATTGTCCACAGTTACCTCTCACTCCCAAGACAGCTCCTGATGCACAGCCGCCTATGAAATAGTTCAAAGGATCCTCTGGCTCTTCCCGGACTTGGGCACTGAGACAGGTACTTAAGCCAAACACAGCTCCCAGTGTAGCTGTGAAGAAGTAAAAAAAACAAAATCAAAATCCTCAAGGACCAGAGAATTCACACTGAGCACAACTTCAAAATTCACAGTGACTACAATGGCAAATGAAGATCCATTTCCCAGGGACATCCTATCCCAGCTGCTACAGTGAGACTCAGCATTCACTCAGTCCTACCCAGCTTCCCTGGGTTTCTCTCCCTGCACCGCTCTGAGCTGGAGCCTCGGAGCACCCCACACCCACTGCCACCAAAGAGCACCACATGCTGACAGGGTATCACCTAACAGCCCTTCCCAACAAGGCATGGGGCAACCCTGACAGCTGGGGGTAATGGAGGGGAGCAGTGGTGTCTGTGCAGCCACTTCCCCAGCTTTGCCTGGACTCTGCACTGTAACTCAGCCCTCAAGTCCCTCTGAAGCCACCTCACAGCACCAGGCAGAGCAACCCCAAGGGCTCTGCTCTCCCTGTACATTGCTAGTCCTGGCACTTTCCTCCTCTTCCTGGGGCTCACAATGATTACTGGATAGCAGGAAAATGAATTGAGTTTGTAAATTATTCTTGTTTGTAAACTGACTTTGAAATGAAAAATTTTGAATTGAACTAAGAAACTACAAAGTAAAGCACCCTGTCCACTGAATTACACACTTCATCCCATCAGACCCTACACTGATATAATTGCAAACTTTGGCAAAGAGCTGTGTCAAGAAAAGCTGGGTTTGTATCTAATGTAAACCATTGATCATGAAACATGAATCTGTCTACCAGTCAGCATCTGCAGATTTCAATTCATCTTTCTTGGGAACAACAAAAATATCCAGGTTAAAATTTTTCAATCCCTATATAAAACCAGCAGCTCCTGTTACAAACCTATGCAGAAAATTAATTATGCTGATGCCAAAATCAACTGAAAAAAGCACTGCAGAAACAAAACCCCCAGACCTAGGACTGCATTTCAACTTTCCTGTTCTCCCTGCTTTGGACCAAGGCATCTGTAGGCAAAATGCACAGCTTGAGGCCATGAGGTGTGGCTCCTGAACAGCAGGCAGGACAAACCCTTCCTCAGGTATGAAACTGAGGATCCAATATGCCTGTTAAGGATTAAGGGATTTATTGAAATCACAGTTGATTACATGATCCAGTGCCTTCATAACGATCTCAGCTCATTAGAGGAGATGCCAGATCCTGGTTTAGAGTCAAAACTACTCAAAAACGCAAACCTGGACTCACTGTGCCCCATCTCAGAGCACCAGCACTTGGGGAGAGGCAGAGTTGGCACAAACCATTGAATTAGACTGAAAAGCAAAAATCTGGTAAGAGGAAAACAGCACTTGACAAGGGACAGAGTGAGCTTCAACCATGCAGCCCCTTCAGCTCCCTGCTCCTCTCTTCAGCATCCACTTTCTCTTCCAAAGACATTTCAAGACAACTGCATAGTTTCTCCTTGTCTGTAGAACATGACGGGGAAAACCCCACGTTTATTTTCCTTTTGCCACCAAAAATATTACATTGTTCTTTAGCAAATGCACTTTATTAAATGCAATGCCTAAATATATTAAGCAAAAACCTAAATTTGCTTATACTATGTTGTTGCCCACAAACTGAGTATTCTAGAAATACAAAAAACTACAATGGACCTTTTACTCTAGAAAAAATATGTTACCTCACCTGCAAATCAAGGATATATCTTTCCATTTCACTGTTCTGCCTCCTGGCTATACAACGACCCAAGCCCAGTGGAAGAGAGAACCACCGAAACCATGCAGGGGCAGAGGCAAAGGCAAAAGTGAGGGCGCAGCCACACCGGGCGCAGGCGAGGCTGGCGTCCCTGCGGAGTTCCATCCTATAGTTACACTGCCGAGGGGCACGGCCCTTACCCATGGTGACACTGTCCGCCGCTGCCGTCTGCAGTGCGGCCAAAGCCGAGCCGGGCCGCAGCAGGATGATGCGATACGCCGCCCCGACCAGGCCTGCAACACAGCACTGCGCGTCACTGGCCGGGCCCGAGCCCAGGCCCCGCTCGGCCGCCCCCCCGTGTGCCTCCCTTTCCCCGGTGCCCACCCGCGGCCGCGCCCACGCGCGTGGCGAGCCAGGTGCGCTGCGGGCACTGCTGCCCCTCGGGCCCGTCCCAATAGCCCGCCATGGCGGCAAGGGCACGACCCAGCTATCGCGAGAGGACAGCGGGGCCCCGCCCCGCAAGGGGGCGAGGCCAGGGATTCTCCCGCGGGCACGCGCGTGACGAGTGCAGTGGCCCCGCCCCGCCTCGCCCCGCCCCGCGGGGAGCCGGGACCCGGGACCCCTGGCTGGGCCTGGCCTGTGCGCTCCGCGCCAACCGGGACCCCCGGGCCGGGCCGGGACTGTGCGCTCCGCGCCAACCGGGACCCCCGGGCCGGGCCGGGACTGTGCGCTCCGCGCCGGCCGCTGCCCGAGCACACCCGCGCCGTCACTGGCCTAAGGGATTTCTGCCTGGTGTTCCCAGGTGCCCCACCCGCGGCTCCCAGCTGTTTGCCTAATCCCGGGGCTGTGACCCTCCCTTTTGTCTTTGGTGGCTGCTTGCAGGGTGGGGAGATCAGTGTGGTTTTGTTTTGTTGTGGGTGTTTTGCGTTTTTGTGGGGCGGGGTTGTTCTTTGTGGTTCGTTTTTGGTAGGGTCTACAACTCTTACTTATTTGCACTTGAAATATTTTTAATGAATTTTCAAAGATTCTGATTTAATTCGCTGTCTATGTCTATACTACTGTATGGTTCCTATTTCCTGCCGAGATAATAAACATACTTTGACACAGGTTATAGAGATGCTGTATACATTGATTTTTATAGTTCATAGTACACCAATGAAAAGACGACTCTCTACTGTGCTTCTTGGTGATATATGGAAAATCACATAATGAAAGTCCAATGTCCATAAAGGAGACTGAGGAGTCCTGCAATTTTATTTGAATAAAGGGAGAAGATCCACTGGGACACACGCCCATGGCGTTTTTTTCTCTCAAGGTTTCAGGGGACGCAGCTTCCTTTTATCCCAAATTCCCGGTCGCATGTTGCCCTCTTCCTTTTCCCATTGGCTGAGGTACGAGGAAGGTAAAGCCTTCCCGAACCGCCTTACCACATATTCCCCCTTGAAGCTGTCATTTTACCCCAAAGTTCAGAAGTTCAGGTTTGTCCTCCACTTGTCTGTTTCAGAAGTTGGGCTATCTGGGCTCGGTAACAAACCTGCTTGAAGTTAGTAGAGAATTTAAGAGCCATTTCAAAGACGTTAGCACCCATACCCTCGCCCATTGAATGGGTTTGTAAAGACGTAAGCATGCATTTCCCCTATCAGTGACATCCCTTCAAGCAAAGCTGTTCCAGTTGTTTTCCCGACTCTTGAAATAACGCCAAAATCTGAGTGAAGAAGTCTACAACTGTATCTTTTTTAGCTCAAGCCTTCTCACCTCCCTACCTCTTTGCCCTGTATGTGAAAAGCATATTAAAGACTTGATTTCTGCATTTTCCAGTATGCTGAGTCTCCCACAGTATCTCTCTTCGATAGGAGCTCAAAACAGCTGGAGTTGGGTGCTACTGTTCCGTTATCCAAAGGAATTTTTTGTAGTGCTCTATCCTGCTGGCAGTAAAGTTGGGGCTTCACGAGCCCTGCAGCAGGAAAAGGAGAAGGGACATGACCGGGGTTCGGTAGCTGTGCTGTATCACACCAGAGATGTGCTGGGGTGTGCTCACAACGCTGCAGGCATACCCCCTCCATTCCAGAGCTGTCTCAGGGTCAGAAGGAGTGGGTGTGGAGTGCATTCACAACACAGGGCCTTCCACTGACCCTCGGCTTGGGCACTGCTTCCTCTGCATGCTGGAGAGCTAGCTGTTCTTACACACAGAACCAATGCCACCATCAAGCACTCACTGGTGCTTTAATAAAGGATGCATTTTTTAGAACAGCTTTACCCCTTCTCCAAAGCTCTTCCTAAGTGTAATATATGGTAGAGATAATTCATGCTATATAGATATATATATGTGTGTATAAAATATTGTGAAGGTCCAAAGTTATGCCTTTGACCACTCTGGCTGGGAGCAGAGTTCTATTCTCATTGTAACCAGTTCCCGGACAGCGTTAAGATAATATCAGGTCTGTTACCGTATGAATGGGACAGTCCCGGACCATCATGGATGATTTCCTCTGGCATCTGCACCTGGGAGGTAGCATCTAGACCTTCCTGGACCATGATTAATGGAATGTCTCAAGAAACCCACAAGACCTGCACCTGGGCATGATTACATCTGCAGTACTCAGGAACTGGTATCACTCTACTACATGTGAATACAGCTTCTGCCTGAAGAGACACAAAGAAACGTGTGGTCATCTCTGCCTCAGGTAGAATAAACTGTATATAAGCTAGCCACTGGAAGCACTCGGGGTGAACTCCTGGGGAAACGCTGTCACTTTGTCACTGGACCCTAGTTCACCCAGTGCCTGCACCCGGGGCTGACGCTGTCTTGGCTGTGGTGATTCTTTTTCGAAATTCTATTTTTTGTTATCGATCCAATAAATCTTTGTTAAATTTTTCACAAATTTGGCTACCAATTTGATAATTTATAACACTAAGCACACCAGATGAAGGGCTGTGTGACCCTTCAAGACAGCAGGATGGAGAAAACACTTGCCTGCAGGTGGCAAACGCTCCAAATGTTCTTTCCCCAGTAAAAACCATACAGAAGCCACTGAATCTTGCACAGGGCAAGACTCTACACCATTAAGTAACAAATAGTTTTCAAGGATCCAAGCAGCTGTTAAAAGGTCTTCTGAGACCATATGCCATGCAGCAAATTCCTAACGCGTCTTCCACTGACAAGGGAGGTGGGTCAGAGAATTCACATATCTCCTGCTTTGCAGCAGGTACAATGCCTGTAGCTGCAAGACTCAGCACACTGCTGTCTACAGCTTTCCACTTGCCTCGTGGAGAGACTGCAGCTCACCTGCTGCACACTGCTGGTAGTGGTTCATTCAGCAGATGCATATCCTTGTGCTGCAGACCCTCCCTGGGCAGTCAATGCTGTTAAGAAAGCTACAGTAAGAGAGAACAGTTACCTTACTATAAACAGGCAAGTTCCAGGGAAAGCAATGCATAATTAATGTAACATTATTCCTAAAACACTAACTTGGTTCCAAATGATTTTACTGCTGATAAATAAACTTGCTGATACAGAATATTTGTTCCCTTAAACAGGGAGAGGGGGTTTCCATCGAACTACAAGATGCAGATAACTGTGTTATAGATGAGTAATGCGATGGTTGACTCTCACAATTAAAGAGCAAATATGATGTATATGTTAAGAGAAGTTTTGTAGATGTATAGTTATGTTTCTCCCCCCTTGCATTGTTACCACAGAATGGCCTGGGTAGTGGGGCATTTGGGAGGGTCAGCTTGTTACTACGTGTGAAAAATGCATATTATAGGATTGGCTCTTTGCAAATATTAAAAGGAATGCTATATGTGTTATGTTGGAAAGTTATGTTGTATTATACTGCTAGTACTGTATTAATCCTTCTTAAGTAGTGTGTAAATATAGTTTTAGGCTCTAACATAATATTAAAATAGAAACTATGTGATGTAAGATACTTTTTGTAACTAGCTCAAGGAATGGATAAGATAATCAAGAAATTCTTCACAGAGATAGCAGCAACAAGACACCAAAATTTCAAAAGAAGAATTACTGCCTCCCTATTGGGAAAAACCAGACTCCTTCCACCTCCTCCCGACTCTGAGGGGCCAAACAATGATTTACAAGATGAAGGGGGGGAAGTTGACAATAAACAGAAAAATCCCTAGCTTGAAAGGAATGTTGGCATCATGTATGAGATATATGAATATGCAACAGGCTATTGTTTTTAAGGGTTAATCCTTTGTTAGTGGTTATGCTTTTTGAGGGCTTAATGCCCAGGAGGCATCCAGATGTCTGTAACTCTTTGCTTTTTTATTGTCCTTTATTGTCCTAACTCTGATTGTCCAAATTCTTATTGCTCTAATTGTTATTATTATTTTTATAACCATTTTATTACTATTAAACTTTTAAAATTTTAAGACAAGTGATTGGCGTTTTTCACACTATGGTAACTTCTGACCTCCAATCAAGATGTAAGAAAATGATCTCCACCACTGGACAGCGAAGAAGGAGTTGATTGACAAAACTCTGGGAGTAGCTAACGGGTTGAAAGATGGAATATCCATTGTGTGGATGAGCAGATGGTGATAGAATCCTTTGCTCCTGGTGCGCTGTATTATTTTCTCTATTCAGTCTTCTGTTGTATTTTTTAATAAGGTTTTAATAAACTTCCTAAATTTTTTGAAAGTGAGTATCATTTCTCACAAATGGGGACTAGTCCGTGATATACACCTTGCCCCAGTGGCCCTAGGACTTTTCAAAAAAGACACACCCCTGCCACAAATTTGGCAGATTCTATCAGACTTTCCCAGGACTACTGGTGGTCACAGGTTGGAACACAAAAGAAACCAAGAGACTGAATAAAGAAAAAGGGGAAGGGGAGGTGAGTGTCTTCCTCATAACTATATTTGCCCAGATTGTAATTCCGTAATGCCAATGTATAAAAGTCAGCTTCAAACAAGTAATACATGGGACCTGTCCTGGTCTGTCGAAGCTTCAGGATATTGGACAGTCAAAATGAAAAAACAGTGGGACACTAGGGGGGAGGAAAAAACAGCAGGACACATGGGGGGGGACTCCATGGAGACTGACACTGTGGCTGGCGGGACGTGTGAGATTGAAGGATTTTGGAGGCTTGGGAGCGGGGCAGCCGCTGAAGGGTTTGCAGCAGGGGTTGCCCATCAGGGAAGACTGTGCTCGTGTTGGGATGGGGCTGCAGCTGAGCAGAGCCAGACAGGGCAGGGAGCAGAGTGCAACTGTGGGACCAGATCATTGAACTGAGGAGGAGAGGAACAGCAAGTACCAACCTGGTGATACAGAAGTCCCTGGATCTTAGGTGTTTTTTTTTACTTTTTGGAAGAGAGGTTAAGTTTTTTACTCTCTCTTCCCTTTCCTCCTTTCCTTGTTTCCTCCTTACCTTTTCCTTTCTTAGGAAGGTGGGCCTTCCTGGGAGGGCCTGTGGTTACCTGTTGAGATGGGATTGGGAACAAGCAGGGAATTCCCCAAGGAGGAAGGAAGAAGTGAGGAAGTACCAATTGGGATACTCCCAGATAGCCCCCTGGGAAGGAAACTAGCCCGATGGAAATGGTATGACCCCAATACCAGAGATAAGGACAAGCTCAAAATGATTCAGAACTGCATGGTAGAATGGACTAAAAGGGAAATTAGGAGCGATCATGCACACTGGCCAGGATATGGATCAGACGAAGGAAGGATATGTCGGGCTTAGCTCTATGTAAGAGCTAAGAAACCTTTCAGTCAGGATGAGTGTGACTACGCTGCCTGATGGGAGGGGGAGACTTCAACCTCGAAGGTGAGTGTGTTTAAGGTATCAGGAAATAAAGAATGGGAAGACATTAGAAAACTTGCCCTCTCCACCTCCAGTAGCCCCAACTGCACCTCCCTTGCCCCCGATGGGTCTAGCCAAAACACTAGGAACAGAATGGCACAATGAGAGGAAAGCAGATCAGGGGATGGGAACCAAGCAATAGTACTATATCCTCTGAGAAAAGTACCACTGGGTGGGGTGCAGGGAGGAATTGGATTTGTAACCGTACCTCTCAATTCCTCTGACGTGAGAATGTTCAAGAAAGAATTAAAAGAAAGAACCATCTAGTTCAGGTATGACAATTCCCTATTGGATTAGTGGAACAGTTAGACCAGTTTCTGGGGCCCAATATTTCTACATGGGAAGAGATGCAATCAATAATGACCATGTTATTCACACCAGAGGAAAGACAGATAATCCAGGCAGCTGGGATACGGATATGGGAAAGGGAGCACATGCAAGGACCTCCTGGGGACCTGAAAATATCTGTAGTGTGCCCCAGTTGGGACCACAACAGCCCTGGGGGAAGACATGGAAGAGTACAGAACATTAATTATAAGGGGTATCAAAGAAGTAGCTCCATGAAATCAAAATGCTTGTAAAGCTTTCAATGAGCAGCAAAAGAGGGAAGAAAATTCAACAGAATAGCTAGAAAGTTTGAGGAAATATATGAGGTAATATTCAGGGGTTGACCTGTAGGAGTCCTTAAAATCAGAGGGTTTTGGGAGAACTGCAAAAGTCAGGCCTCAGAGATAACAGAACTGCGATTAGAGCTAAGCAGTAGCCATAAGATTTGTCAGCAGAAAAATGATATAAGTAGAAAAGTAAGGACAAATAGAACAATGGTCTGTGTATTAACGCTTGTCTAGAATAACTCCCTAAGCTAGAGAAAAGTATATCTAGCCAGATGTTAAGAAGTTCTAAGCTTAATAATGGAGCTCTGTGCATTGTGTTTTAAGGCTTACAAGCAGGTATTGTATTCGAAAGAAGCAGGCATTGTTTTAACAAGAGGTATGTGTGCTTATAGTGATTGGATAGAACTACTGTCAATATGCTTTTGCTTTGGGTGATTGGTCAAAAAACTTTTGAAGTAAGTTGAAGTAACAAAGAACTTTTGGAGTAATTGAAGTAACATTCTTTGTCTGCTGCCGGGGACGTGAGCTGCTGGCATTTCACCATTGTCATAACCATGTAATGAGACTGATGCTAGAAAATAAACAACTTGAGACACGTTCCTCAGCAGTTCTGTCACATTCATGATTTGTACACAGACCCCTGGCCAGCACTATGACCCTGATACAATGGCCAGACCGATCTTACTAAAGATAAATTTTGTCAGTCATGCATGGCCAGATGTACGTAGGAAGTTAGAAAAGTTAGATGGTTGGCAAGAAAGGAGATTAGAAGATCTTTTAAGAGAGACACAGAAAGTGTATGTAAACAGGGATGAAGAGAAGGCCAAGGCGAAAGCCGAGGTAATGATAACCACCATTAGGGAAGGACAACAGCACGTAAAGAACAACCCATCTAAGGGAGGGGGACCCCAAATGTGAGAAAACAGATGGAGGGGGGATGCAGCTCCTTGGGACTGGACACAAAAAAGAGAGTTTGGGAGATGGGGGAACCTAGGACCAGTTTGCTTTTACTGTAAAGAGAATGGGCATATCAGAAAGAACTGCCCCCAAAGGGAAAAGGACCTGAGAGTCTATGAGACTGAGCAAAAAGGAGAAGCAGAAGATTAGGGGTGTCAGGGGCTCTACCTCCTGGGGACAGAATACCATCAGGAGCCCTTGATAACTTCAAAAATGGGTCCCCAGGAGGAAGAATTGGAATTCTTGTAGACACAGGGGCTGAAAGAACTTGTGTTTGTAGATTCCAAAGAGGTGCAAAAAGGGTCAAGATACCATGCAAGTAGTAGGTGCAAAAGGGGAAGGGTACAAAGTCTCATTTATAAAGCAAGTAAAGTTTGAAGGGACAAATAAAATAGGGATTGGGAATGTCCTATAAGTTCCAGAAGCTGGGTGCAGTTTGTTAGGATGGGATTTACAGGTGCAGTTGGACATTAGAGTACTCCCAGAGGAAACAAAAATGGTAGTTAAACTTCTTCAATTAAGGGAAGAAGATAAGAAAAAAATTCATAAAATGGTATGGGCAAAACTGAAAAATCGAGGTAAATTAAACATGAAACCTATGGTAATAAAAATAGTTAATGAAAACCATCTAGTTCAGGTATGACAATATTCACTCTCCCTGGAAGGGAGACGAGGACTACGGCTGGTGATCCAGGGCCTACTTGAGGAGGGGACCTAGAACCATGTATGTCCCCCCATAATACACCCATATTACCAGTAAAGAAGTCAAATGAGACTTACAGGCTTGTCCAAGACTTAAGAAAAGTGAAAAAAAGAACAGTGAATCGATACCCAGTAGTGCCTAACCCCTGTACACTACTGACATCCCACCAGTGGTTTAGTGTGATAGACCTAAAATACGCTTTTTGGGCTTGCCCACTAGCAGGATAAAGTAGAGATACATTTGCCTTTGAATAGAAGGACCCTGATTCAGGGAGGAAGCAATAGCTTTGGTGGACTAGCTTACCCCAAGGGTTTTCCAAATCCTCAAACCTATTCAGTGGTCAAGCACCAGGAGAAGTACTACAACTTTCTCCATCAAACCTGAGTTAAAACTTATCCAATATGTAGATGATTTGTTTCTGTCAGGACAGGAAGAAAAAGAAGTTTGGGAATCCACCATGGCGTTAAATTTTCTGGGGGACCAAGGACTTCAAGTATCAAAAGGGAAACTCCAATTTGTAGAGAGAGAAGTAAAATACCTAGGACATGTAATTTGTCAAGGGAGCTGGTGACTGAACCCTGAGAGAATTACAGGCATAGTCTCACTTCCACGGCCTAAAACTAAGAGAGAAGTCAGAAGGTTTCTAGGCTTGTTGGGATATTGTAGGCTACGGATTGAAAGATACCCGCAGGCCATCAAGTTCTTGTATAAAAAGTTAGTAGAAGAAGAGATTAGGTGGGAAAAAGAAGATGAGCAAAAGTTTGAAGCTTTAAAGCAAAACTTAGTCAGTGTACTGGCACTGAGTCTTCCTGCCTTAGACAAACCCCTTTATCTGTAGATATAGAAAAAAAGGTAGCTCATGGAGCACTAGCCCCAGACTGGGAAGGATCCAGGAAACCAGTGACTATTTATCAAAATTACCAGACCCTGTCAGCTGGGGATGGCCGACCGGCATTCAGATGGTGGCAGTGACTGCCCTACTTGTAGAAAGCAAAAAATTAACCTTTGGGGGAAAATTGAATATATACATCCCACACTCAGTTAGGAGTATCCTGAGCCAAAAGGCTGAGAAATGGCTCACTGATTCCCAAGTGTTAAAGTATGAAGCCATCTTAATAGCTAATGATTTAGAAATAATCGTGAGTAACCAAATCAACCCTGCCCAGTTTTTGTATGGAGAACTAGATGAGGAACTAATACATAACTGCCTAGAGGTTATAAACAATCAAACTAAAGTAAGAGAGGACTAACAGATCAACCACTCCAAGGAGGGAAATGATTGTACATCGAAGGATCTTCAAGGGTAATCCAGGGGCACCAGGTATTGGGGTACGCTATAGTGGATGAGGGGTTGGAGCCATAGAAAAGGGAAAGTTACCTTCCAACTAGTCAGCCCAAGCATGTGAGTTATATGCCCTAAAATGAGCTCTGGAAATATTAAGACAGAAAAGAGGAACAACATATACAGACTCAAAATACACTTTTGGAGTAGTGCATACCTTTGGAAAAATTTGGAAAGAAAGGGGGCTATTAAATTCAAAGGGAAAAGAACTGATTCACAAGAAACTTATTTAAGAAGCATTAGAAACCTTACAATTACCAGGGGAAGTCGCAGTAGTATATGTTAAAAGACATCAAAAAGGGGTGACTCAAGAGGCACAAGGGAACAATTTAGCATATTTAGAAGCTAAAAATGCAGCTGAATCAGGGACAGAAAAATTAATGATGATATTACCCCCATGAGAGAAATGCAAGAAGTCCCTGTATTCAGTGGGACTGAAGAGGAAGAACTCCTTAAAACAGGAGCCAAGAAAGACAACAACGGGAAGTGGAGATTAGCAGATGTGAGGCAAATGTTGAATAAAAAGTGGACTTTACCGAACTTCCCCAGGTACCCTGGTGGAAGCTTTTGCTAATGATAGTAGGTCACTTGACTCATTGGGTAGAGGCAGTACCAACTGTTAAAGCCAATACCAATGTTGTGAGTAAAACACTTCTAGAATCAATCATCCCCTGATAGGGGATGCTAAACAGGATTGATTCAGACCAAGGAACTCATTTCACATCTAAAATATTGCAGAAAGTTGTTTGAACACTGGGAGTAAAATGGGAATTACACACTCCATGGCATACATAGAGTTCTGGTTGTGTTGAGAGGATCAATCAAACTCTTAAAAGAACTCTAGTTGAGCTGTTGATTGAAACCCAGATGTCATGGATAAAATGTCTCCCTTTAGCCTTGTTACAAATTAGAACCCAGCCCTGGTCAGATCTGGGGGTCTCAGCTGATGAAATGATGTTTGGGTTACCCTTTTTGACCTTGCCCCAGGAGGTTGCCTGTGAGGAAGGGGAAGCCAATGCCAAGAAATATGTCTATAGCACAAACCTTAGAAAGGCTAAGACATAAAGGGGCAATTCCTCAAACTACCACCCTGGATTTCAGAATCCTTAATATTAACGCTGGAGATTGGGTAATGATCAAGTCATGGAGAGACCAGCCCCTAACTCCTCAGTGTATCAGCCATGCAAACTGCAGAGCGGGGATGGACTCATGCTAACAGAGTTAAAGGCCCAGTAGAAGAACCCAAAGAATGGACTTTAACATCCAGACCGGGTGAAATGAGATTGACTCTCAAGCAGAGACCAAGAGAAACAACAAGATGCCCAAAGAGTAGAGTCAAGTTTCCACCAGACAGCTTGAGAACTGTTTTTGTGTTTTAATGGGCAAGAAATTACAAGCATCTGTTGAGGGAAAGTACACAAGGGACCACAAGAGGTAATGGGACAGCCTCCTTAAGAACAATAAGTAAAGTAAGACAAGGAATGGAGGGCAAGACCAGGTTGGTCCCTTTGTTCACTACCAAGAAGATTCCATAGCCCTGATGTGGGTAGCAACCCCATAGGCATGGTATGGTAGGGGCAAAAAAGGCCATACTGGACCTTTATTATTCCTCAGTTGTCTTTTAATACAAAAGGGATTAGAGGGCAAGACCGAGTTGGGCTCTGTACTCATCACTAAGATTCACCTACTCTGGGTAGGAACCCAATAGGCAAGGTAGATGGGACTTAAAGCCATACCGGACCTCTGTGATGTCCTTTTGTCCATTCCAAATAAGTGTGTCTAGGAAAAACCTGAGATTTTTTTCTCCAGTTCTCACTGTCCTTGCCCACATCAACAGATGTTAGTATGACTCATTCAAGAGAAAAAAAATTTTTAAGTTAATTGTTTGAGCCAAATGACTTATAGAAAAGGAAAAGGGGGGGTTTGTTATAGATGAGCAATGTGATGGTTGATTCTCACAATTAAAGAGCAAATATTAAGCATATGTTAAGAGAAATTTTGTAGACGTATAGTTATGTTTTTCCCCCCTTGCACTGTTATCACAGGATGGCCTGGGTAGTCCAGACACTTGGGAGGATGGACTAACGTGTTACTATGGCAACACCTGACCTCCAATCAAGATGTAAGAAAATGATCTCC
Organism: Agelaius tricolor; assembly: GCF_023055355.1. Classification (NCBI taxonomy): domain Eukaryota; kingdom Metazoa; phylum Chordata; class Aves; order Passeriformes; family Icteridae; genus Agelaius; species Agelaius tricolor. Next base: position 5,898,120 of record NW_027269293.1, on the reverse strand, counting down.
ACCACTGAACAGTGAAGAAGGAGTCGATTGACAAAACTTTGGGAGTGGCTAACGCGTTAAAAGACAGAACATCCATTGTGTGGATGAGCAGATGGTGATAGAATCCCTTGCTCCTGGTGCACTGTATTATTTGCTCTATTCAGTCTTCTGTTGTACTTTTTGATAAGGCTTTAATAAACCTTCTAAATTTTTTAAGTGAGTGTCATTTCTCACAATTGGGGTTCCTATTATCTCAAAAACCTTTTCAAAAATGGCAGAACCATCCATCAGCAAATTGCATTCAAAACATTACCCCATCCCTCCTTCTCAGGAACTTTCTGTAGGGCCTTGTCCAATAGATCTCCTGGCTGCAGCAGAATTTGTGCTCTGAATTCTCTGGAACAGGAATCTATCTTGTGTGCTAAATGGGCTACAGACAGCAAGCTGCTTTTCAGAGGACAGGGTACAGTCAGCACATGGATGCTCACTTACCAGCAGCAGACCCCCCACCCTGCAGTGGGGGCTCAAAGACACCTCCTGGTCTCTGGAACAGAGGAAATCAAACATAACATCACCATTTGACTTTTCCAGTTCCATTAGAAGCTGAAGGTAAGCTACCAGAAGTTGATCACAAGTGGTTCATTTAAAATAACCCCACATTTAATTCACAGATAACCCTGGAAAAAAGGCATTCACTGCACACCCATGCAACAAAATTACCAGTGTTCGCAGTGACAAATTCAGCTTTTGTATCTTTACAATAGGACAAGTTTTGGAAAGGAGTCCTTGAAAGGAGGTAGCCAAAAGGGAGCTCTGAATACTACCTTCAAATGAGACTTTTATTTACAGAAATTATCTGTAAGCATTTCTTAATGAGATACCTGTACTTTCACCTAGCAAAAAAGAATCAAGGCTGACTGTCCGATTTAGCAATTCTCTCTTGCACCTGTGTTGGTCTGTGATGATTTCACAGGAGGGAAAAAAAAAAGAAACCCTTTAAAAAAATTAAACCATCTTTGTAACATCCTGTCTGAAAATCTGCTACCCACAGAATGGACCAGAGTTCAATTTAAGCCAGTCAGTGGACAGAAAGACCAAGTAACACCGGGAAAAAAAGCACACAGTGAAAAGTCAGTTTAATAAAATCTTGTATGACAAATTATAGCAATTATCATAACTGGAATTCCTAAAACTAGAGAAGATTATGGGAAACATGGTAAATTTTGAAATATGTAACATGTTTCTAGAAAGTAAATAAACCATTTTATACACTCACTGGGAGAGCAAGAGACCAGTTGAACTGCATAATGGGATGTGTTAGGAGCAGTCATTTAATGGCAGTAATATCTGAGCAATGGCATCAATTGATACTTCAGGGAACAAAGAGGAGCCATTACAAAGTTGGACGGTTTTTATTCCTGCAGGCTTCTAACAATCTGGTCACCTCCCACCCTAGTTCTAGTGCAGGATGGCTCAGGACTCATTTATTGAGATCATTTCCTGCCCTGTCTTTTCTAAAGCAGTGAACAGGGAACTGGACTACAGAAAGATGTTGCTATGACAACATTCTCTTACCTTAATGTTTATGTTTGTTTCCTGTGGGTGTCTTTTTTTTTTTTTCCCATTTTTTGCCATTTTATGGCTAAGAGGCTTAGTTCTGGTTTCAGTGACATCACCATTCTAGCAACATTTTCATGGAATCACAGAGCACGATGAGTTGCAAGGGACCCATTAGGATCATCAAATTCAGCTCCTGGCCCTGCACAGGGCACCCCACCCTATGAGTGCGAGCACTGTCCAAATCCTTCTTGAATTCAGGTTGGTGCTGTGACCACTGCCCTGAGGAGCCCATTCCAGTTCAAAAATCACTCTGGGTGAAAAGCTTCCTGATATCCAAGCTAAACCTCCCCTGACTCAGCTTCATGCTGTTTTCTCAAGCTCTGTCATTGGTCATCAGTGTACAGACTGGTACCTTCCCCTAACCTCCCCTCATGACGTTGAAGACTGCATTGAGATCTCCCCTTAGTCTCCCCTTCTCCAAGCTGAACAAACCAAGTGCCTTCAGCAGCTCCTCATACACCTTCCCCTTTAGACCCTTCCCCATCCTTGTGGCCCTTCTTTGGACACTCCTCTACTAGCTTAATGTCTTTTTTATACTGTGATGCCCAAAACTCACCCCAGAACTCAAGGTGACGCTACCCCAGTGCAGAGCAGAGAGACACAATCCCCTCCCTCACCCAATTGGCCTGATGCCCCCCCATGGACATGGTTGGCCATCCTGGTTGCCAGAGTACACTGTTGAGTCATCAGCAAGCATGTTCAACTTTACTACACTCTTCAGTATTTTTTTTTCCACTTGGAAACCTGAAAGGCTGTACCTGTGTGGGTCAGCAGCCAACAGGCTATAAGGAATTGTCAACACCACACAAAAGTTAACAAGAGGCCTAAGGGGAAAGATGGAGCACAAGCACGATCAAGGGGAAGATTGCTGTAAGGCAGCAGAGCTCATCAACATTACCCTCCCCTCGAACAGCCGCTGCTTGGTACAGGAAACACAACGCAGGGCTCAGGGTGTTTTGCTTGCTTGCTTGCTGATACAGGTTTTAATGTAATTCCCATGTACATTTTGATATGACAGTCTTACATAGATCTTTTGAGACACATGGGCATTATCCAGTTTTGCCTGTCATTGGCTTACCAAGGCTTAAAGCAGAGAGCTAAGTCAGGGTTTTGCTTTGGCTAACTGTATCTTGCTGGGCAGGGCCTGAACTCAACCCGCTGCCAATTCTGTTGGGATGCACAGCAACACAATTCTGTCGGGATGCACAGCAACATTTCTGCCTTCACTATAAACATTTATGCAAAGCTTCTAGCTAAAAATAAAATCTACATCAGTAAATAGTTGCCAAAATTTTTAGAAAGCTGTAAGTGATTGTGTACCATCAAACCCCAAAGCAAGCATGCTTATTCAATATTTCTGAATCTTCATGCACCATCAATTGCATGTTAGGTAAAACACTTCAAAGTGAGACTCAGCATGGACACCATAGAGCCTGGGACCAGGAAATAATGCCTGTTTTCACAAAAGTAGGCCGTGCGGGCCAAGACACCTTATTAATTTTCCTTATGAACAAGCTGCTGACAAGAAACAGCTTTATGGTGCAAGGGTTTTTGAAAAGAGTAGTTTAAATCTGAGTATCTCAACAATGTAAAAAGATCCCAGATCGAAAATGCAGATCACTTACTCTAAAGTCCCCAGACCTTGTGATGCAGAAACAATTGTGTGGTGGGTACTAAGAAATCTGCCATGTTCCTGTTGAAGCATGCCAAGAGTAGGGAGTGCAGCAACAGGTCTGTTCATTGGTAAAAACCCCCATAACCCTAAGGAGGAAAAAAGAAAACCAAAATGCAAGAAGGCATGAGCAGACAATCCAGAGAGCTCAAGATGCAGTGGCACAGCCCTTTCAATTAGCCCTTTCCAATTTCCACAAAAGTAATCACAAATGTTCCTTCAACTGGCTATCAGGAAAAGGGAAAGCACCCTCTGCCCCAACAGCATCAGTCTTCAGTGATGATTAACAACAGAAAACAGGGGAAAACTTGTTCTTGACTGCCAGTGAAAAGTGTGTTTCATTAAAATAGAAGCAATATGGACTGCTTTACTATTTGAATACAAAATTTCAAAGTTGATTTTGTGCTATAACCTGGGTTTCTGTTTTCAATTCATGCTACATCAAATGCTTCTTCCCCTTTCATTTTCTTTTAGGTGATGCCATTTTAGATTGTTAACCTACAAAAGAGCAAGCATGCAAGTCAGAAATTATCTATCAGCAAACTATTTATAAAGGAAATAGAACAATTTGGGGAATTTAAAGTGAAAGTGACCTGGTGACTACCAAATTCCAACCTTGCTGGACAAGAACATACCATAGGTTTCAATAAGAAAATAAAACTCAACTTTCACATAAAAGGCTCAAATGATTAAAAAACACCCAAAGCAAAAAAAAAAAAAAAAAAAAAAAAAAAAAAAAAAAAAAAAAAAAAAAGTTATTGTTTTATTGTTACAGTAGGAGTACTTCAGAATTGCACACAGAAAACCACGTTTTTGCTTTTATTTGTGGTGGAACAGAATACAATAACCTTCAGCCCAAACTACTCAAGGCTGGGAGTATTACCTTTTTCTTCATGCTGCAAGACTTCAGGAAATGGAACAGGGACAAAAAGGGTTTAGAAGTTAAATTTTCTATTTAAGGCCATTAATTCAGCAAGATTTAAAAAAAGGTCCTCAACTTTAAGCATGAAGAGTTGCATTGACTTCAGTAAGATTATTCACATACAGTTAAGTCAGGCAAGTGCTTAAATGGCTTGTTGAATCAAGCCATTAAATGAGAGCTGCTTTATTATACAGATTTATTTTAATGGCTGGCAGAGCTCATTACATGAGCCTATTTTATTCTTCCAAGGGCTAACAGCTGTTTTGTCATTAACTTTTCTGAAGGTGTAACCTGTATGCCTCCTTCACTTTACTGTAGCCACAACAAAATTTTCTAAGAAAAATTGTATGCAACATCTATCATATATAGTGGCTTAGCTCTCCCTTAAATAGTAACAGAAAAGAACAGTACAAAACAATAGTTTCACTTTTTTAACACACAAGAGCATCTTATTGAAAAACTAAAATAAAAAAGTCTCACCACAATATAAATCCCCAAAAATAATAATGAAATGGGAAGAAAAAAGGAGTTAGCAAAACGTCCTGCAGACTTTAAAGTCTCTTATCGCATTAAAAAAGCTTTTCTGGTGAATCACAATGTTTTGTTTCTTTCTGTTTACAAACCCACTAGACAGCAAACAATGGTGTCCACATCCACAACCTATGTTGGGATTAAAAGGTAAAAACATAACCTGCCCCATCTACAGTCCAAAAAAAAATAAAGGAACCCAAAAGGGCAGCCAGTGAGCATAGGAGCTAGTGAGGACCGTGTTTCCCTGCGTAAAGGGGAGTAGGGGTTATAAAAGCAGAATTCGAGTTGGAACCATATCGAAAAGTTCTATCTTGGAGACCTGCAAGACATGAACTATTGAAGAAACAGCCAAAAGGTCCCAATGAAAAGCTGTGACGTGACAAGCTGTAATGTGCCATTTTAATTACAAGGAAGAGGGGAAATGGTTGGGGGTGGTTGCATTTTGTGTTTATGTTGTTTTGGGGTTGGATTTTTTTTTTTTTTTTTTGCTCATCAATATGATGAGCTTTCAACGTCCCAAACCACATTCAGGTAGTTTCCAAGTCTGCTATTTTTTGTGTGGAATCTACTGATCCAGACCAAAAACCCAAACAAACAGAACAGAGATGCACAGTTCTTAAGTCCTGGAGCTTTCAAAACCGCCTGAAAGAATTGCTGGCCTGGGGTATCCAGAGATGCCTGCAAGATGGTGTTCATAGCAGCCTTGCAAGCAGATCGGCTCACATCTGCTATGTGCTGCCAACGTTCTGCCCATCACCTTCATCATTAGGACCTGAAACAATAAAAATAGTTCTTGGTCATAAGAAATATCTTTTGTTTCTTGCCTTACAGTAAGAGACCCATCCCAAGTAGCTTACGTAAGTCTCAGATTCAGGTGTTCAATGAGAGATGAAAACCGTAGAATTCCTCCTCTCCCACCTTGCATATGGCCTTCTCCAGACTAAGATCTGTCTACTGTCGAATTTTATGTTCTTGACTAATCTAGTTCAGGAATCCCAGCAGCATCCAAAAACCTAAAAGCTCAGTTTCCAAGCTCTTCAATCTTCCCACTGCTTTTGTTCATATTCATTCCTCTTTTTTTCCCCCTTCTGTGAATCAGGATGGAGGACTGTCAAAGGCTCTATGTTCTCAGCCACAAGAAAGCAAAGTACAGATGACTTCCAAGTTGAGAGTACAAAAGGAAGCCTTCCTCAAACTGAAGACTAGTATTTTTCTTAAATTATGATCTCCTCATGCGCAATAAAAAAAATTATACTCCTTCCATGCCCCTTTGTAAACCTTCTGCTTTCCAAACAGCTCCCTACCGAAAGGTCATTCTGGATGCTGTCTACTGATTCTGAGTCAACTCAGGTTTCATGTGCAACTCCTGGCCATGATGAAAGTAAAAATGAAACTCAGAACTACCCTTAGAAATCCTGTAAATGATAAAAAGCACAGAAAACCTCTACTAAACTGTGGGATGTAACTCACAGGCAGCACAGGGGCCTTTTACCAGTTTGGAGAAGAAGCAAGGAGTAGTTGTGCTCAAAAAGGAAAGCCATGCAATAATCCTACTCCATAGACATACACAAAGAGCACAGACTGCCTTAAGAAATTACACAGAAGAATGCATGGTAAACAGGAAACACCATTGTCTTTCTTACTTACCACTTCCAACTGATCCTGAAGGTGCAATGACATCATCATCATCACTGTCTTCCTCATTTGACTGCGTTACCTCTGGCTCAGGGGCTACATTCTTGACTTCTTGCTCTTGTTCCACTCTACTGCGCAAGGCCAAGATCCGATGGTGCAATGCAGCATACAACTGCCCTGTATCTTTAGAGCTTGCCTGCATTTTTTAATATTCAGAAATAGAAAAAAAGGTGCATGGAATTATAACACAATAAAACACTGCTGACATAATACACAGCAGTCATGCCAAATTTCACAATATACTTTTTAGTTTTCTCATAAAGTGTTTTTCAAACCAGTCAGAATGGGCTGTGCTACACGCAGCAGGACATTAGATATACAGAACTCTGGTGGTGAGAGTATATTCCTCTGCTTAGTTACAACTTAGTTACAGCCTTCTTCACACAGAAATCACATAGCTTTCCTGACACCTCCCAAAAGCTCATATTAAGAAGACCTTCAATTAAAATCTTGCAGATTTTTGCTGGCCAGTCAATAATTCAACTTCACACATTAGTTAATCATAATCAAGCCAACTGTTTCATGAGGAACTGGCATAAAATTTCGATATGAGATATAATGAGAAAACTCAATGAACAGACAGGCAATTATTCAAAAATTTTTGAACAGTCTCTGTTTCAGAGGGAAGCATTTTTGACAACCTGTCAAATTCTTTCATAAGAAATAGTTCCCCCAAATTCTTTAATAAAAAATAGTTTCCACCCCATCTGACACTTGGATGCGTGAACTCTGTATCTGCAAAATTCCCCTGCAATAAACTGAAATGAAAAAGTAATTCCAAACAAGACACTTTATATCAATACTAAAATCAAGAGTGAGTAACCTGATGACAGATTAACTCAAAACATTCAAAACTAGAAAAACATGGAGAAAAACTTATCCAATAATTTCACTTATTTTTCTTCATCAATGCATATTTGATATCATTAAGTTCAATTCTGGGACTCCAGATCCCAGGCCTACAAACCTAATGTCACAGGGAAAGCTGACCATTTGCTGAAATGCTCTCAATTTCTGATCCCTAGGAACACTAATTCTTTTGCAAGACACTTGTTCTCTTGCATCTTGTGTAAAATCAGTCTAAATCAAAAGAGTGTTCTCAGACCTCTCCAAATATGTTAGTGCTTTAGCTGGCATTAGGGAATGACCTTTCTCCCTTGCTGACTGTATGATCAGATCTCAAGTGTTTTAGTAATTCTGATTGCGATTGCTGTTCCCCATTTAGTAAGCACAGAAACCACTTTCACTATCCTGTTACTGCTTCAATACACCGCATCAAAGGAAAATCAAATTTAAAATGTGTAAACCTTAAGTACTAATATGATGTTCCTTAGTGTTTCCTTTTCAGTGGGCACCTATTCATCTTCCCACACTGCAGACAATGACAGTTTCCCTGTGCTGAAAGTTCCACTAGATCTAATTTTAGTTAAACTACTGCATAAAATCTATTAAATAATGCCAATTTTTTTTTTAAATCAGAAAAGAATCTGCATGAAACACTATAGTTAGAGTCTCAGTATGTGTGAAGCAGATCCCCATGACTCCATGGGCAATGCTTTGAACAACCTGGCTTCCTAGGGCAGCCTTTGATGTGGCATTTGTTCACAACTAGCAAGACTTTTTAGACAAGCAAATCTGCCAAGTGTCTTGTCTTTGGGGCAGGGGTGATGTTAAGACAGTGTAGGGTGCATATAAAAATGGAATGCTACCTCAGCTACAGTTTAAGTAAGCACCAACTTTAGTATGATGGTTAAGACATACACAGTACTCACTGATATAAGAAAAACTTTAACTCCTTGGTCCTCTGTATCCATGGCGGTGATCCGGATACTCTTTTCACTGGCTTTATCGATCTGCATCTGAGCCCAGAGCTTGGTATTTAAGATTAACCTGAGACTCCCCTGAGTCCTCATCACTAAAGCCAAGTTAGAAGATCAGTTAGGTGGAAAAAGATACATCAGGAAGCTCAAAACAGTCAAGACACTTGTTACTGTACAAGGTTTCAGTCTTTTTACAAATAAGCCCTCTTAGGCTTTTGTCACAACTGTAAATGAGGAGAATGTAGGCTTTGTGTGAGTTTTGGCCGGGGTAGAGTTAACTTTCTTTCCAGTCACTGGTATGGAGCTTTATTTTGGGTTTGTGTGGAACATACAGCTGATATTATAGAGGTGTTTTTGTTACTGCTGAGCAGTGCTTGCACAGAAATAAAGTCTTTTCTGCTTTTCATACTACTACACTGATGAGGAGGATGAGACATTATGGTCATAGGTTGGAAACAGGTACAATAGAAATTACCGATGATCATGTGACAAATAGCTCGGTTTATTGCTCGGTGTCCCCTTTTACAGGGGCTTCCCACGCTTGGACAACTGATTGGTCGGGATCTCTGCACCGCCTAGCTGTGCAATTATATGTCTGCATTCAGGATTGAATGGAATTGGCTGGGATTTTCTGTTTGAGTTCAAATCTATCCTATCATTGCTCACCTAGGGACTTTTTTTCTCTAACCAACCAGTCAAGCCGAATTGAATCTCAGCTTATGGGCAGATTTATCTGTCCAGCTACACACCAGCTGTGCTGTGACAAGTATGTGGGAGGTTATGAGCAGGCACAGCTGGGACAGGTGACCCAAACTGAACGAAAGGGATATTCCAGACCACAAAACACCATGCTCAGGATATAAAGCAGGGGGAAGAGGAGGAAGGGAGGACATTTGGAGTGATGGTGTTTCTCCTCCCAAGTCACCATTACACATGATGGGGTCCTGCTGCCCTGGAGATGGATGAACACCTGCTTGCCCAGAGGAAGCAGTGAATTAATTTGTTCTGCTTTGTTTGCAAATTGCATGCACCACTTTTGCTTTCTTTATTGAATTGCTTTTATCTCAACCCAGGAGTTTTCTAACTTTTATACACTTCCAGTTCTCTCCCTGATCCTGCTGGAAAGAGTGAGCAAGAGGCTGCAAGGGGCTTGGCTGCTGCCTGGGTTTAAACTGCAACGAGGCTATTGAAGATTATGAGTCATATCTAAAGCTATTTAGTCTGAAGCCTTATATGTTAATACATTAAAGTTCAGCAGTGGTATCTGAGCAGATGATCTCAGGCTAATGCACATTCCTGCCAGCCTGAACAACTGTACACTATTCAAGCAGACTTCCCTCATCACAAGCAACCCATCCAAAACAGCCAGATCTGAATGATGTTACCATAAATTTCTAGGCAAATATTCTAGTTACTAAATATGGCTTGCTTTTATTGGGGAAAAAGTAACTGGAACATCTGCTGCAATAGAAGGGTATGAAGATACTCTCTTTGGAGGCAGTATTCAGTAACTGAAGCAAAAGAAAAGGTCCAAACTGCTTCTGAGTTGCTGGAGCTATTAGAAACTTAACTGAATGTTGCTGTGTGTCAAGGAAGAACCTTATGAAAACAGGATGACTGTCATCCAGTATCTCATTTCCCCTGGTTCCTCTTACCCAGCCGAGACTGCAATGTTCCATCATCTGTTGAGGCCATATCATTGAGTCTCAGGAGTCCTCGACCTCTTTCCACCCAAGACTGAGAGCTTTTATCAAATACAAACAGCTTGCACTGAATCTGTAATAGAAAATATGTCTAGGGCATAGTGGTTGATTGAAGTAATAATATATTTCTTAGTCACCTACAGTTGAGTAAAAAATATTCGGATTTCATACTGGAATTTTTAATTGTTTGTAGCTGTGGAAATCAAAACAGTCATCCTCTCTTTTGCAATAAATTTCTCAAAATATGCTGTCTGTTTTCATCAAGTTTTACTAAAAGAAGCTATACATTCTGAAAGAATAAGAGAGTTCAAGATCAAAACAACAAGTAATTTTCAGGTAATATATAAATTTTCACAGAGGAAACCTAATGTCATAGGAGACTGACTTATATCAGTCAATTCTTTTAAAAGCCTTAGGTACACACTGCACCACTGAATATGTTATTTGTTGCTGGGGAGACCCAGTAAATATAATGAAAGCAAAGCAAAATTCTTCCTGTAAGGAAGCAAAGGATGAACAAACATGCTAGCTCATTATCGATTCATTATCAAAGCCTGAACAACACAAGGTCATTAATAACTGAGGTTATTAACTGAGGGTTCAGACATTATAAAATTTAAAAGGTGTATGTATTTTTTCCAACAGTAGGAATACTGAAGGATCTTCACCTACAAGCTCCCATTTTCTTCCATGCCAAACATCTCTATATCGCCCTCTCTAATCCAATTTCACTGTTACTGCTGAGGCTTTATACCTCAAACCATCACCCCTCAAGCTCCCCACAGATGAGCATGCACTAAGTGGAAAAGATACTTCCATTTCCATTCCCTCCATTTCTCATCTTCTTCATGCCAAAACATCTAGTTCTGTCTGTACAAGTCCCATTTGGAATTTTAATGCATTACATTTCACAAGAAAAAAAGAATTAAAGTTAAGCAAGAGGTCTGTTAAATTACAACATATTCAGGCAAGTCAGTCCTCTATTAAGTATACAACTGCCAAAAGTTGTAGTTTTCCTAAGTGAAACAGGATTCTTATCTCTTCAGTGTCTTGTTCAATTATGTGAAACACCCAGACATTTCTGAATTAAATAGAAACAGAGGTGTACCAGAAGAATCATTTAAAGACCATTTATGTCTGGTAAAAAGAAGTCCAAGAAGGTAAACATTATAGAGTACCATTTTGTAAGGTAACTGATAGGCATTAGATACTGATAGTGCAACTGTTTGGTCTCAGAAGAATAGTGCATTGTGTCTGTAAGAATAAAAAAGTTATCCTTGAAAATAACACAATTCAAATGCTGAGAAACAATATCTCAAGGAAAAAAACTAAACTATAATTGGAGTATAAAGAGAGATGGGAAAAAATACATATACCACTTCATTTTATATGAAAACCCTGCATGTTTTTCTTAAGGATACACTAGAGTTAGTAAGTATATATAAGTTAATGAATAACTACAATGTTAAATATATCTCTATTAAAATCAGCAGTCTAAGTCATGACCAAATATCCTTCTACAACATCACTAATTCAATTAAGTATCTCAAACCAAATTCCTGAGTGTTTGTGTTACAGTTTCTATTTTGCAAGAAAACTAGACTGCTGGCATAAATAGTCCATTCCAAATCTTAGAAAATCTTCAGTAGTACAACAATTAAAGAACTTAAAATATTTAATTAATTTAAATTTTCTTCAAATAATTGTCTCACAGAACATAAAAGCTTCTATGCGATGGATTCAGGAAAGTATGCTTAAGAATCATCTGGATGGCCTATACGCTAAAATTTATTCAGAAAGAGGAAATTAAGAAACAATGGATAACAAGTTAATAAATAAGGATCTGATATAAATATCTAAATTTGCATTTAAACACAAGAAAATACATTAGAGATGTAGAGGAAGGCTGAATTGTAGGGAATCAGATGGTGTGCATGCACTGGACATCTGTTACGTGGGGTCAGAGACAGGGACGACACAAACTCTCAGAGATCCAGGCAACAAGAGCAATGGTTTATTATGGAGGCCTGCTGATATAGGGGGTTTGAAACTTCCTGCTTTAAACAGCTGATTGGTTGGGATCTCTCTCTGCCCAGATCTCTGGCCAGTGGTGTGCTTGCATCTAAGCTAAGGACAGGGTTGGCTGAGGATCCCCTGTATAGATTTAAATCCAACCGATCTGTAGACTTGTTACTGTGACAGACATCCATATGAATCCCCACAAACTCAAAGCTCCTCTATCCGTTTCTTACCTGTAACACGTTACTTTCAGCTTCCTCCCCAGTAATCACTTCTACCTTCGCTAATAAACACTTCCTTGCTGTTGCTTTAGTATAGGCTGCTGCAGACTCTGCCAGTGATTCTGAAATATTATTAGCTGAACAACATTTTGAGCGTCTGAGAATGATTATCATAAAATTTTGTAAGATATATAAAAGTCTCACACAAGTACACCAGAATTCTGAGACCCTTTGAAATGTATAGAAAACAGACTTTAATGGAACACATTAAAAATTACTGAAATTTAAAGCAGAAGTTAAAGCTTGTCTTTTAATACTTGTTTTACAAGCATAAGGAACAAAATAGATACATTCTCAAGAAATTATATCCATACATGCAATAGTTCAAAACCTTTGCATGGACACTTGCTTATGTGTAGATGCTCCAGCAGTACTGATACTCTTGCTAGCCATACAGCTGTGCCTACACATGGACAGTGCATTTAATTTTCTACTTCCATTTGGGCTTGCAAGCAGTTTACTTAAGAAAACCCATGGTTCCCAGAATTTCTGTAATATCTTGACAATTTGAAGTCATAGAATCCAGCAACCAGTTCTGAGTTCAAGCAACATGTGGGACACCCACTCAATGCAACATACATTTGACTCTGAAATTCAGTCACTTGAAATGAAATAGAATTGTTAAAAAAAGTTTGCCACATTTCTCCTAGGTTCTCTACCAAGTCCTACTACCAGTTCTGGTAATTCCCTCTAATTTTATTCCATTGAAGATATTCCCACAACCACAGACTGACAATGAAAAAGAAAGCGCAGCCTGCACATGTTTACTATTAGAGGATCTACAGCATCCAGCAACTTCCACACCCAGCCTGTACCTTTGGTTACAGGAGACAGAGTAAAAGCAACATAAAAATCTTATGTTTTTGAAAAGTAACAGGATATTGAAAAATACAGTAATTTAAAAAAGGATTAACTACCATTCCTAATATAATATTTTGGTTTTCACCTTTTTCTGGTGTGGCCTCCTGAGAAGACGATTCAGACCCAGACTCTGTAGCAGCATTCTCCTTATTACTCTCTGTACTACCTTCATTTGATTTTGGTGGGCTCTATCACAGAAATAAGAGGAGGTAAACAGAAGGGAGAAAATATACACTAATTCTGCTAAACAGGACTAGTGATCAAGTACTGAGGGTAGCTCCAGTATTTATAAACCATATGGCAAAAAAAAGAATCTCATGGACAACATGCTTTCACAGTCAAAACTATCCTACTATCTTAGCCAAGGAACTGAATGGAGTGTGCCCTAAAAACCAGTTTGAGTTATTTTCCCTGGAACTGATACCAAATTTCAACCCTTATTTTGAAGCTTTTTGACTTGCTTTGTTCAACATAGCAAGTCAATTTCAGCTACAGCTACTCATGTCATAATCGACTGAACTCCAGCTTTGTAGTTAGACAGGTCTGAACACTCATCATTAAACATTTCCATTTTGTTGCAGCACAGGAATACAAACAACAGCAGGAAACAGTGAGGTACTAGAAGTTATTCCTTAGGTTGGTACATCATGAACAGCATTTCCAGAATCATACCTCAGTCCTGAGGCAGCTGCTTTACTGCTGGGCTTGAAATCCCATCTGGGGGGAGTCACATTACTGAACTGCTCTGAATTTTGAGGACAAACATAAAATACCCTCTAATACTTATACTCCAATAGCCATTTTAAAGCAACGAGCTGTGCCATAAAATGCTTGGGCACAAGAACCACATGCACTACGGAGAGGGCACTGAATCTCCTTACACTGAGAGTTTGAAAGGGAAATCCTGGAAAGTATTGCTGGGCAGACAATAGCTTATAATGAACTTCCTGTGCTGCACTCAAAGTAAGTTATCTTCAAAGGAAACGACTGAAAAAAACCCATACTCAAGTGAGAAGTATAATTAAAGGCTCTCAAAATTCCTGGGTGAGAATCCATAACAAACTGCTGGCAAAATTACAACATATAAATAGTGGATACTCACTAGGACTCGCTCACTCATGTTCTGTCCAAAAACAAACTTGTTGCTAGATGCATCTGCACTGTTCGTAGAGTTCTCTACACTGAAAAAAACCCAAGAAATAAGCCAGGTTTTACAAGATAGAAAATAATACCTTTTTTATTTTCTACTAATAAAATTTCTCAGAAAGTGAGTGATTGTCACTGTCTTTAAGAAAGTAAGCACTGGTTGACACAAACCTAGGTAAAAATTAATCCAACTTAACATGAGAGCACATTCTAGTTTTACAGAACGAGAATTCTCTCAGAATGACAACAAATTATTTTTTCTCTGTCAAAATCTTCCCCTTCAGATAACTATTAACATATAAAGCAATGCTGAATGCTAAGTGAGGGCTTATTGTCTAATCATATAACATACTTTTTTTTAAAACTGTATCCTACATGTACAGACTTGAACTACTACATATCTTTAGATCAATTCTCTCAGAAACGGAAAGAATGGAAACAAAAGCACTTGCAAGATCATAACTGAAGCAAAGGTAGCAGGGATAAGTAATGCCTTTTATCAGACTAGCTGCAATACCACAGACTATCCAAGAAGTTTCACAATCAAATATCAGCCTTTACTTCTTCCTTACAGAATAAACATCTTCCTCCCATTAGTATTTTTATTAACAGATTTTAAATCCTATTTAGGAAGGGCAGGAGTTTTATTCTTTTAAAAGAATAAAATAATAATAAAAGACAAAAGAATTAAAAAGTTATTGTTCCTGTCCCTTCCCATCAGGCATACCTTTTTAAGACACCAGTTTGCTCACAGAGTGAACATACAGAAGCAGACCATTCCAAATCAAGCCTACGTGCATTTCACCAAGTTTGGAGAATGGGGACTCACATCTACGTGAAACCAAACAAACCTTTAAATTGTACTTATGGAGTTGCTACTTCTGATTAAGGAGATTCCTAGAACAAAGGAGATCCTCAGTGGAAGATAACTTTACCTCCTAAGGGAATTAAATACCACAGTTCTGAGCTCCAAATCTTGACAGGGAACTCAATGTGGCCTACCAATATCTGCCATGCCACCTAGCATATTTACAGTTTTTAAAGAATTTACAGTGTTATGCAAAGGGAGGAGTTTCCTTTTACAAGTTGATTACCATAATGCTTTGCCATCTCATCAGAAAACCAGAGCCAACTCCCCTTAGAGACAATATTGTTTTTAAGACAAGTTCAAACCTAGATTTCTTGCAATTGACTCACCAAGAATAAATCTTCCCAAAGTAAAGACTCAAATAAAATGACAGTAGGTGTCATATGAGTTGAAAAATATGAAAAAATATTCTGGTATTTGAAGGCCACATATTGTAGTTATTATCTGCCAAATCTGATTGAATAAGTCTGACTGTGTCTATTGGAAAGACACTGATCTGGCATCAAGAGGGCAAAGGTGTTCTCTACCTCTCTGGTACAACATCTGAAAAGTTCAGCATCAAAAGTTCATTGACTGCAAAACTGCCTACTGCCTCCTTCATGGTGAGCAACAGGATCTTAAAAATGCCAAATATAAAGACAAAGAAAGCAGGTATTGGTGCTTTTCCTACAATTATTTCCTTGCCTCAATTTGAATTTCAGCTTATGCCAGGAGCAGAGATGTTGCTCTGCTTCATCACTCTTGGTGGGATTTCCCCTCACATTTTTCCATTAATTCACAGCTCTGTATCTTCTGTTTTCTTATTCTTTACACTACTTAAATTTTTTGACCACTACTAAGCTAGCATCTTCACAGAGATACAGATTTCATGTATCACTACCTTAGCCACAAGTGAAGGCTGTCAGTTCAGAGGTCATTACTACGTAAGACAGGATTAGCAGTTTTCTCCTGGCTGCCTCACTTTACCTATACATCATGTTTCTTCTGATGTTACTGATGTTATTGTTATTCTTTAGAAGTTCTCTCAAAAACCTCCCACAGTAAGGCTCCTATTTATTCATACCGACCACTCTGAAAAGGTTACTATCATGGAAAAATTTTAACTGTTCTTCCTTTTATCTGTATCTTACATGAAACCTACTGAACAACACAAATACGGTGCAGATCTCTGTTTCTGATCATTCATGAGAAGAATGTCATGCTTTTTGGTTTCAGGCCTCTCATGTCATGCTTTCTGGTTTTCTGAAGAGGTGTTGGTGAGGATGTGGTCAAATAAATAATATCAAACGCATCTCCCTTGAAGAGATGGTTGAGGATTCCCCCAGATCTGAAGATTGCCATCTCATTCTTCAGAAGTCTAGGTTCCCACTGACCCAGTCTAAGCCCTGCATCCAATAAAGAGCAGAATCATACAGAATTTACGATAAGGAAAATAAAGAGTAAGGAGAACTGTCTCCCTGTAGTCTCACCTGGAACTGATGTACTGTAGAAAATAGTTTGTTGCAGAAGGTATATCTGATGTCAGAAGGCCAGCATTCTGCACATCAGCAGTTTCGTTGCTTTCATCTCCTAGCTAGAAAAAGAACAAGTATGTATCAATAATTTTAATTACGAAATTTTCAACTCACTCTACCTAAAGACAAAATTTCATCCACAAATGCTTTCTACAATAAAACAAGATACGTCCCAATATTACACTTTGTTTTATCATGCTAGGAAACCTGAACAAACCCATCTTCAAGGGGAGGTACTAACAATCCAACTCAGTTATTCTATGCACAAGTTTAACCCCAGGCTCAGCCTATTTTTCCATCTTTTCTGTGAAGTCTTGGTAGCATGGGAACAGCTTAGGACCACATTTCAACTTCATTCTAATTCAAAAAGTAAGAGAAAACACCACATTCTACTGAGCTTTAGCTGTTACTCATGACTGCAGTAGATGCATTTTTTTTTAAAAAGCTTCTTATGTTACTTAACAGAATTCATTTATTAAATGTCCAGAAGACTAGTTTTATTAAACAGACAACTCTTCTTTGTTCATAGCTTTTAATTTTATATATATTCATAAACTCTTAGTCAAGAGAACAAACATGTGTTTACCTTAACTCTATCTCGTAAATTTTGCCCAAAAATGAATGCTTGCTGTGCATTTAGTTCAGCCTTCTCAGAGCAGTCATCATCTGAAGTATTGTTGGACTCCTTTTTCTGACATTCTGCTGCCTAAAGAAATGGAAAAAGGTAGCCAAAGAAATTGAGTTTCTTTAAATAAAAACACCTTATGATGAGGTGAGTCACACATTCATTTACAATGACAAGCCAATAACATTTTCAGATCTACAAGGGATGTTTTGCATTTAAATAATGTCTCTGTTGTTAAGTGTTTTTCTTAGCAAATCACAGAATAGTTAAGGTTCAAAGGAATTTCTAACAATCACTTGGTCCAAACTCTGTTCAAAGCAGCACCAACTTCAAAATTCTATTAAGCTGCCCAAGATCTCTTATCAAATTTCAAAAACAATCCACGTGACAGTTTTACATTTTGGTAGTCTGGTTCTGAATCATGATTTTAAAGGGTTAAGATTTTAGCTAAGGGTAAGAGCCAATTCATATTGCAGTTAGATACACCAACAATAGGTTAATAATTATTAGATCCTTAAGCTAAAGCTAATTGTTATATTACCAATAAGCTCACTTGTAGAAGGAAGTGGAGCAAGTGAACAATTATAGGAACGTACTGAAACCAGTAGAACAATGCCCAGCACCTGAACTCTATGTCAATCCATCATGAAGCAGGGGGCCGTGGATTGTGCCAGAGAGTCACAGAGACCTGACAAAGACCTTCTTGACTTCATCCCTGGGACCACTGACCCAGTTCAAGACCACCAACCCAATTCAAGAGAAGAACTGAAGGACTAATAACCTCATTTTAATACAAAGCAGGAATGGGAGGTGCTGGGGTTATGCATATATATTATTTTGGGAAATAAATAGAAGGCAAAAATCCTCGTGTGATGTGGTCACGCATTTCAGAGATGACCCCCCCCCTCCCCGTGCCACACGCCAGCATAATAAACGTACTACTTTCTAACTTTAATTAGTTAGAGAGTCTTTGTCTGTGATTTTTGGTTTTAACAACTTAATTGGCAAGCCATCCAGGAGGAGACTCTGCTCAGCTGTGAGACCACCTTGGGACATGGACCCCCTCAGGGCACCCCCAGTATATTCCTGGAAGAGTGGGCTCCACTGCCTGGACTAGCTCATCCAGCAGCAGACAAGGACTCCTGACTACTAAAATTCTGGACAAAACGGTATGTTTAAAAATTGAAGCAGTTTTAAGTAGTGACCTGTTTGGTGTATGCGTGGTCAAGAAAGGCCATTGGTAAGTCATGGGAGAAGTCCCACACGCAACTTGTGCCTCTGTAGTGTGCTTGCAAACTGAAGTTGCAGTTGAAATCTGGTTATCAGCAGAAAGAGTCATTGAACTTTCCTACCGAGCTCAGGCTTTTGTTGCTAACAGAATGGGATTTTTGCCATTTGTTTTGCCGTAGAGGGCTCAGTTTGCTACCAATTGGGGCTAGCAGTCATAAGGGCAAATCCTGGTCAAAAGTTGTTATGCTGTTGTGTGAATGTGTCCTGACTGCGAGAACAATTGTGAGAGTGTTTTTTGAGATGTGCTGTTAGCGCACGACACAAGTGAGAGTTTGGACCCATGGTTCCATTTTCAGGCAACTGAAACAGCCGGGGAAAAACAAGGCGAGTGGGGTGCATGACCCTTAATAAAATCCTCTCTCTGCTGTGACTGTGTGTGTGTCTGTGTTTAGGTTATGGGGGACAGAATTTACTATAACACCTGGTGTTAACACTAAAAGGGTTCAGACTCTGAGAAATTATAGGGACGGTGCTTTGCTGTTCAGGTGTTTATGTTTATGGAATTTGAAATATAGATGTTGAGTGCTTTAGTGTAGTGTGTTTGTGTATTGTTAGACTGCACAAGGTGTTTCCTGTGGGCATAGTAAGATTGTGATGTTGTAATTGTGTTTGGAGCTGTGGTGCTTTTTGAGGCAACACTGCCATCTTGTGTCAAAAGTTGTAAGTGTCACACGTTGAGTGCAAAGTAGTAAAACTGGTTTGTTTAGAGCCTTTGATAAGAGTTGACTTGTGGTTTTAGGTACAGGGATTGTCTTTGTAGATGCTGATTGCTAGAACCACAATAGGGGTAGTTTTGGTCTGAGAATCCAATCTGGCCAGACAGATGGGAGGAACTCCTTTTCTTCAGTGGTTTGGACTCGACTCCTGGGAGTTTGTGAGTTCAGTAAACTGGTGGATAGACAGGGGAAATGAGAGAGTATATTTAGAAGGTTTATATCAGACATCTGCTGGGGGACTAGTGGCTTTGGATCGGGAGCAATCGGCTGTAGAGAATTTAGGGTTGAGAAGGAGCGGATGGAGTAACTTGCATATGTGGGAATTTTCCTGCAGCTTTTGGTGCATCTAGAGGTTGGCATTGTGCGTGGGTGTTACTGCAGTGTTTGTGCAGATTTGTGCAGGACCTTAGTACTGTTCTTCTGCTAACTGGTACAGAGAGCGTGCCCAGTGTCCACAGCTCCCTGATTGAGCTGATTTAGAATCAAAGATTTTAAAGCTGCTGTGTGGGAAGTCACATTTAGTACCCGAGTGGTAGGCTGTGTGAGAAGAAGACTGGGAAAGGACTGTACGAATCTGTGACGCCAGGTTCGGGTGGAAGTGAGACAAGAAGCAAAGGAGGACGTAATAAGGATTGGCGTTGAGTGCTGGTTTTGTTAAGGAGAAGGGGAGTGACGGGAAGCAACCAGAGTAAAGAGATCCCCAAAAGTAGTCCTTTAGGGTGTATTTTGGCACACTGGAAGGAACTAGTAAGGTATGGGGGGATAGAAAATAAAAAGACCCTTGTGAAATTTACCACACAGTGGTGGCCACTTTATAGGTTTGAAGAGGGGGTAAGGTGGCTTCCAACTGGAACTCTACATTATGAGACTTTGTTACAGCTTATGTTATTTTTGAGATGGGAACAGAAATGGGAAGAGGTGACGTATGCTGACATGTTTTTCTCCCTCCAGAACCACCCTGAGTGGCAGAGGGATTGTGGACTCAGGGCTCCCTCTGAACCCTTTGTATTGGCCCTGGAAAAGATAATGAGGCTAGTAGGGGGAGGCTGAAATGGTGCTGTAGGTGCATGCTCCATAAACCAACACTGCACACACCCAGACAAGGTACACCCTGCTGACTCAGTGGAGCAAGAGTTGGGGGATCTGTTTGAACCACCCCCTAGAAGGCAAGGGGGGCAGAGAGGGGCAGCAAACTTGGGAATAATCTCAACTCCAGCTCTTATTCCACCCCCTAAGACTTCACCCTCAATTCCAACTCCAGCTCTTGCTCCACCCTTAAACACCTCTGTCCAAATTCCAGCTCATATTCTACCTCCCACTCCAATTAAAGCCACTACTATTTCAACCCCAGCTCCAGCTTTAAAGAAAGCTATTTCTATTTCAACCCCAGCTCCAGTTTTAAGCTCAGCTGAATCAATTCCAGCTTCTATTTCAAGTTCAACCCCAGTTTCTACTCTATTCCCCACCTTGACTATTCCTAATCTTTCCAACTACCCAGCAGCGACAGTGAACAAGAGTTCACTGAGTTCAGTGCCTACTCCAGAGGATCCTATAGCATTTTGGACTCAGAAACAAACTAAGAAAATTATACAGGCATTCTTGAGGGAGGCAGTAAGTCCTGAAGGGAAGACAATGTTAGTTAAAATCCCTTTTTCTACAATGGATTTAGAGGTTTGGAAAAAGATTGCTAAACATTATAGGAGTGAACTGATAGGTGTTGCAAAGAAATTAAAGTTTTGTGATTAAACAGCATCGACCTGATTACTCAGATCTCCAGCTGTTGTTGGATGCCCTAACAGAAACAGAAAAACAACTGGTTTTAAAGGTAGCTGAGGGTTTAGCAGAAGATGCTTGTAGAATAACACAGAGTAATATGAGAGATGTCTTTCTTCTTCAGGATCCACATCAGAATGCTAATGATGTTAGTGATATGGAAAGACTAGAGGATTATCAGGAGTTCGTACAAAGGGCAATTCCTAAAACAATAAACTGGTCAGCCCTATATACAATTAAGCAAGGTCCCTCCAAAACACCTTCTGAATTTCTAGAACATTTGCAGGATGCAATGCATCGTTGTACAACCTTTGATCCTGAGTCTGAGGAAGGCATACAACATCTAGAGGGTTTATTAGACGCAAACTTCAGAAGATACAGGGTCCGACAGCGTGAGATTTAGCGACTTTGCTAAAAGAGGCATGGAGAATATTTAGTAATTGGGAAGAAAAGTGCAAAGAAGGGATGAAAAAATTATTAGCAGTAGTAAGGGAAGAAGAAAAAGGGAAATGTGGACAAGGGCCACTAAGGCAGGGACCACCTCGGCTAAGGAGAGATCAATGTGCATTCTGCAAGAGATTTGGACGCTGGAAGAACCAGTGCCCGGAACAAAGAAAAGCTGATGAACAAAGAAGAGATGAAAAAGGGAGGTGGTGGTTGCCCATGTTAAAGAAGACTGATGTGGACTGGAGGATCTTACCCTAGGAGACCCTCTGGTTATAATGAAACTAGGGAACAAGGAAAAGGAAGTGGAATTTCGGATAGATACAAGGGCAACATATTTGGTGTTAAATAAAGCTTTAATACCGATAACAGATGATTATGTCATGGTAAAGGGGGCAACTGGCCAATTTGAAAGAGCTTATTTTTTGTAGGCCATTGAAATTTAAATTTGGGAAACAATGGGAAATTCACAAGTTCTTATATATGCCCAATGCTCCATCAGCACTTTTGGGTAGAGATTTATTGGAACAATTAGAAGCAAAAATAATATTCAAAAATGGAGAGATTACTTTGGAGGTTAAGGACCAACAATATATGGAATTGTTAAGCCTGATGTTAATAACCAATGAGGCTTAAGTTGAAAGTGAAGATGAGATTCAGGAAAATACTGGATCAAGTATTTCCTGGGGTGTAAGCTTCTAACATACCAGGGAGAGCGAAGAATGCACCCCCAGTACAAATTAGGCTTAAAGAAGGAAAACAACTAGTTAGGGTCAAGCAGTACTGTTTGAGAAAGGAAGACAGAGAAGAGATTAGCCCTGTAATAGAACACTTTTTACAGATAGAGCTATTAAAAGAGTGTCAGTCTGAGTTCAATACTCCTATTTTACCTGTTAAAAAGCCTGATGGATCATACTGAATAGTACAAGATTTAAGAGCTGTTAGTAAGATAACTGAGGATTTAGACCCAGTAGTTGCCAACCCCCTACACTCTGCTAACTCGTTTAACATCTGAACTAACATGGTTTACAGTTTTGGATTTGAAGGATGCTTTCTTTTGCCTTCCTCTCCATGAAGCCAGCCAGAAAATTTTTGCATTTGAGTGGGAAAACCCCAAAACGGGATGCAAAACCCAGCTCACATGGCCTGTTCTGCCTCAAGGGTTCAAGAACTCCCCTATGATATTTGGAGAATAGCAAAAGATCTGGAATCTTAGGAAGCTCCATCAGAAGGACAGCTGTTACAGTATGTAGATGACCTGGTGGTAGCTACCAAAACTCAAGAGGCACGTGCGGAGTGGACAGTAAGCCTCTTAAACTTTTTGGGCCTACAGGGATATCGAGTATCCTAGAAGAAAGCCCAAATGGTGAAGCAAACAGTTGTTTATTTGGGTCACGAGGTTAGTGCTGGACAAAGAACTTTAGGATGGGATCTCAAGGAAGCATTATGCCAGACCCCAAAGCCCCAGACAGTAAAAGAACTGAGAACCTTTTTGGACTGGGTGGTCCAGGCTGCGGGTTTATAATTACGGACTGTTGGTCAAACCCCTATATGCTTTGATTATGGAAGGAAACAGAGATCTCCAATGGACAAAAGAAGCAACACAAACCTTCAGCCAGCTGAAGAAGGCCCTTACGTCAGCTCCAGCCCTGGGACTTCCAGGTGTGAGTAAACCATTCTTTTTGTTTTCTCATGAAAAGCAGAGAATTGCTTTGGGAATACCGGCACAAGATCTGGGCTCGTACTGCAGGGCAGTCACCTACCTCTCCAAGCAGCTGGATGCAGCAGCTGAAGGATGGCCAGGGTGCCTCAGAGCAGTTGCGGCAGTGGCAGTGAACATCCAGGAAGCATGAGAGTTCACCCTGGACCAGAAGATGACTGTGCTAGTGTCCCACACAGTGTCTGTAGTGCTGGAAGTAAAGGGGGAACATTGGCTCTCCCCATAGAGATTCCTGAATACCAAGCCATAATGGTGGAACAAGATGATGTAGAAATTGTGGTAACTAACATTGTGAGCCCAGCTTCTTTCCTCCATGGTAGTATGGGAGAACCGGTGATCCATGACTGCCTGGAGAATATTGAAGCTACCTACTCCAGTTGCCTGGATCTGAAGGACACCCCTCTCAAGGACACTGAGACCTGATTTACTGATGGAAGCAGCTACGTCATCAGCGGAAAAAGGCATGCTGGGTATGTAGTTACCACAAGCCGAGAGGTAAAAGAGTCTGGATCATTACCAACCAACACCTCAGCACAGGAGGCTGAAATAATTGCCTTAACCCAGGCTTTAGAGCTGGCAAAAGGAAAGAAAATCAGTATTTACACAGACTCGAGGTATGCATTTGGGGTAGTTCATGCACATGGATCCATCTGGAAGGAAAAAGGACTGCTGATGTCACAAGGAAAAAGCATTAAACATGCACAACAGATAATGAAACTGGCAGTCCAGTTACCTGAAAAGGTAGCCATCACGTACATCAAAGGACACCAAAAAGCGAGTTCTGAATTGGAGGAAGGAAATGAACTGGCAGACAGAGAGGCAAAAGAAGCAGCTAAAGGTGAGGTAATTGTTAAGACAGTTGAGGCAGCCTTAATCCCAAATGGACAAATTTCTGTTGAAGGTAAGCCAAAAAGCAGTAAAAAAGCAAAAAAGGCTTACTGAGAAAGAAAATGGAAGTTATAATCAAGAGGGGTGAGCTGTTACAGATGAAGGGAAAGGAAGGCTTGTGATCTCCTCTTACATGCTATGGTCATTATGTTCACGAAAGATGAACATGAGAAAACACACTGGGGAATAGATGCCTTGTATAATTACTTGAAAGACAGAATCCTAGCCAGAAACTTGCTAAGTACAGCGATTCAGGTGACTTGTCAATGTAGCCTTTGCCTCCAAACTAATCCCAAAAATATTCCTAAACCAAAGCTTGGGCAAATTGGAAAAGGATATGGACCTGGGCAGCAATGGCAAATTGCTTTTTCAGAACTACCCAGGAAAGGGGGGAGGTACTAATACCGACTGGTGTTAACAGATATCTTTTCAGGGTGGCCAGAAGCTTTCCCTACGAGAACTGCCAAAATGTGGGAGGTAACCAAAGCAATGTTACAAGAAGTAATACTGCATTTTGGAGTCCCAGCCACGATGTCTTCAGATGGAGGGCCACATTTTATTTCAAAAATTGTGCAGCAAACTAGCCACCATTTAGGCATAGACTGGGAACCTCATACTCTATATCATCCTCAGTCAAGCGGTCCAGTGGAGAAAATTAATCACTTGATTAAGCAGCAAATAGTAAGACTGGGACAAGAGGCAAAGTTACCTTGGCCTCAGGCTCTTCCATTAGCATCATTATGAATCTGGACCAAACCAATAGCAAAGGAAAAATTGAGTCCCTTTGAAATACTGTATGGAAGGCCATATGGAATTCAAGAAGGGACAACAACCATTCAAGTAGAGGAAGAAAGCCTACACAAATACGTGGTGGGCCTAAACAAACAACTAAGAGAAATTGAGAAACATGCGGCTAAGGCTCAAAGCAGAGAATTAGATGGACCAGTACATGATGTACAGCCTGGGGATTATGTATATGTTAAGTCTTTTCTAGAGAAGACTCTGGAACTGCAGTGGGAAGGACCATTCCAAATGCTCCTCACCACCTTTACTGGAATCAAGATTAAGGGACAAAGCACCTGGATCCATCATTCCTGAGTGAGGAAGGCTTCCGAGGGACTCTGGAAAGTTATACCAGGTGACAACGAACTGAAATTAAAACTTTCTCAGGAAAATGAATAGGGTGTGGGTGAAATGATAAGCATAGTTTACGAATAAAAGTTTGTAGTTATAATGGATAATCAAGTAGGTGTAGCCTGGAGAGTTGTGGCATTTGTGATTATCACTATAGCCATGGCTAATGCAGTACCGCTTGCATATAATGTGACTGGTATAGATAAGTGCCAAGGGAAAGCCTATGACTCTGACTCCTTTCAGTCTGTATCGGACGCTAAAAGTTACAAATGCAACGGTGTGGGAAAGGAAAGATATTTGGGGATGTGAATATGCGTTTGTCCAGGACGGGTTTCATAAATTTCATCAACAACCCATGAAACTTATTCAAATTGGTCCTGAATGCTGTGATCAATGCTTAACCAATTGTCCAGAGTTTAGACTCAAAATAGAAGGTTGTACAATCAAGGATTCTAAGATTGATTAGAGTATAACTCAATTTTGTACTGCTTCCTGAATGGACAGGGTTAATAACTCAACCACTACCAACACTGAAAGAAACCATGACTACTCAAATCACCCTAGAACACATGGTTCCCATAATGACCAAAATGGGACTGTATGCTGTTAAGAAGACCAGAATTCAAAAATTGCTAATTAATTCAAAAATTGCTAATTAATTCAAAGTGGTCATTAAAACAGGTAGAGATGGCAATGCAAGTGAATGCCTCTGCCATTTGTGCTCCATTTTCAAAGACCTCCTTTATGGACTGGACCACCCGGCTGCAGAATTGTATGCCTTATATGTCCAGACAGAAGAAACACCTTACTGGATTATTAGGAATGGGACATGGAGTTCTAAATACAATGGATTCAGAAGTATTAATGAACAAACTGACAGCACTTGGTGGTGACGTGGTTAAATTGCAACAACCGTTACAATCTTACTTGTTGGCATTAGGTCCCAGACAGCTGAAATTGTCCAAAATATTACCAGAATGGGAAAATATGGAAGAGTGAGATCATCAATTGATAATTCATATTTTAGGCACAGCTAGTGGGAACATTTCTTTGGTTTTTGGGTGTACACAGGCACAAATAAGGATGCAATCAGTGGCAGCCTCAATCATTAGGGACGGGGAAGACAGCATATTCCCTGCTGGAATTTATAAAGTTGTTTGGGATAATGCCTCGGATTTAGAAAAAGAGCTTCAACCCGGGTGGGTTTTAGTTAATTAAACTTATGATTCCATGATGAGTATGGTAACAGCTTTTGTTTTAACCATATACGATGCATCAGTGAGCTTGATATATCCAATTGTTCCTTCAGGGCTAAAACATGAGGGGACCATACTATATCCTTTTGAACACAGAATGTGGGCACTAAAGGTTGAAAGAATGTAGCGAACTCTTAACTTAGAACCCTGCTCAATGAGAGAACAATTGGGGTTCATATGTGAAGGCAATGTAAGTGATGGTAAAGATACCTGTTTAGATAGAGAGCAAAGCATTTGTCACTTTGAAATGCGTCCCAGACAACCAGACAACCTTGCTTGTGTATACAGGACAAGGTTGTGTCTGCCTCAGAATAGCATGCTCTACTATAATGGTGGATGAAATCACTGTGAATGAAATTCAATTTATCTTGTCCATTTGTAACTTTGTCAAAATTGAGGGATGTGATTTTTCCTATCAGGCACCTGTCATACCATACCAACATAAAAAGGCAAATTTGATTACTGTGCAAGAAATATCACCCATGCCTATAGGGATGAACTTAGCTTTGGTTACCCAATTGTTGAAGCATCATGAATTAAAGAGAATTCCTAAAGAAATTAAAGATGAAGGAAGAAAAACTTTGATTACAATACACCATGACACAGAGACTATACGGAGAGTATTTAAAAGATTGGAAGAAGGTCCATCCCCATCATTGGTGGGATGTGCTTTTTGGGTGGTCTCCAATAGCAACTGGCTTGCTCAATACCTTGGTTCATCCAATTATTATTTTACTTAGGTTAGTATAAGTTTGATTTTGTCTATTATAGTACTTGTTTGGAATTGCAGATAGTTGTGATGAGTAGCACCTTTAACTTCAATATCGAGAGCATAGGGTACAGTTCTAACAGACCCCTACTGTGCAGCTTTGCTAGATGAAGAAGATTCTGTATATCAGTAAAAGAATTTACTAACTTTGAAGGAGTGGGCAATGAATTATTATTTTAAAGGGTTAAGATTTTAGCTAAGGGTAAGAGCCAATTCATATTGCAGTTAGATACACCAACAATAGGTTAATAATTATTAGATCCTTAAGCTAAAGCTAATTGTTATATTACCAATAAGCTCACTTGTAGAAGGAAGTGGAGCAAGTGAACAATTATAGGAACGTACTGAAACCAGTAGAACAATGCCCAGCACCTGAACTCTATGTCAATCCATCATGAAGCAGGGGGCCGTGGATTGTGCCAGAGAGTCACAGAGACCTGACAAAGACCTTCTTGACTTCATCCCTGGGACCACTGACCCAGTTCAAGACCACCAACCCAATTCAAGAGAAGAACTGAAGGACTAATAACCTCATTTTAATACAAAGCAGGAATGGGAGGTGCTGGGGTTATGCATATATATTATTTTGGGAAATTGATTTTTGGTTTTAACAATTCAGTTCAATGTTCAACTACACCAAGTATGACAGTTATGTCCTAAAACCCATCTGGAATCCCCTTCACACTACATCTGCAGCTTCTCACCTGTTTGATAGACATTTCCTTATTTTATTCTCATCTTGCCACCACCTATCACTTGAGAGCTGAGAGCTCTCTCCAATTCCCCTATCCTAGTCCAAGCAGAACATACTCAGCTTTTTCATTCTCTCATCACTCTTCTTGTGCTCCAGCCACTAGTCACCTTAGTGATTTTTAAGTGTTTTTCATGTAGTGTCAAGCCCCAAATTATATATGGTATTCCTGATGCCATCCGCCAGTGGCACAAAAAGGGAAAGATCACTTCCTAAGCCTAATGCGTGTAGTTTTAGTAAAGCAGCCCATAAGTCCTCTTAATCAATAAAAGGATACACTACTTATTCATGTTCAATCTATTGTTCTTCACTGCTGCACAGCACCTGAAGGTTCTTGAGCTTTTTGTTCTCCTAAGGACTTTCTATTCTGCACCTCTGCCACCTGCTTTCCACAACTGGCTTTGTGACTTCTCCCTGCACACGCCATGGTGGCACATTTCCTGATTATTCCCATACCATAGTTCTTGTTCCACTATACTCAGAGCCTTGCACTTACAAAACTCTAAAGTAGTGTTGGAAAACAATTGCAACCTGCATGGGAATCACTCCCTTCTGCTTCTGTCCTAACTTCCTACTCCATAGCTTTTAACACTGATGGGAAGACCCAATGCTATGCACACACAAAGCCTCAGAAGTGACCCACACACAGCAGTTGCCCCTCAGCAAGGCACACTTCCATCAGCATCAACAGCATCATAAGTAGAAAAAAACCCAAAACCACAGGAAGTCTGAGCACATTATGAAGAAAACTATATAGTTACTATGGGAACTTGGTTATTAGGGAGTACCACCTGCTCCACTGGAGAGGACACTCAGGGGGAAGATGCCTGTCTAGGGAACTCATTACTAGCCTTTATGGCTGGCGAATGTGAAGTTTTTCTTTTTCTTTCCCTTTTTGATCTCCCTTCTTCCAAAATAAAATAACTGTCACTATCAGCTATAGATCTGCTAATAAATTCTGTATGTGAGAACTTGTCTCAACATTTTTCATGCAGTATCAGGATCTCCAAGACTTGTCTGCACAGCTGCTTTCAGGACAGTCCCTCTTCAGTCCTTGTGACACATGGGTTCTTTCACCTCAGATACAGAACTTTGCATTTGCTAACCATCAGCTAGTTTTTCTCAGCTTGTTTTTCCAACCTGCTGAGATCCTGCTGAAGAGCCCCTACCTTCCAACATACTGACCATTTCCCCTTCCCACAGTATACTAGTATCCACGAACATAACAAGATTTATTCCACCTTGCCAGGTTGTTTGCGTATACGTTGAACAGTCCTAAGGAATGCCTCTAGTGATTGACACTTGTCAGACTTCCAATCACTGGCTGCTACCCTCAAAGCTCATGGCTTCAGCCAATTTATCACCCACTTTTAAATTCCACCCAACCAGTACAGCTCTCTCCATTTTGGCTATGACAATGATACTTCAGACCATACAAAGATTTTGCTTAAAGTCAAAATCAACAAGTAGGACTCTCTGCAAAGCAAATAATCTCAGAGGATAAAAACTCATCAGGTTGGTCTCTGTTTTATCTATGCTGGCTGTTCTCAATCCCTTTAAGGTGCCTCATATCCTAGGACTCCTTCACCACAAAGAGAGAGGAAGGAGCTGAGCCATTTCTACTTTCCTAGAACCTCTTTCTTGCCATTTGTGGAAATGTGTGCCATGCTTTCTTCTTTTCAAGTAACTGGGACCCACCACAGTACCACAACTCTCTGAGGACAGCTAGTGCTCTCACACAAGCACCCCTCAGCTCCCTGTCCTGAGTTCATTTTCTTCCCAGTACAACACTGGCACAACACTGTATTTTGAATCCAGGAAGAGAATAATCTTGATCACACACTGGTATTTTGGTTGTGGCTCAGTTGTGCTCACCCCAAGTCAAGGACTTCTCTGTGTCTCATGCTCTGCCAGTGAGGAGCTGCACAAGAAGCTGGGGCAGGGCAGAACACAGCCAGGACAGCTGACCCGAACTGGCCAGGGAGATATTCCACACCATAAAACATCCTCCCTAGTGTGTAAACTGGAGGAGCTGCTGGTGAGGGGCTGATGGCTGCTGGGAGACAAGCTGGGCACAGATCAGCAGGTGCTGAGCACCTACACTGGGCATCACTTCTTTTCTTTGTGTTTAATCTGTCTCTCTCCCCTTTTCATTACAATTATTATTATTATACTTAACTCTGTTTCAACACTTAAATAACTGTTCTTATCTCAATCCACTAGCTTTACTTTTTTCCTGATTCTTCTCACCATCCCAACTGAGTAGAGGGAGTGAACAAGTGGCTCCATGGTACTTGTGGTGGTACTTGGCTGCCAGCTGGGGTTAAACCATGACTCCTCCCTCTGCACCCATGGATACATCCTGTCTCATCCTATGGATCTGTGCATGTCAAATTGTCTAAAACGGTCCTTAATCAAATTTAGTGTAACAATTTGCTCCCTCAAGCTTCCCCTAAAAAGAGGATTTGGTAGACCTGACCGCAGACCTCTTCAGTAGAAAACAAGACAAAGACATTGAGTACCTCAGATTTTTTTTCTTTTTTTTCACCACTAGATTCCCTTTAACATTTTGCAGAAGGCCTATGATTTTCCTTCATTTTACCTTTGCTGCCAGTACCAGTGGAAGCCTTGTTTGCAGCTTTTCATTCCCTGTAATTCCCAACTCCAGCCAAATTTAGGCTTTCCCAGTTCTCCCACACATCCAGGCAATCCTTCTGTATACTTCTCAGGTGTCTTGACTGCTTTCACGAGATACATGCACATTCTCTTTCTGGATTTAAGGACCTCCCAAGCCCATACATGCTGGCCTCCTCCCAAACTTGCAGAGTTTCAAGCGCTTTGGGATAAGTTATTCATTCTCTAAGATGTTTGTCCATGCAGGTAATGAGTTCTCATGAGCTCTGCTGTCCTTCAGAATCCTACCAACCAGCTCAATAAACAACCTGAAGCCTGGTGAAGGTTCACTTTGATCTCTCTCTTGTTGGCTTCCCCTCTGATCTTAATCTATAAAGCCTTGACCAATTCAGTGCCTTCCCAAAACAAAGCCTCTGCATTCACACAGTTTCTTTTAGCATAGGAGAACCTATCCTTGTCTGTCTTTCCAGCTTTATTTCCTAAAATATTTATGTCTGTCACCTTGAGTCTCCTTCTCCAACTTACCTTGTCTTCAGAGTCTGAACTTTTCAATGTTGCATCACTTGGTGATTCTGATGTGGCTGCAGAATCTGGAGGGATATTTACACCATTGGTGCCACTGCTGAGAACTGTAACACAGAAACAAAAAAAAAAAAAAGTGAACTCTCTAGATATTTAGACTGCCATAAATTTTTTCTTATGCAAATAGCATGTAGTTTTCTTGTTTAAGTCCATTAAACGTAATGTAAACTAAAAATTTCCCACAGTATTTTGCAAGAGACATGAGGACCACAATTCAGCAATTCTTAGCAGAATCAAAATTCCAAATGCAGAAAACCAAGTCAGTAAATTAATCTATACAAATGTTGTAAAGACTTCAATATGTACAACTTCAAGCAACCATCCTTCTTCAGTCTAATACTGTTCACAGCCAGCAGGGTTTGTCTTCAGATTGATCTACCTGCTCACATACTGAACTCTCACTGAAAATTTTACCCCAATACTAAGTCCTCTGTAGAGTCCAATCTGTGTCAGGAGGCATGTCATGAAATCAAGCTAGAAATATTAGGTTCTGTGCCAGATTCTGCATTAACTGAAGTTACTCCTGTTTCTGTTCAACTAAACTTCCACATAACAAATGGCATCAGACTGGGGAAACATGGGGTTTAGGATACAGGGACTTTAAACAGCTTTTCGCATTAACTTCCACACTTTTATCATGTGTATTTCCATCAGCTACATCAAATTCCATAATTCCATAATACAATAAAAATTATATGAATGACCAAACTTAAAAATTAAAATTCTATGTTCAGAATTAAATTTGTACTTCAAAGCCCCAACAGCAAAATGGTCCTCAAGCCCAGAGGCACCTCTCACTGATTTAGGTACTTCATTGTTGATCAATTACCAGTAACAGCTTATTACACCATGGTCAATGCTGTCATTTGAGACTGACTGCTATACCACACTGTTAAAAGTCTTTTTATTTCAAAACGTAAGTATGGATTACACCAAAGTTAGAGGCCTGGCAACATCAGACAGTCACCCTACACAAGATCTGAAGGTTCCACTGTGTTATCTTTCATGTAATACAGATACACTTACTATTTAAGATGTTTCTTTTCTGAAAGAAGAAAACTAGAAAAACCAAGGTGGGTGTTGAGTAAAAGCAAGCCACCACACTAAACAAATTCCATGTTTTTGTTCTCTCTCCACTGTATTTAGAAAGCAAAAGCATTATTTACCCATCTGTGAGAAAGCTTTTGGCTGCGGTGCCTGTAGTACTGCTGGACGGAGCACACTTCGCTGCTGTTCCTTTGGTTTCTGGCTAGGGAGACCTGCAAGTGCAAAGTTTTTTCAAGAAGTATAAAGTTTTAAAGTTGGAAAATTCAGCTTCATCTAATCTTCTCTAACTGCTTCCAACAGAACACACAATTAAAAACAGACACTAGAAAAGCTTCTACTCACTTCTTTTCCATCACTCCTTACTCAGCCTCAAAAGAGAGTTAGTCCCAAATAGGGAAGACTATTTCCTAGCCTAAAAAGACACTTTAAAATATACTGTCTACCTTATCCAGGAAAGCACAGAAAGAAAGTAATCCAGAAATAAAAGCCAAAATGTAAGAGAATTCCAGTAATCCTATTTATGCACTGCCATTTTATTCAACTACACATTACAAATCTTCTTTTCTCCTTCCAATAAAGTAATTTCCAGATAGTAGTAAAATATTTTTTTATCCATGCAATCAATCAAACATATTGGTACTATAATAGTTGTGTTGTGTCATTTAACAACCTTTTGGCTTTTTGAATTAACCTGGCCTCTTTGGTTGTTACAGTAAGATGCACAGCACTACAACTCTAATTCTGCTATGATTCAAAAAGCTAATTGACCTTAAACAATCTAATTAAAAAACCCCCAAACATTTTAACATCAACTCTAGAAGGTTATGGCAAGCCCAGAAAATTCAGTTTTCTGGGCTTGCCATAGGTGAAGAAGAACCCTTGATCCAATAAAATACTGCAATAGAACTCACTCATAGCAATTAGTTCCATTTCAGGTCACCCACATTAAAAGGGCATGACATCAGATTATAAAGCTATCCAAAGTTCAAACACTCATAAGCTCAAAACAGCTTGTTCCTTTCTTAAATTTACCACTCTTCCTTCAAGTGAAATGAAGTTTCCATATAGTGATGCAATAATAGCTTTCATTACCTATATAGTTTTGGGTTTGTTTTTTACCCCCTCAAATTCCTAAGAAGCTGTAATACTAACATCTTTCTGATAGTGGCTGGGTCTACATCTGCAAACGGGAAACTCAGTCATAGCCAACTTGTAGTGCAGAACAGGCACGATCAGGGACCTGCCACTTACACTGCCACCAAAAGCCAGGGAGAGCAGAAGTGGGCACTCTCTTGACACTTCCAGCTGCCCTGGCCTGGTCGCAGACTAAACACTCAGTAATGGCCAGAACTTGCTCAAGGCACTCAGTGAACACCCTTTTTCTTATGGTTTGCTACCAAAGGAATCAAATTCACTGTCTGTAGGATAACTCCAAGCACAAACAGAATCTCGCTAAGCAGCAACAGCTGGGAGATGCACTTCAAACATGCACAGCTGAACCAATGCAAAACATGGGCACATCCATATATGCATTACACAATGGATATGGGCACAACCACCCCAGAGAAGACGAAATTTTTTTTCTGCAGACACACAGGTATTGCCACCTTCTATTTACCACCTTCTATAGCTGATTGATGAAATCACTAACTAAATAAAATGCTTGAGCTGGTTTCTTTGTACTGTCGCAGTAAACAGTGAACTCACCTGCACTAGGTGCCTGACCATGGATAAGTATTGGTGGCTTCAGCCGGAATCCACTGCTCTTTTCCTCTGGAAGTGAAATACAAAATTACAAGGACAAAGCTGTAACATTAGAAATAGCCATTCAGTCATAAAATTGCTCAGGTTTTCCCCATTGTAACAACCCACAAGTTCTATAAATATGCAAAGTTATTAGGACCTTTCCAAATAACAAATTCTCTTCTGAAAGAAAGAAACCTGAATTTCCAGTGATCATCACAGCAAATATACACCTCAGAGAAACACATGGTATCACAAGCAAGAAGCTCAACATTTTTTTCAGAAGAAACAGGAAAAAGACTGTGTTCACCAGAGAAATGGGGCTCCTTCTGTGAAGGACTTAATAAAGATAATAAAGGTTTTAAGTGAGAATCAAACTAAAGAAAGAACAATCAAAACTATGACTGAACGTGACAGCTGCTAACAAGTATCTAACGGCTAATGATCATAAACTAAGTTAAACTTAATTGCTTAATGTTAGTTTCTTGTAATAAGAAGTTTTTACTCATGCTTTTGTAGTATAAACATAAAAAAACTCCTTTGCTCACACTCACTACAGTTACGGTATTTAAATTAAATATCAAATCTCAAAAAAAAAAATATAAATCTACAGCTCTTAAAAATTGAGTTCCTTACAACTTACAAAGAATAATTATACTTTTTTCCTTTTAGGGGCTTAATATCTGTACTCAGAATAAGACAACTCAGCATCTTACAGTCTCACTGTGCTTGGTTATAAGCATATGATATTGATGTGCATTACAGTGATACCAACACAACTGAACCAGAATGATGGAGACTAACAAAATTAGCAGTTCTGTCAACACAGGGTTCACAGATCATAGCTGAACACAATCATGACCATGCCTTATGCTTGTTTTGCTTTCCAATATAAAAGAACATTTTTCCAAAGTAGATATATGAAGCTTTTCCAAAGGTTTTATTGTGAGGCTAGCAGGAAAGGGTCATACTGCAGTGTTCTACCATCACTCCCAAAGCATTTAACAACTTTGATATTATTTTCATTACCTCCAGCAATGGTGATGTTGAACAACGAAGTGAGCAAGAGAACAGCTCTAAAATCAGAACCATCATCACTTCTGTTCTCACAGATAGGGTCTTACTTCTGAAGTATCAGAGTACTTTAGATCACAACAAATTAACAACATTTTTTCAAGAAAAATGCAGAAAAATGAGGAAGCTCACCTGGTTCTGAGTCAGAATTGCCTGCAGAGGGTTCACAAAAGCTTGATGGCATAAAGACATTGTTCTTTGTCACTGCAGTCAAGGAAAAAGAAAAAAAAAAGGGAAGTTGTGGATGTTGTTCTTTATTATAAACCAGTTCCCGGAATTCAAACTGAAGTAATTTTTCTAGTAATTTGTTTTATTTTGGTTTTATTTCTTCTAAATTAAAACAGCATTACAGCCAAAGTAGCAAACAAGCCATTGCCCCTAAAATCCTCTCAGTGTCTCCTGAAACAGAGAAAGAAAAAATTTCATTTTTTCTGAATCCTGTATAAATACAGGATTCCCAATCTGAATTGTATCTGAATTAGGAATTAAAAGTGGTGCTAGTTTATATAATAGCATTGCAAAGTGTCTAATACCATTTCAAAAGGCCCTTGAGGAGAGAGAGCAGAAAGGTGTGTAATGCCTGCTAGAAAGTAGCGCAACATCTGCGCTCTGATGGACCGCACTGTTTTCACCAAGAGGCAACTTAGGTTTGAACTACCCTGCAAAGACAAAACTCCTACAGAAACAGAGAAGAGCACACCAGAGTACTATCAGATGTCACCTCAGCAGCATAATAGTCAACCAAAGGGAAAAAATGTTTGAAAAAACAGGCAAAAGACAGCACCTCTTTTCCACCCTTTTCTGGGTCCTAAAGAAGCAAACAATAGGGAGTTTGGTTGACACCCTGCCCAGCAGTTCTAGTACTTTTGGTATTATACAAAAATCACAATCCAGTTTATAAAATAGGACAATCAGAAGGAGACAGATTTCTCTAACAGATAATTTTGCATGAAGAAAAGCATTGCAGTATTTACTGGCTTTTTTAGTTTTTATAAGGCTGTAGAAAAAGTTCAAGTATGTTGAAAAGAGAAACAAAGCTCATCTCTGAACACCATTGTACTAAAAAATGTGGTATTCGCCGTTTATAATTAAGTCTGAAAATTTTTTTCTTCTTTCCTTCAACTCCACCTTCTCTCTTTATATTATTGTCTGCCTTAAGCTTAAACATGACACAGTTTTCATGTAAGCAAAATTTCCCTATTCTTGAGAGAAACATAACCCCACAAAAAAAAAAAAAAAAAAAAAAAGAAAAGAAAGAAGGTAGGAAAGTAAAAGATTTTCTGAAAACCAAAGCCATTGAATAATGTCAACAATATTCAAAGAGGTCTTCATGAAACTTGCAATTCAAATCAAAGTTGTCACTGCTTGAGAACAGCACACATCAGAAGAGAGGAAAGGTGTCAATAAATCACCACATCCTCTCAAAATTCATTAGCTAAGCAGAGGTTTGAGAAAGGATACTGAACTCCTGGAATATCCAGTATTTAACCAAGGAAGAGTTGAGTAAATTGTTTTCCTCCACTTATTAACAGACGTAAGCATAGAGATTCCAATCTTATATGACAAAGACATAGTGGAATGCAAGTGCTAAGAGACTATGGGGAATCTGGTCATACACATACTATGATTCTAACATAAAATCTACAAAACCCTGTATTCATTATTTTTGTGCATTCCTTTACTAAAAGTGGTTGGCAAACAGATAGCAGCAACACTGATCATCCAATTCACAGGATGACATCTGGAGACCCACTGAGCTGCCCAACAGAAAATTTGGATCTGAAAGAGAAGAGCTTCATCCCCTGACTAGCATTGGTGCATGAATTTAAAATGGTATGCCCATAAAGTATCAGCAACTATATCTTGGATTTCACAGCCATTTATTTCCTTCAAATTAAAATCAAAACAACTAGGCTTTCACCTTTTAGTCACATCTCCAGACTGTGTGCATAGGAGAGGAACATTTTTTTACTTCTTTCCCTCAAGGTTTCTCATCTTCTTTGTTTCAACTTAAGACATTAGAAATAAAGTAGCAGTCTCAAAATCTGCCTCAAACACTGACATATCTTAACTAAAATAAGTGTTGACCAAAGCTAAAACCTTCATATGATCTGTGAGGAGAGACGGCAGAAATCAAGACTGTTCCTATGAGTGAACAAATATCAAACGTGACCATTCCCATGCAAGTGAACTGCATGAATTTACCCCAGTGAATTCACGGCCCTGACTGTGCACACACACAGGCTGTGGTCGTTCTCTCTTGCATATGTCAGGTGTTTAAGAAGTGCACTGAATCCTCCCCATTTTAAAAGTAACGGGAGAAGAGAAAAGAGGACTAAAACACGAGTTGAGACTCAAAAAACTTCCCTGGCAGCAGAGTAACTAAGAAAAAGGTAGCACTTATATAAATTTGGAAAGAAGCGACCTGGTCACAAGAAATCAAGAAGATTTCTGGTTAATTCTGCAATTTAACAGCACAATAGTAAAAGGTAAAACTACAAATACACAAACTTACAGACAGAAAACATTTTTTAAAACTATCTATAAGCTCCTTTGGGCTTCACCAAATTTGCTAACATGAGTACATGGCTGCTGTGGTCTTAACCCAAAGCACAACAGACAGTAATAAGACAGCTTACATGTCTGGAAAAAGAATTTCTAGGTAGGAAAACTATCCCTTCATTTATAATAGCGCAGCAACATTTACCTGACTGAGAAGGAGGGAACTGATTCAAAGATGAAGTTCTCTCTCGTTTTACAGGTGGACAGTAGCTTCCATCCTCTCGATCAGATTCTGTAGAAAAAACTTTATTAAAGAAAATGCAAAACATCCCAGCAAGACACACACTCACGGCTTTTAATTTTACAATAAAATCTCTTACCATCTCCATCTTCTGGACTTGATCCATCTGCAGATCTCTGAAATCAGATTACACTGATCAAAGAAAGATCAAATACTGAACATTTCAGTCTCTTCTGCTTGATCCAAATGTTTTAAACATCAGTTAGGAGAATTTTTCTTTAATGTCAATGATACACACTCAACGCAATAACCTTCCGTGACTTATATGTGGGCAAAGAGTTTCACACAGATACTATCAAATGCAATTAATTCAAAATATTTCATTTACAAGTAAGATTCCTGAAGATTCCCAAGCACTAATATCTTTAGGGACTGTGTACCAATTACTACAGTTACATTTTCTATATACTGAAAATTTGAAAATGACAGTTTTCAAAATTGGTTTCATTTTTAAAATATGAAGTTTCAAGCTCAACATAAATATACCCATTATTTGTGAGTTCATTCCAAAGCACTTTACCTAATTACTAAGTGACATTAGTTCTTTCAACAAAATTATAGCATTAGAGGAACACCTTTCAAAGCATGCTCTATAAACCAGTATGACAGTATTTTTATTGGAATTAGCAATGGATAGTCCCCCTAACATGTTCCACAGTAGCAGAACAAAAACAGAAGCACCACAGGCTACCAACTATCATAGATATTTAAAAAGTCTTTGAACAAAGATTTTATGTATTTTCTGAGGATTTCTATGACTCCTTCCTCCTATCTCTCTGCCAGTTCCTCAACTAATATAATCTCCTTTGCTCCTCCAAAAAATAACCCCATGACAGATTCCTTTCACTATGGAAGGTGATCATGGCCGCATCACATCTTCATCTCACTACAAAACATCTTAGAATAATCTAATTGCTTAGGTAAGCAAGAACCTTTAAGATAATCAAGTCTAAGTGATCCATCAGAACTGCCATGCCCAATGCTAAAACATGTCCACAAGTGCCACATCCACACATCTTACAAATCCTTGCGGGGAAGATGGCTCCACCACTGCCATGGGCAGCCTGTTCCATGGCTGCACAAACCTTTTGTGGAACATGCTTTTCCTAATATCCAATCTAAATGTTCAACTTGAGGCCATATCCTTTTGTCCTGTAACTTGTTACCTGGAGGAACAGACCAAGCCCCCACCTTGGCTACACCATCCTTTCAGACAACTCTGACATACTGGACCATCTCCTTGTCCAACATTACAGTTTCATCCCACTCCTGCCCCAGGACATGCAGATGGACACCTCCCCATCACTCAGTCTTACTTCAGAGATTGGCTGATAAATGGAAGAATGGCAGCTCATGGGCAGAGCCCACTGATGCCCCAAAACTCCTTCTCCACCATGATTTGGCCCACTTGGACACTGAGAGCAGGTAGACACACAGAAAGACTGCACAAATCTGCACAGTACTGATATTTGAGGCATACCTTGGGTGTAAGAATATCAGAAAGTAAAAAACTTTCTATTTAGCATTGCATACATTTAGAACCGAGATAATACTGTACTATCAGTACTCCATTAAACACTAATTAAAAACACACTGCACTGTGTCTATTTAATTGCCTTTAAGGGCTTTTCTGTTTTGTTTTACGTTCATAGAAAAAAAATAGCTACCTCACTAGCACCCAAGTTGAGTACTTTTGAAACCTTTAGCATCAGGAATAAGAAGCTACTGACAGGTGCGTGTGAATGCAGGGAGTT
This sequence comes from Agelaius tricolor, assembly GCF_023055355.1. Lineage (NCBI taxonomy): Eukaryota > Metazoa > Chordata > Aves > Passeriformes > Icteridae > Agelaius > Agelaius tricolor. The sequence continues at coordinate 5,858,486 of NW_027269293.1, read as the reverse complement.
GCATTCCAGAACTATCAGCCCAGCCATGTTAATACTGCACTTGATGATCCATGGTTCTATCCACATAATTAGTCAAGTAGACCATGGTACTACCAGAAGGTCGTCTTATTAGTCACCGACCTTGCCAACACACAATACTTTCCCAAAAGATGAGGCTAAAATGGAAAACCATGATACCATCTATTTCAACAACCAGCATCTGAACTCAAAATTATTCCATTTTGCCCATAAAGTGCTGTCACATACAAAAGCAATTTGTTTCCACTTTTATCAAAAATCCTGAAAGCAAAAAGAAAACACTTGGTGATAAAAAATTTGCATGAGTGGAACTGCAATCTCTATATGCAAAAAATCCTTAAAAATAAACAAATTATTTCCACCTGAATGTCAAAATCTTAACATACGCTTCATTCTCAATGCTCAAGTAACACATTCAAAAGTCAAACCTATATGATTTGAGGCTTGTGCCTCAAATCATCTTATCATTGTAATTTTGTAACTGACAAGCACAACTAATGTACCATCACCGTGTTTAGCAGGTAACAGGCATCAATATCCAAAACCAACTCTGTACTCTACTGAGGGCAAAGCAGAACAGAGAATCTGCTCCAAGTTATTTCCATGCTTCCTAGCCCAAGAGTTCTGGGAGATTAAAGCTGCATACCTGTGGACAAATAGATGCCAGGTAGATTCTGTGAGGGTACACAGATCTACTGTATTAGCATAAGCTTCACTTTTCTATGAAACCACAGCTAAAGTAAGTCACCACTGCAGCCAAAATTGCATACCAGTGCTGCTTCAGAGGAAGCTGGGAACACTAGACAAAAAGCAGGGGTATATATATACATGACAAACCTGACAGACTGGAAAAGCAGCAAATTACATTTAGTGACAATGAACAGCAGTCCAGCCTCTCCATTTTACACTTCTCTTCTCAACCTACTCATTCTGTACTTTACAGCAACAATATGCTTTAAAATAATGCTTTAAATAAGTACCCCACAAAATGGAAACAAAAGCAAGAACCAGCTCATCCTGTAAGAAACCACTAAGGTAATTAAATTTACCTCCAGTTCTTTGGAATTAGATGCTGATGAAACACAAACTGGTAACAGCAAAATCCAACCTAGAATTTTCTCATTGAAGAGCAGAAGCCACTTTTCACTTATTCCCTCTGTCCCCAGCTTTTAGAAATCCAGCTAGAGAAAAGTTACATATATGCCTCTATTTATAGAGGCTCCTACAATTAAGACACATGTCTAGTTAAGGAAATTAGCTTCATAAAGGCTACCAACTGCTTCTTAAAAGCATACGTCACAGTAGTTAACTAAATACAAACACTGATTCGTCACACAATTGTTACATCAAGCTAAGAGAAGAACTTCAAAACTTTAAATTGTCAGTTTTTGCTTATTTACACTAGTGAGGAGAAACAGGGAGAGGAAGGGAGAATTTGGCTAAAGCAGAAAAGGTCAATGCAATTCAGGGAAAGCTCTAGGAGCTTCTAGTGTTTATCTTTGAAACATTTCTAGTGCTTATCTTTGAAAATACATTTTAAGATGCAAAAATCATATAAAATGGACTTCAGAGCACAGTAATGCAAGTCTTCAGTCCAGACACTCTGCACATACACAGGCATTATTGAATTGCCATGATTTGCTTAAAGCTGTTCCAGAACCTCTTAATCACCAGTCTTGCTGGGATGGTCATGTGCTGTGGGAGGTTGGTGTGAGATAGCAAAGAGTTAGGACATAACCATCAGCTCTGCAAAGGGTTGTGCCTACGGCCACACTAAATTCATGCCATTCTAGAAATATCTGTGAGTGTGTATACATACAAGTAAACAAGAAATATGCAGTGTCTCTTCTTCTGTCTTAACTCATCCATCTTCCCAGGCCCTGAGAAGACTGCATGAAAACTGACGCTCCAATGAGCCAGTACAAGCACTCTTAAGATGCATCAATCTCCTCCAGATTTCAAGGTAAGGGATGATTTTGCTGTAAGACACTGGAATAATTTGAAGAGTCCTTGCTAGTCCATGCCAGTTACATGCCCATACTGAGCACCATACAATTCAGTACATTTAACTGAATTGAATCAAGAAGAATGCTGAAACAGATGTTTTGTACAGCCACTAATTTCTGCATATGATCCCCAACAGCATTTGTGGGTTTTAAATTTCTTTCAGAACACAGTTAACTGGGGTAAGATTTTCTGCTCTCTAAGAACAAGACGAAGATAACCACTTCCTACTGTGTTCCTGAAAGTCTGGTTAACACCATTCTCTTGGATAGTTCTAGTAACACTGCAATTTCAAATGACAGAAAACTGAGATGAAAGTCTGTGATTATGTTTGATAGGAAAGATGTGTGATAACATCTTTACAAAGAATTCCACGGGTGAGGGTATGGGCGTTAACGTCTTCGAAATTGGTCTTAATGTCTCCCCTAAGTTCAAGTAGCAGGTTTGTTATGGAGCCCAGACAGCCCAACTCCTGAAACAGACAAGTGGGGGACTCAGCACAAGCCTGAACTTAGGAACTTTGGGGTAAAATGACACTTTGAAGGGGGAATATGCAATAGGCAGCTTGGGAAGGCTCTACCTTCCTAGTACTTCAGACAATGGGGAAAGGAAAAGGGCAACATGCGGCCGGGAGTTTGGGATAAAAAGAGAAGGCTGCACCCTCCAGAACCTCAAGAAAGAAAACCTGGTGGGAACGTGTGGCCAGTGGACTCTCTCCTTTTTTATTCAAATAAAGTTGCAGGACTCCTCTGTCTCTTTTATGGACATTGGTTTTTCAGAGCATGATTTTCCGCACATGCTTACCAGCTATATTTTAAAATATTAAGTCTTGAAAACGTCAAGCTTCAGAAAAGAAAGAGTTCTGCAATTAATCAAACGCAACAGTCTGAACATTGAGAGGTGCTTAACCTACAGCTATTGGCACCTTATCATGACAATCCACTCAGTACTAGGTTTATTTGAAATGGCCAATTCTTGGACAAAAAAACTCAAAACCAACCAGTGCAAGAAAAAGGTCCAGGTATTGGGTGAAGCAGCCTTAACAAAGCTTGAGCAAAGAGCACGAGCCTAGGGTGTGATGCCAGAATGAACACTGACACTCATCTGTACTGAGAAAACATGGTCCACCAACCAGAAAGATTAGGAACACTTAAAGTTGCTCTGAAAGACTGTATGGTAGGAGTGAGTCATTTAGTCATCCAATCTTTCAGAAAAGATTTTGCCACATCACCAGAAGAAAAATCAAATTATGAGCACTGACAGCTTTTCCATAAGATACTGATTTCGTCCCAAAGCCAAACACCTGAATCCAAAACTCTGCTATGATGCTTAGTGCTTTTAGTCTGTTAAATACCTTATGGGTTGGCATGACATATCCAGTGGAAGCTGTATTACCTGCTCACTCGGTCAAGCTGCAGCATATTATGGCCCATAGAGGGAACAAAGAGTCCTCCTCTAACTGCTTGAAGCAAATCCATCAAATTTAGACCCACTTTCTCATTTATTTAGAAGTGCTCTTTCCCTTAGCAAACACACAGTTAACACTTTAAATTTTAAAATACTTTAGGTGTCTTCTACAGTTACGCTACTAGGGAGACTCACAAATTTCATTACTTCTAATTGGAACAAGGGTTTAGAGAAGACTAACACTTGAAATCAAAGAACCAGACAGACTGTGATTTGCACTACCTACACTGAACAGTAACGGATTCCACCTAACGGAAGGGACTTTTTCCTCTAATCCCCTCAGCAGCAGAAGTACTTGGTAGATTGACACTTACCCCTGCCAGTTCTTGTTGAATAGGAGCAAGCTGGGCTTCAGAAGCAGGACTCAGGGTAGCACTGACTGAGGCCACAGCAGGAGCAGGGTGCTCAGAGTCGCACTCACCAGCTGGTTCTGTGTGACCCAGACCATGGTAGGGGGGCTCAACCTCTCCCTGGGGGTCCTCGCCTGAATCCGACAAAGCTTTTTGCTCTGCAGGGGACTGTGAGCAGAAAAGACAACGTCCCTTCAATGCAAGGCTGCAACATGAGATTGGTCGTCCTAGCGAGAGGATCCATTTGTTTAATTTTCACTGTTTTCACAGTAGGGCAGAAGGAGCTGCTTGTTCCTGAGACACCAATTAACATACATAGAAACTCTGTAACAGAATGTGCTGACAGAATTAGTTCCCATCCTTGAGAAAAGCCTTAGTTGGAGCAAATGCACTCTTTTGAAAGCTACCAAAATCATCTATGTCCCCAGCAAAGAGGATTTTGCCAGCACCAGGCTTGTTGGGGTTTAACCCCCCACCTCTCTCAAGGACTAAAGGACAGTTGATAGCTTTCACCTTCAGAGTCAGATATAAAAATTAGACAATTACTCTAAATAAGTGTCCTCCACTGCCTCTTCAGCCCACTTTTGAGGGAGGTGAGGTTGGTTATAAAATTCTCACAGAAATTAATTATTTTAACATTCACACAAGACACAGGATCCTTTCACATTTACATGACGGCGAATTATCTGAAAAGCAACCAATGGTTTTTTCATAAATTAGCAAGTTTCAATCTATTTCAAGGAGGGAGGTGACTGGATAACTAGTGCACCCTAATGGGATTTGGTATTTGCTGAACTTCTGCCACAGACTTTTCATTCCTTCACATCATTTAATGTTGCACATCCCTGCCTGTGCAACAAAAGTTAGCATTATCATATTCTGTACACATTTGAAGAACAAACAAATCATAAAAAGGCTTTGAGCACAAACAACTGTACGGTGATTAAGGACTGAATTATAGTCCATGGATAACATGCAGGCCAAGGATGTGCACTTGCAATCTGTGGCCTGTGCTTCCCAGCATCTTATGGTGAAGTATCTGAAGAATTATGCAGTAAGGAAAAGATGGCACTCAAAAGGACACAACCTTGGTTTGCTCACAGGAAACACTTGGTAGAATGAAGAAACTAAAAATGCTCATCATTGCCCAGGTCTGTGCAAGAAAGTAAGCAAAAGCCTGAAAAATAAACAGCAGCACTTAAGAGCCAAGTTCTTCAAGTAACACTTGCCCTGTCATGGTAACAAAAGCCAGTGATACATGAAATTTTATTATGCAAGAAATTACTATAATTAAGGCTCAAAATAGTAAAAATATATTTATGGGGATATTACTATGGATATCAGGTAAAAGTTCAGGGTGCTGGGTTTTTGTACTGTCAAAGTTAACTAACATTTTGATATTTAGTTGTTAATAACAGACCCAAACACTAACTTAAAACTCCACAGAATGAGAAGAGTTAAAGAAACATTTTTTTACCAAACATTTAATAAAATCTAGCAGTCTAGCCACCTATCCTTACCTTTTCATCTGGGGAGAACAGGAGGAATGGCTACCAGGAACTGGGCATAGCACTTAAAATATTTGTAAAAAACGAGCCTTACCAGAAATTTAGACTGACTTCTAGGTACAGTTTAGAAAATTGCTCGCAAGGAAGAAGAGGCAAGAACATGCAATGCACACTTGTGCTAAGCACTTAAAATTGGAAATGACAAAATATTTTGCAAGTAATTGATATTGCCACAGTTTAGAATATCCTAAAGTAGGCTAAGTAAACATCCAACAGATTTTAATAACTCCTGTAATACTTGAAGTACTTGCTGTCAAGCATTTTTAAAAGTGGAAATAAGTATAAATCTGACTTCTATCCTAAGCAAGACTGGAATATCTACTTCAAGACCCACAAAACAAAGAAAAATAACTATTGCAAATCACCACTTCTATGAAGAAAAATCTGAATCCAATATAAGAATTTCATGGCCAATATATAAATATATTTTTTAAAATTAAATTATATTAGGAAAAGTATATTAATCAAAAACTACTGTAAGTTTCAGAATTCTGTGAATAGTAAATGGTTTAAGTCAGGGAAGACAAGACCAACAAAGGACTAAAGGATTTATCTATCAAACCAGAACTGCTCCAGGCAGATATTTGTACAGCCTGTTTTTTGCTCTCAAAAAAGCATATCCAAAGGAAACTGTGAACTCTTAAAATTAATTTTAATCCTTGGTCATGCATACTATTGAAAGTGTTTCCTATTCTCTTAGCTTCATTAATTCTGATCTAAGCTCTTTCTGGAAGTTCTTTGGAGCTGGTGAACAGCTCACTCTCTTCATTTTTGCTGGAGTATTTTGCCTGAGAAATGTATCACTCCTTGAGCCTCCTCTCTCTAGAGAAAGCATTCCTTATAAAATACAGTTCTAGTGAGAACTTGACAGAAACCTGTTCCTGCCTCTCAAATACTATGGCAAAGATCAAGGGAGAGTTGAATAATATTAGGAAGCCACCTACACAAATTCACCTTGCTCAACCAGATCAAACAACTTCTATTTTTTTAAAACTAAAAATAACACACCCAGACTAAATACATCTATTTGGAGATTTGGCTTCCTCTGTATTGCAGAAAATAAGGAGAGACATGAAGGAATAATTAAAAGCTAAGACTCACATGATACCATAGTCACCAAATATAGGCAAGGAAATCATATTATTTTTCAATAAAGACTGGAACAGGCGCTCTTGGACCAGCTTTTCCTCCCAGTTCTGAGTTGAGTTATTTGCAACCCTTTCCTCATTTTCGTCACTCTAGCACCTCTATCCAATGGCCTAAAAAGACTACTCTCAGTATATCTTTTCACATTTTTTACCTGCTTAGAGCCAAGGACAATTCTTGCCTATATGCCTAACAGCCTTTATCAACCTCTCTATATTCCTCCAAGCTTTTTCTACGCAACTGTCTCTCCCAATACCTTCTCATGACTGCTCTTTTAAGTACAGCAACATATTCAAAATTATGACCTCTTAAGCGCAAATTTTAACTCCTTAAGTATACTATGGACTTATAATACAGTTCCACTGGGTATCCATGCTAACAGTGATGAAACAGACTGGGAAAGGGAATGCTCTGCCTCTCTGTACACAAATTACTTCACAGTTCTCTCTCTGTCACTATCCTAAACCTGTAAGTCATGGCCACAGCACGAAGAATCTTTTCTAGTCATTTGCCTCCCCAAACCACCAAAACCCAAGCATTTCCAAATAACACTGCATCAAAGCAGGACTTCCACTAACCCCTACTTTACATATCTTAAAAAAAAAAAAAAAAACCTCATGATTTTGCTCTCCAGGCTACCTGGAAATGCCATCTTCCAATCACATCCATCAATTTTACAACTCTATACCTAGTTTTAAAACTCCATAGTTAAGACCATGATGACAGCTTGAACAATTTAACAACATAAGCCCTTACTGACTCCAGAAGCTTTGCATTTAGGACCCCCTGTTACCTGTTGAAATCTTTGTACCACTTTGGTATGGAACATGACCCAAGTATCACATAACTTACCTTCTTTCAGAGTCAATCTTAAAAGGCCATCATTATCAACTCACATATGGAAAGCAGTATACTGATCAAAACTAGTTATACAACAAACCATTTCTATATTCTACCAATACCCCAACACAGGCTGGTGGAGGGAGGAGGACAAGGTGCAAGCTACGTCATAAACAATGGTGTTTTCAAGTGCAAAAATTTTTTTAAATCTGAGTGGAGAATCTACCTTTTCCTATACTTGTGACTAGGGAGGTCATAATGATCCTATGTGATGACAACGAGTAACGACCAGTTTACCAACAGTTCATACTAGCAGAACAAATGACACTCTTTAAAAACATTTTTGGACAAAGTATTTCTTTACGCTATTACTGATTTTATTTGTTTGAGCTAATATACTTGCTTGAAAATGTGTCAATCCAAAAATGACAGAATACTTTCACCTCAGAAATGCATGTTAAAAGCTAACATCAGAAAATCACTTAAAGTAATCTATGGCCAGAAAAACCATTGTCATGAAATGGTTTTATGGCAGAAGCCAAAATCAGTTTCAGATCAGAAACACCAAAGTGTCTAATATTAAACACAGATATAAGTTGTATCCATCAATTTAAATATTTAATTCAAAAAGTGCTATGAAAAACACAGCTTAGCTCATAAAGAAGTTATTTGGAGTAACAGAAATACTCCATGCCTAACATAGTGAGGTTCAGACTTTGTAATGCTTTCAGATCTCAGTAGTTTGAGCCTTAAGCTGATGCAATTTTCCAACTCGTGTCAGCCTTAGGAACTCTGCTTGTCAGAAACACGGATAGCAGTGCAACTATTCAGATATTTGCAAGAGTATATTTCACACTTTGTAAAAATAGTTCTCAAATAGTTAAGGAGATATAAAAATCATTAAAATGCAGACTCACTCATATTTAGTAACTACAAACTTGACATCCACCATTAATTGACATCTAAATTGAAAACCAGGACAGACTAATCCTATCTTTTCACAGTATTCACAGAATTATGAGGTTGGAAGAGACTCTTCAAGATCATCAAGTCCAACCCAGCCCCAACACCTCAACTAAACCATTGAACTGAGTGCCACATCCAGTCTTTTTATAAACACATCCAGGGATGGCCACTCCACCACCTCCCGGGCAGACCATTCCAGAACTTTATCACTCTTTCTGTAAAGAGCTTTTTCCTAATATCCAACCTAAAATTCCCTTGATGCAGCTTCAGACTGTGTCCTCTGGTTCCATCCTGGTGAAAGAGACCAACCCCCACCTGACTATAACCACCTTTCAGGAAGTTGTAGAGAGTGATAAGGTCACCTCTGAGTCTCCTTTTCTCCAGGCTAAACAACCCCAGCTCCCTCAGTTGTTCCTCACAGGACTTGTGTTCCAAGCCCCTCACCAGCCTTGCTGCCCTTCTCTGGACGTGCTCAAGTGTCTTTAACTGCAAAACAGAATTCAAATCTCCTTATGTAAAGTAACATGAAGGGGCAGCATTATGAACACTATGCATTTTTTGTCCCCTCTAAATAAACATGTCAAACTGCAAGGTCTGATGTTTTATTCAAGTGTATACATCCCTAGCTGGAAGATGCAGTTAAAAAATTAGTTTCCAGACTGGTATGAATTTTGTCCTAGAACATCCTGAATATTTTCCAATTTCTAGTGGAGAAAAAGATCATAAAACCATAGAATTGTTCAGGTTGGAAAACTTCTCCAAGATCAGAGTGGAGCCATTCCCTCATCACTACCAAGTCTACCAGTAGCCCACATCCCCAAGTGCCACATCCACAGAGCTTTTAATTCCCTGTAGGGATGGGGACTCCACCACTGTCCTGGCTAGCTGTGACAGGGTTGGACAGCCCTTTCAGTGAAGAAATTCCCAATATCCAACCTAAAACACCCCAGTGCAACTTGAGGTCATTTCCTCTCATCCTGTCCCATGTTCCCTGCTAGCAGAGCCTGACCCCCACCTGGCTCCATCCTCCTGTCCAGGAGTTGGAGAGAGTGAGAAGGTCTCCTCTGAGCCTCCCTTTCTCCTGGCTGAGCCCCTGCAGCTGCTCCTATCAGCCTTGTGCTCCAGACCTTTCCCCAGCTCTGTTCCCTTCTCTGAACATGCTCCAGCCCTTCAGTGATTTTCTTGTCATGAGGGGCCTAAAACTGAACCCAGGATTTGAAATGCCTCAGCAGTGCCCAGTCCTGCTGGCCACACTGTGGCTGGTACAGGCCAGGTGCCACTGGCCCTCTTGGCCACCTGGGCACACGGGCTCACGTTCAGCCACTGTTGACCTGGACCACCAGGTCCTTCTCTACCAAGCAGCTTTCCAGCCACTCTGCTCCAAGCCTTCAATGTTCCATGGTGTTGGTATGACCCAAATGTCAGACACCTACCAAGCACAAACATATGTCAGGATTTCTAGAAAAAGAACATTGTGTAACTTAATAGTTGACATTACTGTTAGTTCCAGAAAAATCAGTAAGAGCACTGAATTATATCAACCCAGCTGTACTACTGAGAGGATCTGTAGATGCTGCAATTAAATAATTCTGCTTAGGACATCCAGGTTCACGTGGAAAAATAGTAGACAAACATATATAACCATCACAGACAGTTAACCGAATACACAATGCAGTGCTTTTTCTTCCCTCAGCTTATTGTCAGACTGCTGTGTCAGCACTAAAAAGCCTCCACTAACACTTTTGCTCACAGAAAAAAGTGACTTGACTAGACAGACATTTTGCTAAATTAAAATTATAGTTTACATTGAGAAATTACATATTCAAGTAGTGTGTTGTTTGACAACTATTTTGAAGTTACTTTTGCATTTTCTTCAAAACATTGTTCAAGGAAAAACTCCTCTGTTTACAGGATTTCCCTGATAACTTTAAGGAGGATAGTCTTTAGTGGTAGGCAATGCACTTAACCAAGCACCTTTTACAGAAACAGTAACGGAGTTTACCCTTCTTGGGAACACCTAGCTATTAAGTCTTTCTGAAAACACAGTGATAGATCTCAACCAGTATGTAACCTGATGCACTTTTCCTTAATTAAGTTGATTAAATGCTAGGTTCTGATATATACAGCATAGTATATATGCTGTTACTTTGGGCTCACACTATACTACTACTATATCTATACTACAAAAAACAACTACTGGCACAAGAAATAAGCTCTTAATCCAATCAAACTGCAAGAAGCACAGCACTGATACTTCTACAAGTCCTTCTCTGCAGTGTCAACTAAACCCCAATAAAAGCTACTAAAATTATTAACCACTCCCCCTTCCCCTTTAAAAATCCTACATCTCCACACAACACACAGTTTAGCATAAGCATTTATGTCTGTTACTACTCTGAAAATTGGCAATTTACAGGTGCTGCCACTAGACTCTCTGATCTGTTTCAAGGAACAGGCCCTATTCCCCACCCAAGCCAGACTTACTCCATGCCCAAAGCAACAGTGGCTAGCCCCAATGACAGCACCACCACCACCTGGCATTTAAATAAATGTATAACTTATCTCTAACTCCTGTGCCTGCAAGATGCTGAGAAACCCACAGACTCTCTACCAAACAAAGCCAGACTTTCTGTCTGTGCTGAGGCAGAGGTGGTCCTGAATACAGCTACCTGTTCAGCATACCTGTTCAGCATCACCTCAGCATCCTCAGAGGTAGCTGGGCAGATTAAAATCACAGATGTCTCTCCCTGGATCATCTCTGCTAGCCCCAAAACACATTATCCCTTTAATTAATATATTTTTACAAATATTTTATTGACACCCATCAGAGCACAACAGAACTGTCTCACAGCCCAGTGCAGGAGTTTGCACAGCTTAATGATGAAGGCATGCAGTGTGAAGGCTGCTGAAGGGGTGCAGAAGCAAAGGTGCATCATGAAGGAACTTGAAAGTACCAGAACTGCTATCTTGGCATATAAAGACCAGGCCAGGTAAAAAAGGACACAGGACCATGTCACTCTGCCTGGATTGCACACTGCTATGATCACCACCATGGTAAAGGACACCTGCAGAGAACACTCACCATGATGCAACTCATAAGGGACTTCAGAACAGTCTAAGGCAACAGTGGGTGACTGGGAGCTGTTTCCTAAAAGGAAACATGATCAAAATTGATAGTGCAAACACTACCACTCCTTCATTCCACAGTATATGTAAACAGTCACTGTAAAAAATGTGATTAAAAGAATGTCTTGAAAGTACTTACTCTCTAGCAGATTTAATTTGATTAGCTAATATTAGGAGGACAGCAGACTTAAATCCTTTCCAAGCTGAGAAACTATTTCAAGCTTCTGCTGAGGAATATGCCTATTGAATCTGTGAGAAAGCTTGAGTCTGGTACTTGTTCTAAACTAAAGAAAAGCTATCAACTGAAAAATGATTTAGTACTTCAATTCAAACATTTCTGACTCCACAAACAACAAACCAATCCCATGATCCGACAGAAAGTGTATCACATACTTCTCTTGGTTCCCATCATCTTCAACAGAAACATGGATAACCTTGATTTTTTTCCCACATAAATCTTACTTGCTTTTACTATTAACCAGACAGAATTAAATTCCATATTGAGATGTGGGAACAGAATTACCATTTCCCAAGGTAACTAGACACTTCACAGCATACAAACCAAAGTTATGAGAGACATTTAAGTACCCTGAGGTGAAAAGCAATAATCTGGACCAGTTTTCTTTGCTTTATCTTAACCCTATTATCAGAAAAACAAATTCTGTAGCTTTGTCATGCTGAGTGCATCAGCACTCCTCTGACTCATGTTCAAGATACACCTTCACCATACTTTTTCTTACACATTGGTCCATCTTCTGTCTGAAGAGCTACCCGTAATTGTGAAACCACCATACATCTTCCCACTTTTAGCCCTTCAGTACCTGCTTGCCCTATGCCCATTAATGATGTTAATGCTCTATTAGCCACCTTCAGCTTCACAACAATACAAAGGGCTGATCACCACGGAAGGAAGGAGTCAGGGCTAAGAACAAAACCAAAAAAAGGTACCAATATCTCCTTACCTTCTGTGCTTTATCCTTTTGAAATACAAAGACAGGTGGGGCAATGGCAGGTTTTTCTGTAAAAAAAGAAATCATTGGAGTTTTTTCCAAGCACATTCATATTGACTATTATGAAAATGTTATGTTCTATGATGCTTTTAGCAACAATGAATCCCTAAGCCGTTACACATATTGTTTCTACCAGTTCCTGGTAACAGATGTTTATAAGGACTTGATCTTCAAAAGTAAAAAGGGGGAGTGTGTGTGATAAAGCAGAGGTGAGAATTCCTGAGCATTCAACAAAAGGATGCATCTTATCTGTGAGTTATATTTTAAGAGAAGCTGCACACACACTAGGCAGTCAGCAGCCCTCCTGTATGTTTGTATATAAAGATGAGTACAATATTTCAGCCTGTCTTTCAGCCTGGAAATGGAATTTACAGAGAGCTAGATTTGCAAAGAAATTAAATAAATAAGTTCCACCTTTGCAATTATCCAGTCTTATAAACAAGTCTAGACACCTAAGAAAACTAAAAATTTTAAAACTTTCAGAGCTTGAAAGGCTAGCATAAAAGAAAAAGGCAATATAAAGCTATAACGAGCTACCTCGCACCAAAAAAAAGAACAGTATCACAAAATCTTGCTTAAAGTACTTGGATCACCATATAAGGAAAAAAGGATTAAACTGTCAATTTGGGAACTACTATATTAGATCAGTTTGGCTGAAAAAGTGAAACTTTAGTTGACGTACACAAAATTATGAAAATTATTACCAGAACTGTGCATTTAATTGAGAGAGCAGAAGAGCCTCTATTTTTTGGATGGATCTTTCTCTATTTTAGATGGATCACTGCAAGACTGATCTAGCAAGACTGGCATAATTTGTTCTACAAAAGGTAAAACTAATCAAGAAACTAAGCTACTTATGACATCATTTTGCCTGATATCTTTTTCCCTTTATTTTTTAAGTTCATCTATCCAGCAAATACTGCTGAATCTTAAAAATGTTTATTAATAAGAGCAATGTGCAGACAATCCATTTCAGAAGTGAAAACAATATAAACCCTTATATGTAATACCTGTCCCAAAACTCAGAGTGTGTTGAAACAAGACAGGGATCCATTTTCATTTCCTGCCTCTCAGTATAAACTGCCTGGGGGGGGGGGCTTCACTGAGACAATAGCCAAGCCTTTAAACCCTGACTTCGAAGTGACAGTTATTTCTTAATACCATGTGGTATACTTGTCTTAGGATGGAAATGTGGGTGTGTATTCTATTCCTATCTGTTAGAAGTGGTGCAGTTATCTTTTGTTAATTGGGGAGTTTTCTTTATCTTTTCCACAACTAATCCTCCCTCGGGGAGATATCTTCTGTTAATGGGCCATTGAGTCTCACTGCATGACTGATAAAAATTACATCATCCCATTGTGAGGTGTGCCACCCAGAGGGAGGAGCCAAGCATTCCTATCTGGATATAATCAGAAATTTGGAAGACCATAGTCAGCCTTTTCCACCAGATTCCCAGAGGAAGACCAGGCCCATCTACACCACCACTGGATCTTCAGAGGAAAACACTGGATCACAGCTCCAACAGAATCACACCTGTCACTGCAGGATGACTGCAGCCACCATTTAATGGGACTGCGACCAACACCCTGACGCACAGGGTTTCAGGTTGTATCCTGACTATGTCAGTGTTGTTTTGTATTACTGCATTGTTCCTTTTCTTTTATTTTTTTAAATTTTCTTTCCTAAAAAAAGAACTGTTATTCCTGCTCCCATATCTTTGTCTGAGAGTTCCTTAATTTCAAAATTATAACAATGTGGAGGGAGGGGGTTTACAGTTTCCATTTCAGGGGAGGCTCCTGCCTTCCTTAGCAGACACCTGTCTTTTCAGACCAAGACAATACTTCAGTGCTCATTAGTGCTACTGCTACAGCAGCATGCCCTCTGCCAAACCAATGAGTAGGGACATCTACCAGACTGTGGGACTTGATCGTCATGCACACCTTACAAGAGACTCCTACACCAAATTCCACAAATACCAAGGAGAACTGAACAAAATCTACTTGTCTCTCTAGCGCATAACAAAGGACTCAAGTAATGAGAGAGAGCAAAGATAAACAGATTCAACAACAATGCAGAGTGCAGAGAAAAGCACTCTGGGACAGCTGGCAAAAGATGGAATGAGCAGCCAGAGAAATTGATGCAAAGTAACACAAAATACAAAATGGAGTCCAGTGATTGAAAACTAAGCACTCAGGAAAAAAGAAGACAGATGTCAGAAACAGCAGAAGGCTCACAGGAAAAAAATAACTTGATGAAAGAACAAAGAACAAAAGCGAGTGAAAAACCTCCAACTGTCCGAGATTGTGTCCAGCTATGACAAATGAGAATGGCAAAAGGATCTAATAAAGCAAACCTTGGCCAGGCCTGTCAGTCAACCTGACAAAGGGAACACTGGTGCAACATCTGATAGTCTTTGTCCACTGAAGGAACACAGTCATCCAGTATTCAAGGTCCAAGAATCTCACTACTGCTCTTGCTGACTGCGAGACCAATTGACAGGGTCAGGAGCGATGATGAGACAACAGGCACTCGCAGCTAACAACTGTACCAGTGCATACTCAGGAACAGACACAGGGAACACCTGTCCATTTGTGTCCTTTCTGAAGTCTGCAACAATACCACAGTGCTGAAAACACCTTCCTAATTCTAGCCTAAGGCAAGAAGGGATCACTAGATTGCCTCATCTGACCACCTTCATTAAATACAGTCTATTTTGTTAAGCCTTATTTAAATTTTGGGTAAACATTTTCATTGAAGGCATCAAAAGCAAAGAAATACTGCCCTCAATCATCCACTTCTGCATCAATTTTTTTCTGTTAAAAAATTCTAGTATCAAATTTCCCATTCAAATGCCCAGCTCCAGCTCTCTAGCATTTAATGTTTTTCGTACAAAAGCACTTACACATACCATGTTTCCATCAACTGAAGAACCCCCATACCAGGTTTTATTTTTGCAGATCGGAAATGCAGATGTTAGGTAGTTCTTTGGTTTATCCAGTCAAGCACTGATTCAAAACAAGAATTCCACTGTTATTTGTACTAGCCAACATTTGGGCCAGACGGTCATGTTCTCAAGATTTTGTTATACCAGGGTGTCTGAAGGATGACCTATGATAAAATAGATCTGCCAGGTCCACTAAACTGTCAGCAACTTAAAAAGAAAATGAAGGAAAGGAAGGAAATATATATGAAGGAAAAACCCTCTACCTTTAAACTTCAGGTAGAATGCATGTAAGAGAACATGAGATCTCTTTCACCAAGAGATGAGCAGCCAGAACACACAGTTCTTAAAAACTGAGGATTAGACTTGGGGTTTTTTTCTTCAGAAAAGCAGACAGAAACATGGCAAAACAAAGATCTGGAGAAACGTCAATTTTCTAACCAAGCCAGTCTTGATAAAGGTATTCAGATGAAGTCCAAGCATGTAAGAAGGAAAGCAAAACTTCAGTAATTAGCATCAGAGATAGTACCTCTCCAATCTCAAGATCTGGAACCATGAATGGTTTTAGGCTGTCAAATCAAATTGAATCCACAACTGAAAACCAACTGAATCCACAGAACTCCTTCCTGCAGTTTATTCACTCTGCAGATATTTCAACCTGCATGAATAACTACAAAAACCTCAAGAGCTGGATTTCACAGGCTAAGTTTCTTTTAACATATGTTACCATGCAGTCATTAACTATTGATAAATGCCCTATGTGCTGTGAGAAAAACATGTACTATTAAATCTGCTGAGCTTCCTTCACAAGCTGTGGAAATCAAAATGCAGAAACAGAAAATACTCCATAGTTCATGCAGAGATATCATCTTCAAGTCATATATACTATTTACTATGAGATTTTTAACCTAGATACATGATCACTAGTAGCTGTAGCAAACTCTCCCTTGTCAACCATATTTCCCACAGCTAAACAAAACATTCACTCACATGATGCACCTCTAGCAGCCACAAAGTGTCAGACCTTTATTGCAGCATGAAATGACTCATTGAAAAAAAAATCCAAGGGGTCCAGGGCAACAAGAAAAGCTTCTGTAGGTACATGGGTGATAAGAGAAAGGCTGGGGAAAATGTGGGCCCTCTCCAGCAAGAAACAGGAGACCTGGTTTCCATGGATATGGAGAGCTGAGGTACTCAATGATGTTTCTGACTCTGTCTTCACCAACAAGCGCTCCAAACCAAGTTATAAAAGGGGAAAGCAGCAGGGACTGGCAGAATGAAGGGACCACGTGCTATAGGAAAACAGGCTTCAGACCATCTAAGGAAGGTGAAGGTGCACAAGTCCATGGGAACTGATGAAATGCATCCATGAGTCCTAAGGGAACTGTCGGAGGAAGTGGCTAAGCCACTCTCCATTCATTGAGAAGTTGTGGCCATCTGAGGAAGTTCCCAGTGACTGGAAAAGGGGAAACATAACCCCCATTTACAAAAAGGAAGAAAAGGCAGGCTTGGGGCACTACAGGCTGGCAAGCCTAACTTGTGCACCTGGCCAAGATCATGGAGCAGACTCTCCATGACCCTCCACCTGGGAACTCTGCTAAGACACATGGAAAATAAGGCAGTGATTGTAGAGAGTCAACATGGCTTCACGTAAAGCAAACCACACCAGACAAATTTGGTTCTATGATTGTCTTGCAGTGTTGGTGGACAAGGGAAGAACAACTGACAGTCTGCCTAGACTTGTGCAAAACGTTTGACACTGTCCTGAAGGAGATCCCTTGTCTCTAAATTGGACAGGTGGACCTCTCCTTGGAAAAGGAATTTGCTGGTGGCTGCACTCAGGGTTGCAGTCCAACAGCTCGATGTCCAAGTGGAAACCAAGTCTGGGACCAGCACTGCTTAATATCTATTTTGGTGACATGAACAGTCAGAGATTGAGGGCACCCAGGAAGTCTGCCAATGACACCAAGTTGTGTGGTGCAGCTCGTATGCTGGAGGGAAGAAGGAATGCCATCTGGACAGGCTGGAGAGGTGGAACTTATGAACTTCTACAAGGCCAAGTGCAACTCCTGCACGTGTCAGGGCAATCCCAAGAACAAACACAGGCTGAGGGGAGAAAGGATTGAGAAAAGGCCTGGGGAGAAGGACTTGTGGGTGCAGGTGGATAAGAAGCTCAACATGCCCCAGCCACAGGCATTGGCACACAGAAACCCACCCTGTGCTGGGCTCATTGCCCAGCATGGGCAGGAGGGGATTCTGCCCTCTACCCCACTCAGGTGAGATCCCACCTGCAGAGCTGCTTCCAGCCCTGGGGAACAACAACAGGAGGATGTGGAGCTGCTGAAGCAAGTCCAGAGGAGGCCACAAAGATGCTCCAAGGGCTGGAGCCCCTCTGCTCTGGGGACAGGCAGGGAGAGCTGGGGGTGTTTAGCCTGTTCTAGAGAGACCTTCGAGCCTGGTCCAGTACCTAAAGCGGCTCCACAGTAGAGGGACTTTGGATAAGGAGGAATGGCTTCAAACTGACAGAAGGTAAATTTAGATGAGATATAAGGAAAAAATTTTTCCCTGCAATGGTGGTGAGGCCCTGGCACAGGTTGCTTCATGGACCTGTGGATGGCATCCCTGGCAACATTCAAGGCCAGACTGGATGAGGTCTGGAGCAATCTGGTGTAGTGAAAGGTGTCCCTGAACAATAGGGATGGGGGGGAAGGGGTAGATGGCTTCAAAGGTCTCTTCCAACCCAAACTATGGATTCTTATGAAAATAGAAATAAACACCTGCAGGAGTGTGTATCTCTAGAGTTCTCAGGCTCACAGAGTATATCTCATGGCACAGCAGTGACAAGGGCCAAAAAAGCAGTCACTTTCTTCACTGCTGAGCCTATTTTGCCTCTACCATAAGGATACAGCATAAATAAGGTTGGAGGTCTCTAGTCCAATCTCCTGCTTCAATTAGGTCAATTATGATGTCAGGCCAGGTTAATCAGGTTATTCAGTCTGGTCTTAACATCCAAGGACAGAGGCTGAGCAGCCTCCCAGTGTAATCTCTTCTCTACTGCTTGACTGTACCTATGGTGAAAAAAACCTACCACCACCACAAAAACCCAACCTTTCCCCTATTTCCAGTCTGAACATCTTATTCCACCTCTCACCTTTTGTCTTTGTCCTTTCAACATACACCACTCTGATGAGCCTGGGTCTGTCTCTTTAACAACTTCCTCACAGACCCGGATAAGCTCCAGATATGCCTCTCTGAAGACTTCTTTCCTCTAGGCTGAACACACTCAGTCTCCTCACAAGATATGCAACTCAGATCACCAAATGTCTTGACAATTCAGGTATATCTTTAAATTTTAGAAGGAACTATGGCATGAAAACAACTTTCCAGACCTCACCAGATCTGCTGTAGCCATGTTATTAAGAAAGAATTTATTTTTAAAGCTAAGAATTACAATGTTTCAAACGCTTTTTCTTTTTAAATTTACTCCAAATTACATTTAGAAATGGAATAGTGCCTGATGACATGGAAAACTACATGAGGCAGGGGAAAAAAAATCTACAGAGCAAATTCTTGGCAAGCAAGCCCTTGCTTCAATTTCAAGAAGCACTCTTAGACACCAGAAGCATACAAGTTGGGAACAGCTACTCCAACTGTAACTCTTTGTAATACATCACCTGAGAGAAAAAGTGTACCTGTGAATCACGAACAAGCATTAAAAAGAACAGCAATTAGACTGTTACCTGACTTAAAATACTCATAGTGGTAATTTGTCACTTGTGAAACACTTATCTAAAAGTCAAGAAAATAAAAGTTCAAAGTTAGGTTTAATTATGCTTATTGGAACATTGCAGGCCACAAAAAAATATTCCTGGGATTTTTTTTCACCATTTACATTACAAAGAGCAGAATAATCATGCTAAATGTAACATATGAAGAGATATAGATGACTCGCAGCGTTAAAAAACTTCAAAAGGTGGTGATAACACAAGATTCTCTTCCAATAGCCAACAACAGACTCAAAGCAAAGAGCAAGATGCCACTAAGAGTTTATCTGCAGAAAGACCTCCACAAGCAAAATCCAGCCATACCTCATGACAGAAACAAGAAACACAACTGGATAATTTGTGGCCAATCTTCACAAGAGATGTCATGATGAATAGAACTGACACGGTGAAAAGAGATACTTTTGCAAATGTTACATGTCAGAAAAGAAAAAAAGTAGCTTATTTTCAAATCAGAGGGAAAAGCCATAAGGGAGGGCAACTATTTGGAAATGTAGATAAAATATATATAAAGAATTCAAAAAACTGTTCACAAGAAGTATTAAAGCATTTAGATAGCCCTGTCTTGTCAATTAAATAGCTCTTTATGGTGTCTGGAGGTGAATTATTGTCACTCAGCCTAACTTAGCACCCACTAATCCATCTGAAGTCATCATAGGGAAAAAAAATCTTGTTTCTAGAGTCTGCAGACAGTCAGTGGTGAATGACACATTTTCTCTCAAAGTAACAGCAGATCTTCCTCTGTCCAAAAGCTACCATGAGACAAAGTAGCATAAACAATCAGGGCAACCCCCAACCCCTCGCCCCCACCACCAAAACAGCACAGAAGCAATGTCAGCATCCTACAAGTCTGGTAAAGAAATTATACTGATTAGTCTAAAAGGAACTACTTCAGTTTGCTCACCTTCAGTGTTTTCATAAAATCATAAAATATGCTGAGTTGCAAGGGACCCATTAGGAACACTGAGTCCAACTCCTGGCCCTGCACAGGTGTCCTGAGGTGACTGAACACTGGAAAAAGGGTGAGGCTCCAGAACTGCTGCAGTACATCAATGACATCATTGTGTGAGTGAACACAGCAGCAGAAATGCTTGAGAAAGGAGAGAAAATCATCCAGATCCTCCTGAAAGCTGGTTTTACCATCAAGAAGAGCAAAGTCAAGGGACCTGCTCAAGAGATCCAGTTCCTGGGGGTAAAGCGGCAAGATGGACGGTGTCAGATTCCCACTGAGATTATCAACAAGATCACTGCGATGTCTCCAACAAGCAGCAAGAAGGAAACATAAGCTTTCCCAGGCGCCATAGGTTTTTGGAGAATGCACATTCCTGAGTACAGCCACATTGTGACCCTCTCTACCTGGTCAACCACAAGAAAAACAGATTCCAGTGGGGCCCTGAGCAGCAACAAGCCTTTGCCCAGATTAAACATGCCGTGGCCCTTGGCCCAGTCAGGACAGGACCAGAGGTGAAGAACATGCTCTACTCTGCAGCCAGGGGCCATGGTCTGTCCTGGAGCCTTTGGCAGAAGATGCCTGGTGAGACTCAAGGTCAACCACTAGGATTTTGGAGTGGAAGCTACAGAGGGTCTGAAGCCAACAGAGAAAAATTTTAGCAGCCTATGAAGGAGTCCAAGCTGCCTCAGAGATGACTGGCACTGAAGCACAACTCCTCCTGGCATCCTGACTACTGGTGTTGGGTTGGATGTTCACAGCAAAGGTTCCCTCGACCCACCATGCCACACAGAGCAAGTGAATTGCTCTCATCACACAGCACACCCATATGGAAAACTGAATAGCCCTGTGATTTTGGAGATAATTACAAATTGGCCTGAAGGTGAAAACTTTGGTGTCACTGACAAAGAACAAGAGCAAGTTTCACGTGCTGAAGAAGCTCCACCATACAACCAATTGCCAGCAGAAGGAACACGTTACATTCTTTTTACTGACGGTTCTTGTTGCATCGTAGGGAATAAAACAAAAGGGGAAAGCAGCGGATGGAGCCCAACACAACAGGCTGCAGAAGCTACTGAAGGAGAAGCGGATCAAGTCAACTTGCTGAACTCAAAGCTGTTCAACTGGCCCTGGACGTTGCTGAAAGCTGAGAAGTGGCCAAAGCTCTACCTCTACACTGGATGGCAACCACTGCTCTGTGGGGTTGGCTGGAAAGGTGGAAAAAGGCTAATTGGCAGCATAAGCAAAAACCAATTTGGGTGGGTGAAAAGTGGAAAGACATCGTTACCAGGACAGAGAAACTAACTGTGAAAATCGGTCATATCCCATATCCCCAAGAGTCGAGCTAATGAGGAGCACCAAAACAATCAGCACATAGACTGGGCTGCAAAGATAGAGGTGTTAAAGACAGACTTAGATTGGCAGCACAAGGGGGAGTTGTTCCTAGCTCAATGGGCTCACGATGCTTCAAGTCATCAGGGCAGAGATGCCACCTATAAGTGGGCATGAGACCAAGGGGTGGATCTAACCCCTTGGTTAGTATTTCTCAGGTTATCCATGACTGCCAGATGTGTGCTGCCATCAAGCAGGCCAAGGGAGTGAAGCCCCTATGGTATGGTGGGCGGTGGTCCAAGTACAAGTATGGGGAGGCCTGGCAGATTGACTCCATCACACTGCCCCAAGGCAAGCGCTACGTGCTCACAATGGTAGAAGCCACCACAGGATGGTTGGAAACCCACCCTGTGTCTCATGCTACTGCTCGGAACACCATCCTGGGCCTTGAAAGGCAAGTCCTGTGGGGGCATGGTACCCCTGAGAGGAATGAGTCAGACAACGGGACTCATTTCAAGAACAGCCTTATCAACACCTGGGCTAGGGAATATGGTATCGAGTGGGTGTACCATATTCCCTACCATGCACCAGCTGCAGGCAAAGTGGAGAAGTACAATGGACTTTTAAAAACCACCTTGAAAGCATTGGGTGTGGGATATTTCAAAAACTGGGAGCAGCATCTAGCAAAAGCCACCTGGTGAGTTAACACCAGAGGCTTGATTAACCAAGCAGGCCCTGCCCAATCTGAATCTCTTCCCCTGCATACAGTACACAAAGTCCCAGTGGCACATGTCAGAGGTTTATTAGTTTGGATCAATTCTGCCTTGAGTACAGAGAAACCCATTGTGGGATTCTTTGCTCAGGGACCAGGTTACACGTGGTAGATGATGTAGAGAGATGGAACAACACAACACGTACCTCAGGGAGATCTGACTGTTGGGTGAGAACTAGGTGTAAATATCATTGTCTGCTGAATGTCACTGTCATTGTATATAGCTGTATACTGTGTATATAAATGTATGTGTTGAGTTAGAATATGTATTAGCTTTGGTAGTAAACTGACGATATAGGGATAAGGGGTGAAATGTCCTGAGGTGACTTTATGATGCTTGTATCCCTATTAGTCTGTTTAGCCCAGAAATAAATTCTGCACCATTAAGACTGGTTCCAAGAGCAAAGCAGGGGAGAGAAGAAACACAGAGTTTGTTATCAGAAATTGCACTTGCTCCACTACATCCTTCTCCTGGACTGTGTTGTCTGCAGCATGGACAGAGCTTTCCTTTGCTTTTAGTTAGTTTTTAGCTCGCTGAGGCAGACAAATTCACTGGACTGTGGTTTTTCTTTTTCCTGGAACTGTTTAAACCTGCTCTGGACTGAACACCCAGAAGAGCACTAGCAGCTCACACCTGTGGCCCACCAGGCCAGGCCTGGGCCGCAGCATTTCCATCACTGGAGGGATGATAGGAGACTGAGTGAGCCAGGCTACAGCCCACAAAGGGGACTTTCAGAGTTTGTCATCTCTTCAGAGCAGCAAGAGGTTTTATTGTTTAATATTGCTCGTTTTTTGTGCTGGTGAATGCTTTGCCTGTTAAATAAACAGGGTTTTTTCTACTTTCCTCCAAGGAAATATTTACATAAACCAGTTGGGGGAGGGGCCACTTGAATCTGCTTTCAAGAGGAACCCCTTTGGCCGTTTTCTCCCAAATTTGTCCTAAACTGGGACAACAGGGCACCCCAAAAAGGCCACCATATGACAGAGCATTGTCCAAACACTTCTTGAACTCAGGCTTGCTGCTGTGACCACTGCCCTGAGAAGCCTTATAAGCTCAACCTCCCTCTGGGTGGAAAACCTTTTCCTGGTATCCAAGCTAAACCTCCCCTGACTCAGCTCCATGCTGTTTTCTCAAGCTCTCTCATTGGTCATGAGAGTGTACAGGCTGGTACCTGCCTCTCATGAGGAGGCTGAAGACTGCATTGAGGTCTCCCCTCAGTCTCCTCCAGGCTGAACAAACCAAGTGCCCTCAGCAGCTCCTCATACACCTTCCCCTCTAGACCATTCCCCATCCTTGTGGCCCTTCTTTGGACACCCCTCTACTAGCTTAATGTTTTTTTATACTGTGGTGCCCAAAACTGCCCCCAGAACTCAAGGTGACGCTGCTCCAGTGCAGGGCAGAGAGACACAATCCCCTCCCTCACTCAGCTGGCCTGATGCCCCTACGGACACGGTTGGCCATCCAGGCTCCAGGGCACTGCTGACTCAGATCCAACTTGCCATCAGCCAGAACCCCCAGGCCCCTTCCTGCACCACCACTCTCTAGCCTCTAATTAATTAAAGGCAGTTACATACAGTAAATGTGTTATGATTGTGAACTGTATACTCAGCAATTTCATAAAGCCAAGTAAGTTGCAGACACCTCCTGAAAGGAAAATGTTAACACATCCATCAAATTTTAGCCCCGAGAAAAATTTGTATCACCTTTCAGCCATTGAGAAGATTAAGCAGTTCATTCCCCACACAAGGGGAGTCTGTTGTCTTAAAAATGCAGCTTCAGCAGTAGGTTATAGACAAGCAAATTACTTGTTGTGTATTAGCCACAAGTTAATGAGAAAAGCATTCCAGTTCCCATAAATATATAGGACCAACAGGAAGGTGGTAGTTCTATTTGGTATTCTAGCTGGATTGTCTTAAAACTGACACTTCACACATGTGGCAGTGAAGTACCAAAGACTCCAAAGAAAGTTTCTAAGAACATTCAGTAACTACTTAATACATTAGTACCAATAACAATTGTGCTTACCAGACTAAACTCCTGCTTTTCAATAATCACCCTCACAATGACAGTCCCCAAAACTTTTATTATCATGTCACTAAATCTTTGCAGCAAAGTCGATCAAACTTCACACAGCTAGAGAGAAGCTACTCTCTCCTCCTCTTCATTAGCTCCACATTTATCAACTCATCTCCCACCACGACAGGCAATGCCAAGACCAGGATCTGTTCCTAGGAAACTTCACAGTACAAACTTCTTCAGAAAGTGTCACTAGGACTAGGTCATCTTTTAGCCCCCTTCTGTGCAGTAGAGGACCCCCTTAAACCAACAACCTTCTCTTGTCAAAATACAGTTGGTCATCACTCCAATATAAAGAGGCAGGGGAGCAGTTTCACAAACTCACTAGAAACAAAGCAAAGACAAGTGGATGAAACGATTTGAGGAACAATAAGAATGACAAAAAATGAAGTAATTATTAGAGAGAATGCTTGTAGCTTTGAAGAAATTCCTCAGAAAGATCATTCATTAAAATAGTTCAAAGTATCAAAGGACATTGGTAGAATGGTTACTTGGAGGCAGTACTGACAGCTCAGCAGTGATTTAAGACATTCAATAGTTTAAGAGAGATATCAGAACCTAGAAGGTAAAGGTACCTAATATACTGTTGGAATCAGAAACATCAATCAATGAATTTAAAGATGGGTGTCATGGCAAAAGTTACAGGTTAAAAGAGCTTTATATTAGTAAGATGAGAGGACACAAGCCACACAAATCTCAGCACTTTTCAAGGCCAGAGAAAGGTTTGTTGTAGTAACCAAACAGGTAAAAATCTTGAGTTTCACCTGCATGAACAGACAGTAAAAGCTGTCTGTCCACTGGACTATTTAAACACACCAAACAAAAACAGCCTGCAAGAATGACTGAAACCTCATTCTAGGTACTTGTGTTGACTATGTGTCAAAGAAAAATTAGTTTCACACCTAAGAACAAAGTATGATTGAGCCAGCACTGTTGTACAGATCAATCAAGATTCAGGAACGTTAAGAACTTTGCTGTAATCACACTTTTTTGTGAACGTGAACACTGAGCTATCAAATGCTATAAACAGTGTAAGACCAATATGAAGCAGAAGGTCAAAGAATTATCGGTACCAAAATAGTTACTTCACATATTTAGATTAAAATACCTGAGCACAAGGAAGTAAAGCATTCACCTAAACAATGGAAAAATAAAACTAACTGATGTGTTGAAGAATGAGGATAAAACAGTCACCTGAGAAGATCCTTGCCATGACAGAGACTGCAAATAAGCCAAGTAGAAAGACTACAGAATTCTCCGAGTTTCAGCAGAAAGATGCGAATTCCGGGAAGTGCATGTATTTCCACTGTTATACCAAGTACATACACCTCAAAAATGACACTGAAAGGAACAAAACTAGCAACAGTCAATAATATTAGAATGAGGAGACAACCGTTCCAAAGCAAGCTTATCTTACTTCATCTAAGGAAAGATTGTATCACATTCTTATTGCAATAAGAAATAGAACAGCAACAGGCAACAACTCTGGAAAGACAGGCGAGTATAAACTAAAGAGGTTTACAGGTGAGGTAAGTCTCTGGAGGCAGGAAAGGAGCACAAGGATGAGATCATACTCCCCCTTGCCATCCTAGACAGTCTACAAGACCCTGCAGAAAAAGAGAAGTAGAGACAGAAACACACGACAAGTCATCATCAAAAGATGTAATAAATATTGGTAAACTGTTGAGCTTAATGCTCCCCAGCAGAAAGGGGTGGTAAAGTGAGGGGCTTGCATGACTTAAGATAGCTACTGCCAAGCTTCTGATTTTAAGAGAACAAAAGAACCCATTAAAATTTACTATAAGGTCATTATAACGGCAGTATACAAATTAAGTACTGATGTTAAGTTTCTCACAAAAGTCATTACAGATCTGGCTACTACTATTCTTGAGACCACTTATCATGCCTCCTCAGGTGCTGACAACTCACCTTGAGTCTGGAAGCCAACAGCCCAAGCCATACCACATCACAGGATTTGTTAACTTAAGTGTAATTTTATTTTTAGCTGTTTGTAGGCTTCATCTTCAAAGGCTGCACCTACAACATTTATTTGCTTCCTGTTGTTTAACGCTAATATCAGAACAATAATTGCCACTGAGTTCCAAAGTAAGAAACAGTCCTGAAAGAAGGGGCCTCACATAAACTTTCATTCACCTCCTGCTGGGCATTTCTTTTCCTCTTCCACTAGCTGAGAGGAATGATGAGACACAACAGAGACAGCTGGGCAAATTGGCTTTTGCCAAAACACTGAGAGACATATGTCATTCCCAAAGGCAAAATATAGATACCCACTGCCACTTAAAACACCACTGTACACACCTTGGGGCAGAATACCCAAATACTGCAGTATTGCAGCCCAGGTTCTTCTAAAGCTCTTCAGAAAAAATGGAAGCCACTTTACTAGCCCACCTCTTGATCCAAAAAATACAATGCATCTACTATGGTACCCTGCCTTGTTTTACATAGGCCTTCAATCAATCCTTGAACTAAACAAAGTATTAACATGAGTGTAAGCAAAGGAAAGATTTACAGTAATACGAAAGCAGTGGACAATAACTTCAAAAAGCAACTGGACAAGGCGGGGCACAAAGCGGCTTAGAGCCGGGGCCAAGACACAGCGCTCGCAACCGCGCTCCAGGGGCCGTGCCCAACGCCGGGCCCGCTGTCCGCGCCCAGGGAGCACCGGCCCCGGGCCACCGGCCTCGGGAATCGCCGCATCGCGAACCCGGAGCCACCAACCCGCGGAAGGCACCTAAGGACGAAGGCCCCAGCCTGGCTTCGTCCGCCCGCGCCTCGCGGACGGCGCGGTGGCCCGACCAAGGCGCTCCCTTTGTCCGGCCGCTAGCCCCACTAGGACCGGGACGGCCGCGGGGAGGTAGCGCTCCCGGACTGGCCCCTGAACGCGGATCGCAGGGCCAGGCCGAGCCGGGCTAGACTAGGTTCACGGCGGCGCAAAGCCGCTGTGGGCCAGAGTAGCAACGCCTGCAACTCCCGCCTACCTTCGTTCGCCAGGTCCGCCATTTTACTTCCTCAGCCGCGCCCACAATGCATCGCGCGGCCGGACGACACCGATCACCGCGGGCCCTGCGCGGTGCGCACGCCCCGATTTACGGCCGCTACGGGACGGCGGTGCGCGTGCGCAGAGCCGTTCCTAGCGGAGCCGGGGACTCTGCGCGGTGCCCTGTCGGTTCCCAGTCGGTTCTGTAGCTCCGGGCGGCCGGTCTGGGCAGCGTCCCCGTGGGCTGACTCGTTATGGGGCCCCCGTTGGCCCGATCGCTCCCTGCTATCCGCGCACCGTATGTACTGCGGCGGTCGGAGCGGGGCCAGTTGCTCGCGCGTTTCCGTCCCGTTCGCGGCCTTGCCGTATGCACCTCTTCCCGCGCCTGTGGAGCCTAGGCGGGCAGGCCATGAGCTGCTCCTGGTGCCACGTCCTGCGCTCAACAGCAGCTGGCACAGGGCGTAGGAATTGAGCAATTAATGATTCTCATCTTACCCCTAGTGATTGCTTCAGGGTTCATTTAACAACAGCATGCACAGTGCCCTTCATTTGACTACATCCCTCACAAGCTATCACACTAGCCTAAGGCAGAATCCAAGGGCCAGACTCCTGATTCCTTTTGTAAGTACCATGAAATGAAACCATCTGGTTTACCTGCTAGGAGAATTGTCCATCAGGAATATAACAGCAAAACTTACAAATAAATGAATGGCACTAATTAAAAACAGAACAAAACAAAAGAGGAAAAAAAACCCAGAATAATCACAGAAGGATTTGGCTTCCAAGGAACCTTAAAGCCCATCTCATTCCCCTCGTTTCCATAGACAGGGACACCTTTCTCTAGACCAGGTAGCTCCACACCACATCCAACCTGACCTTGAACACCCAGGGATGGGTCAACCACATCTCTGGGCAAGCTGTGCCAGGGCTTCACTGGTCTACCAGCCAAGGATTTCTTGGCCATATTCCACCTAACCCTGCCCTCTTGCAGTGGGAAGCCATTCCCCCTTGTCCTGTCATTCTAGACTCCTGTCCAAAGTCTCTCCAGCTTTCTTGAAGCCACTTTAGTTACTGGACCAGGCTCGAAGGTCTCTCCAGAACAGGCTAAACATCCCCAGCTCTCCCTGCCTGTCCCCAGAGCAGAGGGGGCTCCAGCCCTTGGAGCATCTTTGTGGCCTCCTCTGGACTTGCTTCAGCAGCTCCACATCCTCCTGTTGTTGTTCCCCAGGGCTGGAAGCAGCTCTGCAGGTGGGATCTCACCTGAGTGGGGTAGAGGGCAGAATCCCCTCCTGCCCATGCTGGGCAATGAGCCCAGCACAGGGTGGGTTTCTGTGTGCCAATGCCTGTGGCTGGGGCATGTTGAGCTTCTTATCCACCTGCACCCACAAGTCCTTCTCCCCAGGCCTTTTCTCAATCCTTTCTCCCCTCAGCCTGTGTTTGTTCTTGGGATTGCCCTGACACGTGCAGGAGTTGCACTTGGCCTTGTAGAAGTTCATAAGTTCCACCTCTCCAGCCTGTCCAGGTCTTTCTGCAGGCTATCCCTTCCCTTCAGCATGTTGACCACACCACACAGGATACCTATTTTTAAATACAAAATACCTATCTGTGAGTAAATGTCCATCTTCAGCATATTATGGAATATTTCCATAGATCAGGCAATACTCTTTGGAGTTTTATGATTGCTAGTGCAAGCTGCATTACCAGTTGAATTTGCAAGACAGTGGGTACAAGAAATCCACATGTTTTCTAAAGTGTGTTAGGGACAAATTCTTACCACACTTGCTAGACAGACCATCTAGTTCAACTGGACACCCAGCTGTATCTGGTACTCATGACCAAGAGAAGAATGTTTGGGGACATGTCGTGTTCATTGTAACAACCATGAAATTGTGGCATTCGAGGTTCTGAGAGGCGTGACAAAGATAAATGGCAGACTGCAGCCCCTTCAAGAGAATGACTTTGGGTGATTCAAGTGAAGTAAGATTCTGTGAGAGTTAGCTCTGAAGGACAAAGGAGCTCAAAAGAGCTGGCAGTTTGTTAAGGACTTCCTCCAAGCACGAGAACAGTCTGCCCCAGCAATCAGAGGAGTAAGTAAATGTGTTGGGAGACAAACTTGGTAAACATAGAACTTGTGAATGAATACAAAAAAACTATACATGGGATGGAAACAAGGACAGACTACTGAAGTGGAATATAGGAATACTTCCTCAGCATGCAGAGATGGTATGAGGAAATCCAAAGGTCAACTAGAGTTGACACTGCCAAGGGACTTCAAAAGCTTTCCTAGTCTTACTTTCCACCAAGGAAGTCCTTTCTTTCCACCAAGTCAGTTTCACCAAGCTCAGGTCTCTGAGCTTTGAGACAGGATTCAGAGACAAGATCAAGTCAAAAATCTCTTGAGAACTCTCAGCCCACCTGAGTTCATGGGATCCAGTGGGCTGTGTGGGAGGGGGCTGAAAGCTGGCTGATGTTACTGAACAGACACTCCATCAGCTTTAAAAGGCCCTGGAGATCAGTGAAGACCACGTCTGCATTCCAGGGGCACTTTAAGCAGCAGGAGGCTCCGTTTAACCTCTCCAGCTACCAAGGCAGAAGGAAAATACCATTAAGAGTCTTGCTTTTCACTTGAGATGGGTCCTGTCATGCTTCCCTGGCTTAAATAAACTTACCACTAGTCAATAAGCTACATGGTCCTGAACAAGTCATCCCTGTTTTCCCTGAGGGTAGAGCTCCAGCCATGGAATCCACAGATATCTGGGGCTGCAGCATTTTTCATTTGATCCCAGATGACTTAAAGCTGATTTTAGCATATCCTCTGATCATGACCTGAGACTTTGAATAGCTTTGCAAGATTTTTTTTATTTTATGCATGTCCACTGGGAGCTTACAGGACTGGACATTAGTGCTGGCAGCTGCATGATGTCTGCATGGCAGCCTCAGTCTGTGTGTGGTTCTAGACCTTGTCTGTGCCTTTTCCCTGGAACATTTGGTGCAGACAATTTGCAAAGAATTTAACCAAAAGAATTAGCATGCTTCTATTTACACAAGAACTGTAATTTTCAGGGATATACAGCATGGCTGACTTAGCTCCAGTCTTTATGGAATTAAGTTCCTTTCCCAAAGCAGACATGTCCTACAAACTGAGCCAAACACTGGTCTTGAAAAGTGAGAGTCAGAGTAAGTACTTATTATGTGTCTAAAAAAACAACAATTACTTAAGTACTTATTCTGATACAGATATCCATTACAGAAAATTTCATTTTAGAACATTAAAACCTATTAAACCTATAAGAAACTGTGAACATGCTTTTATAATGAAAATGTTGGGCAACTTTAATTATAGGAATTGCTGTCCTATGCTTCTCTAATGAATGTGTGGTACCAGCATAGTGAGTGATGTGACCTATTTAAGGGGAGTGTTTTAGAAATAATGTACCTCAGAAAGTTGCATACACTGACGAATCAGCAGGTCACGGTGTGTTCTCTATACATGTTCTAATTAGAGCCCATACTTCTCAGAATCATTAACATAAGAGAGGAAAATTAACAGTTTTATCCTAACAGTGTTGGGAGGTTTCTGATTGTGATTTAATTTACCATCAAGTAAATCTGTGGTAATACCAGGATAGATGTGATTCTAGCAATTTATTATTTCAAAGTAAACTCCACCTACACCAACTTCACAGTTCTTGTGACTTTTAGAAATTAATTACAAGAGTTATCTGTACCCTATGAGCTTGTCAACTTGCTGATATAACTAGAATCTATTTTGGGTGCATGCCATTAAGATACTATAAATGCCATACTTTCTGATTAGTACTATTGTTAGGTCAGTATTTCTAAGGGGACATGGCCTAAAAGTCACTATGACTTTGACAAATTAAATATTTTTCCATAGCTGAGCTCTCAAAAAAAAAAAAAAAACCAAACCAAAAAAACTCCATCAAAAAAACCCCACACAAAAAACCAAACAAAAGAAAAACAAATGAAAAAACAAACAAAAAAACCCCACAAAAGCAAAAAGCCACCACCTCACAAAGAAAACTCCAGCCAAAACCAACCCACTTTGTTTGAAGACTTTCTGCTTCTGAGAGCATCATTTGGATGGACTCAGACTCCGGAGCATTCACAGTTGTTCCATAGCATGACAGTGGCATTTTGATCGATTGTCATAAGCATTCATCAGCAAAAAAAGAAACATATGCTCTAGAGTGAAGACAGCACCACAGGTAATCGCTGTCTCATTTCTAGCTTTATTGCTCTATCAGTGTCCTGGACAAGAAGGCAGTTTCTAGATGCTCACACCATGTAGGTCAGTTAATATACTATCTTGTCTGCTTCTGGTAGCAGACCTGTATCAAGCAGAAAGTTGTACCTGAGGACTCCAGAGGTCCATTCTATCACCATCTCTATGATTTTCAGCATTACAGTTATTCTTATTAATTGGGAAATATATCCAGGACTCTGTGTAAGTTAGGTTCTGCTGGAGTTGATTCAGTTGAAACCTATTTTTTAACTTGTTTCTGAACTGATGAAGTTATTTCTCAGATAACTCATTCTTTCCAGCATGGGGGAGCTGGCAAGGACAAGCAACCTTAAGAGGAATAGGGCTTCCTTTTTCAACAGCAGCATGGATTTATGTCACACTCAGCTAACCAATGTCACATGCTTTCCCAATTGCCAGACCATTTCTGTGGGTCTTATAGATCCATTTCTGAGTATTTTATTAAGGTCCTACTCTCTCTTGTGGCAGCTCACACCTCCTGTGACATCATCACCCTGAGCCAGAAACTTCTATATTAATGCCACTGGGTGACTGAGCAGTGGCCAAGCCATGTATTTTCAAGCACTTGTTAGCTGGAAATTACAAGAATAAAGAAAATACATCTGTTAACCTGTTTTCAGGCAACATGCAATGTGAAGCCAGTGGTTCATCCCTGGAAACTAATAGTTGCATGTAATCCTAACCCAAAATTAATCGGGGTGGGGTCTCCACACATCCCATGTCTGAGGGTCTTTAACAACATGACAGTGATGTTGATTACCACCACCAATGTTTTCAGAGGTTCTAACTCAGCAGGGGATTTCTTATGGAGCATTTGTTTCCTCCTTTGTGAGGACTGAATCATAAATTTTTCCCTAGGGAAGAGAGCCATCAATCTTCCTCCAACTGTAAGGAAAGACATCATCTTGTGACAGTTTTGAGGAACCAACCAGCTACACAGTCTAGACCTTGTCTTTACTCTGGCATCTAGTGCAGTTTCAGAAGGTTTTCAGGTTGTTGTTAAATTCAGTTCGTCTAGTATCCTCATCTTCAAGGATTTACAATAATTTCAGTGTGAAAATTCACAGGGTAAAATACTTGCTAAAGTGGAATGATCAATATGTCCTGTGAGTGACTTGATTCATGAGTGAAGCTACTTACATGCTCAACACACTCTAGAACTCAATCTGGCTTTATAAAAATAGGGGGATATTTGTGGGCTTGCTCAGCTTTTCCAGGAATTGCATGCAATTTCAACTGCAGATCTTATAACAGCATGGGCCAAGGCACCACTGACAAAAGGGAAGGTTTTTTTCTGTTAAACCTTTTGTATGTAACCAAGAGCCCAGCTGAGTGAAACTTCAAAATTCCAATGATGTCCCGCTGGCACACAACTCTGCTCATTCAGACATCACTTAAAGGCTGTTCAAAAAATCAGCCTGGTGTCCTTAAGCCATGGCATAGCCCTCCTCCCTGGCTGTGATGGGATCTCCAGCACCCACTAGATGGTGATCTGGGATAAAAAGAAGGAAGCTTATGAGGCTCTGAGAGCAAAGGACTGTTCGACATGAGGGACTGAAGGGATTCGTCAAAACACAAGACCTAGGGCTAAAAACACTACAAGAGGGTCATTAAAGTGACCTTCCTGATGTTTTTTCCCAGAGGAAGCAAGCTGGGTTTTTACAAGTTGTGGCTTGCTTCTCGCAAAGTGCATCTGTGCAAGGGCAACTAAGTCCACTCACAAATACAAAGAAATGCTTTAGAAGCATTCATAGTCTAAGGTTCACTTCTCTAATTCTTGCAATGTCAGTGCCACTCCTGAGCTATGACTCTCCAGGCACACTGGCCCAGGACTCTAGAGCCTGAAAGCATGAGCAAGGCTGTCAGTAATTAGAGCTATTCAGGGCCTGAACTAAAAAGCTGAGAAATCTCTCTCACCACCTTGCATTGCTGGGGAACCCTGGCAGTTTGAGCCTGTTCTTGGCCCAACCTAAGAGCTGAAATACAAACAGCATCTTCTTCTGCAGACATCACAGTGTGCAAGAAAAAGGGGAGCTGCACTCCCATTTCCTGGCAGGACTTGGAAGCATTTTTCTTGCTAGGACTTTGTTTTCTTCAAGTGATTTCCCATGCTGGTGGAACAGTACTGGTATATGGACTGAGGTGGTATATTCACTGAGGTGACGAATCTCCATCCTTGGAGAGTTTAAAATTTGACTGGATCAAGTTCAACTGAATAACCTGATCTAACTTCGCAGATAGCTTTGTTTCAAGCAGGAACTTAAAGTACACAGTGTCTTGCCCTACATATACCTTTATATGATTTTGTGATATATTTGATTTCTTTCACTCTTGAAAGATTCTTTGAAAAGAACTGTGCAAGTAGAAGGGGAAGAGGAGATGGACACTTATAACTGCAACTCTTTGTCCATTTAAATAGGATCAATGTGCAAAAACATGTGAGAGCGCATTTGTGGTGTCTGATCTTACTGCATGCACATAGCCCCAGCCTCCAGAGACTGGTGGCTTATATTTATTGGAACATTCTTCCTTCTGAATATAACCACTAGATGGGGAAGCAAGCACTTGATTTTTCACAATTTCTTACTGAAAAATTGTACTTCCACGGTTTTAGCTATGCTTATACAATTCACTGTGTTCTCACCTCTCTGTTTAGCATCTCTGACTGGGTACCTGCTTGAGTACCTTGTATTGCAGCACCCAACCTTGGGATTTCAGCCTATCAACATTTAAAGAAGACTCTACACAAGACCACAGAAGAAAAACCCTTAATCTGGAGGTGTACAGTCATAGAATCACAGACAGGTTAGAGTTAGTAGGGGCCTTAAAGCCCATTTCGTTCCATCCCGTGCCACAGGCAGAGACATTCCATTAGAGCAGGTTTCTCCAAGCCCCATCCCACCTGGACTTGAACACTTCCAGAGATGGGGCAGCTACAGATTCTCTGGGCAACCTGTGCCAGGGCCTCATCACTCTCACATGAAAGAATTTCCTCCTAATGACTCAGCATTATCTAAACCTCTCCTCTTTTAGTTTAAAACTATTCTCCCTTGTCTATCACTATCTGCCTGTGTAAAAAACCACTCTCCCTCTTCTTACAAGCTCCCTTTAAGCACTGAAAGGCTGCAGTTGAGGTCACCCCAGGGCCTTCTCTTCTGAGAAGGTTATGAGGCAGCCAGTATATTTCAGCTTGAGCTGGTGCCTCCAAAGAGGGACCCTGAACAGCACAACTCCTGGGCTTTTATCTGCTCACAGTCTGTGCACCTGACCTTCACATGCTCTTCACATGCTCTGTACATGCCCCTTCGTCCCATGGCAATTTATGATCTGGGGTCTTCTAACACCTCGTTGGATTTTTTCCTCATGTCCATGTGACCAGACCATTAACTGCTCTTCTCTTCCAGCTTGGGGTAACCTTGGGGCACTCCAGTGTCTCAGCTCTTATCTGAAGATCTCCAGATCTCTGTCTCCTCCCCTGCTCAGCTGTTTATATTTACAGAGTTCATTTACAGCTCACCTCAAAGTCAAGCTTTGAGCAGGGCCCACTCATGCTAAACTGTAAGCAAGTTACAATTAAACTTCAACCTACACAATTAATTTCTAATAGTCTATAAGTAAACTTTACTTCTCAACAGACCACATACCTCTGGCTGTGGACTCCAGCCAACTTCTTAGACACCTATCCTGGTTTCAGATAGTGCAGGGTTAATTTTTTGCAGTAGCCAAGAGAGGGTGCAGCTAAGGTCTGGACGGTTACTTGACACAAAAGGGACACACTCTCTGTCTTGTCCAGGGGGAAGGGGCTCCTCCCAGCCAAGAAAACATGGTGGACAGAATGGTCTGGTATAGGTTTTTTTGGGGGGCTTGCCATGTAAATAATTTATTTTTCTTGTACCTTTTGTTAGTAATATTGTTCCTGTTAATGTTCTTATCTCACTGCTGTTTCCAGTAAATTGTTCTTATGTCAACCCATGATCTTTGTCTTTTGAGCCTCCAGTTGGAGGGTGGTGGAGGGAAAGCAGCACATAGTGTCAGCAGGAGTACTAAACTGGAGAATACCATTCTTAAACCACAACATCACCAAAGAGTCCACTCTTCAAATCCATGTCTCCCCAGTTTAGAGATAAGGATGCCATGTGGGACCATGTCACAAGCTTTACAGAAGTCTAGGTGGACAAAATTGGTCATCTTCCCTTGACAATTGTTGCATTAGCATCGTAGAAGGCCACCAAAGCGGTCAGGCACGACTTGCCCTTGGTGAAGCTGTGCTGGCCATCTCAGGTCAACTCCTTGTCCTGTATGTGTCTTAATATTGCTTCCATGAAGATCTGCTCCAGTCCCTTCTGTATCAGGGACCGAAGATGTGTCTAAGCCTGCCATATTTGGTCCGCTGTTATGTACGTTAACAAGATAATGTAGAAGAAGACCTTATTTTTAGTTAGTAAGACTTCAACCTTCAGAAATGAAACTATGTACTGGTCATCTGGCAGGGGATTCAATTTGTGAAAGGGGAATAGTATACAATAATGCCGTTGTTGGTGTGGAGGTGTTATCATAGCCCGTTGTGACCTCATCTCACACACTGGCCCCACATGAGATGATGTTGAAACTGGCCACTCCTGAGGAAGAGGTATAAGGTATGGTCCTGGGGTGGAGGGGAGAGGAAGACAAGATGCATTCTGGTTTCATCCAGGGGATGCCCTGAAGGTGCGCTGCCTCCCTACCCCTCCCACTCAGGAGCCATACTCCATCTCCTTCTCCTGTTCAGCAGCTTCTCTAGAATCCAGGGGCCAGCATGTATTAATTGCTAGTGCAACTAATAAAATTAATTCGCTTGGCAATTCTGAGTGCATCTTGAGTTTTTTGTGCACGGGCCAAACCTATAACACCCAAACTTATAACACCTTCCCAGGCACAGAGGTGACAGTCATTGGTACATAGTTCCATGGGTCAAGACAGAGTTAATGTTCTTGCAGTAGCTATGAGGGGGCAGAGCCTGGATCTGTGTGGGTGTGCCCAGGTTGTCATTCTGTACCATCCACTTCAAGTCAGGGGAGGTGGGGTGAAGTGGGGGATTCTAATTTTTGGGAAAGAAGGGGTAAAAGGTGGTAGGCCCAGGGGCCATTTTCCTCATTGTCTCAGAACCAGGCAGCACCTGCTGGGTTGGTTGGTTGGTTGGTCCGTGAACACTTTTTAAAATGTAAATCACCCTCTTTTTGTATACTTTTGTTATTAAAATTGTTGCTGTTACTGTTCATTTTCTCATGGCATTACTGTTTCCAGTAAATTGCTGTCTCTGACTTTTGTTTCTCTCTTATGGGAGGGGGTGAAAGGAGGTTGTAAGGCTGTATAAGGCTGAATTTCCAGCTGGACTTAAAAGCAGGACAACTTTTTAAAAATAGGATTGATGTTTTCCTTTTTCCAATCACTGGGACTTCACCTGATCACCATTTTCAAATAGGATGGAGAATGGCTTGGCAACTACATCAGCCCTCAGGACCTTAGGATGCATCTAATCAGGCTCCAAAGATTTGTGCCTATTTAGTTCCATCAGGTGGTCTCAGACCTGCTCTTGCTGACGGTGGGAGGGAGGGCTGTGGTCCCCCAACCTTCACCCAGAGGTTCAGCAACTTGGGAGAGGTAGGAAGTCCAATGGCCAATGGAGTCTGAGGCAAGGTTGTGCATGGGTTCAAGTCTCTGCAGGTTGTGCAGCAGGGGAATGACTTACAGGGAATTTATTAAACAGACAGGCTTGCTGATAACACCTTCAAACAATCAATACCTTGGGTCTCTTCAATCTTTACCTTCATTATGTTTTTAAAGATCCTTCAGCATCCTGGAACATAACAAAAGCAGTTGAAGCCTGTCTTAGCTTCAATCTAGTACTTGAAAAATACCATTAACTACAATTTGGAAAATTGGAATTGCAGACTCTGGACATTTGAAACTGTGGTGCATATTAAGGAGGAAATAAAAGTTTTGGGGGATGGTTGTCATGTGCCTCATGATCAGTGTCTGTCCCAAAGGCTTTTGCTAGTTTGGGTTATCCAGTGTGACTTTTGCCACAAGTTTGTGATTAGTTAGAATATTTTCTTGGGAAATCACTGAGTATTGAATTCCATCTTGTATTCTAAATGGCATCTTTTTAGACTTGAGATGTCAGAGAAACATCTGAAGCAAGCAGAGCATGAAGCACACAAATGAAGCCATCTAAGAATGGGGATCTGCTCATTCAGTTATGGCTCCATCTCAGGAACAGTGTTTCTTCCTCTGGCCATGCTGAGCAGGGCACTCACTACACTTTTGTCAACAAGGGCACTAGACCTATGTTAGCCATGAACTAGAGCAACCCTGACCCCTCTCAGGACCCTACCTGAGCAGCTGCAATTCATCACAGGCTTCCCATGTGTTTTTACTTTTCCAGTATGAATTCAAACACACTCTTCCTTGGTTAACACCATGGCAGGCTTAGCCTCTGGGGGCAATAGGCATGGACACAGCAGCTTTCTGCTCAGCCGAAGTGGACAGGCTACACACATGCTCTCACACCAGGAA
The DNA here is from genome assembly GCF_023055355.1 of Agelaius tricolor. Taxonomy (NCBI): domain Eukaryota; kingdom Metazoa; phylum Chordata; class Aves; order Passeriformes; family Icteridae; genus Agelaius; species Agelaius tricolor. The sequence goes on along the minus strand of NW_027269293.1, from coordinate 5,820,300 downwards.
GCATGAAGGGTCAGGGTGCTGGAAATGCTGAGGTCAGGGTGTGGGGGGTGATCCCAAGGTACCAGGATGGCAGCATGCCCGCCCTAATTTCTCAAATCAATTTTCTTTATGGCCACTGGAGAACGCAAGTGCAGAGAGCCCAGATAACTTTTCAGAAGGCTACCTTGACACTGCTCTTGCCACCACTTACACCAGCACATATTATCTTCAGGAAGATTACACAGTAGGCACTGTGCAAGAGATGTCATATTGGAGATGCAATGGGGGGATATCAGCATGTCAGAGCTGTACAGGACAGAAATATGGTCAGTAATGAAAATCCTGCAGTGATACAGACAAGCAAAAACACCAGCCTCACTGACAAATTGGGACCAGCTCCAGCTCCCTGCCTCTAAAACTTTATTCTGGGGCCAAGCAGAGGCCTAGCATCAACATACCACCTGGAATAATGCAGGCAACTTACACCACTCAGAGTAGATGGCACCAAATATTCCTGGCCAATTTATACCCTGTGCTCCTGTACTGGAAACTTAAGAAACCAGCAATGCTACATTTGCCACCTCTGCCAGAAAACAGCACATTACAGGGAGCTGAACTGGGCAGTCCTCTGCAACTTGCTCTTGAAGAGGGGTCTGCCAGTGTAAGCAGAGGGGTCATTACATGGAACCCCCTCAGCACCAAAAGCCCCTTAGCTCCACTGAAGCTTCCAAAAGGCTTTAAAAGATGGAATAGGCTTCCCTAAGGGAGGAGCTGCAGGGTTAGACAGCAGAGCTTTCTGCATTCCTGTCTGGGACTAAGAGTGGGGGGAGTATTTGTAACCATAATGACTGATTCTCCAGCAAAAATACCTTGATCTCTGCTGTTCAGTAAATATCATAAATACCCAAATTGTTACATGCTTTGCATATCAGTGCCCACAGCAGCCACACTCCTTGCTCCCATTGCCATTCATGGACGGGGTGTCACTTCCCATGCTGGATGTGACCGGTGGTCTCTTTCCTTCTGCATCATGTTTGCTGGGTGCCATCTCAGAAGGTGAGTTACCCTTTTTCCAAGCTAAGTGCTCATGTGCAAACTAGAAATGAGAAAGTGCTAGGGGGGACAACAGGAATTTTCAGATGTGAGATTTATGCAGAGGAAGCAACCGTCTCTGTACAACAAAAAGTTTCCTGAAATATGAAAACATGAATTTTGATGTAAACAAAACCCAAAGGGAACACTTTTGCTGCTTATTTTTAATTTAAAAAAAAAAAAAAAAAAGCTTTCAGGACCTTTACAGTTTGATGTAAACACACTCAAAATGTACTATCAGCCTCCTTCCTCAGCTTTGCCAAACAACCTTATTCAGACTTTCACAGCAACATTGTACAAATCCAGTATCAGTATCCAGCAGGATCAAACATTTAATGTTTCAAAGCAGAATAAGTGAGCATTTTCTACAAAGATTATTCTGATTATTGTTGCCATTCTGCTGATGAGATCCATCAGCTTCCAGCAGATCAGAGCCACAACAAGTGTTTCTATGACAGCTGGCCCATGCTATTGATACTTGTTTATTTCTAGAGCCAGAAAGGAAATATTGCAAGTGGAAAATTAGGCATCTAAGATGCAGGGCAGTGGTGGACCTTCCTCAGGTATTGTTCTTCTCTGCAAAGCAGCATTACTGACTGCCTGTACCTCACTGGCCTAAAATAATTAGAAATACAAAACTGCTGAATTGAGCCTATGTAGCCATTCCTTCCTTGCTAATAGTGTGATCCTGATGGAGGTAGGAGGGCTGCAGATGATATGGCTATAATAGTGAAGGCAGGCTATGAAAAGTGCAGAGTAACGTGGCAGATTGTTTCATTGGCTTTCACCCACAGTCAGGTCTGTGGAAATTGGTTCCTCCAAATTGGCAGAGAAGAAATTGTATGTAAAATCTCGCTATGAAAAGCCAGTGTCCATAAAAGAGACAGAGGAGTGTGAAAAACGCCAATCACTTGTTTTTAAAAATTTAAAAGTTTAATAGTAATAAATGGTTATAAAAATAATAATATAATTAGAGTAATAATAATTTGGACAATTTGGATTAGGACAATATAAGACAATAGAAACAAGAGTTATAGACAGTCTGGGTACCTTTTTCTGGGCAGCATAAGCCCAAAAAAGGGCCCATGTTAACAGAGGATTAACCCTTAAAAACAATAACCTGTTGCATATTCATACATCTCATACATGATGCATAAATTCCATTCAAACACAGGATTCTGCCTGGTCATCATCAGCTTCTTCCTCTTAATCCTAACCAGCCTCGTCATGGCTGAGCAAGGAGGGAAGAAGTTCATTTCTCCTGATAAAAGAGCAATAAATTTTCTTTCTCTGAAAGATTTAGGTGTCCTGTGGCTGCTCTCTCGCTGTGAGTCCTTTCTTTAAAAAAATACCTTACATAGCATAGTTTCTATTTTAACATTTTTTTATAACCTAAAACTATATTTAACACACTACTTAATAAAATTAATACAACATAACTTTCTAACACAACACATATAAGATTCATTTTAATATTTGCAAAAAGCCAATCATAAAATATGCGTTTTTCACAGGAATCCTGCAACTTTATTAAAATCAAAAAAGGAGAGAGTCCACTGGGACATACCCCCGTGGGGTCTCTCGAAATTTTGGAGGGTGCAGCCTCTCTTTTTATCCCAAACTCCCGGCCGCATGTTGCCCTCTTCCTTTCCCCATTGTCTGAAGTACTAGGAAGGTAGAGCCTTCCCGAACTGCCTATTGCATATTCCCCCTTCAAAGTGTCATTTTACCCCAAAGTTCCTAAGTTCAGGCCTGTGCTGAGTCCCCCACTTGTCTGTTTCAGGAGTTGGGCTGTCTGGGCTCCATAACAAACCTGCTGCTTGAAGTTAGGGGAGAATTAAGACCCATTTCGAATATGTCAACCCATAGAATTGTTTGAAAAGACATAAGCAGACATTTTCCCTATCAAGGCCTCCTGGCTTGTGTTTGTGTCCTGCCGCTGCAGCCCAGCAGAAGCCCAGACGCCGGTACCGGCATTTCCCTGAGCCCGACGAGCGCCTGCTCCAGCCGTGCCGCTCTCCACAGAGCACCGGGGGCCAACCCGGACCCCGCTGTCTGCAGCCTGCCCGGACCCCGTCCACCCGGGCCTGGGCAGCGGCCCCGTGCTGGGCGTGGAACAGGCCTCGCTCGCTCGCTGGGGCCAGCGGAAGTCACGGGCACAAAGAAGGAATAAGGAACGAGCTGTGGATATGATGCTTGTGGCTAACCCCTCCTCTCCAAAGGCTTTCTTTCCATCTTCAAAAGCTAGTGCCCGGCGTTACCCTGCAGTTGGAAGTGGGCAGAACCTGTCATTCGACCTGAGCAGGCAGAGCTTGGTTCCTGAAAGAGTCTGAACTCCCCCCTTCCCCCGAGCCCTGCACAAGCTTTACTCCAGGTCTACAATTTGAAGGTATGGTGAGCACCCTGTAAAGGTAATACTCTGCTCAATTTTGCATGAAGACTTTGTTAATCATACAGGAGATCCCAAATGTGGGCAGGATTCCTGATCCAGGAAATCATTAAAGATGTTAGGGGACTTGAAAGGATCAAAAATACTCTTTTTTTATTTTTGGTTTTCAGAGATCTAGTGCATTTCCCACTATCACAGGAAGAGGGGAAGAGGTATCACTAATATAATTTGTCCTTACAGATTTTACGTGAATCCAGGTTTTGTGAACAGACGTTCATACACTTCTGACATTCAAAAAGCAGCCTGCTCTTGGACTGTAAAGGAGCTGAAGTGCCTAAGGCAATATATTGGCTATGCCACTGCTTTCTATCAATCTTTTACATATTCCTCTGACAGCTATGCAAAATATATATTTTAACCAGAACTCAGTATGTAATTTTTTTGTGCTCAATGCCTCGTTGGTTAGACTGAGCAAGCACAACTTCTTTAAATTTTATTCTCTTTTCTGACACCACATTTCAAATTATTTTACTCGGAAAGTGCTAACAGACCTTCCCATCAAGTGTTTTTTGAAACAGCGTTTTAAACATGTGGATGAAACGTATATGCATATAAAACCTCATCCAAAGGAAGCATATAATGGAATTGAAGCCTTACTAAATAACCTTGTTACTGCGTACCTAAATAAGATCCCTCAGAGAACACATCTTTCCTCAGGCTCGTTCCCCTCTTTGGCAGTGCCTAAGCATGTTTCCGCTGCGAGATGGACGACTGGCCTCCCCCCACCCCGCCGGGATCGGGATCGTTTGTGGAGGCACTTGCTCTGCATTTTCTCTTCCCTGCTGTGGTCGGAGGCAGCGGTGCCTTGTGGCCATCAGCAAGGGGGACGCTCCATTGTATAGGAGTGTTAGAGGAAACAGTCTAAATAATATTATATGTTAATAATGGATACTTTATTTGCTGGTTTTGTATCATTTAATTGCATAGCATTGCAAGGGAACCGGCAATAGCACATTCACAGTGTGTAGCATAGTTGCCAGGATTTAAAGCTGTGTAATTCCCATGGGGTTCATTCCCATTGGTTGGCACTGGCTGTATACTGGTGACCTGAGTGACATTGTAGTGCAAGGCATTTCTGCCCAGACACTCGCACGCTTTTCTCACTTCTTCACAGGGAGCTAAACGAGCCTGCTGTGAGCACAGCTGCAGATTAGAGAGGTAAGAGTGTGTTTGTGTGTGGAAAAGCACCGGAAAGAGGGGCAAATAAGTCAAAGGGAGAGGGCACAAAGGTTCTCAGACCATCAGCCGGGATTCCTGAATTCTTGAAAGGCTGGCATTTATTAGTCACTTTGTCATTCATATCTTCAAGTAAGAAGAGTCTGTAAGTCTGTAGGTTTGACCAATTTTACAGGGTTTGAGTTAACCTGAGATGAGGAGATGTCCAGAGCTGATCACTTAGCAGAGGTGCAAGGAGTGCGAGCATCAGGGAACAGGTTTCTTGTGCTCAGCATGCCCAGAGCTAAAGGAGAGGTCTGTTCTGTTGGTCCCCATGCTGGAGCCTCACCCTTAATGTTGCACTGCATTGACCGTCAGCAGTGCTAAAAAAATATTTCAAAGCAGAGCAAAGTGTGCAAGATACTGTTCTAGTGGCATTTCTTATCACAGTGCTAAAAGAGGGCTGAGCAGATAGTGCTGGTATCCTGGCAAATGTACACAATTCATGGGACCAAAGCAGAGCAGCAGCCTGGCAAGCAGATAAACACACTGCTGGTTTGCTTCCCAAGTTCTTCAGCATGGTGTGCTGTGATGAAGAGGAGTGGAATTTTCCATCTGGTTAATCAGACTTTGCATGCCATCCTGCCGTCGTCGCCCCACCATCGATGCTTGCAGATGCCCATTTAGCTGCAGGCTATGAACGGTGAGATTTCTCAGGGGCTTCTCCTAGGTCAGGAACAATCACTGGAAAAGTAGATCAGAGAGCTCACAGAGGAGGTGGCCTGATAAGCTGGGAACGTGCCTTCCCTTTGGCTCAGTTTCTGTAATGAGCTGTGAGATAGCGTGTGTTGCCTCTGTTGACAGCTTGCAGCCAGCACAGCACCACTCCAAGCTTTTCTGAATAAGGACTTGAGACCCACATGCCTGCCTGAGCTCAGCCTAACACCTACAGGCATCTGGGGCCACCTCATGACACATATGCTTTATGATCCATGAGAGGGGAGGGGGAGAAAACTCCCTATGTGGGAATTTGGAAAGGATGCTTGGTTGGAGGCAGGAGTGATCCCATATACTGTGACTGCCTGTACATGACTGTGCTGTGTGCTGGCGCAGGACAGCCAGCTTGGAGCACCCTTCCCATCTATGGACACCTTCCGAATCACAGCCCAGAACTGTCTGTGCATGCTGCCTGCATGGGCCAGGGAGATCCAGGCACCAGATCTGTGCAGTCTTAGTGGGTGAAGTGTGCTCAACAAATCCTTCTGTAGCACCAAAGGGGGCAAACCAATCCCTGAGACACCAGCCCTGGAGAACTGTTTGAAGAGATGGCCATGCTTCCCCCTGTAATACTTCAAAGATGTAGCAGAAGGGGCAAATCTTATAAAGCTGAACCTGTTCAACTGTTAATTTGAAAGCTGCTTTATTGACTTCAGACTGCATTAATATGTTAATATATTAATATATAAAAGTGATTTGTCAGAAATCTTGCTGACAGGACAAGATACAAAGACAGGCAGATAGCTACATATGCCTTTGGTATAAGATACCATTTGACAACAAAAGCAGTTTGGCAAGGAGATGCACATAAAGCCACCTGTAGTCTGAAAGAGGAGATCCTGTATCATTCTGATACAGCTTCCAGGAGTTACAGCCTTCCACAATGGGAAAGATTTGGAGATTCCTGCTGGATCAGGGAACCTTTGAGTTCTCTGCCTGGGATCTTATGGCAAGGCTCTACCCCAAGGTGAACAGATATTTTGTCAAAATTAGGAGCCTAAGAAACACAGAAGAGTGTCATTAATGGAGTGAAATAAAGTGTCTGAAGAAGAGTAAGTTAGAATGTGGTTTTTCTAGACAAAACTTGAGAGAATGAAATACAGTCCATGAGGAATGGTTGAAAGCAGATGGTTTTAGGGGATTCTGCAATTCAGTGAAGGAAAGCAAATGGGTAGATTTCCTCTAGAGCTGTCTGCATTCTCTGAAGTCTTGTGCATTTTAATTCTTCTCCTTCCAGAAAGCCATTCAATAACAGGGTAGACTCCCTGTTATTGAATGGAAATCAAATTGCAAAATCAAACCCCAGAAGTCAACATAATGCTTCAGTCTGTAGTTTAAGATCTCACTTGGAAGGAGAGGAAGAGGAACCATGTGAATCCATGCTGAGGGAAGTGGTGATTTGAGGGAGCATCCGGAAAAAACTTGGAGGTGCTGCTGTCCCAGTGACTGCTGCAGGATCATCCACCTTGATTAAGACTTTCATACCACAGATCTCATTTGCATCATGTCTAACTCTGCCTGCAGGTGCTGTATGCATGAGTGTTTGCCTGTCCGTGGTGATTAAGCTTCCGCCTCTTGGTGTGTCAATGTCAGCATTACCATAAGCATTAGTAGCTTCAGTTCAACTCCTCTACAGCAGCAGCTGACTGCTTCTTCATAGTGATTATGCATCATTTCCAGGGTCAGGTAGACCCAGGCTTATATAATTTGCCTGAAACTGTGGTGAATTCATGACCACCAGAAGACAGTAATGCAGGTTCTAAAATTTCTTTAAAATAGTATATTCTACTTAAAAGAAAATTAATTAAAACAGGGCTATTCCTGTCCTGAAAAAGGAGGTCAGATTAGATGATCACACATGGTCCCTTTTGTCCTTGTAATACATATACAAATACACAGCATTGGGTGCTGTTGGAGAAGAGCACAATGCCAATGGTAATACAATATGGAGAATGGCAAAGAAAATTGGCCAAGTTAAATCTGGACAAATATATTATCAGAGCAGCAGAAGTGAAGCCTTTCCATCCTGTTTTCCCAGCTCAGAGGAGGCAGACACCCCATAGCAGTATCAGATCAAGCTACTTAAAGCAACAGAAAGGCTTTGTGACATCATCTGGTTTGTACAACTTATCCATAGAGGATGCCCAAATGAAAGTGACATGCTGTTGTTGCAAAATCATGCAAGTTATTCCCCTGAAATGATTAATTCCTAGTTCAGACATTTCAGTCTATTGGCATGGAACAAGGTGTATGTGAAAGGTGCTCTATTGCAGAGTCTTAGCCACAGAAACAAACCATGCTCAGAACAAATAATAATTGTGTCCACTACTGTTCAGAAGAGTGTTGCTGCTACTGCCAGTGATTGTTTGCTTTTTTTTTTTTAATTGCTTGGCTACATCAAACAATATAGTGTAACCTAAACATAGCTCCTCTCAACACAGCTGTTCTTCCAGTTTTGGCCTTCCTACTACCATGGTTGTCCTATGGGATAACAGCACTCTCTACTGAAGATTCTTGGGTTACCAGGGACCTTCTAACATCACTCAAGCCAGAAACTGTTCCAGAGTGATTGCTTCCAACACAATAATCTTTGCTTCTTAAGAACCCAAGTCTTATTCTTGGGTGGGATTCCCTTCTCTCTAACCATTCTTTGTTACCTCATCATCACCCACCTGTGGTGGCAGGGAGTCTGAGGAGTTAGGGAAGAGCAGCAGGAAAGTGCTGCTGAAGAGAGAACAGAGCAATGAAAAGACAAAGTGAGAAAAACTACAAAGGTGAATAACCCAAGCTCACTAGAAATAAGTCTGGGTGCACTGTGCCGATGTCAGAGAGATGGTGTGCTAGTGAGATCCTTCAGACTGTAATCTCCATGCTTGGGGAAGGGATGGAGATTGAAGTGGCAGCAAAGAAGCAAGGGTTATTGATGGGTTAGAAACCATGCAATCATCTGAGAATGGTCACACAGGAATTAGGGCTTCTCCCTCCAAAAAGATGGTGGGATCAATAGGCCAACTGACGTGCACCTACACCGGTACCCACAGCATGGACAACAAACAGGAGGAGCTGGAAGCTATGGTGCAGCTGAAAACCTATGGCATAGTTGCCATCCCAGAGGCATGGTGGGATAACTCACTTGACTGGAGTGCTGCAATGGGTGGCTGTAGACTTCTCAGAAGGGACAGGCAAGAAAGGGGAACTGTTGTGGTAAACCTCTGCGTGAGGGAGTGGTTTGACTGCCTCAAGATTAATGATGGCAATTGATGCCACAAGACTTTTGCTTTTTATATATATTTAATATATTTATAGCTTTGTAGACTATTGTTTTATTATATAGTTTCATAGTTTACTTCAGTACTTTTCCAGTACTCTGTTAAAACAGATACATTCCTGGAATCCTATTCTAATCTTACTTCAGTGAACCAAGGCCATTCTTCTGCTTTCCTATGTATGTAGACTTAAACAATGTGGGCCTAGAACCAAGAGGGGAGGCTTCAGTAGGAGGCTGAACCAAGGGGGGAATTAACTTCTTATTGGGGATTCTTGTCAACTATGCTAATATACTAAACTTATAAAAGTGTCATAGCCCTATATCACATGTGCATTCAGTATGCATTCTGCTGTGCATTTTGGGCTGATAAAGGCATCTCAATGATAAGGTTGAATGGTTATGTTTATGGTTAAGGGGGAATGTCAATGACTGTCATAGACTGACCAACCAGGAAGAAGAGGCAGACAAAACCTTCTATAAACAGCTAGATATTCCCCACAATCACTGGTCCTTGGTCTTGTGTGGGACTTCAGCTTAACCAGATATCTGCTGGAAATACAGATAGACTTTTCTCTCAACACAGTGGAGAGAAAAGAGTCTATGAGGTTCCTGGAGTGCATGGGAGAGAACTGCCTGACACAGCTGGAAAGTGAGACAACCAGGGAAGCTGCCCTGCTGGCCTTGCTGTTTGTGAGCAGAGATGGACTGGGGGGGACGTGACAGCTGAGGCCATCCGGACACAGCAATGATGAAGTGACAGAGGTTTTGATATTGGAGAAATAAGGAAGGAGGACAGCAGAACTGCCACCCTGGACTTCTGGAGAGCAGACTTGGGTCTGTTTAGGAGACTGATTGAGAGCCCCTTGGGAAGCAGCCCTGAGGGGCAGAGGGGTCCAGGAAGGCTGGACACTTTTCAAGAAGGAAATCTTCAAGGCACAAGAACAGGCTGTCCCCATGTGCTGAAAGACAAGCTGGTGAGGAAGAGACTGGCCTGGCTGAACAGAGAAATTTGGCTGGAACTCAGGGAGGAAAAGAGCATTTATCACCTGTGGAAAAAGGGGCAGGGAACTCAGGAGGACTTATGAGGATGTTGGGAGGTTAGGCAGGGAGAAAGTTAGAAGGGCCAAAGCCCAGCTAGAAATTAATCTGTCCCATGCTGTAAAAGATAACAAAAAGTGTTTCTATAGATCCATCAGCAACAGGAAGGCCAAGGAGAATCTCCATCCCTTATTGGATGTGGTGAGAAGCATTGCCACAAAGGATGAGGAAGAAGCTGAAGTACTTAATGCCTTCTTTGCCTCAGTCTTTAACAGCAAGAACAGCTGTCCTCAGGGTAGCCTGAACTAGAAAACAGAGATGGGGAGCAGAATCAAGACCCTAAAATCCAAGAGTGAATGGCCTGTAACCTGCTATGCCACGTAGACCAGCACAAGTCCAAGAGTACAGCAGGAGGTGGCAAAAGAGCTCACCAAGCCACATGTTTTACCAGCAGTTCCCAGTCAGCCAGAGAGGTCCTAGGTCACTGGAAGTCAGCAAATGTGAGGCACACATATAAGGATTGGAAGAAGGATCCAGTGAACTACAGGCCAGTCAGTGCCATGAAGCAGATCATCTTAAGGTGTCACATGGCATGTGTAGGACAACCAGGGTATCAGGCTCAGCCAGTTTATGAAAGGCAGGTCCTGCTTAATCTCCTTCTATGACAAGGTGACTGTTTAATGGATGGTGGAAAAGCTGTGCATGTTGTACACCTCAACCTTAATAAAGCTTTTGACACTGTTTCCCACTGTATTCTGGACAAACTGTCTGCTCATGGTCTGGACAGGTGTGCTCTTTATGGGTAAAAGCTGTCTGGGCATCTGAACCAAGAGGGTGCTGGAGAATGGAGTCACATCCAGCTGGAACCAGTGGTGTCCTCCAGGGCTTAGTTTTAGGCTCAATCCTGTTTCAAGTTTTCATCAATGATCTGGACGAGGGGATCAAGGACACCCTCAGTCATTTCACAGATGACACCAAGCTGGGTGGCATGTTGATTTGCTGGAGGGCAGGAATGCTCTGCAGAGGCAATTTGACAGGCTGGATCAATGGGCCAAGGCCAACAAGGCAAAGGGCTGGGCCCTGCCCTTGGGTCACAAGAACCCCATGGGACAATCCAGGTTTGGGGTAGAGTGGCTGGAAAGCTGCCTGGTGGAGAAGGACCTGGGGGTGCTGGTCAATAGTGGCTGAACGTGAGCCCAGGTGTGCCCAGGTGGCCAAGAAGGCCAATGGCACCTGGCCTGTACCAGCCACAGTGTGGCTGCAGGACCAGGGCAGTGACTGTCCCTCTGTGTTAGGCACTGGTGAGGCCCCACATCAAGTCCTGGGGTCAGTTTTTGGCCCTTCACCCCAAGAAGGTCACTGAAGGGCTGGAGCATGTCCAGAGAAGGGAGCAGAGCTGGGGAAGGGTCTGGAGCACAAGGCTGATAAGGAGCAGCTGAGGGAGCTGGGGGGGCTCAGCCTGGAGAAAAGGAGGCTCAGGGTGACCTTACCACTGTCTACATCACCCTCACAGGAAAGTGGAGCCAGGTAGGGGTTGGGCTCTCTACCTGGGGAACAAGGGACAGGACAGTAGCAAATGGCCTCAAGCTGCACCAGGTGAGGTTTAGACTGGAAAAAATTCTTTACTGAAAGGGCTGTCCAGCCCTGTCACAGCTACCCAGGGCAGTGGTGGAGTCTCCATCCCTGCAGGGTTTAACGACCGTGTGGATGTGGCACTTGGGGGCATGGGTTAGTAGTGAGCTTGGCAATGCTGGGGGAATGGCTGAACTTGATGATCTCAGAGGGCTTTTTCAAACTGAAAGATATCATGGAGACCATGGAAAAAAAAAAAACACCTAAGGTTTGATCCTCACTATTTGAAAGCATGACTCAGAAGGAATGGAGTTAGATCAGACAAGGCAGGAGATGAAGGGTTAAAGTCAGATGGCATTCATGTCACTCTATTGTGTGTATTCAGGTAACATGATGGTCTGAAATGCCTCTTCCTGAGCAGATAGCAGTTTTTGGAAATAAAGGTCTGGAGAAAGGGACAGTCTTCGTATGTACAATGCTTTCTTCTGCCTCTGTGGCAAGGCACATCCAACTTGTGCTGTATTGAAGTCTATTCTTCTCCATAGCAGGAAAGTCTCTTATTGGAAGATTTTGCCTGAGTTTCACGAAGAAATAATATATTTGTAAGGGCAATCCATGGGAGTTGTGCCACCTGTCATTCTGGCAGAATGTATTTCATAGTGCTTCAAAGGGTGTACAAAGATGGGCCCTGATAAATGCTTCTACCCACTATGAATTTGCTTGCATTGCACTCTCTAAAGAGAGTCTTTAGAGTGGCCTGAGCAATTGGGCACATGTAGAATTCAGCTGTTCAGACTTATAAGAGGTGCAAGAAAACTTACTAGAGTAATAAAGAAGAATCTCATATAGGTATAAATAGTTATGTAATAGTTAAAATGCCAAAAACACACAGAGAAGGCACCTCTGGTATGTTGCCGAAACAGACAGTGATCTTCCAGCCGCTGTGACAAAGAACATAAATCTTGTGCTGATATTCAGCCAGGCAGCTGATGACTGTTGGCATCTTCACTGAAACTTCATTCTGCACAGAAACTGCAACCGTGCAGTGGAGAGAGCTGCTAAACCTGGGAGTCTGAGAACCAGGGAGGCCAATTGTGTTGTGGAAAGCACAGCCAACCACAGGCTGCAAGAGGCAGAGCAGAGGTGGGAAGGAAGGAGAGATGCAGCCTGATCATGGAAAGGAAGAAAGGAAAAGACAGTACCACATTGGCATTGGAATTGTCTCTGTGCAGCATAAGCAGTGGAAGAAAGCTGCATTCCCAAGTCATGGGAAAACACAGTCATGGGAAAATAACTGTATTATTCTACAGTAGAATAATACAGTAGAATAAATGTACAAATACAATAAGGCAAGTGATAATAAAAAGGTTTTAAGAAAGAACTTGTTTGTGACATCAAACCTGAATCAAGTCTCAAGTAGCTTAGGGAGAACAACTGCTAGTTTGTAGGGCAGCAGACAAGCACGGGGCTGGGAGGAAGAGTCAGAGGTAGATTAGGGCAGGGAAGAAAATCAAAATGACTCCTCACCCCTCTTTTCATGCTATGGGAATCAGGTGAGTTTCCACCAGGGAACCTCTCAGGATGGGAGCAGGGGGTTTATTTTACAGTGGCAGTGCAGTTTCTCAAACTGTTTGAAGAAAATGGTGGTTTTGAAAAGTCAGGTATCAGAGTAACCACTGTAAGAATCTGCAGTTTGCAATAGCTGTGCCTGTATAGTGATTTAACGGGATTGCTAAAAAAAAAAAAAAAGTACATAACAAATCACACAAAGTCCCAATGCAGAACTCCTAGGAGTGTGCCGCACAAGTTCCCAATTTCCCAGTGTACCTGGAAGAAGCAGGGAGCATGAGCTGGGATTCAAAATAGCTAAAATGCCTCAGTCACACATACTCTCAGTAGAGCCAAGAAGAAAATGAGGGCACTTTAGAATGACAGAAACTTCAGCAATTCACAAAACTTTGTCTCACTCATCAGTTGAACTTACCCAGACAAAATTTGGGGGTAATAATTTTTGTCATTGAATATACAATTTTTAGCTTCACTGTCTTTGTTTTGTTGTCCCATCAGAAATTCTAACAAAATGTCTTGGCAGGTGCTGTCAGTGAGAACAACATCACATGCTCTTTCTCTTTTAGGGCCCTGTTCTCCTTGGCCCTTGCTCCTCCCTCCAGGCTGCATGCAGGAAAATTCACCATAGCAGCTTGGCTACATGGGGACACTGCAGAGCATCATGAGACCTTGAAGTCTATAAAAAATGAGGTAAAAAAATTATGAGAGGCACTCACATGAAGAAAAACTACAGCTCGGGTAGGAGTAGATTTACATCAGTCTGATCCAAAACAAAATATTTATTTACATTTATGAATTTTCATAAGCTTCATGTATGGTAAGAGTTGAAATTTTGACTTTTTGTTTAAAAATAGGGCAAAAATAGATGTTGAGAGATTGGTATTTCCCATAGGAAGGAAATTCCATTATTTGAGTAGCTCTGTGAAACATGAAGGAAGTTCATTTGCAGAAAGTCTGCTAACTTGTAATGAAGGTCACAGCTGCATAATTGGACTCCGTTCCCAGGGCCAGTGAGCAATGCAGGAGAAAGAATTAATACCAGCCCCCAAATTAAGGTTACTGTAACAAGGAGAACAAGACTATAGAATTGCAAAATCCAGGGAGGGGAGGGCTAATACAAAAAGAAATCACATCTTTCCTCACAACAATTAGCAGCAAGGAATATCCCAGTGGCTTTTTACACTCCAGCAGAAAGTATCCATGTCCTAGGACAGGTCTAGGTATGGATGGTCCATATGCATCCTCCCAGTCACCACATGTTCAGTTGACAGGGCTGTGACAGTTTCCTGCCATTCATTACATCATGGTCCTGAAGGGTTTTTTCCCAGCAGTTCAGAAAAACCAAGCACTTTCAAAAGACTGATATGCAAAGTGCTTGCTGGAAGCCAGGAAAGTCATAGGACAGTGGATGCAACCATCTGCTTGTGTTTTGTGTCCCAGCCCCACAGCCTCAATGCCTCCTCCAGGTTGTGTGTCCAAACTGGACACTCTACTGCATGCCAACAGAGACTGACATGGGAGATTTACCTTATTACATTATGAGTCAACCCTTAGCCCATTTATAGGTGTTTTTCTTTTTAAAGATCCAATAGAAATTAGTCTTTCTAAAAAGTAGAGGTGATAAAGAAGGACTTGTTCTGCTGGACCTGCAAACCTGTCCTTTAGACACACAAGCCCTTTGTAAAAATTTGTCTCAAGAGTTATTTGCGCAGAACTTCACTCGTTTAGGATCTGGGTCTTTCCAATTTGGGCAGAGATACTGATGCTGTCTGGATTTATACCTTTCTTTCTTTTATATATATTTTCTGTATTCTTTACACATATATTTGTAGCTTTGTAGTCTATTATTGTAACTTAGTTTCAATATTTTCCTAGGCAGAAAGACAAAACAAATTCCAGTACCCTTACGCTGTCTTGGTTCTCCTTAGAAACCAAGGTTGAAACCAGCTCTTCGAGACATATTTTTATAAACAGGGCCTGGTCCTTATCTGAGGGAGGAGGATTTAGATGGTGCTAGAGCTAGGGGGCACTACTTTATGGAGTGTACTTCTAATTGGGGGAGGGTCTTGTCAGATATATTAATAGAATCTATAAAAATGGTACATGGGTTACTTGGGGCAAGCATCTTCAGCATTTTTCACCTAATGGATTGTGGACCTAAGGTTCCTTATATAAACACACCCCTTTTTATCATCCTGCGTCTGGCTTCTGTTTCTAGGACTAGAGAAAAGGGCATCAATACAGACCAAGGACGCATCTAAGGATGGAAAGGGCGCAAAACTGCCCTGTCCCTATGTAATATATTTTGTCTACTTGTGGAATTAGCTGAAATAATTTTGAAAGGTGCTTAGTGGAGGAAATTTCCAGGGGGCTGATTTTGGAAAGCTGTTTCCCATCAAGCCCCTCCTTTATCTTCAAGCAGCTGTGCAAGGATAGCATCAGAACACACTCTGGAAGGTGACTCCATGACAGGAGGTGCAGTTGCCATGTCTTTTGTCATTGCCTCTCACAAGGTGACATTGTGAGTTTTCTTTTTACCCATTGTTGAAAACTTAGAGCATCATGTGGCCTCTGATGTGGATGATCAAGTGGGCCTGGCACTTCTAGAATGAGGAGAGACTTGGGAGAGTTAGCTGACCATGGAGTTTGTACCCAAGGATTGCTCTACCCTGAAAAGACTGCCTAGGCATCAGGCAGCTCCGTCCTGAGGGAGCAGAGCTCTTCACCTCCTCCATAGCTTCAGGGTGCTGCTCTGTGTCCTATTTAATGACTTAAAGTTGCCTGGAAATTGCCACAGGTACAAGTCAAAATATGGAAAAAGTTACCAAAAGAGAAGGTTTAAGGCACTTGTCACTGCAAGTTTATGGCTTAAAAAGGCCTATGGGTGCTAACCAGGGGATTAAAAACCAGGGTAGGAATTAAGAGAGATTCTAGGAGCCAAGCTGGACTTCAGGCATAGGAGGTGGAAAGGACAACCATTCACTGTTAGCTAAACACTGCTGTCTGAGGTGGAATCAGCCAATAGAACAGCATTTGAGGGGTGGCCAAGTGTGCAGCTGCTCTTCCACTCTGGGTAGTACCAGAAATGCACTAGTCCCACATGGGAGTGCTCTGCTACAGGTCATCAGCCCCCAGCAGTGCCAACAGTGCTGTCAGGGGCCCTTCTGCCACGGCAGCTTCTGGTCAAGCTACGTGAGCAGCAGGGGCATGAGGAATAGGAGATGCCCTTTCTCTGGGACTGCCTGCCTCAGCAATGGCCAATGTGAACCATCAGAAGAAGCAAAGAAAATCAACCATGTACCAGGCTGGGCCACCACAATCAGTCTCCCTGTAAGTCTGCGGCTGGACTGCCTCTCAGCCATATTTCTGCAGGGTTTTGGTGCATGGTACAGGCAGAGCACACCTATTCCCCAAAACTAGAAGCATTAATTTGGGAATAAAAATATTTTCTTTGGTAGCCCATTCCAATATGTGTTTTTCTGGAAAGATGACTGAAACCTTGCAGGGCACACTACTTGAATTTACAGTCCCCAGCTGACACTTGCATGACCTGAGATGTTCTTGAACTTTCAATAAGAAGATTAGAGAGTCATTAGCCATGGAATCATGTGAAGATCAAGCAATTTATTGGGTTCAGAGAGTGTGTCCTTGTTTCCTAATGCAGCGATGCCTTGTGTCTGGAACAAGTTTAAACAAGGGAGAATGACAGACACAGTCATGACTCCAAATGGCTCATTGAGCAAAGTACCATCTAATCACCATCCTGATTCATGGTTGCACTCAATGATTTTAAAGTTCTTTTCAAATCTAAACAATTCTATGATCAATGTCTGAAAAAGCCATTTGGTGCTGGGAGTTGCTCTCTGTAACCTGGGCTGAAGAGGTCCAGTTCTCCTCTTCCTACAGCTGATGAGGACACAAGATTTGGGGGGATTTAATTTCCAGCGTCATCTATAAAATGAACATGATGCTTTGCCTTTGACCTATGTCTGACTAGATGAGTTCAAACTCTGTGGCAAGCTCCAGCTGCAGACACAACATAGCCTTGGTATGCCAAAGCCAGAGCACACAGCAAAATCCCTACACTGGGGCCACCTGAATTAGGGAGAAGGCTACTTTCATTAAACAACTATGTCCATTGTGAGGCATGTATCTGGTAGGACTAGAAACAGAGGTGCTGTTGTAACTTTAATGCTGTGGCTCGATTTTTTGATGTAATTTTTCACTCTGCCACATTCAGAGGCCAGAGTGGTCTCTGTGGTGTTCACACCTGTAACCTGACTTGTGGTTTTGACATAGTGCATTGATTGAAATTTTGAAGTGTGGGACTTTTATCTAAGAAACTGCATCAGGAATCAATATTTAAGAAACCAGTGAGCAGTGGAAGTTTCTCCTGCTTCCTTGGAAGCAGAGTCTGTTTCCCTGACAGACTCTACAGCTACTGTATTTCCTTTGCATGCTCAGTGAACTGATTCCTCCATAAGATGTGCCTAATACATTGAAGAGAAGCTGCAGCAGTTTGGCTGAGGCACAGACACATGTCTTATCCCCTAAGGCTGATCTGGACAAACCACAGGAGTGTCTGGACCTCAGAGGTCCTGTACACACAGACTGGACCAGTGAAGGACCTGCCTGTACAATACTCAGCTGTTGCTGCTGGATGCATGCAGCCTCCCTTGTGGAAGGAACCCTTATAAGGGCAGGAATGGAATGGGGATGAGATTTGATTTTCATTTAACAGCTGCCTTGCTCTCTGTTATTGCTAGCTCTCCTTGAAGCTTGTGTGAGGAGACAGAAGAAAGTGCAAACCCACTGGTACTGTGAAACCCAATAAGGGCTCTATGCAACCTCCTGATGACAGGTGCTTTCTGTGCTCTGGTCTGGTGCAATCATCAAAGATTTTTTCTGTCTCCTCCTACATGCCACTCCCCCACCCCTTTCTGCCATGTATCCTGAGCATATACAGTCTTCCTTTCCTCTCTCAGGAGGTATTGCTCAGAGGTCTCTGCTAACACTGTACTTTTCTAGGGAGAAAATCCTGCTTCCTGCCTTTGAAAGAATTAAAGAACAAAACAACGCAGAATAATCCCCCAAGACGAAAACTACTTGCTTCCCTCTGTGCTTGGAAACCTGCACTGGTTCCAGGTGAGTGGTTTTATCAGTGAATCTGAATGCATGAATAAGAGTGATGCCAGTACCAGGGGCTGAAGCAGGGAAGATTTCCTTGGGCATCTGCATGAGAGTGGCAGGGATAGCTCTCATCTGCTTTAGGACAGGGAGCTGCCCAGTGGGGGGTGCTCTAAAAATGGGACTCTGTGTCTTGGGTTGGGGTTAAATGCCTCGTGGGAAGCTTGAGCGAGACAACCTTACCACAGGACCTTGGCATGAGTAGGGAGCATTGTGGAGAGTGGCACTTGTATTGTATTGTACTTAGGTCCCAAACCCACTGCTCCACTGGTGATCACTGTCATTGTAGAGCTCAACTGGGCTGAAATTCCTGCCTATTGTAGATTCCTCTCCCTTTAGCTGGTACTCTCTCACAGAGATGGGCCAGTGGCTGGGCCCTGAACGGATCTGTTCTCTTCCTTGGTCCATTGTTGTGGTAGGAGTTGTCTGGGAGGTAGCTTACTGACAGGTATCAAGAAAGAGAAATGCCCTACTGAGCAGAAAGCCCTTCCAGGGACTGCTTTAGCAATGCAAAGATGGCTGAGTTGGGCTTGTGAATGGGAATTTTCAACATAGGCTCTTTGGTTGCACTGCTTTCAGCTTGTATTTCCCTTCCCAAGGGCAAACAATAGGCCAGGCTGCAAAGGATCTAATAGCATGAGGGGTGAGGATGCCTCCAGCCAAGGGGAGTCTATGAACCCTGTGAGGATTGAGATCCTGGTCCTCAGGACTGAAAAAAAAAGCCCAGGCAATAGCACAATGGCTGGATTTAATGCGCCTGATCACAGGCACGGAGCTATCGATGAGGGGATGTCAGGTAGGAGTGGGGACATCTGCTCCTCCTTTGCCATCTTTGCAAAGACAATCCCCACAAAGAGCCTCTTTTTACTCAGCTGGCAGTAGGGGGACTGTAGCTTCCCACTCTGGAGTGCCCATGGTCTGCTTAAAAGCCAGTAGAACTTGAGAGCTGCCAACAGCAACTTTCAGACCACTGAGCAGAGTGACATGCCCCTTCCTCATAAGCTCTGAGCCTTCCCTCCCACCATGTGAGGATGGGCTATTTAACTCCTCTCCCTTGGTGACCCAGCACCACCAGAAGTCCACCTCGGAAAGTCTGGCACAGATTTTTCAGTAACCCCTTGCCTTGCCCTTCCATATCTGCCTAACTGTGCATAACTCTTTCCAAAGCCTCTCCTTCTGCAGAGATTTCTCCTTCTTCTCCCACTTTGGGTGCTTCCTTGCTGCCACCTGCAGAGACTTCCCTCACTGAAAATTCTGCTGGTTTTGATGTTGAACATAAAGCAGAGTTTCCTTGGAGACAAGAGAAACAGTGGACTCCAAGTACTGGTTATTTCACAGTCTGTCTGGCTTTCAGCAATGAAAACTAAAATGGGGTTGCATTAGCAGAGGGAAGAGGGAGCCTGGGGCAGCTGTCATTGAGGGGGACACCTGACATGCTTTTCCAGTGTCATCCTTTCAGCAGCATGGCTTGACCGAGTGCCATGTGCCATGCCCCTGGCAGGGTGTGATGGTACACACTGTACCAAACACTGCTGTCTTGGGATTATATTGCCTCTCTTCCACCAGCCCCTGGAGGCTGGTAAACCTGGGAGAGGGTTTGCAATGGGCATTTCTATTTTGGCTGACTTCTGCCAGTCCCAGGAGTAAAACTGGCTAATTAGATTAACCCCTTTTTGTGTTCTTCTTCTCTTGCTAATGTCTATTGCTAGACATTAGCAATAGTGGGACAATGTGTAAAGCAGCTGCATTTTAGTCATTGTTTCCCATCCTTTTTTTCTGAATACTGACAGCTGCACCTGTCCCAGCCAAGTGCCTGAACCCTCTGAAGAGTGGAGCTCTCCTCTGCTGTGCGTGACATGCAGATTTTTGCCTCTCTTGGGGCAGCTTATTTGATCATCAACTGATATCTCTTGGACACATTAGTAATCAGAAAGCTGTGTCAGCATGTCCATGTGAGGGCAGGGGAAGCAGGGATGAGTGGCAGCTGTGTTCTGCCTCATGAGATAGTGGAGCACAGGGCAAGAAGGCAGACACAGTCTTCATCTGAAATTTTTGTTATTTTTTCCAATCCCACACACCATGGCAAGAGTGCCCTGTAATGCCATGTCCTGCCAGTGGTCAGGACCTTCCCCTTTCCAAGAGGAATATCTCACAGTGGATCCACTTGATTGATTGCTCCCCCTCTGCTGTGTCACCCCTGAGTCCTCACAATCTGTCCAACAGACACAAGTGGCATTTGGCTATTTCAATGAAGCAGCATTTTCTTGTTTGTCTTTCAGTGCGGTACAGAAGTGCTGTGCAGGGGTCAGAGGGTCAGAGAAGAGTGGAGAACCAACCATGTTTCTGTGTCTGTGCTAATTATAAATGTAAATCACCTCCAGGACACTGCCATGGACAGGATGTGTCAGTGCTGTCTGAAGTTTCGTAAAGCTTTGTCTCACAGCACATCAGCAGAAGGACGGTCACAGCATTGCTGAGGTTGGCAGGGACCCCTAAACATCATCCAGGGCAATCCCTCTGCCCAAAACAGAGTCAGCCACAGTTGGTTGCTCAGGACTGTGTACAGACAGCTTTTGAATACCTCCAAGAATGGAGAACACCCCACTAGCCCCTTTGGGCGACCTGCCTCAGTGTTCAGTCTGTCTTGCAGTAGCAAAGACACTCTTTATTCTTAAGGAGAATTTTCTGGTACTTCAATTCATGTCTGCCACCTCTCATGATCACTGTGCAACACTGAGAAAGGTCTGGCACTGAATTCTTCACACCCTCCCTGCAGGTGTACATAGATAAGACCTACCCCAAGCCTTCTCTCCTTCAGGCTGAGCCATCCCAGATCTCCCAGTCTTTCCTCATGGGAGATGCCCCAGTCCCTCCATCACCTTTGTGGTCCTTCAATGGACTCTCTTCCCTATATCCATACTGGGAAACCCAGACCTGGACACAGAATGCCAGCTGTGGCCTGACCAGTGCTGAGTCAGAGGGGAGGGATCACCTCTCTCAACCTGCTGGCACAAGCACAGAAGTGTTTCTGGACTCTAGTGCTGGTCCCACCTGGGATGTCATGGGAGTTCTGTGGTCCCAGGGGTGATGTACCAGATGCAGGCCTTAAGAAACTGTTATTAGGGGTTTGATGTTGAGTTTTATCTGGACCATTTAAAGTAGTCAGATATATTTCTTCATCCAACATGGCCTTTCTCTAACCATTACCTGGACAAAGCTAGGCCAGAGATCTCTGCAGCCCACCCCCATGCTCAGAACACTTGCTTCTTTGTGTCATCTGAGCTGTTGCATGTCTCTGGAATGAGGGCAGAGTTGCCTACAGGCATGAAGTAGATTTATTTTTATTTCCCTACATGTAGTTTCTCTTCTTGCCATGAAGCGGTATTAAAGCATGAGAAGCTCACGTGAAACAGAGAATAATCCCCTTTGGTTCCAAACAGTCAAACAGCTTCTCTGCAGGCAGCAGAACTGTCTATTCTCCCTGGCAAAACTCAATGTATCACCACTCCACAGAACTGACCTCCTCTGGCCAGCCCCACTGCCCTGACCTCTTGAGAGATGTTTTCCATGTGGAACTGTGCCCCCTGCAGATCTACATGCTGTCTATATCTGCATATGCAGATGCAACCTATCTCCTCCAGCTCTGCCCAGATCTTGCCTCCAGATGCAGCCCTACCGCCCCAGCACTGGGCTCTGCACTGTGCTGATACTGCCCAGTGACAGGCACCGCACCCATGGGGCTCTGCAGGGCTCCCCCAGCACTGTAGAACACAGAGACTGAGAGTCTGCCCGCCTGCCCCGGGGACAGACTGGATTCATGACCAGTGCATTTCTGAGGAAAGTCTGCCCTCCATCTTTGCGGATAGTCTGAAACGTGCACGGCTCAGGAGGAGCTTGCTTGTGAGCTCCCATGGATGCAAACTGTCTTAATACAGACAGTGCAAAACTTTGCAGCACATGAAGAGAAATTTATAAATACTTATAGCCTGCCTCTTGATGTTTGAATAACTGAATGTAGAAACATTTCAGTGATGACAGCTTTATAACAGTCAAACTTGGCTGGGTTTTTCCTGAAGCTGAGCCTGCACAACAAAGAAAGTAAGTAATTGAAGACTTGCAGAACAACTTTCCTAGAATGTGAGTTAAATGCAAAATTTCTTCAGCAAGCAACTTGAAATTTGTCCGAATAATTTCATTTTTCTTCTGTTGTTGTAATGTAGCAATATTTAAGATGTGTATATGGGTTTCTAAATACAAGTTTCAAGCATTTAATATTGCAATGTGAAAGCTGTATCATTCCCACAAGTGAGATTCATGTCTTGGCATTTTCCCTTTATCAGAAGACAAAGTCTGAGATTACTCTCACTCTGAATTTCAAACACAGCACTGTACCAACTATTAGAAGGAAAATAAACTCCATCCCAGCTACCACTCATCCTCTCAGGGATGAAATATTTTCTTCTTTGTCCCCTAATGTCTCCCAAATAATTCCTAGTACTTTCTTCTGTCAGTCTGTGCTTTTCTGTGGTCTTTCCAGTTTCTTTGTGAGCCAACTCACAAAGAAACTGGAATTGAGAGTTTTTCGTTCTGTGTTTACTGCTTTTCATTTATGCATAGAGCAGATCATTCTTCCTGTCACTTGTGTGCAGATGAACAGCTCAGCCCTCTGCACACTTTCTTTTTGGAAATCTCAACTGAAATCTCTGTTGGCATCCCCTCACCAAAAGTGATGATGAAAAGGGGATCTCCCCTTTCATTCCCTTTCATATCCATTGCTTTAAAAACCTTTCATGCGTAACCCTTTACAAAAGTTTTTAAAAACCCTAACTGATCTGACACTGAAGCCATATCCTTACTGATGTGGATTTTCCTTCAACTAGATGCATTTGAACATTGCTTTTTACTTCTCCTGCTTCCCTAGTTCTTCTTTTAAACAAGCTAGCCTTTTCTCTGGGATAGGGGCATGGTCAAAATGTGGGAGGCTGTGTGTCTTTACAGAGCCTGTTGTCAAAGATTACATTCAAGATACTATTTCAAGAAGTTTCTCTGCTGTGTACAGTATTTTACTCTCGGATTTTGAATGTGGAACTTTGTGGGACCAAAATTATACAATTTGTGAGAATGGGATGCAAATCTGCCCTGCTGCTTCCACATTTGGTTCTCCAGCACTGTGAGTGTGCCATGGCTATCTCCAATCTCCCTTCAACCAGAATTTTAATACCTTCTATCTTTAAAACATGCTTACAGGAAGATGCTGCACACTGAATGCTTTTTTGATGTTGGCTTTTCTGATGTTGGCTGCTTTAACAGAGACAAAAGATAGAGAGGACAGATGTTCTTCAATGTTCAGTACAACGAGGAACAGATGCATCTCAGTTGATGCAGAGCTTCCCTGTTTTCTAGCTCTTTATAAGTGCTTAAGCTCTATTGCACTCCTCCCCCCATGTTGGAAATCTCCTTGGGTAGATGGGGGAGATAAACACAGAAAAATCTGCAAAGAGCAGGACAAAATGTAATGCAGAAGCCTTCCTTCCCATTTTTTACTTTCACCAACATCAGACTGATACCTCTAAAATAGCCAAAATTCCTCTGTTTATGTGAAACCTCACTGCCAGGAACTAGGTATTAGTTTTGCAACACTGATTCTTCTTGCAAAATATCTTGTGCTCCCTGCTCAAACCTTGTCATTACCACCAAAAATACTCTGTCAAATATCTTGGTGTTTCTGGCAGAGTGGAGACTGGTGACGCAGTCACTGATAGAACAACCTTCACCGAGAGAGCAAAGCCACCTTCTTCCTCACAAGAAGGAAAATCCAAGCCATGGACAAGAGAATTTTTGCAACTTTACTGCAAGAGTCTGAGAACTTCCTGCTCATGCAATAGAACATTTACAAAATTCCAGACCAGCATCACAGAGAGAATGTGCTGTGGAGGGGGCTGCTCTGTTGCAAAATATGCAACTAGACAAAGGGAGCAAGACAGCAAGAGGGTGGGGACATCAAAGGAGCAAGATCTGCTAATGAGTTCCTTCTGTGCAATAACTTTTGCTCTAAAAGGCAGCTGAACACATGGTGCAACATGGGATCTAATGATTAATCATGTACTTTCTCATATCAAAATAGAAATTTCATTTTGTTTGGACAAAAATACATTTTCCAGATGGGGAGACATCTGGAGAAAAAATTATGTGAGTCCTTTTATATCTGTGGGTTCTGCTCCCACCTTCCCTGTACAGGAAATTGTGCCATTGCTATGGTATGGTCCAACACTAAGAAAGGCAAGGTTTGCAGGAGGAGGAGCCCACTTTTCCCTACTCAACATGGGTCTTCTCTCAGGTCACCACAGCAAAGGAAAAGTTTGGTTTGTGTGTAGAAAGTCTGAAGTGGGTGATTTTAGAGTAATCAATGTGTCTTTTGACTTCACTAAACTGTTGGGAGCTTTCCACGTCAAAGTAAGGTAGTACTTCACATTACCAATGTGTGCTGGGTCATTTGATGAAGAGTGAGTGGTTTGGGAGTAAGAAGAAGAGTGTCAGGGGCTTGAAAGTTTCTCTGGTGGTTCTTCTTTTGGAAGTGATTGCCTTGGTTGCTCTACTGTAAGAAGCCACATGGCATCCCTGCTGACTAAAAAGCAAGCCAGTGTTATTCTAATCCACCAGAAAGGTGTAAGGGAAGACACAAAGAACTACACAAAGACCGATGAGTCTAACCTCAGTTTCTAGAAAGATCATGGAGAAAGTTGTACTGAATATTACTGAAAAGTATTTGAAGAATAATGCAATCTTCAACATGGATTTACAGAGAAAAAGTCCTCTCTAACCAGTTTGATTTCCTTCTAGGATGAGGTCACACCCCAAGTTGATAAAGGGAAGGTGGTGCATGCAGTTCTCCTGGCTTTAGTGCATCTTTTGATACTGTCCCTCACAGCATCCTTCTGGACAGTTGTCCAGCTGTGGGAGGGGCAAGCTGATGATGTGCAGTGTAAAGAGCCGGCTGGACGGCAGGGCTTGAATGGTTGTAATGAATGGGGCTGTGTCTGGCTGGTGAGTGGTCACTGGTGGTGTCCTTGGGGCTTAACAGTGGGGCTAGTACTGTTCAGTATTTTTATCCATGATCCAGATGCAGGAATTGAATATCCCATTAGCAAGCTTGCTGACAAAATCAAACGGGGAGGTGCCATTGACTTTCTTGAGGAACAAGAGGCCTCAAAGGAGAATTTTGATGAATTGGACCATTGGGCTATCTCAGGTATGAAATGGAAGTAGTCCAAGTGCTATTTTTTGCAGCTGGGAGGGAGTAACACTGAGTACAAGTCTAAACTGGGAGAGGAGAGGCTGAAGAGCAGAGAGGGACCTGTGAAGGTCCTCAAACATGTCCAGGGGAAGGGAATGTTGAGTGAACTTTCTGGCGAAGAGCTGGAAGGCATGTCCTACAAGGAGCAGTTGAGTGAGCTTGTCTTCTTCAGAGAAATGGAGGCTGGGATGCATTGCTTTCTGCAGCTTCCTCAGGAGGGAATGTGGAGAGGGAGGTGCTGGACTGTTCTCTCTGAGATCCTGGGGCATCACAACTGGGAATGGTCCAAAGTTGTGCCAGGGAATGATCAGACTGGATGTTAGGAAGTCCTAATGCCCAAGCAACAGGACAAAGAGTAATGGCCTTAAACGAAACCACAAAAAGTTCCATGTCAGAATGAGGTAGCACTTCCTGACATTAAAAGCGGGAGAGGACTGAAACAGCTGCCCAAGCAGGTCATGGAGTCTCCCTCTAGAGACATTTAAACCCACCTAGGTGTGTTCCAGTGTCACCTGTTCTGGGTCATTTGTTGAACTCTATATCTGGAAGGCTATAAATGATATGAGTTTATTGTGGGACACAAGGGGATTGAATTCATAGTTTCTAAACCTACTGTCAGGTTCAGGTGGCACAATCTCAATGAACTGAAAGAATCTTGCCGTTTCTTTTTCTCATGTGTAGCTGTGAAAAACAGGACTGGCAGTGAAAGGAAGGAAGATAGGCAAATTTTTCACACAGTCTGGTGTGTATTGTCTCCAACAGATAAAAGTGGGGTAATGGTAAGGTAATGGTAATAGTAAGGAATGGAATGCTTCGTCAAGCTGGAATGAGTGGATCAAAATCCATGGAATGCTGTTTGCTGACCTAAAAGCTGGGGTGACCACAGCAGCACTGCTAGGTTCCTGCAGCAAATACACATCCTCATTGCCAGTGGCCTTTGTGCAGCTTAGCCTTGGGAGGGCTTAGAGTCACCTGGCTGGGCCACCTCAGGTGTGTCTGCTGTTCTGAACCTCATGAAGGCATTAGCATCTATGCAAACAAACCTTGTCTCAGAATGGAGGTTGATCTCCACCTTCTGTGCACGACCTTGCAATCTTGTACCACAAAGACGCTCCTCTTAAAGGCAATGTCTTCAGTTCACTATAGGCATTTATCTGGGTCCAAGTGGAAGATACTAGGTGTGTAATTTATGGAGAACATAGTCTCATTTGTAAGGATTTCTTTGATTTAAACTTAGGATTACAAATGGACTAGCTCTTATTTGACTTGCAACACCAAAGGTTTTCCAGCACTTGCTGATGTGCTAAGGGGACTTTGTTCTTCTTTGGTTTCATTTAGGTTTGTATTACCTTTGCAAATTCCTGGGAATAAGAATAATTTTCAGACCTTCCATCTGTTAAGGCACAGTGACAGAAGGAAAATGGCACCTGCATAGTCCAGCAATAATCTTCCTCACTGTGTGAACTGTTGGGTGGCTGGTGCCTTCTAGCACCTAGAGGGGACTGATTTGCCTGTGCAGCCTCCTTGTTCTTCTGTTCTGAGGAATATAGAAATAACAGTAAAAACTAAACAGATAAATTACAGTAGACTGTCCAGGCCTTTCAGCCAATGGGCAATGGAGCAGAATTAGTTCTTTATTTATCTCTTTGGAGTAGGTTTGATTTCAGTCTTAGTATTTATCAAGACAAAACATCAGGTTAATCCCATTAGTGGAGTTTGACAAGAGATACTACTTGAAAGTCCTGTTGTGTTTCAAAGGAAAGTCAGTAAATAAAGTCTTATCCTCAGACTTCATGTAAGGCAAGGGGATAATGTTCCTTTCTACAGAAACAGCCAGCACCAATTGCTGTTATGGGGAAAGTTGTTGTGGTAGGGACTTGTCCGCCTTGGAGGTCCATCAGAAATGTTGTTTGCTGCTTGGTTTTGTTTGGAAGAGTGGGGTATGGGAAGAGAGTTTGTTGCCAGGTGATAAAAATTAATTCCATTCCAAAGTAGCCAAACTTTGAACAAGCTTGGCTGGCTGCGGAGCCCATTCTGGCTGCCCAGGCCAACATAAAACACTCCTCAGTCCAGCTTGGGTGCTATAGGGGCCAGAGCTTCTCTAGAGGCACCAAAGCAGTAGTGACAAGACCCTGGCAGCCCTTTACATACCCTTCACCAAGGGCTGCTCCTTGCAGATGGTCAGAGGAGGTCATTAATCAACTTTAAATAAACCTCTGCAAGCAGGCCCCAGGGAAATGACCTAAAGATGAAGGCAAGATGTGCTACAGCTTATGCTTTCCTGCCTGTACTTCTCCCTGCCCAGCCTAGGCAGAGCTGTGCCTGGAGGACTAAGCAGCTGTGCTGACCATGAGTGAGCAGACCCACGTCAACAGCCTGTTCCTCAACGAGGATGCAGCCAAGCGGCTCCACGCCAACAGCCGGGTGCAGCGGTTCCAGCAGGCTGTGCACAAGCGGGCAGCGCGGGCCAAGAAGCGGATGCACAGCATCACTGCTCAGAGTGCTAAAAGCTTCTTCAGGAGAAATGCCTTCGTCCTCTTCACCATTGCTGCGGTCCTACTAGGTATGGAGCTGGTGGCAACACCAGGCACCATTTATAAATATGGGGAAATGTTTGTTTATTTTATGAAGATTTTTATTTTATCACAGCAATTTGACTGAGGAGTTGAAGCTGATGAGCTGGCAGCTCAAAGTGCTGCCCACATCATGAGTACTTTTGTGCAAGATCAAGGGACCCAACAGAGAGTGTGTGTGTGGGAGGGAGTCCTTGTTGATCCTTTCTAGCGCAGTATAGAAACACTCTATGATAGAAAGAGTTTGATGGTCCAACTCAACCAATCCTAGTACAAATCATCCAGGTTTCTTCAGAGGCATCTTGTGAGTGCAGCTGTAGGCACAAGGGCATTTCAGATTTGTCCCAAAGGTGTAGCCTGACAGGACCAGAAATGCTGCAAATGGCCGTGATACAATGCAAACCAAATCTGCTTAGCAGATAGCAGGTTGTCCCTAGCTTTTGATCCAGGCTACATGACTCTAACTGGCTGAACTCAGCTTTAAGAGGTGGATAGACAAAGAATCTGAACTATGTAGTCACACTTATTTTAGTCTGTGAGATCATATCTCTCATCACAGCATTTTGTATTAATGAGCTTCCTGGGAACAGACTCCAGAAGAGCAATAGAGCAAGAGCAATAGAGAACAAGGAGACCTGTGGTTTTGCACAAGACTCGTCTGCACATAAATACATCAGAGAGAGAGAGAGAGAGAGCGTATAATAAAAACTGGATGATAGCCTTTTAGAAAATGAGCATTTGTTCCTTTGTAAAGAAGAGCAACTGAGAGTAAATGAGAAGAGAAAAACCACATTGTAGGACTGAGGGACAGACCACTGGATCACACTGTGCCACTTCCATTCTCATCCCTTGCTGATCCACAGGAATTATCCTGGCCTTCTCCCTCCGGCCCTACCAGCTGACCTATCGCCAGATCAAGTATTTCTCCTTCCCTGGAGAGCTGCTGATGCGTATGCTCCAGATGCTGGTTCTTCCTCTCATTGTCTCTAGCTTGATTACAGGTGAGAAGTACTTTCTGCTGCTTTCAGCCAAGACAGTGGTCAGCAAAGCTGTTGTTTGGGTACCTCTTCATGACCCAGCTGGAGGTGCTTGGATTAGTTTGGCTAATAGTGATGAGCCTGAATCTACAGCCATAGGGAACATGATCCACACTGAGACCTCTGCCGGCTCAGCAGTAGTGCAGAGAAGCAGAACTTGTGCTTTCTCAGAAGACTGGGGAGAATACAATGCAGTGGTTCCAATGCCCAGCACTAACAAGAATTTAATCCAAGTTTGTTGCCCAAGTAAATTTCAGGTTTTCTCCAAACTAGAGAAGGTTAATTTTTGTTAGTACAAAAGGATTGAATTTGATCACCGGCTGGAGGGCTTGTTTCACCCAGATCCTCAAGTAAGACATGACAGACAAGTTTTCAGACAGCAGTAGGGATTGCAAGGTGTTCCACCTGCTGAAACCTCCCACCATTAGGGATTGAAAGGCCCAATGTACTAGGAGGGGGTAATTTCCCTTCTGAGAGCTTTAAAAGAAAATTGCTACATTCTCAAATGCAGACTAAGATCCACCAGTGCTATGCTTCTTCATGACCACAAGCCACATTCTTCCATATCAACATCACCCTGGAACTCCAAATTCTGTTCCTTGTGGGCTGTGCTTCCTAGAGACCTTGGCTCCCTGTCCAAAACATGCATGACCCTTGCACCCTTTGAATCTTCCTCAAGTTTTCCTTTTCTCTCTAAGATGATAGGCTTCCTCACATAGTCTCTCTGTGTGACATCCCAGGAATGGCATCACTGGACAGCAGAGTCTCAGGGAAGATGGGGA
The DNA here is from genome assembly GCF_023055355.1 of Agelaius tricolor. Lineage (NCBI taxonomy): Eukaryota > Metazoa > Chordata > Aves > Passeriformes > Icteridae > Agelaius > Agelaius tricolor. Next base: position 5,790,528 of record NW_027269293.1, on the reverse strand, counting down.
TGCGGGCTATCATCTACTACATGGTAACCACAATCATAGCTGTCTTCATTGGCATCTTCATGGTGATCATCATACACCCAGGAAAAGGATCTAAGGACAAACTTCACAGAGAAGGCAGAATTGAGCAGGTGCAGACCACAGATGCCTTCATGGACTTGGTGAGGTAGGTAAACAAGATAGTCTCATGTTGAGACCGTATCAGTGAGATTACATTCCTCCATGGAGCATCCTTTTGAAGTATCACAGCTTTAAGCATACAGTCTTAGGGAAAGAGGTTAAAGGCTGAGTCTTGGCAAGCCTAGTATTTCTAGTTTAGTCTAGCTAACTGGCTTTGCCACTCTGAGACTGAGTACTTGGCCTGGAATCCAGCCCTTCTCCAGAGGTATTAATATAAGAGGTCATGGTGTGCTCCACAAAACAAGAAATGAAAACCATCAGTGGGCTACCTAGGTTTCAGAAATTCACCTGGCAAAGGCTACTCCAAATATCCATCTTTAATGACTAAGGAAATCAAGGAAGTGGTTCCCAAGACATTGCCTTTTCTTCCCTTGCTTGACCTTACTCAGTGAATTGCAAAGCTGTACCATGTCAAGTGGTTTTTGAGGTCTAGGATAACAGAGAGCTCACATGACAGCTATAGAGGTGAGGCTGAGAGCAAGGCAGTGTATTAATCATTGTAGTATGGTACTGTTTCAAGGTTCGGTTTGGTTTGATGATGGTTTTACAATGTACCTATATCCCAGGGCAGTATGTGTGTCATCTCTTTCCACATACCTGAATAACCTTCTGGAGTCCGAAAACAGGTAGTGGAAGTCTGACAAGTTGCAAGATCAGCATATTCCCTTCTTCTGTCAGTCAGACCAAAAGGGCTTAAGTGGACATTGTGAAAGTTGTGACCTCAGACATTGCTCCAGGACAAAGAAGTTGGCCAGGAAGCCCATGTTTTCTTCCTAGTTCAACAGGACAATAACTCTTTCTTTGTTTTATCTACTATAGGAATATGTTCCCACCCAACCTGGTAGAAGCCTGCTTCAAACAGGTATGAAATCTCATCTTTGCACCTTGTACCCTGGACCATGGTCCTATCTACTTCTCTGAGGGATGGAATAGCACTTTATTCCCCAGGTCTGACTGCTGCAGGAGGCACTGTAAACATTAGTCTGTATTATAGCATCCCCCATGCAAGCTTTTCAAACTGTCTGTACATAGGGGCTTCAACCTCCCTCCCATCCCACAGAGGCAGGAAGAGTTTGCATGATCTTGGGTTGCAAGCTTGGGCTGGCAGTGATATGGAATAGATTCTCCAAGAATCTATCTCTTCTGCAGTGCTAGTGCCCTTAGAGGCAGCACAAAAGGTTATCAGAGAAGCCAGAATATCTCAGTTCTAGCGACATGAGATGCTCTAATGGTCTCTTTTGACCTTCTGCTCTATGAACTTTCTGACCTTTCTGGTGAAAGCACTAAACTGGGGACCTTGAGAACAGGCAAAGCATATAAGAGCCCAGCATGTGTCCTGATCATCTGAACTGGAGCCTGTGAGTGCATTTGATAATCTGTGTCTTTTCAGTACAAGACTCAGTACAGCACCAGGGTCTTCACCAGAACCATCCTCCACAGCAGCAATGCCACAGCAGGTGTGGCAACCACTCAGATCCCTGTGCCTGAGAATTTCACCAGCATCATGGAGAATGTCACTCATGCCCTGGGAACCATCTCCGAGGTGCTGACCTTTGAAGAAGTCATTCCCATCCCAGGCTCAGCCAATGGGGTGAACGCGCTGGGGCTGGTAGTGTTCTCCATGTGCTTCGGTTTGATGATCGGCAGCATGAAGCAGAAGGGACGGGCCCTGCGGGAGTTCTTTAACTGCCTCAACGAAGCCATCATGAGGCTGGTGGCCATTATCATCTGGTGAGGAGCACGGCCGGTTGGAGCAGGAGGTCTGCAGGTGCAGTTTCTATTGACATGATGAGAAGTGGGGTAGCTTTAAGGATTTCATGCACAAGACAGGAAAAGTAGATGGGCACAGCTCTACTTTGGCTCCATCAGGCTGGAGGGAAAAGTCTGGATGGGATATTTGTTCACATTTCATTTCCTGGGGGTTTTTTTGTTTTTTTGTTTTTACCTTAGAAATATCAGGTACACCAGGACTTGCTTTTCTGGAGGCTTCTGGAAACATCCTTGAAAGACCAGAGATCTGGAGTGGAAGATCTCTTAGCCTTACCAAGAGGAGTAGGGTGTGGGGCTTTCTCACCAAAAGCTTTCCTTCCAACTGTGCTCCAGGAGTCTGACTTAGCTATGAATCACAGTAACCCTTTGCTCCTTTCCTGCTTTCAGGGTGGCAGCTGTATGTAGTAATGCAATAGCTCTGAGAGCTGAGCTGGGTTGATAGGATCAGCTCAAAGTTACTGCCTTTCAGATCCTTCCCAGATCATGACTCCTCTGGAGCTCAGCTGCTCATTGCTTTCTGTGTAAGGCTGCCTATGACACATGGTGCAGACAAACAAGGCATTGCTGAGACAAGACTACTCTAAAAGACAGCATTTTAACAAATATTGTTATTTTAAGCTTTTTACCCACTTAGGGCTCAAACTTTTGCCAGGTACTGAAAAATAGGACAGATGCAGCTTTGGCAGAATATGTGCAAATGTCTGACAGGGAAGAAAACTGTCAGCCTGACACCCTCTCCCATTTTAGATCACTCCAGCTTCCTTTCCTTGGAAGTCTTCTAAGTCTTATAAGTCACAGTCTTTTATCTCAAAGCAAAGTCCTGAGCACAGCAGGACAGGCCTTACAGAAAAAGGCATAAAAGGGAAGAATATCTCTGAGCTCATAGGAGATGTTGGGAAGCCCCACACCCCTGGGACCCTTTACTCCATGTCTGAACCAGAATTTGGGGCTTTGCTTTCCTAAGATCAGGTAAGACTTGCCTGGGGGCACAGAAGTGAGAGCATGAGCACAGTGGAACAAATAGACATGCACACTGCTCCAGAGACCTTTTACACCCCTCCTTAAACCTCCCTTTAGATGAAGGAAGGCAGGGTGTTTATGTATAGAACATTGATTACACTTGGGACACTGCCCATGCTCGCCTTCCAGTAGCCACACTCTGCAGACCATCTCCCAGGAGCTTGTTTTTCCTGGGGAGATCTGATCACTGGCTGCAGCCAAGGATGTGTTCTAACAGGAACATCTGAGGAAATGAAATATTTATTAAATCCTTTCCTGAAACTTTTCCAAACCTCCTGGGCTAAGCTACAGTTTGGCATGTGGAACTCTGAGCCTTGTGCATGAGATGCATGTGAGCTCTTGAGATGCAGAGTCCCAGCCCTGAGAGATGTGGCCATGGAGCTGGAATTTTCTTTGGTCTGATTATTATATTAGTGCCCATGATTCTCTCCATATCTGACTTATGTCTTCTTTTCTGTGGAATCTCAGTGCTGCTTGTCAGCTGCGTTGTTATGGACGGGGGGGGAAAGACATGAGGAATGGAAAAGATAGCGGGATACCTCAAAATGGGGTTTTATATGAGCCATGGCTGTTTTTACAGGTGTTGTGTGTCCAGTCCTTGTTACACCAGATCTGGAATCCCTAGATGTTCATATTCCCTAAATGTGAGCAACTGAAGGTAGCAAGGCTGATATCCCAGAGCCTATAGGATACTCTTGCTTTTACTCCCTGATTCCCTGTTTCTCCTGTATTTTCCTGTGCCTCTCAGGAAAAAAAAAAAAATCCCTTCTTCTGTCAGTCAGACCAAAAGGGCTTAAGTGGACATTGTGAAAGTTGTGACCTCAGACATTGCTCCAGGACAAAGAAGCTGGCCAGGAAGCCCATGTTTTCTTCCTAGTTCAGCCCAAGCTCTGGTAGGAGAGGAAGGGACTCTGAAGGTTTCTCTACATAATCTTCCTTATCCATTCTAGAAAGAGTGTTGTAGAAATGTAGAAAACCCAAAAGGAGGAGGAAACCACCACTGCCCATGCTGTGTGGAAAACACAGTGCTGAGGTCTCCAGGCATGCAACAAGAGCTGATTTTTGATGGTGGGGTAAACAAGTCCCAGCTCTCTCCAGGTTTCTAGAAAAGAAACCAGCAGTGTAATCCAGTGGTTAGGCTCAGTGAGCACTTATGGTATGCTGGCTTATTGGGGATTTATCCAGACAGCATGTGTTAAATCTGGTGTGAAAGTGTGGGAGCCAGTCCTGACCATCGACCTTGTGTTTCTGTCACAGGTATGCTCCAGTTGGGATCATGTTTTTAATTGCGGGCAAAATCCTGGAGATGGATGACCTAGCAGTGATGGGAGGCCAGCTGGGGATGTACACACTCACTGTCATCGTTGGACTCCTCATTCATGCCCTTTGCGTCCTGCCTCTGCTCTACTTCATTGTCACTCACCGAAACCCCTGGGTGTTCATTGCAGGGCTCCTTCAGGCTCTCATCACAGCCCTGGGCACCTCCTCCAGGTATGATGGCTATGTAGGAGTGGGGTCTGGGCTGATACTATGTAGATGCTACGTCTCAGCATTCCATTGCTCTCAATGCAGCACTGTGGTCTCACAATTTCTAGCACTAGCAGCTTTTTGCTGTGAACCAGCCAAACTCATTTGGGAATGAGAAGGTTCCCACTGCCCTGCTCAGGAGCCCTACTCACATGACCAGCTCTGACCATCAGTGAATGGCCATATTCCTCCTGACCCAACAGGAGGGTGAATTTGCTTGCCACTGAAATACTGAGCTCAGGACAAATATCCTGCTGAATCACAGTACTATTTCACATGCACATACCTCTCACACACATGTACTTGCAGATATTTTCACGCCCGTCTCTCTCAGGCACACAGACTGTATGCAGCTGTCATTAACTTCCCAGAGACCTGGGGAAAGGCATCAACATCAGTATGTTCAGTGACTCACACTGCCATGTTGCACAGCCAAAGCAAGGGATGGTAGGTAACTTATTTCACTAAGTGCTATGTTTCTTGTTATATTGGTGTCCTGGCAAGCACATAGGAGGCTCTTCCACATATATTCTCATACTACAACACACAGCATTCTTCTTGCTCATGTTCTCTTTCAGAAATAGTTCTTTGCTTTCTCTGCAAGATATTTTCTCAAAATGTATCATTCTTGTCTTATGGACTGAGAGGGATGAGAAAGGGCTCAAGTATTTTTAACAGCAGAAAAAGGAGTTCTGGTCTTGACACTCTGCCCTGTGTACCCTGAATCCTCCTTTTTTGGTGTTATACCAGCATCATAGCCTCAGGGTTATACAGCCCCTATCCCAACACCCTGAGAAAAGCCATGTCAGAATGTGTAACTGCAGCATGCATCATATATGAGGAAACCTTGCTTAGACTGTTCTTTCTTCTAGCAGCTTCAGGCCTCTGGCTCTCATAGCAGGGTGAAAAAGCAGGCAGGTAAATTCATAAACCAGGCAGAGGCTTAGTCCATCTTCCAAAGTCGGCATACATGCAATTCATGTGGTTTTGTAAATTCCTTTCAGCTCAGCGACTCTGCCCATAACCTTCAGGTGCCTGGAAGAAAACAATGGTGTGGACAGGCGCATCACAAGGTTTGTGCTGCCTGTGGGAGCCACAATTAACATGGACGGCACTGCTCTGTACGAGGCCCTTGCAGCCATCTTCATTGCACAAGTCAACAACTATGAACTTGACTTTGGGCAAATCATCACAATAAGGTGACTTTTGAAAGAGTTTTGGGACTACAGAAAGGGTTTCAGTTTTGTTGGCTTATCTGAGGTGTGATCAGGTTCCTCTTTTGCTCAGAAGAGACAATAAGGAAAAAAAAAGTATGGGACAGAAGGGTTGTACTACAGATCCAGGTGTCAAAGCACATGTGGACACCATGTCTTTGAGGCTCCACTTGAGCCCTTCTCACATGTCCAGGTCTTAGGAAAAGCTGTGGTGTGCAGTCTTTTATGAGGGGGTGTCTGGCAGGGGCAGCCTGGCATTATGTTGATGTCCCATGTGTCACTATCCTTCTTGGTGACCAGGGCAGAAAGGCTGCCAAGACAATGATGAGTTTGAGCTAATTCCTGACATTATTGCAAAGGCGACCAGCTCTTTTCTTCCCTTTGCTGATAGCTCTGCTTTCCCATTCTCTCCAGCATCACTGCCACAGCAGCCAGCATCGGAGCCGCAGGTATTCCCCAGGCAGGACTGGTGACAATGGTTATAGTGCTGACATCAGTGGGGCTGCCTACTGAGGACATTACACTGATCATCGCTGTGGACTGGTTTCTGTAAGTTCCTTGCCCAGCAGCCATGCACATCCCTGCATTCCTGCCAGTGCTTACAGACATCATCTGTATTCCCGATGTCTCTGCTAAAAACACGCTCACTAACTTGAACCATTAAGGTTAGAACACACCTGTATCCCTGAGACCTTTGCACAGTAGCCCTCTCTGCCCATGCTGGAGTCTTTGCCATATGCTTCAGTGACTCAAGGCATCAGAGGTCACTTGCTGATCAGCCTGGTGACCAAACAGAATGTCCTCCATTTGTTTTATTTAAAATGCATCCAGAAATTATTTGCAGAGTCATAGGGAAAACCTGTGCCAATAATAAGCAAATCCACACTACAGAATGATAGTTCTGGGTTACCAAACATTGAAAGAGGGATGAGACTGGGCTGTACAAAGTTGAAGAGTGTTTACATGGGTGCAGCTAGTCAGCCACATTGCTACATTTCAGTTTTCTTTCCCTTTTAAATAAAATTACTTGGGACAAGTGATTTTATAGGAGTGCTCTTAGGAACCATATTGAAGAATGCATTTGTGCACAGTCCCACCTCTCTGTCTTCTCAAACACCAAAATCCTGACAGATGGATACTGTCAGTGTTCTCCTTTGTTCTTCTGTATCTTGTATTGTTGGTTTGTAGCCAAAGCAGCCAAACTCTGCTCCCAGCCATGGCTGACCTGTTGGAAACAGTTTTGCGGAACACCTTCACTTCTCCTGTGGATTGTGCATAAGAACAGACTTGGCTGGGAAGAGCCCTGCCTCCTAATAAGCCAGGTTACTTCTTGTGCTTACTCAGAGTAGATTATTTCAATCAGTCTCTGTTGTTACTACTGAAGGATCTGACGGCACGCTGGACTGGTGACAGCTTCAGCAGCTCTGACATACTGTTGTGGTTGAGGAGAATATCTCATTGCAAAGGGTCTTTTAAATGTGCTGCTTTGCAACAAAGAATCTGGTGCCTTGTCTTACCCCATGCTGTCCATGCTGAAGAAATCTGTGTCCACAGCAGTGCTGTCATAGGATTGCACCAGAATTTCAGCACTTTTTGTAAAACAAAATGCAACTTAAGTTAAACAGATGTGTTGAGGCCATCTGAGTCTGCAGCAAGGCTTTTGGAAAGGACAGAGTCCATGTATAAACACAGCAACCTTCATCTTAATTTGTGTCAAATCCAAAACTTTTCAGTAATAAATTGGGAATGCAATAAAATGGGAATGGATGTGAAGTTTGAGCTCAGGGATGTCAATCAAAGAAGTCTCTCTGGGAGTAATTTTCCTGTCAGTGTTGAATTATCCATTATTAGAATGACTTAGAAAAATTTTCACTGAAGATGTTTCTTGAAATAATCTTCATCCCCTTAGCTGCTACTATGAACTCTATTTTGTTTTTCTCTCTGATTTTTCAGGGACCGCCTTAGAACGACTACAAATGTCCTGGGGGACTCTCTGGGGGCTGGCATTGTGGAGCATCTCTCCCGGCATGAGCTGGATGCGCAAGACTGCGAACTTGGTAATTCTGGGATACAGGAGAAAGAACAGCTCTCCCACATGGTTTGCCCACAGAATGACACCCACAGGCACTCCAGGAGGGAGACAGCACTGTGAAATCGGGCAGCAGAGTGCAGTTAATGCTGTAAAAAGCATTAATGAAACAGAAGTCCAGAGTGGAGGACAGAGAAAGATCCATTAGATCTTTCTCCAAAAGTGTCCTTGCTCCAAAAGTGAGCAAGATGCTCACTTTTCTATTGCCTCTGCCACATGCAGTCTCTTCCTTAATCCTGTTGCTCTCTTATTTCTGACTGGCATTAAAAAGGAGACAATTAAAGTGCAAAGAAAGCCTGATTTAGTCATTCTTATGAGGCCCAGTAGTTAGACCTGAGTAAGGAAGACCTAGTGAAGGAGCTGGACTAGGAGCTTCTTTATTTCTGAACTAGGTAGCCAGGTGAGTTGGGAACACCACCATCTGTGGACTGGCACCAAACTGTTGCTGTAATTCTGTCCTGCAAGATACAGCTGCAAAGTCTTCAATTGGTTAGTACCTTCACCCAAATAAGCTTTTAGCATTTACCTCCTTGCTCACAGTCCTGGTGTTTGCACAGATATGCACTTGATGCTTCCTGAGAACTCCACTGGCAACCTGTTTGGTTGCAGATACTAGAGTCACCCACTTCCTGAAGGAATGTGGGATCATACAGCTGGGACAGCTGGCTAGTAGCACCAATAGGGATCAATAGGCTTCTCATTAGTGGAAGATCCTAAAGGATTGTGAAAGAAGCAAACAGTTACAAAATGTATTATATCCATTATTCAGTCTTGAAACAGCTTTCTCCTCTCCCAAGCTCTGCCAAAACCCAGTTAACTTAATTTCTCTTTAGCAAGCTCTTCTCATCCTACTGAAACTAGGAGGGGAAACACAAAGTTTAAGAACAATTTGCCCATCTGAGCAGCTGGGTGGTACATCCATGCCAGGAATGACTCCCTTCCATGCAAGATTTGCTCAGAAAACAGTTTCACTCCTTATCACAGGATTCCTAAGGAAATGATTCCTGTGGTCATCTCTGCCTACTTTCAGAAGTGACTTCTCCTCAGTCACATTGCTTTAGAATGTGCTTTCAAACACCTCTATCTTTCTACAGATCCTTATCTTTTATAGGCAGAGACAAATCACTTAGCACTTGCACAGGTTTGCCAGATCCCAGACTTAAAAATTCAGGATATATTTTTCGATTCCAACCAAATGGAATTCAGCTTCTGTTTAACACACTTGGACATAAGCCCAAATTACAGCCATAACATCTCAGAGTCTAAAGATATAAGTAGGGACCTGCTTCATCCATGCTCTCTCCCCCTTCCCTGGCATGGCCGGGAATACAGCTGGTATCTCTCACACCAGTGAAGAGGACCACTAGGACTTGTTCCATAACATCCAGGTCCATGAACATCCAGAAAAATGAATGTCTATAACTTAACCAGGAAGATGTTAAGGATCCACAGTGTTGGGGCTGCTGCATTATAGCTGTCCTGCTTTTAACAATGGCTAAGAGCAGGAATAGCAGTGAGCAGCCTCCTGACCCATCGAGGTACTATTTCAACTAGCTGGTTTCACTTGAGATCTGCTCATTATTCCCAACCCACTGTGTCACTTACACCCCTCTACCCTGGCTTTACACATTGATGTTTTTCATACCTAGCCATAACCATACACTCAGAGGTGCACATTGTGGAACAAAGACCTCAGAGGCATTGCCGGAGTCAAGTTTGCCAATCACAACTGCACACCTGCCCATGCTGCCATCACCAGCGCTAACAAAGCTTCCTCAAACACATTTCTTGAGATGTTCAATGCCAGATCATGAGGCTCTTTTTAGTTGTTCAGAAACTGCAGGGTTATATATTGGTGCTGCTACATTCCACATCCTGTAGGCAGAGTATTCTATTTTTATGGACTGGACAATTATTTGGAACCTGAGATAAATACACAAATGCATCTCTTTCATGTTAGACTGGTAGCAGAACAGGGTAACTTGAAGTGTGTTGTAGCTCTGTTTAGCAGTGGCTAGCTCCAGACTGTAAGGCAGCAAGTTGTTTGCTCACTGTGGAAGGCAGGTTGCTTATTTTGACAAGAGATCTACTCTAGCAGGAAGCAAGTGAGCTGGATAACAAATGATTATCCTTCTCTTTGTAGCACTTTTTAAAATCTTGTTTGAATACTTTTATAATGTCTGCTTTTCTCCTTTCTAGACTAAACAGATCCTGTATACAGGTAATCACAGGTAATAATCATTCATGTTCCTCTCCTCTGGACATTCTCCTTACTGTTCCACATCCTCCTTGAAGTGGAATGACTAAAATTTGATACAACAATCCAACTAAAGATTATTATTACTGAGCACTGAGGAAAGAATATTTCCTGTACATTAAGATTTAGACCTTGGACTCATGTTACCATGGTTGTTAGCAGGCTATGCATCAGCTGATCAGGATAACTGCCCCTGATGCATACATACAGCAAACTCAAGTCTGTTCATCTTATCCTAACTCTTAGCAAGGTTAGACTCTTACTTTAATGAGATGGCTCTATCTGAGGACTGGATCTTAATCAAAGAGTTTTCAGATACACTGCATCAGCTTGTATCTATAGTGAGCTAAAACAGCACTAGCTTATCAATAACACTGCTCAGCTGATGAGTCTAAACCTTCATAAAGAACAGACCTGCTTATAAAACTCAATGAAGTGCTTTATTTTTTAACAATAGCATGATAGCATTGACCCTAGTCCAGTGGTAATATATAATAATTCCCACATCATATTAAACAGGACTGCTGCCTATCAAGCAATTTCCCAGCTTGTGTTTGTGCAGTTGATTATTACTACTAAAGTATAGTAATTTCAAGTTGTCCATATTGAACTGCTTCTTGGTTTTCTTTTTTTTTTTTTTTTCAGACTACTTGTCCAACTTTTCAAGAAAACATTGAATTCTAATCTTGAAGTGACTTCCTGTATAAAAAGGGCAAACTGAAGGATGAATCAGAAGATTGTTGGATTGGATTCTAGCTCAAATGGGAATGAATTCTGGGAAGTCCTACGGCTTGGGTTACACAGACTAGATGGTCATAAGGGTCCCTTCTGGCTTTATAATATATGCACGTGCTTTCTGGCTTAGAGATATCACAAAGGGTTTTTCCAACCCAATCATTTCTAAAAGCTATCTGAAACAATTCTAATGATACTTTAATAAAACTCAGCAGGAGTCTAACCTGTTTTCAGTTCCTGTTAGCAGACATGTACACATATCACAAAAGGGACTCTCCATACCACATTGCATCCACATGTTCACAGATGTTCCCACAAAGCAGTATGCACCAAGCCTTGTCATTTGTGATTTCCTGCTTTCCACACAAGATTAACAGAGCACAAACAAGTAGATGCCTCATTTTCCAACAATGCAAACCAGTATTCCTTTGGGAATTTCAGAATTCAGTTTATAGCTCTTAGCTCTGGTGTTTACCCATGCTGTTAACCAGATTATGATTGGAATTATCTGTTTACAGTACCTGAACATCAAAATATTGTCAGAAATTTGCATATACTTACATATATATCTATACATATATATGAAAGAGGTCTGTGTGTGCAAGCATATGTATACATAGAATCAAATTTTTTGTTACTAATCCAAGAAGGAAAGCCAATATTATAGTCTCACTATGTGTAAAGCTGCATATTTCATTTTGGTACCCACCTGGATTTACTCATTTAACCCTGTACTTAAAAAAAAAAAAAAGACTGAGGCTGTTCTACTTCATTCCAGAAACGAATCTTTCAAAGCCAGACTTCCCAGAAAGGAGCTCAATGCATGCCAATTTAGACTTGTACCTTCCGGTGATGAAATGAGAACTTCTCAATGTATAGAAAAAATTCTCCACTGTGTCCTTGTCTTGTACACATCCCAAAGACCCCCATTCGCACTGCATCAGTCTTGGCAAAGGCCAAGCTTTCAGAGCTCAGTCAAGAATACTAAAGTATTTGTACTTCTTCCAAATCCAGTGCTGACCTTGTACTAACTCAGCCTTCAAAACTGGATAATTGAAAGGTTTTTTATAATTTTATCCACTTTCTTTTAAAATTACCAGATATTTGTGAGCTTATACACTCTTTACTGCAGTCCTGCTGCTTCTACTTGCAGAAACTTTCTAAGTTTCTCCTATTTGCAAACAGATCTCTTCCTAATGGTTACAAATGGGATGAAACAGAGAGCTATCTCAATGCTAAAATACACAAGTAGCTCTTGGATAAGGACATACCTCTTCAATACTAATTTGAAGAGAGAAAATCCAGGAAGAATATGGATTTTCAGTTAGGCCACATGTCACTTTATGTATGTTGAACATTGCTCCAGGAGTAAGAGCTGCCCACGAAAACTGACCTGAAATTGTATGTCTTTCTGCTCTGCCCAAAGAAGAACTGGAAATGAGTACTGTACAGCGTGTTCATGGCATTTGTGCAATTTGAGTGTGTTAATTCCTGAGGGCTTTTTCATCATGCTGTTATTTTCAGTCTTAATACAGATAGTTTCCATATTTGAAAAATAAAGGGAATTTTTTCCACAATACTTTTACATTATTTTTTTTCTATTTTTTTCCTCAGTACTGTGACCTTCCAAAGTCAGAGACGTGACTTTTCGCATGATGTATTATACTTTCTTATCTCCATGTGCCTACTTCATGGGTCAAATACCAATCTCAGATTTTGACAAGGCCTTTCCCTAAAGCTTCTTCTTTGATGCCATCTTTGGCATATGTCCATAAACTGACAAAGCTACATGAGGTTTGCTTCATCTGCACCAAACAGCACATAGGCACATACTTCCATCTCAGAGGCTTAAACAATAATGGTTTTACATTACTTGCTAAAATGTTGCATTAATGGCATAGCATCTGAAGAAAGTGAACCTGTTTGTTCTCCTCTTGATATCCCTTGTTCTTGTTTTCTGTTCCCTAAGGGACAGGAATCAAGCTGAATAACAGGGATGCTGGGGAAAGGGCATCCTCAGTCCCACAGCATCCAAGAAAGGCAACAGCACAGACTCAGAAGTCAGACCATAAGACAATAGCAAGTTATGAGCAGGTCTGAGGTGTGGGTCCCAAGGGAGGTTGCTCAGGGCCATTAAGGCCTAATAGTCCTCTTGGGGTACATCTGCAATCTAGCCCACCCCTCCTGCCCCCCAGCCATGCAGACTCCTGTGTGGTAGCAGAAGCTTGGCTGAGGGGTCTCTGAAGATCCCCAGTGCAAACCCCTCTGCTCAAGAGCAGAAGCAACTTGTGCAGGCTGCTCAGGACTTAGTCTGATTGGATTTTGAACAGCCCCAACGATGCACGTTCCACACATTGTTCCAGCACTCAATCACTGCCGTTGTAAAAATGCTTTTATTTGTTTAAATAGAATTTCTTGTCTTTCAATGTGTGCCCATTGCCTATTGTCTTTTCACCAAATATCACTGAGACAAGTCTCAAGGCTCCTTTGAATCTTTAAATTTAATTTAATCTTTCAACAGGATGGAAATATGGGCTGACAGGAATATCATGAAGTTCAGTGGAAAAAAAAATGCAATGTCCCACACCTGGGGAGGAATAACCTCAGGCACCAGGACACACGAGGGCCAAACTGCTGAAGAGAAGCTCTGCAGAGAAGAACCTAAGGGCTCTGCCGGTGCCTGAGTTGAACCCAAGCCACTGCTGTGCCCCTGCCTGTCCTGGCCTGGTGAGGTTCAGGGACAGGACCCTTCCCTCAGCACTGCTAAGGCCACGGCTGGCGAGCTGTGTCCAGCTGTGGGCTCCCCACTATGAGTGCTCATGGACACACCATGAAGAGTCCGGAGAACTGCAGAGATGATGGAGGGACTGGGCATCTGCCCTGAGGAAAGGCTGGGGCACCTGGCACTGCAGCCTGCTGAAGGAAGGCTCGGGGGTTTCATAAATGTAGAGCAATACCTACCTAGGGGAGGTGTGAAGACAGAGCCAGGCTCTTCTCAGTAGTGCCTGGTGACAGGACAAGAAGCAATAGGCACAAAACGAAACACGCGAGGCTCCCTCGGAATATCAGGAAAGACTTTTTTACACAGAAGCTGCCGGAGCAGTGGCACAGGGTCATTAGAGAAATTACGGAGTCGCTATTCTTGGAGATATTCGGCAGCTGTCTGGGCAGCCGACTGCAGGGAACCGAGGAGGAAAGGGAAGGCTGGGCAGTGGCCAAAGCCACAGTCATGCCGGCCGCGTCCCTCCCCCTGGCACCCGCCCGGCCGGGCCCCGGACCGGGGCTCGAACACGCGCTCACGGGGGTGCTCAGACGTGCGCGCCGCCACGCGAGCCCGCGCGGGAGGGGCGGGCGCTGCCGGGAGAGCGGAAGTGAGGCGCGCGGGCCGACAGCATGGCGGCCGCGCGCTGGTGGCGGCTGTGCGGGCGCTGGCGGCCTGCGGTCACCGGGCCCGCCCTGGGGCCCACGCGGCGCCGCCTCTGGGCCCCCGCCGCCGCCGTCCCGGCCCCGCTGGGCTCCGCGCCGCCGCCCCGCGCCGCCTTCAGCGCCGGCCCGTGCTGGCACCAGCGCAGCCCTGGCGGTCTGTCGGGGGGAGACGCACTGGAAGGCGGCGGCGAGGACGGCGGCGGCGGCGGTGGCGGTGGCGGGGCGGACAGCAGCGGGGCCGGGCCGGTCATAACGGCGTTGACGCCGCTGCTCGTCCCGGAGCATTTCCCCAACGTCCCGCTCATCGCCGTGACGCGCAACCCCGTATTCCCGCGCTTCATCAAGATTATCGAGGTGAGCTGCCGCCGAGCCCTCGGTGGGAGGGGCCGCGGGCCGCTGGGGCCGCGGCCGGAGGTGCTGTGGGCTGGCTCGCAGAGGGGCCGGAGGCGGCTCAGCCCAGCGTTGCGGCCTCGGGCGGGGGTCCCGGGGTGGTATCACCCCAGGCCGTGCGGGGGTCACCGCCCGAGCCCGCCGCTGGCGGCGCCGCATCTCCGGGCCGCTCTCTTTGCCTTGGCAGGTTCCTTGAACTGCAGAGCAAGGCAGCCGCGTGCGTGACCTCCACGGGCAGCCGCTGCTCGGCCTTTGGCTCGAGCTTTGTAACCGAGTCCTGTCGGGATAACGGTTTCTTTTGGGCCAGTTGAAGTTTCACAGTTATTGCGTCAGCAGCTCTGCTTCTAACAGAGAAGGTCGGCGATTCGCATATTATCTCTCGAAGTTCGCTGTCATTTTTGTGTTCTCTGATGAAGGTTAAGCAAACGTGTCCTTGTTTCGGCGCCGTAGGTTGGTGTCAGAGCACTGAGACCCGTGTTGGTGAAGGCAGCAAGCTGTGAGCTGCAAGGAAAAAGCAGGAATTCAGTGTAGAGCAGTACAGCTGCGGTGGGAGAGGTGTTGAGGGATGGGGATGGTAAACACCATTTCAGAGTCTGATCTTTTCCCTCTGCACCCCATAAAGATTTTAAGAGTTATGAATTATATCACTGATGTGTGACTTGAGCTTACAGGCCAGAAATACTGGAACAAGTACTTGTATTTTTGTGCCTCTCTGGTATGTTGCTAGTCTGATTTTGATGTAAATGTAGTATGAAATAAATCAATATTTTCTTGTTCCTGTAGTATTATTTAGCATAATGTTATTTCTACTATAGTATTTTTCTGCATATCCAAATCTAATATGTGCAGCTTCTAGTGTCTTTATAGATGTGTCGGGGGAAGGAGAAGATTATATATTATTAAGAGCGTGTAGTCATACAAGACTTATGTACAGAAGTCATCAATTTCAATGCTTGGGTCAACAATGTCTCACAGAATTGTTAAATGTTTTCTCTTATCCTGTGAGTTCATTGTGCTGCAATTTTCCTGACAAGGTTGAGTCTCTATAGTGCCTATGGAATTACTAATTTTCTTCCTGTTAATGTCTCTGACATTGGTGAGCATATTTTTCTAAACATTGTGCAAAATTAGAATAGGTGTGCTGAGATTAGAATAGGCCAGCAGTGGTGGTATTACTTGTGCTGTTCTGTCAGAACCATGCTGGTTGTTAGCAAAGCGTTGAGCAATGCAGCTTATGTCCATCACTTTGAAGAGCACTCAGTGGTTGGCAGGGTGACTCCATGCAACAGCAGAATTCACATTGAGTTATTTCCTTGGTCACTGAGGATTCAGCCTGTCGTGATTACAGTTCCAGTGGTGCTGGGAGATCTGCCAGGGACAAGTGTGTGGCATCTAGAGATCAGAGGGGAGGAAGAAGGTAAACTAGGAAGAAATACTGGCTGAAACTCAAGGCAGGAACTCAGACTCATGGGTGTAGGAGAGGAATTGAGCAGAGAAGGCTTTGGAGAAGAGGATTTTAACTAGAGTTTTTGGGCAGAATTCAGGCAACTGATAGGGAAGGGTGAACTAACTCCCCATCAGGCACTCCCCTAACTCCCTAGGACGTACAGGTATGGAAGGGGAAGGGAACAGTGATAGCAAAAGAAATTTATAAGATACTGTTCAAGTAACTCAGGTTTCTTGCCTGTAAGAGTTGTACAGATTAGGTCTAGTTCCTTCCCCAGCCTTTGAGCTTGTCTTATTTTGACTGGGAAATGAGTTGTTCAAAATACTTAAATTTCATGTTTCTCTACCTTTTTTTCCACTTCTATATTACTGTGCTCTAATGGAGACAAGACTAGAACCGTACATGCTCCAACTTCATAATTTAGTTGTAGGGTGTCATCGTGCCTGGCCTTACACCCTGTGAGTGCAAAGATAACAGAAAATCCACCTCTGATTGCATACCTGTTGTCCTAGGTGAAAAATAAGAAGCTGGTTGAACTGCTGAGGAGGAAAGTTCGTCTTGCCCAGCCTTATGCTGGTGTTTTTCTTAAAAAGGATGACAAGTAAGTTGTTTGTCTTGATCTTTTTAAAAAATACAGAAATAAGCTGTCCAGGTTGCATTTACACTAAAAGCTGTCATCCTAAATGCCTGCCTTGGATAGCATTGCAGAAATTGTGGCTGGTCTTGGACCATCCTCATGCTATGAAGGTCTTTGTTGCCACCAGCAGTACTGCTGGGAGCTGGAGTCTTGGTTTAGAAAAAGGTGTTGTTGTTTGGGAAGGAGATACTTGGGTGATTTAGAAAGGGGTTACATGGTGATAGCAATGGGGATTAAGTGTCTTTGCCCCTAAATCCAGTTGAAAGTTCTGCAACCAGTGATTGTTTTTTTCTTTTTAAATCTGACCTGCTATCTCAAGTTTCTGAATATCTACTCCAATTTTTTTTTTGCTCAATAGCAATGAATCTGATGTGGTGGAGGATCTGAATGAAATATACCAAATGGGAACTTTTGTCCAGATTCATGAAATGCAGGATCTTGGAGACAAGTTGCGCATGATAGTCATGGGACACCGAAGGTTGGTTACTTGTACTTCACCGCATCTCACCAGACTGCTGTATAAACAGAGACATCAGTTTCACCACATACATGCATTTTTTCTACACAACTTGTGTATGGCAAGTTTTTGCTTTGTTACCATGCCATATCCTGAGAGTGTCAGGATATTTCATGTACTGTCACAACTGTGACAGGTTAACTGCAAAACAAAAGAGACAGTGCATGTCATTGTCATATCAACTGTGATATGATGCAAGCAAACAGTCATTAAGCTGAAGTTTAGCAGTTTGACAATTACAGCAAGGCTTAGTAATGGTGAAGAAAAATCTCTGGAATTAATTCAAGCCAGTATTTTTGCTTTAAAAAAGAAGGAGTGGAGGGGGGTCCAGAATTTTAATTATGTCTTGCCCCAGACATAATTTTGCCCCAGAACCGAAATGAAGAAAATACGATTATTGCTGAAAATCTAGTTTTAGCCATTTATGCTAGATATTTTTAACAAAGTTAGGAAATTGTATTTTTAAAAGCATCAAATAAGTAATTTCCATTAGAAGGAAAAATACAAGGACAGAAACATGGCAGAAGAGACAGATCCAGGGTGAGTTTTGCTTTGAAGCATGGGGGTTTTTTCCATCTCCTCACTTTTCTTCACTTGCATTTGTTCTGGACAGCAAAGAATAAGCAGTCCTGTCTAAGCTAAATTCATGTGAATTCACAAGTCAATTCCTTTTCAAATGAAATCTTAGACCTCTTGCTGCATTATCAAAGCACAACCATATTTAAATGCATTTTGGAAATGAGCTACTGGTTTGGGGTTACTTGGAATAGAAATATTTCCCTATAACTCTGACAGGTTTGGTATTCCTAAGATATAACTTGGGGATTGGTCTTTATATTTGATTGAGATATGGAGCACTGGTCAATCATGTCCATAGGAACCACACTAGGTACCAGATTTGAGGAGCATTTATAGGGAAACACATAGAAAAGGAAACTCCTCTATAAAAGCCAAAATAATGAAGCATCATGTCTTGCAAATGTGTGTCCTTTCTAAATTTTAGCTTGCTCAAAATACAACTTAGTCTTTGTCCTTTTCCTGCTGAAGAGCTGAAATCACATGTAATAGGGAGATAGATTGTTGCTGGTTTCTTTTGGCTTTCAGGATTCGTATAAACAAACAACTAGAGGTTGAGCCTGAGGAACCTGAGAACAAACAAAAAATTAGAAGGAAACAGAAGCGATCTAAGAAGGAGGCTGAAGATGAGACTGGAGCAAAGGACCAAGCTGTGGAGTTGGTACTAGATCCTGTAGCTGCTTCTTCAAAGGAAGTTCTCATGGTAGAAGTAGAGAATGTGATTCATGAAGATTTTCAGATCACAGAAGAGGTTAAAGTAAGTGAATTAGTTTACAAACTTGGACTCGTCCTGTAGAATTGCACCTACACTTCTTGCTTAAAAGAAAAAGTTCTAAAATCAGGCTCTAATGACGCCTGCAGAAACTAGCACATACTCCCTTCTTCTCACAGTCACTGCACAAGGGGATTATATGAAAGTAAAGAATTTTCATTATAACAGCTCAGTTCCTTAAAACAGTTGACTTCAAAAAGTTGCTGAATGAAGAGGCTGGTCTGTGCTTAAATCTGTGTGATCACCTCCATCAAACTGAGTGTTTCCTCAGAGGTGGCTTGGGTGTTCAGCCAGATTGTATCTTCTGGCCAAGAGCCAGTTAAGTTCTGTGCATGCAGAAAGCCAGCTTCTAGGCCTTGTTGCCTTTCCTGAGAGCAGGAATTGCCCCAGTACCAAGAACCATGACAGCCCACCACTGCAGTGAGTGGCTGGACTATATATTTGTACTAAGATCTTCCCTATCCTTTTCCATTCTTCTGGTGATTAGATTTTGTTGTGTTTATAGGCACTTACTGCAGAAATTGTTAAAACAATCCGGGACATCATTGCCTTGAACCCCTTGTACAGGTATGTCCTTCTCATGCTGCCCTGCTTTGGGAATAGCATGTTCTCGGACTGGTAGATGCTGACATTTTCTATACCACTTGCCTTTCTGTTGTAATGAAGTAGAGATATTTGCTGAATTGTTACATAGACTTTTGGTTTGGAATGTAAACTCTGTCCGTTGTTGGAATCAAAGTTTTGAAAACCTGATGTGCAATTTAGAAAAATCATAGAATGATTAAGTCCTAAGGCAGGTGATCTGGGTCTAAGTGAAGCCCACTGCAATAAGCTGTGGGTTTCACTTCACAATAAGCATCATGATCTGATCCATGTCTTACAAGCAGGATCAAAGTTTTGGAACCCTGGCACAAAAAAATCCTACATAACTGTTTGGAGAGCATTTCAGATACTTAGTTTTATATATTGGTGATCATTCCTCTAACCAAGTGATTTATCTGTTTGTTACTGAGTATTGATGCAGTCAAATTTCAAAAATAGTTTGCTATGAAACTGAGCTATGTTTCATTTTATTGCACTGTCATAACAAGTAAATTAGGATATTCCCTTTTGAATGTAAATTTACACAGCATTTTGGGGTTTTTTTACCTTTTATTTTCAGAGAGTCTGTACTTCAGATGATGCAGGCTGGACAGCGTGTGGTAGATAACCCTATCTATCTGAGTGACATGGGTGCAGCCCTAACAGGGGCTGAGTCACACGAACTTCAAGACATCTTGGAAGAAACCAGTGTAAGATGAAGTTTTTAACTCAAGCAATCTGAATGGAATCAGTACATCTGTTGGATGTCACCTTTTCTTTACCAGCCTCAGTACAGAAGAGATTTCAGTGCTACTTTTGATGATGTGTTAATATCAGTGACTAGATTGCTTGTTGAAGGAAATAGTAGGTCATTAGTACTGATTTACTGTGGGTAAATCAGAGTGCTGTGCATCTTTGGCAGCAAATAATTCTCTTTGCATGCTGTGGAGTTCCTACATGTGGGTGTTTCCATATCTGCAAGTGCTGTAAAGCTCTCCCAGACAACCTGTTGTTGGAGTTTTTTATTCTGCCTTTCTCTCTGGGACGGAGAAAGTATGTATATATATGAGTGTGAGTGTGTATATATATCTACACATATATATATATGTGTGTGTGTGTGTGTGTTACTTAACAAGGGTATGGCATCTCAGAACTCATTCTGTGTCTATCTTTTGCAGATTCCCAAACGGCTTTATAAAGCTCTTTCCCTTCTGAAAAAGGAGTATGAGCTGAGCAAACTTCAGCAGCGTCTTGGAAGAGAGGTAAGCTTCTGGAGTAACAAATACCTTGTGTGTATTGGTATTGTGTCCACCACTGTGATGCTTAGTATGGGTATGTGCTCTAAAGGGTGCATTATTTAGATTTAAGGTTTTCTGTTCTTGTGTTAGAAACATGTTTTTTCATGCACCTGGTAAAAGTAACAAGACAGGAGGCTACAGCATCTGCTGTTAAATTGTGTCTAAGTTGTCATTTCATGCAAGCAGATAAATCTAGAGGTCTGCAGTTTACCAAGCATCGGTGTAACAATATACAGCTTAATACTGTCTGTAGTGTGTACTAATGTAAATTGCACAATGTTATTTCAAATTACCTTCTGCTAACTCTTGTGAATTGCAATAGTTTCTGTCTGTTGTAAGATTTAATCAGAATACAATAACTGCCTCTAAATGGTAATGAAGTATGTGAAGTGCAAATATCTGAGAATATTGAGTTGTGTTTTGTTTGTTAACTCCCAGTAACTGGGGCTTTTAGAATTCATATTAAGTGCAAAATGCTTTTGGACCAGGATTGGAATGGTTGGAGACTTCTTAAGTGAGTTGAACAGATGCAGTCTGTGGGACCAGATATACATCCAAGGATGCTGAGAGTGCTTATCAATGTCATTATTTTGTTTTTTCACTCATCATTAAAGCACTGTGGTCATGGGAGAGGTTTCTGGGAAACAGAAAAAGGTAAATGCCCTTCCCATCTCCAAGAAGGAGAACTGGGGAGACTGTAGGCATGTTAGCCTGCCCCCAACCCCTGGGAAGATCATGGAGAAAATTCTCCAGTAAGTCCCGGACAGGCACATGCAAAAGGACATGATTTGGAATGGCCAGATTTCCCAAAAGCAAACTGCCTAATTGTCTTCTCTTATGAGAAGGCCAAGAACACAGAAAGGAAACATGGTTTAATGGTGTGCTTGGCAGTGCTAGGTTAATCGTTGGACTCAATGATCTCAGAGGTCTTTTCCTACCTAAATGATTCTAGTATTCTAGCAATGATTGTTGTATACCTTGACATTTGCATGGCCTTTGCTGAGGTGAACTGTAATAGTATTCTGACTAAATTGGGATATTACAGACTGGAAGTATGTAGTATGAGGTTGGTGAAAAAAAAATTGGCTAGAATAATGGGCGGAAAAGGTTGTGATCAATGTGGTAACTTCAGCCAGCTACTAGTGGTATCCCCTTGGGGAGTCAGTAAGAACCTACTTAAGTTCTGCCACAAGAAATTCATAGTCCCAGACCAGGCCTGGAATAATCAGGATAGAAAATAGCTATACAGGAAAGGATTTTGAAGCCCTGATGTGAGGGAAGCTGACTGTGAATTAGTAGAATTAGTAGAGGAAGGCCAACTGCCAACTGCATACTGGACTTCAGTTGCCCTGTGTAGGCAGCAGGTAGAGAGTAGTGGTTAGCCCTCTCTGTTTGGTACTTAGGTGGTCACATCTGGATTACTCTGCCCAGCTTTTGGTCTCCCCAACACAAATAGAACATTGAAGCACTGAATCATGGCCAGTGAAGGCCACCAAGATATGGAGGGTGCTGGAGTATGTTATTAAGTCACTTCTTGTGTTAGAATACACTGCAGATGAGTTCCACGTAGTATTTTCAGTTGCTGGGAATGTCATAACTGAGAAGTGTTTGGAAGAGTTTGAGGTAGATGGGCTGTACCAGGAGCACATTAGTTACTGTATTTGTTGCTTTGTCTAGGTTGAAGAGAAGATCAAACAAACACATCGCAAGTATCTTCTTCAAGAGCAGTTGAAGATCATTAAGAAAGAACTAGGTCTGGAAAAAGAGGACAAGGATGCTATAGAAGAGAAATTCCGTGAGCGACTAAAGGAGCTGGTAGTGCCAAAACATGTCATGGATGTGATTGATGAAGAGTTGAACAAGTTGGGCTTGTTGGATAATCACTCCTCAGAATTCAAGTGAGTGCATGGCCATGTCATGCTGTCAGGGTTCGTTGGGAGAGTGAAACATCAGTGCAGTTCTGTTAAGCACTTACCTTAGTCCCTCCCCGCCCCTCTGTTCCCTGTAGCATGTCATTGCATTATAGTATTTTTTCTCCAAATTGTCTGTGTTTACTTATGTAGTCTACCTCTTTTGATCATTTTAGGTCTTCTGTCTTCTCTTGCAGTCTGATGCTAGAGATACAAAATGTGCAGTTAGTTCCTCGTGAAGTGTGCAGTGATTCTTTTTCTGCCCTGTTTTGGCTCTTCTTTCTTGTACTTTGGTGTCTTCGATAGATGTGAGAGAAGCTGATACATGTCATTGGCTACCTGAGATGGTCCCTGAAGTATTGGGGCAGGGTTGGAATTGCTAAGAAGTGAATGAATAGTTTGTAATATGTGTTCGGTGATGTGAATTGTCAGAAACTGAGGTTGAAGTGAACATTTCTTGTCTGTTGAGTCAGGGTGTGCTATATTATACAGCAGTTGGTGTACTCATCAGCTCTCTTAACGTTCTGCGTCTCTGCTTTTAAAAGTATCTTTTACAGAGTAAAAGACTGTGCTTAAGGTCAAGCATGCCTTTGGATGAGCAGCATCTTGGCAATCATAGAAAAGACATACTCAGCTTCACAGTCAGTGTTAGTACCTTTCCCTTTCCTTCAGAGTTGTAACAGTGGTTGCAAATTTGCAAAGCAAGTACTTGGGAGAAAAAAGCCAAAGCTCTGGTGGCATGGCAATTGTCCTCAGGTGGATCCTGGGCACAGACAGCCCAGCTGTGCTTCCCTGTGTCCATGACTGTGCACAATTTGATAGTTACTGCATTGTGCAGACCTTCCTGTAGACTTGAATTCCTGATCTAAGTACGTAGTTTTAGAACAGTGAGAAGTGGTTGTCGTAGTAGAGTGCTGTGTTCTCTTCAGTTTGTTTATGCTGATTATCTCTACTGTTAACTTCCATACTGGCATCATTTTCCTCATCTTAAATCTTTCTCTGTGGTGTTGGAGATTCTTTATTTCAGAAAAGCAAAAGCTGTGAAAAAAAGCTTTGTTGTTTTGGATTTTTTTTTGTGGGAGGAGGTTTGAAGACTGTGAAAAAGGTTAGCAGTGACAGCCCAAATAGTGATGGCTCTTTTCCACGAGTAGTTTATATCCCACTTGTTCTGGATGAGGTTGTTTTGGAAGGTGGTGGAGGAAGACATGAGCTGGTCAATCACTCTCATTTGTGTGTTTCTGTCAGTGTTACACGGAACTATTTGGACTGGCTGACATCCATCCCATGGGGTAAGTGTAGCGAGGAGAACCTGGAGCTGGCTAGAGCCCAAGCAGTTCTGGAGGAGGATCACTATGGAATGGATGACGTCAAGAAACGAATTCTGGTAAGGCAGGAGTAGGCCCTGTGTCCCATTTCACATTGCTTAACATCAGGCATTTTGGATGTGTTTTAGATTGCAGTTGCCATTTAATTGGTGTTAATTCATGCATCAAACAGAAAGTTGCATGAGAGACCCAAATGTTCTGGTAATCAGTGCTTAATTACTTGTGGCAGTGAAGGTCGCATTCTCATTTCAAACTGCAGTATTCTGGTTTGCACTAAATGCTGGGCAAGGATTCTGGTTTGCACTAAATGCTGTGGAAGAAGTAACTTGCACAGTTATTTCTTCACTGTAAGTGTATAATCAGTTGAGGTTTCAGTTTTGAACTGTGATCTTTTGATTCCTCAACTGTTCAGTGTTACTTGAGGGTTGTCTGTCACAGAAGTGTGAAATAAGACAAGCTTAACTTAGCGCATGGGAGTGGTACAGTAGGAGATGCTCACATGTAGCTTGAAAGACTCAGGTGAGAACAAGAGAAGCTGGGAGAAGAACTTAAACTCTGTCTTCTCACTTCAAGGCAGTGGAGAGAGACTGCTTCTTCTGGTGAGATTGATACAGAGCACAAAACCTGGGGACAACCAAGCATATAAATAACCAGAGGCAAAACAGATGCATCAGTATCCTGACTTAGCCTCTCCCCTTGCCTTCCCCCAAGTCCTTTGAGAACCAGTTTTGTGTATGATGCTTATTTTGTAATCACTGCTTGACCTGATAACAAATGTGTTTTGGTGTTGCTGATGTTCCCTTCTGTTCACTGCTGGTGCTTTATCTGTTCTACAGGAATTTATTGCAGTCAGCCAGCTGCGAGGATCCACCCAGGGGAAGATTTTGTGTTTTTATGGTCCCCCTGGAGTCGGCAAAACCAGTATTGCTCGCTCCATTGCCAGAGCCCTAAACAGAGAGTACTTCCGCTTCAGTGTTGGAGGGATGACTGATGTTGCAGAAATAAAAGGACACAGGTCAGTGTAACTTGAGAAGTATCTCTATCCAGCAGTTTTTTACTAAAGTAAATAGGAATCTAACTGAAGTTGGACAATGTATGTAATTCTCATCTCTGTTCTGCCAACCCTTCTGACAGAAGTTGAGATACAGAAGGAGGTGAAAAAGGTAACAAAGGGTGGAGTTTGGAAGATAATTATATTTGTGCTTTTAAGTGCAGTTTCTCCCTGTTTCTTGTGTATTCTCAGCTTTGAAAAGCTGAGTGAGCTACCCAAAACCATTGGACTGATGATAAATGCTAATACATGAGTTCCTGTAGATGTCAGAAGTAGAGAATGGTGACAGTTTAAACAGGGTCATTCACGTGTGTGTTCAGATGTGATTGAGACTTGGTTTCCAAATAATCAGGATGGAAATGATGCATGAGGAAAACCTGGAAACAAGAACATTCATGGGGATAACTAGAAGTGAATAAAAAATTGGTAGATTCATGGGGAAAACAAGAAGTTAATAAAAAATGGGTAGATCTGACCCTTCCATAGGTTTATTTTCCTTCCACATACAAAAAATCCTTGAATAGTTGGGATTGAAAGTGACCTCTGGAGATCGTCTAGACCATTCTCCTGCTAAAGCAGGGGAGAAGGCAGAAGTGCTTAACACCTTCTTTGCCTCAGTCTTTAGTAGAAATATGGCTTGTCTTCAGGACAGCTGTCCTCCTGGGTAGGTAGATGGTGTCAGGGAGCAGAATGGGCCCCCTGTTATCCAGGAGGAGGCCGTCAGAGAACTGCTGAGCTGCTTGGATGTTCATAAATCTATGGGACCAGATGGGATCCACCCCAGGGTGATGAGAAGCTGGCAGATGAGCTTGCTAATCTGCTCTCCATCATTTACCAGCAGTCCTGGCTCACTGGGGAGGTTCCAGATGACTGGAAGCTGCCCAATGTGATGCTCATGTACAACAAGGGTGAGAAGGAGGATCCTGGTAATTATAGGCCAGCAGTCTGACCTCAGTATCCAGTAAGATAATAGAACAGTTTATATTGAGTGTCATCACACAGCACTTACACGATCGCCAGGGTATCAGAGCCAGTCAGCAGGGGTTTTAGGAGGGGTAGGTCGTGTTTGACCAACTTGATCTCCTTTTATGACCAAGTGACCCACCTGATGGATGCAGGAAAAGCTCTGGATTTTGAGTGGAAAGGCTGTGGATGTTGTCCGTTTGACTTCAGCAAGGCCTTTGACACTGTCTCCCACAGCAGACTCCTGCAAAAGCTGCAGCCCATGGCTTGGACAGGAGCACTCTGTGCTGGGTTCAGAACTGAACTGCATGGCTGGCCCAGAGAGTGATGGTGAACGGTGCTGCATCCAGCTGGCAGCCAGGCACCAGTGGTGTCCCTCAGGGCTCTGTGGGGGAGCCAGTTCTGTTCAATATTTTTATTGACCAGATGGATGAGGGGATTGAGTCTTTCATTAGTAAATCTGCAGATGACACTAAGCTGGGAACGTGTGTCCATCTGTTAGAAGGTAGGAGGGCTCTGCAGGGAGACCTGGAATAGTTGGAGGGATGGGCAGAGTGCCATGTGATGACGTTTAATACGTCCAAGTGCCGAGTTCTGCAGTTTGGCCACAATAACTCCCTGCAACATTATAGGCTGGGGACAGAGGGGCTGGACAATGCCCAGGCAGAAAGGGACCTGGGGGTACTGGTTGACAGCTGACTGAACATGAGCCAGTAGTGTGCCCTGGTGGCCAAGAAGGCCAATGGCTCCTGGCCAGTATCAGGAATAGTGTGGCCAGCAGAGCCAGGGAGGTCATTCTTCCCCTGTACTCGGCACTGGTGAGGCCAAACCTTGAGTGCTGTGTCCAGTGCTGGGCCCAGTTTAGGAAGGATGTTGAAATTCTTTAGTGCATCCAGAGAAGGGCAACAAGGCTGGTGAGGGGCTTGGAACACAAGCCCTGTGAGAAACGACTGAGGGAGCTGGGGTTGTTTAGCCTGGAGAAAAGGAGACTCAGAGGTGACCTTATCACTCTCTACAACTTCCTGAAAGGTGGTTATAGTCAGGTGGGGGTTGGTCTCTTTCACCAGGCAGCAACTGATGGAACCAGAGGACACCAGTCTCAAGCTGAGCCAAGGGAAATTTAGGTTGGATATTAGGAAAAAGCTTTTTACAGAAAGAGTGATAAAGTTCTGGAATGGTCTGCCTGGGGAGGTGGTGGAGTGGCCATCCCTGGATGTGTATAAAAAAAGACTGGATGTGGCACTCGGTGGCATTGTTACACAGGATGGTGTCCAGACAAGTTTTGAATGTCTCCAGAGATACAGATCCCAGAGCCTCTCTGGGCAGCCTGTTCCAGGGCTCTGCCCCCCCTCAATGTACAGAAGTTTCCCCTCGTATTCAGGTGGAATTTCCTGTGTTTCAGTTTGTGCCCATTAGCCTGTGTCCTGTCACTGGGCACCACTGGCAAGAGTCTGGCCCTTTCCTCTTGATACCCACCCTTCAGATATTTTTACACCTTGATAAGATCCCCTTTCGGTCATCTGAAGGCTAAACAGGCCCAGCTCCCTCAGCCTTTCCCATGAGAGATGCTCCAGTCCCCTAATCACCTTCGCAGCCCTCCACTGGACCCTCCCCTGCAGTTCCTTGTCTTTCTTGAACTCCTAAGTCCAGAACTGAGCATGACACTGCAGGTGTGGCCTCACCAGAGTAGAGGGTCTGCATCTGAACATAAAACCAGCAGTGTTTTCAAAACTGTAAGAGCAGCCACTCTGCAGAGTAAATTGAACCTGCAGGGCTCTGCCTTACCCAGAAGCAGAGAAAAATATTTTTTATGTTTTTCAGTTGTTCTCTGTTCTGTGCCTCTTGGCCTTCACTCTGTTGTTACCCTCTTTGCTTCTGCTTGTTTCTGGATACCAGAAACAATCTCTAGCAGGAAGGTTATATTTTGCTATTAGCAATTTGTTCCTTTAGTATCTTTTGATTTACTCTGGTCTTTTTGTCCCTATCAAGTGAGGAAGCGAAATGTTACCTCTTCTAACATTTCTTTCCCAAATCCTATGAAAAATCAAACATCTCTATTCTCAGCCTAACCTCTTTGTTTTTCTCTAATTGAGAAATGGTTTAAACTAAAGATAAAAACTGTAGTCCAGGAGTGTTTTGCCAAAATTCATGTCAGTTCTTTACTAGAAACAGATTAGGTGGGTCTTGGTGCTTAATATGGTGATGGAGAATGCTTTTGGAGATGTTGAAGAAATAAAGACTTGTTTCCCAGCAGGATATTCTTGTTCTGTCACCTGTGTGATATATGCTCTGATATATGCTTGATATATGCTGTGGTTTTCAGTGGTTCCCTAAATACAATCTCTGGTAAAACAGGAGGACATATGTTGGAGCAATGCCAGGAAAAATCATCCAGTGTCTGAAGAAGACCAAGACAGAGAATCCACTTATACTGATTGATGAGGTGAAGTATTTGGTCTTTCTTCTAAGTTTTGCTCTTAAAGACTTGTATCAATTTGTGATCCCCAGAGAATAGGTGAAGCAGTAACTCTTAAAAATCCCAGGATCTTTTTGTTCATATGAGGCTGGGCTTTTAAGTTCTCTGGGTGACACTGGTACCTTAGATGCTTTGTTTTCTCTCCTTATAGCAGACTCCAGCTTTAAAATTCTAGTTGTGTCCTTCTGATTAAATTATAGTTGTTTGGATTGTAATGGACCTGGCTGGATATTCAGAGTTTCTGTAGTTCTTGTGTTTCCTTCATAGGTGTGAGCACATCACTGTGCACAAATCCACTGTTGCCTGTTTGATTATTAGCAAGAGTCACTCTCAGTAGGTCTAAAGCAGGACTCTAAGGAATAAGATGCTCACAGTCAATTTGTGGTCTAATTTGAGAATAAATGAGTTAGGGCTACCAGCCTAATACTTTGTCAAAAAACAAATAAAGACAGGATATAATAGCAGGTGTTCAGAATAGACTCAAGGTATGGCCTTCTTGTGTGCCATACCTGGGAAGGACCAACAGCAGATGGAGCCTCCGGTCTCTTCACAGAGAGCAGCAGGCACAACTCTGTCCCGGGATTTTTCCTGGGAGAGGCAGGGAGAAGTTCAGAGAAGAAGAGATAACAATTCTTATCTCTACTTGCTGCTCCTGTGGTTTGGCACATGTGGAATGTGTTATGGAGATTGTTTACCAAAAGGAGTTTGTTAATTGGATTCTGCTGATGATTGTTGGGATTGATTGGCCAATTGGGTCAAAGCTGTCTCCAGACTATCTCCAGACAGTCACGGGTTTTTCTGTAGTATCTTTTCAGTATAGTATCCTTTAGTATAGTATCTCTTTAGTATATAATTTAGTATAGCATAAGTGTAATATAGTATAGCTTAATAAAGCATTTGTTCAGCCTCCTGAATCATGGAGTCAGAGCACATTATTCCCTGGCTGGGGGATTGCCTGTTTCTACAATAAGCAGATTCTTGGGAGGAATGGTATGTGGGACCAATAAACTGTCATCTGTTGCAGCATGATGTAACCAATGAGTATCGTGATTTGAAAGGTAAAGGAACCTGTAGGTTATGATACTTGACTGGTGTTGGCCAGAAGACCTGCCTTGGCTGTAGCAGTGAATTTCATTAAGGCCATCCAGTTAATGCTACTTGTAAGGGAGAAGAAGCAGCAGCCCTGTTTGTATCCTGAGAAGGAAAGTTCACATTGCTAGACAAGCCAATGACCTTGGCCATGGTCCTGGGCAGCTGGCTCTAGTGGCCCTACTTGAGCTGTGGGGTTATTCAAGATGACTTCAGGAAGTCCCCATGAGCCTCAATCAACTTATAACTATGACAACAGCCCAAGTCACTAATGTGGCTCTGCTTGAATGGCTGTGTGTAGGCTTTTTGCACCTTGAGCAGAGTAAGGAGTGTGTCTGCACTTGCATATTAGGGAAGTGGTGTAAGCTAGCACTCTAGTCCTGTCACTGTGGAGTAAGTATTCTGGTCTGTGCCTATAGCTTATCTCAGTTTAACGAGTAGTAGCCCACCAGTAGTAGTGCTTTTTATTGTATGCACATTGCCCGAGACTTCATAGTGATTTTCTGCAACATTCAAAAGTCCTGTGTCTTCTCAGGCATGTCATGTGCTCACACAGGAAGATAGTGGGGACTTGGATAAGTGCACAGAAAAGTGGTAGACTGGTATTGGATGTTAATGAACACTCATGAACATTTTCAGATGGAGCCTTGAAAAAAATCTTGCTTGAGAATTTATCATGGTGGGAAGCTTCTTAGAGTATTAAATTTTTTTCTCCCACAGGTAGATAAAATAGGAAGAGGCTATCAAGGGGATCCATCCTCAGCCCTTCTAGAACTATTGGATCCAGAACAGAACTCTAACTTCTTGGATCATTATCTTGATGTTCCTGTGGATTTGTCAAAGGTATTTCTCTTTTCTGCAGAGATTGTAGAGCCAGAACGTCTGAATGTGTTTCATTGCAGAGATTTCCTGTCCATGAAAAGATGCTGACATTTTATTCCATTGGAAAATCAGATGGAACATAAATGGTACACAGCTGTCTCTGTAGGAGTTAGTTTTAACTGAAGTGTCTGTACATGAAAGAACACGATCACCTACATATGTCCTGTAGCCCTAACTCCTTGTAAAGCCAGGGACAAACAGATGTGTGGTTTCCACTAGAAAAGGCAAAAGTTTTCCTTTACGTGATGATTGGCAGAGCTGCTGTCAAGGGAGGTGGCCTAATGCTGTGAAGCTTTTGAAATTGGTCATCTTTGCACACTGTTGCACTTTTTGTGCAGCTGACATAAATTACAGAATTGACATATTAGGAATAGGTATAGATAATTGGGTCATTCTGAGCTAATTTCCTAGAAGGTAGAAAGAACTTCTGAGTGAGATCTAGATCTCCCATTTTCTGGTCCCTATCAAACCATTCCAATTTCCCAGTTTGTGCATTGTGTATTTCTAAACATTTATTTTGGGAGTATGGAACATGCTATTACATAATTCTAAAATCCAGACTTTGATTAAAAACTAATTCCACAGATAGGGTGATCTTGCTAGTACTTGGGGTAAAGCAACTGGTTAATTAAAGTTCTTAATAGGATCTTTTAATGCTTCCAGGTACTTTTTATTTGTACTGCCAATGTAACAGAAACCATTCCAGAGCCACTGCGGGATAGAATGGAAGTGATCAATGTGTCAGGATATGTAGCAGAGGAGAAACTTGCAATTGCAGAGGTAAGAGAAATCACTGTTGTGCTTTATGTGAATTATATCTGGTAGATTTTTTTGACAGATTTAGGCTTACATATTTACATCCAACTATGTCCTAAAAAATTAGGCACATGGTATTTTGAACAGAGTTCCTTTGATTTGAACACATAGTTAAAGTAACTCCAGGCTGCCATAGGCTGTGGACACCAGAAAGCAGCATTGAGCTAACAGCAGAAAGTTGAGTGAATTGGAACCACTAGGCTTTTGTCACAAATACTAAGAGAAGGATGTGGGGGATTATTTCTTTCAGAGATACTTGGTCCCTCAAGCACGAGTTCTGTGTGGCTTGGATGAAAACAAAGCTCAAATCACATCAGATGTCCTGACTGTTCTCATCAAGCAGTACTGCAGAGAGAGTGGGGTGAGGAATCTGCAGAAACAAGTAGAAAAGGTATGGGGAAGTTATGTGTAACTGTGACCACTGTGCATCAGCTTTCTCAGCTTTTTTTACAGAGATAAATTACTATCTCGCCCAGGTATTGAGGAAATCTGCCTATAAAATTGTGAGTGGAGAAGCAGAGATGGTCCAAGTAACACCCGAAAACCTGCAGGATTTTGTAGGAAAGCCCATCTTCACTGTGGATCGCATGTATGAAACCACTCCCCCAGGAGTGGTGATGGGTTTGGCCTGGACAGCTATGGGTGAGACAAAATTAATTTTGGGTGAATGCCTACATTTCTGTGTCATTTTCAAAAGTTGAATGTAATAGTCAAACAGAACTGAGTCCAGTGATGTTCTTCTACAGGCATCAGTAAAAGGAATTGCCTTTGGCCTTTGGGTCCTGAATACTACTTCCTTGAAGAAGGGAGCCTTTCTTTGGCCCTTACCCAGGCTCATCTTAGCTTAGGGCCAGCATGTTTTCTCTTCAAGCTCCATACCCCATACAAATGACGTACATTAGGAACATCAGCAGCAGGAGGTGCCACTGTGAGACACGGCACAGCTGAGGAATGCCGTGTCTCGTCAGTGATGTGCAACACTGACTTGACTTCTGGTGTTGAGGGCAGGTATAGGTGTTCCAGCACTCTGTGGAGTGGGTGCAGTTGGCTGCTACCATTCATTGGATTACTCCCCTAGTAACTTGTGGGCTTATGTGCTCTACAGGATGGAAATACAGCACACAGCAAAGGAAATGACCTCTTCATACTCAAATTGACCTTGGGTAGAATTCAAGTAGTTAAGAGGGAAATTATCAGTATGGCAGAGAAGGTAAATAGATACGTGGCACTGGAGAACTGAAGAATTGAAGTGGCTAAAAGTGTTTTGTGAACTCAGCTTACTCTCTGGAGGAAACAAAGAACATGAAACCATTATAAGAACTTGGTTTTTGCCATTAAGTTGGGATTGCATCTGCGTTCCTAGAAGGTGAAGTCCAAAAAAGCAATGAATGGAGACTGTTGAGATTTCTAGCTGGCCTTCCTGAAGGTATTTAAGGAACAGGTTTCAGCTGCTCTCTACTCAAGGGCTAGTGTCTCATCAGAGAGCAACAGTTCCAAATGCCTGACATAGCTTCTGCATCACCAAAATCTTCTAGTTTAATTTGCCTTCAACTTTTTTCAGATGTTGTTTTTCTTTTTTTAGGAGGTTCCACTCTGTTTATTGAAACATCCCTGAGGCGACCCAAAGACAAGGAAAACAAGGATGGGTCACTTGAAGTAACAGGGCAACTGGGAGATGTAATGAAAGAGAGTGCCAAAATTGCATACACATTTGCAAGAGCCTTTCTGATGCAGAAGGACCCCAACAATGATTTTCTTATATCTTCTCATATCCACTTGCATGTGCCAGAGGTAAACTGATGCAGAGTTCACAGAGCATGTACAGCAACCCGACTGGTTTGCTCCCTTAGATGTAAAGCTGGAAGGCGCTTCATTTGTCCATATGTTGTGCAGAATGCTCTCTTCTAGCAGTAAAACCAAGGAATTAAGACATTTTCTTCAGGCTCCTGTGAGGGTCTTCTTATGAACCATGTTTCCATTCCTTTCTACAGCAAGCATGTGGCAAGAATACACGGGCTTGGATAATTTTCTAAAGAAACCTAAGCTTTTGTTGCAGCTGTTTGCCCTGTTGTGCAGGTGGGGAAGCCATGACATAGAGATAAGTGATTGGGATAAATGCTTGGATGAAGTTACAAAGACATCAAAGTTTAGGTCTCTGTGTTACCAGGCCTTCTTAAAGGCTTCAAGTCATTTACACATGATTGGAAATACTATTCCTGATCTCCGTGCCATGCTTCTAGTCCGTGTAATGGCAGTGGTTGCTTTTGTCCAATATTTGGGGCTGAAAATAAATGCCCACAGTGCTCAATGGCTCACATGCTGTGTAACAAGCTTTGGGCGGGTGCTTTACTGAAGACAGATTTTGAGCTGTGATTGTGCCCCAGCTTTACTTCTGGATTAATGAGTGCTCTGTGTGCAATGTCTTTGTTGCAGCTTGCTCTGGGTCTGTCCAGGTACGCGTTGTTGTCTGTGAATTCATTCCCTGAAAGATGAGAAAACAGCAGACATGATCTCTGTCTCTACTCCCTCAAACATTGATTTCTTCTGTTCTTACTACAAAGAGGTTTGATCTCAGATAAATCCAGACTGTCACTAGTTCAGGCCTGGATTTTGTGGGGCTTTACATACTGATCTTTTCTGCCTTGAATGATTTTTGATATTGTCTTCCACTACTTTGTTACTCTTGACACTCTCCCCTTGTGATGTTAGACTTGGGTCTAACGAAGAGCTTCAAAGTGTTTGTGCTCTTTTTTCCACTGATTTTGCTTACTCAAAGACCTGAGCTCAGTGAGTATGGCGGTGGCATCAGGCCAGAAACCACATTTGTGAACTCATTTGTGGATTATTTCTCATGAATAAGGTGAAGAATGTCACAGTTGTTAATATATCAGCCAATTCAAATAGTGGATTCCATCACACACATACACAAAAAACTTTATGAGGCTTCATGAAATTTGGACAACGTTAAAACAACAAGGACAAGAGTACTGACTGACTCTGCTGCTTCTTGAATGAGCAGAGGAGTTGTGCTTTGTTTTTTTTTTTAAACAGGGAGCAACCCCGAAGGATGGACCAAGCGCAGGATGTACCATAGTAACAGCTCTGCTGTCCCTGGCCATGAATTGCCCAGTGAGGCAGAATGTAGCCATGACTGGAGAAGTGTCACTGACTGGAAAAATTCTTCCTGTTGGTGGAATCAAGGAGAAGACTATTGCAGTAAGAGCTCTTATCTCTGTGCATTGTCCACAGCAGAGCCCTGGGATGGACTCAGTGGGGACAGGGACAGCCAGGGGAGGATTGCTCCTTGAACTGGGAGAGGCAGATTTCATTCCATACACAGGCTGGAAAAGTCTGTGGGATCTTGGTTGTGTCCCTGGCTGTGAGGAAAGGGATGGGACCCCAGGCTTTGTGCCAAGGCATGTATGTTAACCTAGCTCAGTTCCACCTACACTGGCAGAAGTGAAGGTGACTGACAGCTTTAACTGGCTGTCAGAGCTGTCTGCTCTATCAGACTAGCGCAGTGCAATCACCTGTGCTGTGTTGAATTGCTTGTTTCAAGAGGGCATCAGTGGAGCTTTGGCAGCATCTCTAACTAACATTCTTAAAATCAAGGCTCTGTTCCCTAATTCCAGTGTGAACTTGTTTGAAATTTTATACAGATGTCTTAGATAAGAGGAACTTAGATTTAGTATTTGTAGTTTTGGCTTCATCTGTTTTGTTTTCAGAATTTCTTTCCAAGCGTTCAGGCTCTCTCCCTACTTTTGACCTGCACAATTCTGGCCTACATAAGCCTTGCACCACACATATTTTTCAGTCAAGAATGTTATTAGGTCTTCCTCCATTGAGCTGGGGCTTCACATCAGTGTTCTGTCACCAAATATATTTGGGCTACAGCTTTGTACAGTGTGATTTCTTTTCCTTGTATGACTTAAAAACAAGTAGTTGTTTGTAGCAGTCAGTACAGGACTAACCTGTGCTATGGCACTGACTGGCTGCACTTGCAGGAGGAGTGTGAGTGGTCATAGGCCTAAACACAGGATCACCCCTAAAGCAAGGGGTACAAACCTGTCCTGGGAGGAGCAGCTCTGCTTTCTGTGCTCCTTCCAGGGAAGGTGTCCCTATGAAAAGGTTCTGTAGAATTGTACTAAGGGTATTGATGGGGTAGGTTGGTTTGACAAGCTGTTTCTAACTTTGCTTTCATCCAAGGCTTTATCGTCACCCAAGCTGGAACAGATACTTAGAACTCTGTAAAATAGTATGAATGTTCTGAACAATCCCCCAAGCTGCTGACATAATCCAACTAAAATGCCTCCCCTCCTCATCTGTCCCTGCAACTGAGATGGCACTGGAGACTATGTTTTGAGGCTTGAGGGGGGGATCCAGAACACGCTTCACCCTGGTGATATCTGTCATGAATGCCCTTGGTGCTCTCCATAGAAGAGAGTAAAGCTGGATCATGCTCCAGAATAACTGCTCTTGCTTTCAGAAATGGGGATGGGTGTTCCTGGTACATGGAAGGATTCCTAGGACTCAACAGCCCAACTTTTTCTCCCCACAGGCAAAGAGGGCAGGTGTTACCTGCATCATTCTGCCATCAGAGAACAAAAAGGATTATTATGACCTTGCTGGATTCATTACAGAAGGACTGGAAGTGCATTTTGTGGAGCACTACACAGAGGTATTTGATATAGCATTTTCACAGCTGGATCTCACTGGAGGATGACATGCGGTGCCCTTGATGGCTGGAAGGTGTTCCTGTCCCTAAGCACTCGGCCCCCACTTAAGAGATGGGTGACATGGGGCAATCCTGAAGTGGGACATGAAGCTATTGCTGCTGCGCAGCTGCCAAAATGAATTATGGCTCTGCTAGAATAAAGTATTTCTCAGTCTTTAATACTGAATTATGATCCACAATAAAGGATTTCTAATTTTGCCAAAGGAACGGGCATATTATCAGCCACCAGCAGGGGGGCTAGTCTGGTCTTTCCTCACTGAAGATGTTTCAGCTATTTCACTGTAAATTTCTGTATGACTTGTGGGAAAGGACTGAACAGTACACCCAGAGCTAGGCTGATGTACAGCTTTTATTCCTGATGTGGTAGAAGGCAAGTAGCTCTCACAATCTGTCTCTGTTTAGAAGCCTGGGCTGGGCTGAAAGGACACTGAAATCCTAAGATAGTTCAGCACAGCTAGTACAGTCAGCTGATAAAGGGACATAGTTCTCTAGGTTCAGTCACCAAGTCAATACCACCAGAAGGAACTCCAGGCTAAAGAGGGCAGACCAGCAACATGCTCAGCATCACCAGTCAGCAGCACTGTGCTGCACCAGCAAGGGCCTGTGCCCCTCTGCAACAGCTGTATGATATTCAGGGAGTCAGAAAAGGAATTAAATATATTGACTGTTGTACATCAGTAAACACAGGCGTACTTTCTGAGCCAAGAACAGATCTTGTCATCTCAGCAAGGGAGCCCTTAGGGGACAATAAAGAATCCAGCTACTGAAGTCCAGGGAGCTCTTGCTGACTCCAGGTGTCATTCTTGCTACCACACTGCAAAACACAGGCCTGAATAGAGTACAAGGGGAAACACAGGAGCAGGCTAAGCTGCATAGGGAATGGGCTGATGTGCCCTGGGGAAGAAGTGCAAAGTAGTTACTATTTTCAACAGCCATTTTTGCCCACTTCCCTCCTACCACCATCTAGGTCTGGAGACAGACTAGGAGGTAGAAGGCATTATTCCAGAGATTTCCACATCCTGAGACTGCACATAGTCATAGAGGATTCCCCTCTAGAGTAGGTCACAGCAGCACCAGTATCAGTGTCTCCACACCTGCAGGTACAATAAACCCCTGACCCAAATTCTTGATGGCTGGAGTTCTGGACCTTGTCAGCATCCCCCAACAGCACCCACTGAAGTAGATGTACCAAGAACACTCACTACCCTGGTTTTGGGAGAAAGGACTTTATTGTGTTGCAGCCTGTGCAACTCAATCCTTCTTTGCAGCAGCTTTCCTCATGGCTGCCAGGACATTACTGAGTTCCTCCCGCTTCCTCTTGGCCCGAATGTGAGTGCCAACCTGCAGGGAGAGAGCAGAGCTGTCAGTCTTTACCCAGTGCAGACTCGACAGACTGGGAATGCTGCAAGTGGTCCCTGCTGTCACACCTCAAAACCAGGCAGGACAGTAAAGTCCTGGAAAAATGGACCTCAACCTCCAGCCAGGAGTTTGCCATCATGTCTCAGTAATACCTCAACAGTTATTTGGACATGAAAGGGGCTACTTTCAGCTCTCATAATCATTACAACTCAAGGAACCCTATTTAGTCTCCTGGTTAATGGCATCCAACCACTATCAGTGCTGCTCTCATTCTCCCCACAGCAGACATGCAAACCGTGGAAAAGCAGCCTTAATCCTTGAGCTCAGGGCTTTTTTAGCAAAGTACCTTTGCATCCATCTCCTGCTCTACCGCCCAGCCCAAGAACATTCTCTCCACTCCATCATATTACACCAGTTACTTCCAAAACCAACAAAAAAAATAAAGGTAATTAATTAAAAAGCCAAATAGTCCTAGGAGAGGGCAGAACACAGAAAACTGACATAGTAGTTTCTGCCATCCATGTTAGTTGACTGACTCACCCGCTTCTTGATGAACTTCAGAGCACGTTTGTCCTTGGACACCTTCAGCAATTCCATTGCACGTCGCTCATAAGGCGCAAAGCCACAGACTTCCCTGATCATGTCTCGCACAAACTTGGTGTGTTTGGTCAAGCGCTGTGGGAAGGGAGGGAAGACTTTGGTCAGCGGGTTACAAGGCACTATGCAGAGGGGACTGCAAGGGGCTGTGGCATACTCTCAGCTAGGCTTCAAAACCAGCCCATGCTGTTGCCGTGTCCCAAGAAAACGTCATCCCTGACAGATCCTGTGGAGCATGTGAGCTTAGCAAAGTGTGCCAGTCTGTCTTCAGGCTCAGGTCTGGCTGTGTCACACACTGGCAAAAACCAGCATTTTTGGAAAAACACAGGTCCGTGAGCTAAGCAAGATTTGCACTGCAACACACGGGAGACACCACAGCTACACAGAGCATTTAGTAAGAATGAATAATGGGCCCAGATGCATTGCATCGTGTCCCGTAACACGCATCTATCAGACCTAGACAGCTACTAGTAGGGAAATTCGGAGCAGTTTTGTGGAAGATTGCCTGTCGTTACCAAGTGAAGCAAAATCGCAGAGACTCAAGAACGCACACAGTTCACATCTCCCCGCAGCCCTGCCCGGCCGAGCCCACCACCCCGCCCGCCCCGCAGTCAAGGGCAGCGCGCGGGTTCTGAGCCGTTCCGTCTTCCCGCGGCGAAAGCGTAGGCCGCAGCCTCGCGGACGGGGCCGGAGGCGATGGGCGGCTCCGGGCCGGACACATGAACACAACCGCGCTGCACACCGGGAGAAGCGGGCTCGTTCGGCCCCCACAGGGGGAGAGGCAGGCCCAGGGCACCGCGCCCAGCCGAGTCTTATACTCACCCCGCGGCGGCGACACTGCCGGGGCTTGGACACGTTCTTAGTCACTTTGTAGCCCTTGTTAAGGCCCACGGCCATGGGGTAGCGGATGGCCATGGCTACGGCGCCCGGGCCCGATGGACACGGATGGACACAGACCCACTCGGCCTGACCGCACCGCGATGATGGCGCCGCACCGGAAGGAACGAGCTCGCGCCGGACCCCGGGACGTGGCCATTTCCGGCGGTGGGCGGGGCCGAGGGCGCGCTGGGGAAATTACGAGGGGAAAGGGCGCCCCCTGGCGGCACGGCTGGTGTCACAGCTATGAGGGGCCGGGGATCACCCTGCGGTGGGGTCATTGTGGCTGTGAGGGGACAGCGGGGATGAGAGGAGGATCATCCCGCGGTGGGGTCATTGTGGCTGTGAGGGGACAGCGGGGATGAGAGGAGGATCACCCCGCGGTGGAGTCATTGTGGCTGTGAGGGGACAGCGGGGATGAGAGGAGGATCATCCCGCGGTGAGTGGTCCGACAGAACTGCTGGTTCCCCTCAGCTGCGGCCGGGGGGCTTTGGGTGCCCACCGTACAGAGCCGCGCAGCCCCGCACATAGATTTTTTCCCCATAAATTATAACTTTGGTATCACTTGGCCAGGATTTGATGACGTTTGACAGACAAACCTTAAGGAATAGATTAAACGATTTTGTTGGAATAAAATATACTGGATTTTCTTACT
The DNA here is from genome assembly GCF_023055355.1 of Agelaius tricolor. Classification (NCBI taxonomy): domain Eukaryota; kingdom Metazoa; phylum Chordata; class Aves; order Passeriformes; family Icteridae; genus Agelaius; species Agelaius tricolor. The sequence goes on along the minus strand of NW_027269293.1, from coordinate 5,751,360 downwards.
TCTGAAAGAGAGCTGATGTGAATATGTGCAACTCAACTGTTTTCTGCTTTCAAAGACAATTTAATTTGTTGAAATGGAAAATATTGGCTTGAAATTGAAAACCTTGGATTTTGAAACAAATTATGGAACTTTACATCCTGCTGTAGAGCTCATCTTTGCACGACTGATTCCTTTCATCCCAGGGCAGCGGTCCCAGCTCACGCACTCGGAGCTGCTGGACTCTGTCACCCCCTCACGGCACAGGAATGTTCATGGCTCAGATGGTGGGACAGGTCTGACTCCGATGCCTTTCTCCACAGGAGGGCAGCGTATGAGCAGGCGTCTGCAGGGTGGGGTGACTGTCCTACACAGGCAGAAGGAGCTGCCTTTCTGATATATTTCCTAATGTTTCTGAAAGTCAACAAAGAAAAGTTACGAATGCCAGTTTTGTTGTCAATCTGCACCTCTAAAATCAACATGAGTTTGATATCATCTTTGCTACTGAGAACTATCACACAGGACAGCTAAAGGTCTCCCCATCCACGAGCTCTGGGTTCCTCACAGGAGGAGCTGTTGCAACCCTGGGCTGGGGGAGGTGTCACCTCTCCTGTTACCTTTCCTGCCCCTGCTGATGTGCATGGAGCTGCCTTAGGATGGCTGCTCACTCACCTCTGAATGTGCTGAAGAAGGGCCCTCACCCGCTCTGGCTCTGTGACCTCATCAAATACAGGTGGCCCTAAAATAAACTTTGCCTGGAAGAGGAGGCAGCGGCACTGGCTGCTTCCCTCTGCCTGGTCTGTGAGCACCAGCCCACCAGCAGCATCTGCATGGGGCTCTTCCCTCTCACACCCTGACCATTGCTACCATCCTCTCAGGACATCTTTTCCATTCATGCAGAAACATATGGATCTATAGTTCCCAGACTCCAAGTGGGTTACTCATAATTTGATCTTTCTATGCTGCACTGGACACCCCTCAAATCCTGCCTTTTTCCTAAGACAAGGGTTCTTGCCTCCTATTGTTGCCTTCACCAAGTTCCTAATAGAAAATCCAGGGTTTCAGTTTCCAGAAGCTTTTGCCCCATTCCAACATTGCTAAATGCCTTCTTCCACATCTCAGTGTTTGCAAATGGTTTGCATCTCTACTAGATCTTTCTTTGGATTCTGCGTTACGTCTCTTCACTCTTTGTCTAATTACTTTCCTAAAGGCATTACAAGTAAAGTATTACCCATCAGGTGAGCCCAAGGACAGGGGGGCAGAAAAAAGGTAAAGGAAGCCTTGGGATTTGAGCTGAATCCAAAGCTGGGACAGACTGGCTCTGCTGAGATGGACAGGGAGGGCTCAGTGGACCATAAATAGGATGAACATCTGCAGTGTGCCCTGGCTGCTGCAGTGATGTCCTGGCCTGCATAGACAGATGCACCTGGCAGGGGCCAGGAAGGGATTGTTCCCTTTACATGGCACTCATTAGATTGCACCAGTGATGCTGTGTTCAGGCCTTGCAAAGCAAGAAAAACTTGGATTAAGTGGAATAAGTTCAGAGGAAAGCCATGAAGATGTCTGAAGCCTGGAGCATGAGGAGCAGTGGAAGGAACAAGCCTTTTTCAGCCTGGAGAAGTAAAAGTGAGCTGAGGTAGATGTAAAACAGCCACGTGAATTTCTGATTAACCAATGGAGAACAAGTGTAAGAATGATCAATCCCGATGTTCAGCAAGTACAACAGGAGGCCAGACAGACTAAGTGGAAAATTCTGGATCACATTTAAATACAAAAATTAAGAATGTGGGGGGTGGAAGCAGCATCAAAAGTACCCAAGAGACATACAGTGGCGTTGCAAGGACATCAGGAGTAGAACTAGAAAAGCCAGAGTTCCTCTTGACCTCACTGAAGACCAAGGAAAGAAGGAAAAGTGCAGCGCCTTACCCTCCCCTGGCTGTTCCAAGTTTATGAAGAGAGAGCCTATTGAAGGTTAGGATTGTTCTTTTTCTCTCAGGGATTTTTCTCCCATCTGTTGCTAAGAGAAAATAAGGACAGGTACTTAAGAGAGGAAAGAAGAGGCCAAGGTGGGGAGAAAGCCAGCAGTATGCCCTGGTGGCCAAGAAGGCCAATGGCTCCTGGCCAGTATCAGTGTAGCCAGCAGAGCCAGGGAGGTCATTCTTCCCCTGTACTCGGCACTGGTGAGGCCAAACCTTGAGTGCTGTGTCCAGTGCTGGGCCCAGTTTAGGAAGGATATTGAAATTCTTTAGTGCATCCAGAGAAGGGCAACAAGGCTGGTGAGGGGCTTGGAACACAAGCCCTGTGAGAAACGACTGAGGGAGCTGGGGTTGTTTAGCCTGGAGAAAAGGAGACTCAGAGGTGACCTTATCACTCTCTACAACTTCCTGAAAGGTGGTTATAGTCAGGTGGGGGTTGGTCTCTTTCACCAGGCAGCAACTGATGGAACCAGAGGACACCAGTCTCAAGCTGAGCCAAGGGAAATTTAGGTTGGATATTAGGAAAAAGCTTTTTACAGAAAGAGTGATAAAGTTCTGGAATGGTCTGCCCGGGGAGGTGGTGGAGTGGCCATCCCTGGATGTGTATAAAAAAAGACTGGATGTGGCACTCAGTGCAATGGTATAGTTGAGGTGTTGGGGCTGGGTTGGACTTGATGAACTTTAAGGTCTCTTCCAACCTGGTAATTCTGTGAATTCTGAATTCTGTGAAAGGCGCAGCTGCACTCTTGTAGCTGAGGGGGCTTTCTTTTGGAAGAGCAGAGATATCACGAGATTTTGGCTGGGGTGTGAGGGGATGGATTCAGTTCTTCTCTCTCTTGATCTCAGGATTGGAGGGAACAGTTCTGCAAGGCTCAGGATTGTGTGGTTCTGCCCTGTGCTTCACATGTCCATGCACAGTATTTCCCCAAGTGATGAAGCCTCTCTGTCTTCCAGGAAATCATTACTCACAATAGCACCCATCAATAATCTCTGCATGGGGTTCATCACACATAATATTTCTGCAACTGTGGCCCTCTCAGTCAGGGATGGAATTATTCCCATGCACAACAGAATATGGCTTTGAAAAGAGGATGTGGGGACAACAGAAATGATATCTCTCTTTACTAGCTAATAAGTGGCTGTGGCTGTAAGACACAAAACCTGTGATGATGATGAGCAAGGCCTCTCTTATAGGCACGCAGTGCTGTGATGCCTGTCCTAGGGTGACGTTATGATGCTTGTATCCCCATGTGTGTGTTCTGTTTATGCTGGATATCATGTTCTGTGCCTTTAAGACTGGCTCTGAAGAGCGAATGTTTTGTTTGGTTTTGCTCCCCCACGGCTAGCAGGACACAGAGACAGGGCAGTACATGCTGCTGCTTTTGCTTTTTGCTTTGCTTTTCACTTTGCTCTTGCTTCTGCTTTGCTCCTGCTTTGCTCTTGCTTTTTTGCTCCTGCTCATTAGTTAGTTTAGCTAAGCAGTCCAAATTTTCCCTGGACTGTTTCTCCTTTCCCTTTTTTGGACCTACTTGAACCTGCTCCAGACTGGGACCTGGGAAACACCGAGAGTTTGCACCTTGTGGCTGCAGCAGCTGCCCCAGCACAGGACAGACTGATAACAGAGCAACCACCCCCAGGAGAGACTTTCTGAAGTCATCATCTTTGTCAGAGCGGTGACAGAGTGGTGTCATCTGGTATTGTTCCTTTTGTGTGCTGGGGGGTGCTGTGCTTGTTAAATAAACAGGTTCTTTCCACCTCTCTCCGAGGAATCCTTCCCAACCCGGTTGGGGGGAGGGGCCATGTGGGTTTGCTTTCTGGAGGGGCCCCTTTTGGAGGTTTTCTCCCAAATTTGCCCTAAACCAGGACATGGCCCTGCTTGGGCACTTGATGGTAATTGCTACTAATATTCCATTGTGCTCTTTCATTGTCCTGTTTTGGGCAGGAGAGAGCTGGACAAGGGTCTGTTCAGCCTCTGTTGGTGAGATGACAGAGGTGGAGGAGTCCCTGGTGTGTAATAGAACCAGGGAGCAATCAGAGCCAAACTGAGATTTTGTCCCTATTAAGAAATGACACAGACTCACCAGAAGGCTGGTTTGCATAAGCACCCCATCTTTACTTCAGATTCTCTTTTTTTATACATTGTTCTGATACAGATAGACCTGGTTGGTCAATTGATCAATACATTTCACCTGACTGGCTAATTAACAAGATGCCTTTCTTATAAAGAATCTTTGAGAAAAACAAGAAAACAGAGAGTAGGAAAACAGTATCTGCAGGTTGTTTATAATAATAGTCTATCATTGTTTATCTTCAACTCCCTAAAGTCTCTCAAGACAATTCTGGGAAAACTTATCTAGTTTTCTCGCTCTCTGACCAGGCTGTCACATCCACAAGGCTTCTTTGCTTAAACTCCTTGGTAGGCAAGTAAAGGTCACTACAGAGTCCTTACTCCTACCTCTTTTAATAAAAACAGCCCTCTCCCACTGGAACAATCATGCTGCCTTTGGATGCTGTTTTACTGAATTTGTGTTGCCCTCAGACGAAGGAATGATGAATCTGACTCCATGTTCTCAGAAGGCTAATTTATTATTTTATGATACTATATTATATTAAAGAATACTATACTAATCTATACTAAACAATACTAAAGAATACAGAAAAGGATACTTACAGAATGCTAAAAAGATAATAATGAAAACTCATGACTCTCTCCAGAGTCCTGACACAGCTTGGCACTGATTGGCCAAAGAGTCAAAACAACCCATAGCAACATCCAATGAAACAATCTCCAAACACAATCCACATGTGAGCAAAACAGAGGAGAAGCAAATGAGATAAAATTGTTTTCCTTTTTCTCAGAGGCTTCTCAGCTTCCCAGGAGAAAAATCCTGGGTGAAGAGGTTTTTCAGAAAATGCTAATGCCACGCTGTTTTCTCTCCCACACAGTGATTGCTGCAGCATGGGGAGCTGCTGCAGTGATCTCAGCTCAGCCAGGCCAGCCTCTGGCTGCCTTGTGCTGTGCAGCTACTGTGTTCCTCACTGGCTCTCTCAGAGATTTTAAGCCCTGCTTTGAGGCAGTCAGAGACTTTAACTACTGTCTTTGATGGCGGTTTATTAGTTAGGTTCAAGCACATTTTTAAACAATTTTAAAACACTGCCCTGCACATCATATCACATCCTATCACATCACATCACACCACAGGACAGTTTTCGCAGTGGTCCTTGGGTCTTCTAGGTGAAAGAATTTGAACCTGACGTTAATGAAAATGCTCCTGTTAGTAAGTAAACTGAGGTCTAGACAGTCTTCCCCAGAAGTATTTGGTAACTTGCAAGACTTTGCAGCCAGATCAGAAACCAACAGCCTCTACCACCAAAACCAGAAGAAACAGCAGGCTAAATCCTTCTCCTACATCACCCCACAGGCAAGGGCACCAGCAGCTCTGCTCAAGCCATTGTCTCCCTTCTGGAGCAGCACATGTGCATGGACACAGGCACACACAGAGGAGCCATGCAAGTGCCCTCCTGTGAGGAGGAGAAAGGCAGCTGCCCCTGCAGCAGCTCCCTGGTCACTACATATAACGCCCATGAACAGGGTATTATAGGTGCCTGTATTTCTGATGTTCTGTTTTGTGCAAGGTCTTCTTTCACAGCACATGCACACTGCTAAATCTGTCATCTACGTTGCCACAGACAGCAACTGTTCCCAAATCCAGCTGCTCTAGGAAAACCCAGAAAACAACCCTTGCCTGTGCCTTGGAGCCTCTGCTGAATTATGGTTTCTGACCACTTGGCCAGTCCAACTGCTTGCTCAGCCTGAGCAGAGGACTGCAGCTGCCAGTTCAGGCAGGCTGCTCTTGTCTTCTGAAGGAAAGGATTTAACCCTTCTGGGGCTGCACTGAGCCTTACAACACTGATTTAACAGCCTCACCTCTGCTGCCATGCGATGGAATTCCCTGATTTTGTAGCCATTTCTGCAATTATTGATGCCTTAGTTTTGGTCTTCCAAGTTGCTAATCGCTTCCAAATTAAAAGTATGTCCTTGGATAAACTACATTTATTTTTGTCATTGAGAAGGCAATGTCCTGCCTTCTCTGAGGGAACCACACAAAAGAGGTTTCTCCTACAGCCATTGGTACAGGGAGTTTTACACTGCTGCTCCCCTGGTTATGGTGCAGTGTGACTATGTGAAACTGACCTTTCCTCCTTGCTGGTCTTGCTGGGGATGGAAATGTTTCACCCTTATCAGATGGGAGACACCATTTACAGACCCACAGATTTCCCTTGGAAGTAGTCACTTTGGACAAATGCAAGTTCCATTTGTATTCCTGCTGCCTTTTACAAGGTGGCCAATGCTTTGCAATGGCCAGATGCCATGTAGCTAGGAATGGCTTCTGTGGGGATGAGGCTATACCTCAGTCCCTTGGTGGGGCAGCTGAAAGTCACTGCTGTCAAGGGGGAGCAGGCTGGATGGTGTGGCTGGAGAAGCCAGGGGACATTGCCTCTTTGGCCAGCACCAGGAGGCTGGATGAACTCTGCCCAATTGTCACTCTGTACCAGTGGGGTCCTGGGCTGTCCAGCCATAAAGAGCTTCCAGAGAGAGGCTAAAGCACAAACCAGCATCTCAGTGGAGCTTGTGAGGACCTCAGACTTCAGACAAATGTTTGAAGCTGGTCCTCATTTCTAGCTTGGTATGTTCTTGCCCCGCCCCATACCTCTCCCTGACCCAGTATGTTGGTTTGGCACAGCCTGGTTTTTGGTAGCAAAGGGTGGAGGGTTGGGGAGGGGAACACAGGGGTAGCTTCTGTGACAAGCTGCTAGAAGCTTCACCATGTCTGACAGAGCCAATCTCTGATGGCTCTGAAGATGGACATTCTGCTGGCCCAATTACAGATGTTGGTAACACCTCTGTGATGACATATTTGAGAAGATAATCAACACAGCACACACAGAGCTTTTTTCAGGGATAGTGAAGCACCGCCACTGGGGCCATCACTGGCGTAGCATGTAGCAATGCACTGCTGTAGCTGCTGCCATCTTGGTGCGGCCCGCGGTGAGCCTTGCCTCCCTGGCCACTCCTAGCCAGCTGTGTCATGGGCAGAAGGGCAGGGGCAGCAGCTTCCCCTTCCCATTGCCCTGCAGGAGGAGAGGCATTGAATGGTGCCAGCGCCGCAGCAGCCGCCACTGCCCGTGCAATGGCAGCAGAGCCGCATGGCTGGCAGCAGAAGCATGACGAGTGATTCCCAACGTGGAACCTAGACGAGATCAACTTCTCAGCGCTGCAGGATCCTGCAGGAATCTTTGAATTCATGGGATTTGTTGGCAGTGGTACCTACAAGCAGTAGCTCCTCTTCTAGTCAGAGAAGAGAGGAAGTGAGGACTCATGAGGGAAAACAACATGGAGGCACCAAGATCAGTGGTAAAGAAAGAGGGGGAAGAAGTGCTCCAAGTGTCAGAGCCAAGATTCCTCTGCAAGCTGTAGTGAGGACTGTGGTGAAACAAACTGTCTACTTGTAATGCATGAAGTCCACGGGGGAATGAAGAGAGCCACTTGTAGCTCATGGGAAAAGTGCTCACACTGGAGCGGGTAGATGCCAGAGAAAGCCATGATCCAGTGGGAGACCCAAATAGAGAGAAGGGGCCCCAGCTTCCAGAGATAGAGAGAGAGAGAGCCCTTGCTTCCAAACTAGAGCAGCCTATCCTTAAGGGACTGCACCCCTTGGATGAGTGACCCACACCACAACAGTTTTGGGATGATTGCCCATGGGAGGGACCCCATGGCATAGCAGACAAAAGACTCCTCTCCCTGAATGAACAGAAGATATTAAGTGATGAACTCACCAAAACCCCCACACCCTGTTTCCCTGTGCTCTTGGTGGGTAGGAGGGAGGGTCTGGGGGGAAAAAAGGTGCACTTGCTTTACTTCTCATTATCCTCCTCTGACTCTGTTAATAAAAAATTTAATTTGTCCCTTTAAATTTAAACCTTTTGCCCTTAGAGTGTTTTTCTCCTAGTTTTTATCTCAACTCATGAGCCCTTCATTAATTGTTTTCCCTCTCCTTTGCCCAACTGTAGCAGGAGGGTAAGCGAACGACTCTTGTGGGTGCCTGGCATTTGGCCAGTGTCAAACCATGACGCCCGGGCATGGTGCTGGGAGCCCAGGCAGGAGCAGTCCTCCAGGGCCAGCATGCAGCTCTTTGCTGTTCAGGAACATCGCACAGGAGAAGGGGTTGCCAGTATGAGCCTTTGGGTAACCTGACTGTGAAGGGGAGGTTGGAGGGGAAGATGGGTTGAGATGCTCAGTCTGCAGCATGGACAAGAGACATGGGCAGCACTTACAGCCAGTGAAGGGGACAATTGCTGCAAACTGCTGTGCCCTGCGCAGGTGGACTCACATAGGTGCTGCAGAGGAAGGAGGTAGGCATATCTGCAGAGGCAGAGTGCCTGTATGAAGGATCCTCCACCATTTTGGCACAAGCTTTCCTGCAGCCTCATGGTGACGTGGGCTCATTTACCTGAGCAGCCCCAGGTGCTTCTTGTAAGAGAAGCTGTTTGGACACTGCCTGCCCAGGCTGAGTCCCACTGAGCAATGGTAAATATCTTACTCACCCCAAGAGGGCCTTGAGTGGCCATGGTGGAGGCAAGAAGAGCTCCTCTTCATTCTCCAGTCAGTGACACCATTCCAGAGGAGCAGCTGTGTGTGAGCTGGCTCTCAGCTGTGCTATTTGCTTTTACCATACACCACCAGGCAGCTACAAAGCAGTTTTCATGACTGAGCTCATGACACAACATGGTTAACAAAAGCTTAGAATTCTAATATTTCTTGCTCCTTGTTAACATGGATGGATGCCCACACTTTATCCTTGCAGACTAGGAGCATCTGCAGTGTCTGGGGCATACCTGTGACCTTCTGCAGGACAGGCAGCAGCCACTGGTCACTGAGGTACTGAAGCCAAAGGAAGTCAGAAAAGCAGCAAGAATGATGCAAAGGTTGAGGAAGATAGGGGAACTGCAAAGGGGAGGTCCTTCCTAGAGTGAGTTCATTCAGACAAAGACTCACCAATATGCCAAGGACTGCAGGGACAACCTGGCAAGACTGTTTCCTGGGAAGATAAAAGTAATGGGGTATCCATCTTCCAATAAGATGTTGGTCCTTCCTTGTATATATATATATATATATATATATATATATATATATCCCAACAGCAGAGTCCTGTAGAAAGCAAATGTTGCTATTTCTTTTACATGAGAAGGTATTTTTTACAAGAACTAAAAGGAAAATTGGTCATGAATTGGCTGGTGTGTCCAGGGTGCTACCTGTCATTGACACCGAAGGAGAAACGTGCAGGGTGAGAAGGAGAAAACTAGATGAAAAAGTAAATGAAATTCAAGAGATTTGTGCAACAATAGAGCAAAAGTAAAGGGCTCAGTAGTCCCAGTGCCCATGGGTGGCCCACAGAAGTATGGATTCTTCACACAGAATTATCTCCTGGGAGTCCTAGTTATGAAGCCAAATATATCCTGAGGCTGGCTGAGCACCTCTAGGCACTACACTGGAAGGTGCCCAGGTACTACAGTGGAAGGACTCCCGGCTCCTTGCCAGATGTAAGGTGAGGGTATTCTCCCCACTGGCCTCAGGCCAGCCCTCCAGACCCTGCCACAAGTTGGGATGGCCACTGAACCAGAACAGCCAGGGATATCCAAACATATTTGCTTAGCAGGGGTAGAGAGGGAAAATAGTGATTTATGTTCTGCAACATGCAAACTTGCCAGGCTTGAGCAGATCTGAGCTTCTGCTTCTCCAGGCCCGGTCAGATCAATACTGGCACAGATGAGAAGATGCACATTTCTAGCCATTTGCACTATGACTCCTGCAAGTGGAGGCTCATCTACACGATGTCCAGCATGCATCATTGACTTAACTTTTTATTGGTTTTTAAGTTAAATTGTCAGTATAAACTGTCAATGGCCTTACTGGCCATGTAGCCTCAAACTGATCTCTCTGCCTTTCTCCATTCTGAGACCATTTAAGTGTCTGCAATTTTCGAGCATTCCCTGACTTCCCACTCCAAACATGCTATAAAAATGCAAACCCAAGCAACAGCTGCATCATGGTTTATCAACTGCTTCCTTATTACCCAGCAAATACCAGATTATTTCCATGTTTAAAGCTGAGCATGAGTCTCACATGTCAGACAGGTGTTTTCAGGTAGACTGTTCTCCAAGATAATTGCCAAATTGGTGCTAGACCTCAAGCAGTCCTTAAGGATGTGGCCACATGTGTCATGGGGTTGCACACACGTGCACTGGTCTGGGGATAATCTCTGTTAATGGTGTGAGTAAATCCCCACAGATGGATGATCATTTATGATGGGAGTATCACAGATCTATCCACACTGCTGGGAGAGATAGATGTGGACACCATGCCTGTGAAACTGGGGCAATATTTCCTGGTATACTGAAGGAGAACTGGCCTGGTCTCCTTGGCACACAGGAAGGATTGTCAGTGAATCCATGCCACTTGTTAGTTCTCTACAGTTTGGGAAGCCCAACACCTTGATCACAGCAGGTGTTTTTCTGGATTCCATAGGGTTATACCTTTTGCACTTGAAGAAGCTCAGAGGTTCAGTCAGAACAGGCCCAGCCTTAATTTCCTGCACTTGGGCAGATTATCCACCGAGTGAGGACACCCACCCAGCCCCCGAGCAGTGGCCCTGATCTTTCCAGGGCACAATTTTCTGCATGCCAGCCTGTCACACTACACTACATAGGGCCATGCTGAAGCTGATCTTTTTTGTACATTCAAACTTTCTCCAGACAGTATAAAACAAACTAAATTCTACAAATCTATGCTATTCTCATACTCAGAACTGGGGTTTAACAGTGCAGAGGAAGCCTGGAAATATCACTATCAAATAAAAGCTTTTCCTCATTTGCTGTAGCTTCTGCCCATTTAGTCCATCCAAGCAAATCTCTCATGGCTGCTCAAAACATCTGATTCTTGAACCTGCCCATCTACATGCATTCTCATGGTAAAGAAAGAAGTGATGTGATGCTGCTAGCCTTCAAAATTCAGTACAGAGCACAGGCTGCAGGAGGGTGGGGTAGGGCACAGTCTCTCCTGACTGTACCAAACTCAAGACAGCAATGGCTTCCTGCTGCAGGTTCATGGTTAGCTGGGGCTGTTTAGGGACATGCAGCTCCAACACAAGTGTTAACTGAGGCAGTGCTCCAGCACTTCACTGTTGTCTCCAGCTGTAGACTGGAAAAACATTTTCCCATGAGACAGATGTATTGACAGCCCCTAAAAGGGCTCCAAGAGAGATGGAGAGGGACTTTGGACAAGGGCGTGGACAAAGGGGAATGGCTTTCCACTGCCAGAGGGCAGGGTTAGATGGGATATTGAGAAGAAATTCTTCCCTGTGAGGGTGGTGAGGCCCTAGTACAGGTTGTCTAGAGCAGCTGTGGCTGCCCCATCCCTGGAAGTGTCCCAGGCCAGGCTAGACAGGGCTTGGAGCAGCCTTTGGAAGGTAAAAGATGTCCTTGGCCATGGCAAGCAGATGGAACAAGAAGAGCTTTAGGGTCCCTTCCAGTCCAAACCCAAATCAATCTGTGATTCTATTACTCTGTGACATGAAAGCCAGGTTCAAAGAGCTACTCCATGAAACTCTAAACATACAGACATTAACTGAAAAATCTTCATAGTCATCTTAGTTTTGTTGCAAGATCATTATAAAGCTTAATGAATTATCCTTTGTAAAATACTTTGAGATCTTGGGTGGAGCACACTTTGGAGTTGCAGAAAGCATTCCTTTCATCTCCTTGATTAATCATGCAATATATCCAAGAGAGACTGATCCCATGCACATACCTTGTTATCTCCCTAGGCCTGTCTTCTTCCTTCTCACATATGTTTTACTCTGCAAACTTTACCTTTGACAGAACCTCTGGCTTAAGTAATCAGCACTCCCAAATACATGTAGCATGTTACAGTGCATGATGGGATAAGGAGATAATTCTCTTTCAAAGTGGAATCAAAGGTTTGTACTTTGACCTTTCTGCACTAAAAACTGAACTCCGGTGGGAGCTGGTTTGTTTGTTTAATAGCAGAAGACAAATATTTCTCTCCATTGAGACCATGACAAAAGCTGGCAAGACATGAAGAACAGAACAGGTTACTGCAGCTGCTGGAGGAAAATATGTAAATAACTCTATGGTGGTGGGCACCTAGCCAGCTGCAGTTGGGCCGAGGATATGGAAATTAAGCACCAAATGGTTGTCTTGAAAAAAATGCTGGGTTTGTTTTCTTTAGCAGATGAGTGCCAGGCTTTATATAATAACAATGCAGGGGTGTGAGCATTGCATGCTCCCCTCCCACAGCTCCACTGGCATAGCAATGATTTAAGGGATTCTTGGAGCAGAGCTGGGATTGCTCCTGGCTGATAATGCAAGCTTTTTGAAATCAGAGGAACTGTATTCAGAGCCAGCCCCCACCCTCCTTCACTGTCCTCTCCAAACTGTCGAATGGCTAAATGATGAGGGGCTGGCACAGGAAATGAGGGAAGTTGAACTCCACAGGTTGCTGAGAATTGGGGCTACCCTAACAATTGGATTACTGGAAGTCTAATGAGAATAGAATCCAGCTCTGTTGTGAATAACAAAACTCACTGTGTTAGAGATTATTGGCCTAATATTTCATTAAAAGTGATGTGAATAATCCCTTCCTTCATTTTAGAATAATGTTACTCTTTATCTCTTTTGACAGCAGCTGCTCTGCACAAGGCATGCCCATGGTCTGCTCCAAAGGCTGACACAATCTGGAAGGAAGCAGTGGCATTTTTCTACCTGGACAGCTCATCTGTTTTCAGTGGTGCTTTCATGGTATTCAGCTGCCAAGAAATCTGTTTTCCTGTAAGTTTGGAAGAATTCTTGAATCCTGGGGAGACCCAGACCCAGCCCCAAGCACAGCCCCAGCCCCAAGCACAGATCCAGCCCCAGCCCCAAGCACAGCCCCAGCCCCAAGCACAGCCCCAGCCCCAGCCCCAGCCCCAGCCCCAGGCACAGCCCCAGCCCCAGCCCCAGCCCCAAGCACAGCCCCAGCCCCAAGCACAGCCCCAGCCCCAGCCCCAGCCCCAGGCACAGCCCCAGCCCCAGCCCCAGGCACAGCCCCAGCCCCAGCCCCAAGCACAGCCCCAGCCCCAAGCACAGCCCCAGCCCCAGCCCCAAGCACAGCCCCAGCCCCAGCCCCAGTCCCGGCCTCTCTCGGCGCTTTCCCCTTTGGTGCAGTTCCGGGCACAGCCGGCAGGGGCGCCGGCGGCTCCCGGCCGGGCGGGGCAGGTGCGATGATTCCCCCGCGGCTGCAGGGGGCGCTGTGGCCCAGCCCGGCCGCCTCTCCACACGGCAGTGGCGGGGGGTCTGGATGGCGGAAAGGGGCTGCGGCAGGAGCCTCGGAGCGGTGGCTGGAACCGCAGGGACGAGCAGACTCCGGAGTAGCAAACGAAATGTAACAGAAACTCCGCAGCTGTAGCAGGGGCCGAGGGGTGTCCCGGCAGGCAGGGCTGCTGAGTTACAGGGCAGTGAAAAACCCGGAGCAGTGGCAGAGAAGCGGTGGGGCTGGGCAGGGGCCGCTCGGCTCCCGAGCACCGCCGGGAGAGGCTCCCTCGGAGCGGGAGGGGACTCGGGGATCCCGGGGTTTCCCCTGAGGCACCCGAGTAAATGGGGAGGGTCCTTTGTTAGTTGAGGCAGGTGTTAATAACGTCCCAGTTCAGTGGCTGCGGTCACGAGCAAAAGCATCACCCCACGGTAGAAGTAGAAGAAGCAGGACCGGGCTGGGCTCCCGCAGGGGCAGCGCATTCCCACCGCAGGCAGCAGCTCCAACCTTCCTCCAAATCCGAGAGAGCAAGCGAGCTTGCAGTTTCCTCGTCCCTTTCTTTTACCAGCCCGATTCCCACAGTATCTCTGCCCCTCCGAGAGAAACTTTTAGATAAGAGTAATGCAGCCAGATACCATTCTCTCCCCTGAGCTTGGCAATTTCTTTTGCCCTTCTTAAGTACCTGATCGTTATTGTTTCTTAGCAAAAAAAAAAAAAAAAAAAAAAAAAAAAAAAAAAAAAAAAAAAAAAAAAAAAGCGAGAGGGGGGAATTCCCTAAAAGAAAAGAAAAACCAAATAAAAACTCTAACCTATAACATGCTATTATAAACAAATCATGGAAAGTTGGGAGGCCCCTAACACTGACCCCTCAGCATCTTCTTTTGCCCCTTTTCTGTTGAAATGTTGGGAAATGTGTAATGTTTTTTTCAATTAAATTCTCATTTCTTTCTGATCACATGAGAACAGGGTCTGGTACCAGTACGAGTCTGAAGGGCCACACTTGGAAGTTACTCACCTTCCTGCCACAAAAGAGGGAACAATTCCAATCACAGACCAGAGTTCTCTCTGTCCAGACTTGGTTGGCACTTCCCCCAGCATGATACAGCTTGAATTCTGCCTCAGTAGGGAGGTAAATGCTGGCAAAAGAATATTATTTTTCAAAACTCCTGTCAAACAGTACATGCTGGATTCAGAAAAACCACACCCTTTACACGTTACAGCCTAATGTCTTGTCTTGAAAAAAGCCCTTGTCCTACAGTCAGTCTGCTGTTGGCTTAAGCCCACAGTTGTGTGCCATGTTCCTCTTTGCTCTTTTCTACATCTCAGTAAACTTCCTCGTAGTGCATGAGGAAGGTTTCATCCATGACTCATGGTATACCATTCATTTCTCTACTTGCTTTAGTGCTTTCTGTCCTGACACTGCTGGAAACTATTTTATTCAGTGAAAGATGAAATTCAGGAGTGGAACTCTGTGGTGAGATATGAGTACTTCTTCCAGACTTGGACTCATTGCTAGCAATTTTTTGAGCACTAATACTGAGGCCAGATTGAATTTGGACTGATAGGAAAATGTTATGTGATATATGTTCAATCCTTTCTCCTTCCTGAAATTAGTGACAATATCTGAGACAATCAATGAAACATTGTCTGGCTTTTTGAGTAAGGTGAAGAACATGAGGCAGAGGGGGAGTTAGGTGACTACAGGAAAGCTAGAAATAATCCTATTCAAGACATACAAATAAAGGAGTGTAAAATGAGAAATGGGAGAATGTGGCAGCAACTGCTGAGAAACAAAAGCAGTTAAGAAATAGCATTGGAAATCCTGTATCTTCAGATTTATGAAAATGTCAGAGTCATTATGAAATCCCAGATAGCATCAGAAAATTTGTTACACCCAAACGTACAGGAAACTGGTCAACGAATGAGAAGGTGCCCTGCATCAAAAGGTACACAAGGTTTCCCTTTGTCTTTATTACGTACTAGAAGCAATTCCTTAATTTATCTGGTGGAAGAAATACTCCAGACCCAAACAGAGCCAATCTCTACTGTCTGTGTCTGACATCCCGAAAGTTTATTTTTATCCTATGCAGACAGTCAGAAATGTTGCAAGTGTCTTTGAGCTAGAACTTCAATACTGAACCCAGGGCTCTTCCAAGTTCCTGACTTTATATCAGGGTGGGATCTGTATCTGCAGCAGCTTCCTCCTCTGCTCCACTTTCCACAAAGGGAAAGCCTGGGAGAGTGGGCAAGGCAGAAGCTGCAGTGTACTCTTTTTTTTTTTTTTTTTTTTACATCTGTTTTCCTAGCCAGGTGAGGCTGACACATCCTTACACCATCCCTTTGTCAAACACTAAATTATTTTGTCTTGGGATAACAAATCCATTCTACCTGCTCAAAACAGGAGTTTATTGTAAAATTGTTTTGGGTAGCAAAGACCTGTCAAGGTCTCTAATGAAAAATTAATTGCTAAATATGAAGAGATGAGTCACCATATTGACTGTGGTTCAATACTAAATCCCTATCATAAGAGGGATCCAAGAGGACCAGTATTTAAACAGATGCCAAAACCACAACTGAAACTTGTGTTGCACTCCCTGGAAAACACAGCTGGTGAGCAGGCACTCAGCTTTTCCACTTCCCTTTCTTCCTTGATGCTTCCTCTCCCCATCTCACCCCCAAACCATTCTGTTCATTTTAGAAGAGAGGAAAAGTGAACATACATATTCTGTTAACAAGTGGAGATTGGTGTCAGGGGTGAAATTGTGCAAGTGTCCAGGTTACTGCTAAAGAAACGGACTTTCTAAAAAATGTAGAAAATATCAGGTATAATTATAGATGCATATTTCAGGAAGTATATTTTGATAAAAACCTTTACTTCAATACAGTTGATAGCAACACTATGAAAATACCCAGTAACACTAGAAGGAAAAAAAAAAAAACTAAACTAAACCAAACAAACAGAAAAAAAACCAAAAACAAAAAAGGGAACAAAACAAACAAAGAAACCCACACAAAAACCCGCAACCCAAAACCAAAAAAACACAAAAAAGCCAACCAACAACAAAAGAACCCCAAACCCCCCCCAAAAAAAAAAAAAAAAAAAAAATTCAAAGCACATAAACTCTTGAAACAAAGTTTCTAAGCCATTTTCTCAACTTCATGAACAAAGGGAATTAGGGAATTTACATCTCGTTTACATTATCAATCAAAATTAGGCAAAAAGCTTAAAAGAATTTCTAAAATATGAAAGATGCACAGATGATCGCATCAAATAACAAGAGAAGTGAGCTAACCCAAAAATGCTTACACAGTGGCTTTCATCATTCTTAAAATATTTTTTCCTGTCTTAACACAAACAGAGTTTATAGCTGGTCTTCCACAAATTTGCTAGTGTTGGAAACTGAATGTTAAAGAGAGAAAAAGTTCACTTTAAGTGCACTGCTTGATGCTCAGGGGTCTTTTTTTGGTTTGCTCGGGGGAAGACAATGCTGTTAGAGACGACACGGACTACGTGGGGCAGGAGAAGGGGTTGGGGTTGTGGCTGGAGCTGGTCCAGCAGCAGTTCGGTTACAGTTTGCAGACAGGCGCCAAAATTCAAAACACGCGCTGTACTGTACTGCAACTCCCGAGCGTGGCTGGAACAAAGCGCAGAGGCGGATGGGGCAGGATCCGACCTCCCTGCGAGCAGCGAGCACAGCACCCTGGGATTTGTAGTCTCTGCTCTCTGCTTCCTTTCCCGATTCGGGCAGAAAGCTGAATTTCACCCAAGTCACCCATCGTATCATCAGCTCTCACTGGCAGCGCCCTGCCGGCAACGACCCTCATGTGCTTTTCAGAAAGTGCACGGGGAGTGTTCTTGGTTCCATTTTAGCTGTCACTCACAAACACCCTCCGGGGAACCCACTGATACCCACAGCTCCACAGACTGGTGTGGAAATTCTCGGTAGGAGGCGAAGGTGTGAAGGGACACTCAGCGCTGTCCCGGGAGAGGAGATGCCCGGGCAGGTGGGACAGGCACTCTGCTGTCTCACACAGCCAGGACAAATAGTTTTGTACCAGATGGACATTTTGAGGCAAGCACATTCAGGTGAAAACCTGTGATTTATGCAGTGATTGCTAGAGAGACTTACAACTATTTGCCCACGTGGATATTAAGCATCCAGAATTCCTGGGTTTATTCCAAGGTTTTCCAGTTTGAGGTGTACTTGATACTAGGATTTCACATGAAGATCGTTTTAGCTCTATTTTGAGACCAAATAACTACTACCTACTTTCTCACACTGGGTCCCTAAGTTTTCACATTGTATTCTGTATTTTCTTGCTGTCTTTCTGGTTTCTCTATCCAGACCTATACTCCCACCTCTGCATAATGCTCTTGCTACTTTTTCTCTTTGCTCTTCATACAGATGACAGACTTTTCAGTCTGTTTTTTCAGCTTCTCCTTTTTCTCAGCCCTCCCTTCAGCTCCCTCAGCTGAAAGGCACAAGACCAGGAACAGCTTTTGGGAATGGTAATCTAGTTTATACTAGTTAATGTGCAAGAATTGACAGAATTTGAGGTTTTGGGGGAAAATACTGCTCCAAATATTCAGGAACAGAAAACTTCTCAGTGAATTTTAGTTTATACAAAGTTTGACTACGTAGCCAAAAAACATCTCTTTAGGCACTCCTAAAAATATCAACCAGGACGACCCTGGGGACGTCCAATCCATGTTTTCTCCATTTCAGCACAGATCTGGACCCTGGCCTGTGCAGAGCCGACAGCAAAGAAGGGCAACATCACACAGTGCACAGGCGGCTGTGGACGACATTTTAGGGAGCTACAGTGAAAACACACAAACCCACCCTTTCAGGGAACCCGTCAGCCCACAGGCCTGAGCCCCGCGCGGGATCCGGGCTGCTGCTCCGCCAGGAGCGGGTGAAGCTCAGTCCTGTTGGTGGCTCCGGTCTCTTCCGCAGTTGCCACCAAAACCTCTTCGCTTCAGAACTAGCCCCAGCCCGGTTCTGTCCTTGACACGCAGCCCGCACGGCACCCGCAATCCCCGATCGGGCGCAAAATGGCAGCCGCTGCTACCGCCCGCGGCCATCTTGGCGCCGGGACTGCATGTCCCAGGCGGCGCCGCGGCGCAAGGGGCCGCCCGCCCGCCATCTTAGCGCTCCCTCCCCCGGTGCGGCGGGATTGAATGAGTCGCTGCCCGCCCGCCCGCCAGCCCAGCGCCATGTCAGGCACTCCGAGCCGCGGCACTCCCGGCGGGACCCCGTTGTCGCCGACCCGCATCTCCCGGCTGCAGGAGAAGGAGGAACTGCGGCAGCTCAATGACCGCCTGGCCGTTTACATTGACCGTGTGCGGGCACTGGAGCTGGAGAACGATCGACTGCTGCTGAAGATATCGGAGAAGGAGGAGGTCACCACCCGGGAGGTACGGCCGGAGTTGGGGGCGAGCAGCGACTGTTCCTGTGGCGCCCCACGCCTCCGTCCCGGGGCGGGTCCGCGGCCCGGGACTCGCCCGGCCAGCTCCCGCCCGTTCCCCGCGCGGTGCGCTGTGGCGGCTCCGTGTGGCCGCCGCGCCATGCCCGTCCGCCGCGCGGGGAGCGGGGGCCGTGAAGACCCAGCACCTACCCGCGCGACCCCTCAGGGCGGCCGGGGGCTCTCTGGCCGCGGTGTCGCGCTGAGGGGCTACTGGCGACACACTGGAGGCGTCTGAGGTCGGGATTCGGCACGGGGAGGAGCCCGTGCCGGTGGCGGGAGCGGAGCGGGGCGGACACGGCGCTGCAGGCGGGACTGGCGGCTCCCGCGCCGGCCGGGCCGCAGCGCGAACCCGCTGCGGGTCCCTTGGCCGCGGGCGGGGCTCGGCCGGGGTCGCGTGCAGTCCGAGTCCTCCAATGCCCCGCGCCCACAGCACACGCGTACTCTGGTACCGGCTTGTTGAGTGTCCCCTACGGCCTCTGTCTTGACGGCTGATGCAGTGGGGTGGGAGATTTGAAAAGGTTTGGGCTGGCTTTGCCTCTGACCGTAGGAAATCTTTTACAGACTCCGTAAATACTCGGAATCAAGTCCGTGTAAGTGACTCTGATTTGTTTCCTCGAATTTTGGAAGCAAAACTGCTTGATTTTTTTCCTAAGCTTTGCTTTTCCCTGTTCTGTGGCGTCTGCTTTCCGCGGTACTCTCCTTCGCCTGTGGCGGAAGGATGTAGTCGGTGACACACTGGGGACAGTCCCGTCCTGGGCAAGCCCAAACCCCCTCAGCAAGGTGCGGTGTCCCACCACTGAGATGATGTTAAGGTGCTGTGGAAAGTCTATCAATAAACAGCCTGGACTGTCACTTCTGGGATGTGATGGATCGCTGTGCCACTGTGTAGCTTTTACATTTTGTTGTTCTTTTTCCTTTTTTCACCCCTTGAGATGCTGATTTGATGATACTCGGGGTGTTGGGAGGAGGATTTGATTTAATTTTGTTTAAGTAGAGCAGATGTTATAATGTCTTATTTGGGGATGGTTTGGAGTACGTGCAATCAGTGCATGTATGCCTAAACCAGAGTACCTTTAAAGTCCTTTTGTATCACTTAATGATACATTGAGACTTCCATGCTTTCAAAATCGCTAGCTATTTCTAAGCATGAAGCATAACTTACCGTGTGAAATCATGCTATAAACAAAATAAACACATCTAATTTAGGAAACTTCTAAGCTGTAGATCGCTGGAGTCTAGAAGGACTATCCCTTTGAAATGCAAGAGTGAGAATGTAATTCTATTGCTGGCAGGAGTAAGAGGACAAGCAGACAGCGTTGATATAATTTCATTGGACTTTTAACATGAGTTTAAAACAGTTTGTAACAGTGTACCGTTTGAGCAATTCTGAAAAGTATTCTGATGCAGTAATCAGAAAATAAACTTGCGAATGGGAGCCTTTTGGTTACTTTGAGCTTTCTGCCTCTGTTTTTTTTCATCCAGACTTCAAAAAGGTCTTAATCCTCAGACATAACAAACTTCTTCAGGATTTATCAAGCTCTTCTTTGGCACCGATGCTTTGGCTTGTCTCTGGACCACCTTTGCTAAATACTTTCCTCATCCCTTTAGGAAGGTTTATTTATTCTTTACATATGTCCACAGAAGGAAACTTTGTAGTTTTATTGTTTTAGTGCTGGGCAGTGGACATTGGTTTAGGACTGTGGAAGCAGTAAGCCTTCACAGAGTTGTCAGATTTTCTATTTACTTGAATGGGAGAATCCTGTCCTTTCACTTTTGGGACCAACCTAGTAAATTGGATTTTCTGCTGGCAATTCAGCAAATTCCAACAATTATTAACTGTTGGAATTTGCCTTCATAAAATGATTAGGCTTAGTGTGAAATAAGATATTAAATAAAAATAAACCCTCCAAATCCCACAACCTCCCCCCAAACAAACCCCAAAGCAGCTCTAACTTCTGCGTAGAAGCACAGTTAAACATAGTCCAGTGAAATTTGCATACTGTTCTCTCTGCAAAGAGAGAAAGATTTAAAGATTATTAAATCTTTATATATGTAAGCATCTAAGCTCTGCATGCTTATAGGAGACTATTTTCTTTTTCCACAGTGTTCAAAATGCAAATTCCCGTTTCTTGTCCTCAACTGTGTGTAAATTTAAGTCTGATCTTATTTACTATTTATAAAAGCTAATTGAATATTCTGTTATTTTTGGCTTTTCTTTGGTTATGGCAGAAGATGTCACCTGCCACTGTGGTAGGTGGTATCGTGCACATTGTGGGAAGCAGACAGGAAGCACTGCTCACCAATGGGCTATTGGTTACTACCTGAGACTTTTGCCTAGAGGGCAGATGATGGGGTCCATGATCAAAGGTGGATTTCTCAAAGTTAAGGACAGCTGTGGCAAGCAGTATACAGAACCATGGTTATCATGGTTAGAGAGATGTTTGTTCTTTGCTTGTCACTCAAGTATCCCACAGGGACCATACCTGAGCTGGCAGAGACTGTTACTTACTGACATGACATGTCCTGAGTAATGGGTGACCATTCCTGACACCCCCTGCCCCAACCCTGCGTGTCTGGGAACAGTTTTGCTCTGTGCTCAAAGTTCTGGTTTAGGGTAGTGTCTTCTGGATGAGAGAAGTTCTACTGATGCTGATCGGGCAAGGAGTGTAGTTATTGTTCTGCCAGAGATTCTTTAATCATCAGCTGATCAGGATGTTCTTTTTCCTCGTTGTTTCAACTACCAATTTGAACAAGATTGCAGAAAGCAGCTGTTTGTGTGGCAATCTCAGCATGGTCTTCGAACAATACAATTCCTGTTCTTTTTGATGAACACAGGGCTGCCATCTCTTAACAGCAGAGAAAAGGAGCTTTGCAGTTGATTAATCTTTAGTTCTTTATTAATTATAGCCTTTTTCCTAACCTTTTCCAATGCTGCTTTACTTGTATGCAGTAGGCACCTAGACAAATAAAAAGTGTATACTGTAAGCCCTCAGACAAATGCAAAAAAAAAGTTTGCAGATGTGACTGAGGGAACCTCATTCCTTCTCTGTTTGCTTTCCTCCATCACTGCCCTTGTGTAAGTTAGCCTGTGACAGAAGAGAAATTGAGCTCATCCCGTTGTTTTTCTACATCCTTAGTACATGACTGATGCTATTCTCACTATGTTGGGGTCACTGTTGCAATAATCTAATTTGCGAGGCTGGGAGGGGACATACTGGAAGAGCTAAGAGAACAATCCTAGAGCTCTCCTCAGTTCTGTTTTACTGACTCCCTGCCCTCTTCTGCAGTGCTTATGGTTGTAGCCTTCTGGAACAGATGTTTTGATGGGGACAGGAGGGATTACTGCACTGTTCTGAGGACATCCCACTGTGCTCACCCCCTCAAAGGAGAATTAGAAAAATAAGATCCTTGGGAGCCTCAGCTGCTGACAGCAGTTGCCCTTGTAACAAAAAGAGGATCTGTGGGGTTCCCTCTTCACTCGTGTCTTCCCATCTCTGTGGGTGTGAGTGCAGGTGGCTGCAATCTCACATGGTTTCCTCTTACCTGCCAGTGTTGGAGCTACCTTGCCCTTTGTGTGCACCATGTGTGGTGGCCAAAGCTACTGTCCTGACCAGGATATGAAGGTCTGGTGTTGCCTAGTTGTCACCTGCAAAATACATACTTAGATGCTGCTGTGGACATTGGGTCAGTCACTCAAGTTGCATCCTCTAAAATATTGGGTTAAATGGTTTTCTGGCACTGTAGGTGTCATCTGGGAGGTGACATAACACACATCTTCGTTATTCTTGAGAACATGACTGATATTTTTGGTTGGCCTGAACCATAGCTGACTGGCAGTCCTTTGTCAGTCTATAACTGGCTAAATTAGAACATGCTGAGCCACACTTGGTGGGAATACACTTGTGCTTTGCATGTTAATGTATTCTTATGAGATTAACGTTTCCTCAGCAAATTTGTCTGGAGTCACTTGTGGTTGGCTGGAACATGTTTCTTGCCTAGCATGTTGGTTCAGTGCCTTCTTGACGTGTTTCAAGTCTTCACTGAGTGACACCTTGCAGCTTTTCTCAAGTGGGGTTGCTTTGGGAGGGTCTGTGTCAGTGTATCTGCCCTTGACCCACTACCTAGTGAGCTTTGAATGCTCCCAGCACAGGTAGGTGAGAGCATCTGGCAGCTGTGTCTTTCAGTCTGCTATGGAAGCATCTCTGTTTTCTTTTTTTATTTCCTTGTTCCCTGTGTTGCCCAATTACAACTCACAAGCTCTTTTGCCAGCAAAAGAGAGGGTAAAAAAGTGAAAGCACATTTGTAGTGCAATAAGGGTGTCTAGGCTGGCCTCTGTGAAGGAAGATTTACGCTTGGGTGCGTGGACATGAAGTGGATTGGGCTGCAGCATATCCTTTGGTTTTGTGCTGAACATTTTAGGGTTTTTCTGTTGACTTCAGATGGGGTTTCCATTTTCACAGTTGAGGGACCCATGTGCTGGCCTAACCTGTCATCTGGGAAGGTTTGTTGCTGCTTCCCGGGGCTTGTATTCTGGACATTGTAGAGAGACTGCTGAAGCTCACAGCGCCAAATGAGTTTCATCCCTTCTGCTCTTCAATAAAGGGACCAGTGCTAGTAGCAAGAGGGACCTGAAGAGTATCAAACATAACTACATGGCTCTGGGTGATCGTTGGAGGGTAGGGGTGGGTTTTGTTTGGCATTTTTTTGGTTTGGCTTTTTTTGGGATTTTATTTTGTTTGTTTGTTTGTTTGGTTTGTTTTGTTGTTGTTTTCCCTTTTCTTTCTCTGATGGAATTTTTCTCCCATTTGTTGCCAAAGAGACTGGAACTATAAATACTTGAGAAAGACAAAGGATGTGGCCAAGATGTGGGGAGGGGGTGCAGGTGGCTGCAGTCCCTGTGGTGGGGGACTTTCTCTTGAGAAGGTCAGAGACACTATGAGATTTTGGCTGGGAGCTCAGGGACTGGGCTCAGCTTCTCACTCACTCTCGGGTCGGAAAGCAGACAGTTGGGCTGCTGCTACTGCAGGGAGAATTTGCTGCCACCACGAAGTTCTGTCCTGCACTGCTTCTACTACCAAGGGTGAGCCTTTGCTTATAAGAGCCGCCATTGAACTGTGACCTTTTCAACACCCGACCTCACTGGGAAGGACCCTAATCATCTGCTCGGGTCCCCCGGGGAAAACCTGGAACCCTGAGCCCCTCTGAGGGGGTGTCTCCCGGGTCTGCCTGACCTCTGCCTCTCCTGGCACAGCTCCTGAGTTTTGCTACACTGTGTTTGCCACTCTGGGTGTGCCTACTGCTGCTGTTCCAGCTTGCTGCTCTGAAGTTCCTGCTCCAGGCCATTCAGCTTCCCAAGTGGCGCTGAGACCGGCTGCCCACTGAGGGTTTGCAAAGAAAGCCCCTTCTCTCTCAGCCGCCACTGCCGTGTGGAGAGGCGGCCGGGCTGGCGCCACAGCGCCCCCTGCAGGCGTAGGGGAATCATCGCACCTGCCCGGCCGGGAGCCGCCGGCGCCCCTGCCGGCTGTGCCCGGAACTGCACCAAAGGGGAAAGTGCCGAGAGAGGCCGGGGCTGGGGCTGTGCTCGGGGCTGGGGCTGTGGTTCTGTTTGTTGTTGCTGCTGCTGTTGTTTGCCTTGTTATACGTAAACATACTACTAAAGAACTTTACTCCTTTTCTCATACCTTTGCCTGAAAGTCCCATTATTTCAAAGTTATAATAATTTGGGGAGAAGGGGTCACATTTTCCATTCCTAGGGAGGAATGGAAAGACATTGGCATCAAAGCAGAGGTGGTGTGTGGAGAGTGAAGGGCTTGAGGATAGCCAAGCAGATCCTGTAGATCAACTCTGGATTACACAACTGCTGTTGGCAACAGGTTTTTGGATTCTACAACAAACCAACAAACCCCAGGTGGAAATTTAGGCTGGGTGGAGATGGAATTGAGAGTTCCTCTGAGAAGACGGACTTGGGGGTGTTGGTGGGTGAGGGGCTGAACCTGCTCCTACCATTGGCACTAGCTGCCAGAAACCACCTCTGTGATGGGCTGAGCTCCCAGTGTGGGCAGCAGGGGAGGGGAGATTCTGCACCTCTGCTCTGTTCAGAGAAGCTGTGGCTACCCCATCCCTGGAAGTGTTCAGGCCAGACTGAGGCTTGGAACAACCAGGGAAAGTGGAAGGTGATCCTGCACATTGCAGGGGGTGGAATGAGATGAGCTTTAAGGTCTTTTCCAACCCAACTCATTCTTTGATTCTTTGACCATGGAACTGTCTTTCAGGATTCACAACTGCTTCAGAGAGGCAGGATCCACCTGACTAAATGTCCAGCATAAAGCTGGATAACCCTGTCACACTCTGGGTGAGGAACTGGCTCACAAGTTGGGCACAATGGGTTATAGTGATGGAGGGACATCAGGCTTGGTCGCAAGTGGAGTGCCACGGGTCTCCAACCTCAGCCCATCAACATCTTCATCAGTGATCCTTGGATGCAGGACTCAGAGGGATTCTAAGAACGTTTGCCAATGGCATTAAATTGGGAGGAGCTGTCAAGACCTGCAAGGGCAAAGGGGCCCTCCAGAGAAATGCTGACCAACCAGAGAGATAGGAAATCACCAACCATGTGAAGCTTAACAAGGACAGGTGCTAGATGCTGCCCCTAGGATGGGGCAGCCATGGCTGTATGGATGGACTGGGGAAGGAGAGGCTGAAGAGAGGCTACAGAAAGGGGCCATGGGGTTCTGGCTGATGGCAAGTTGGATCTGAGTCAGCAGTGCCCTGGAGCCTGGATGGCCAACCGTGTCCGTAGGGGCATCAGGCCAGCTGAGTGAGGGAGGGGATTGTGTCTCTGCTCTGCACTGGAGCAGCGTCACCTTGAGTTCTGGGGGCAGTTTTGGGCACCACAGTATAAAAAAACATTAAGCTAGTAGAGAGGTGTCCAAAGAAGGGCCACAAGGATGGGGAATGGTCTAGAGGGGAAGGTGTATGAGGAGCTGCTGAGGGCACTTGGTTTGTTCAGCCTGGAGGAGACTGAGGGGAGACCTCAATGCAGTCTTCAGCCTCCTCATGAGAGGCAGGTACCAGCCTGTACACTCTCATGACCAATGAGAGAGCTTGAGAAAACAGCATGGAGCTGAGTCAGGGGAGGTTTAGCTTGGATGTCAGAAGGTTTTCTCCCAGGAGGAGGTTGGGCACTGGACAGGCTCCCCGGGGAAGTGCTCAGAGCACCAAGCTCAGGGAGCATTTGGGTAACACTCTCAGACACAGTGTAGGATTGTTGGGGTGCCCTGTGCAGGGCTAGGAGTTGGACTCTCGATGCTCTTGACAGGTCTAACTCAGCATATTCTCTGACTCTATGAAAGTTGTTCTGGCATCCTTTCACAGAAGCAAAAGTAGCAATCTTACATGGTCTGTACATTTTAGCTGTCTGATATAACTTTCAAATAATCTTGCCTTATAAAAAATATAAAGATATAGCAGACTTCAAGGTGCCTCATGCAGTCTGTATTACTGATTATATGATAGGTTATTTTGGGACAGGAAGAAGTCTGTAGTTCTTTATCCTCTGAGATAGAGAACAAGAGTGGAAGCTCATTTCTGAACAGTTCACATTTCTGTAGTTCATGTGGTTTCAGACCCTTTGTAGTGGAAGAACAGCCAAGTCAAAATGGGTCCTTGGGCTTGTATTCCACAGCAGCAGTATTGGGAATAAGGGCAAATAATTGAAGTTAAGATTGCAAGGTGCACTCATCTTGTTCAGTTTATCTCTTGGGAAGGTTTGGACATTTCAAACATAGTATTTGTTGCATTGGTAATAAAAACGAAATCTTTGGGTTGCTTGTTAATTGAAAATGTTCAGTATAGAATATTCTTAAATGGCAGAAATCATATCATACACCCTTTTTCAAAGAAACTTGTGTGTAACCTCGTCCTGTGTTTCAGTTCTTTGATAGTTGTTGTGATGTTACAACGCACAAATACTTTTACAATACTTTTACAATGCACAAATACAAATACACCCAAATACTTTTTTTTTCCCCTTAGGTGAGTGGAATCAAGAGTCTCTATGAGTCTGAACTGGCTGATGCTCGAAGAGTTCTGGATGAAACTGCCAAGGAGAGGGCTAGATTACAAATTGAAATAGGAAAACTGAGAGCAGAACTTGAGGAGTTCAATAAAAGGTGAGGAGGGTATTAAATTTCTTTTCTTTCAATTAGAATGGGCAATATTTGCTGTGGAAATGATACTAATGATGCTTCTTCAAACACCTCCTGGAAGCAGATCCATGAGAAGATACAGGTTTGTCAGAGGGAAAATCCTTCAGCTTGCTGGTACAGCTGGTCAGAGCACATAATTCCAGCAGTATATACACAAGTGCATTTGTAAATATTAGATGAATGTCATGTGATGTGAGACTCAAGCAAATGGCTGTACCTGCTTTGTCCTGTCCTGCCTCCCCTTACGTGAATGTGCATGTGTGCAGCTGTTTGGTAAACTGGATTGAGAAAGAGATCTAGATTAAAACTGATCCATCCAAGGAGGGTTCATTAATAATTTTTATTGTCTGGTTCACTGTATGAGTGATGGGAGAAATGGAAGAAAAGGGAAGGGCTTGGCCCTGAGCAGTTTGGGAATATGGAAGCAGTGTTGCCTTGAGAAGACAATGAGCTACAATGTAAATGTGCTGGGAGAAGGCCTTGTACTGACTAAATTTTTTTAAACTGCCATTCAGTTTGTATCACAGAGAGTTGGCATAATAAACTAGTTCCTGAAACCAAGTAGAATTCATTATTTCAATTCCCATGGGAATTATTTGTTATCAAATACTGTTTAGCAGTAGAAACTTAATTTAAAAATTAATATATGTAGTGGAAAAATAAATTTTTGCTTCTAATTGAATTTTGCTACCTATTTTAATATATAAGATTTGGGAATTACAGATTTTTCCTGAGCAGGTCATTATGTACATCACCTGTTTATCAATGTTGTCAGCCATTAAATAGGTTTTAATGTGGCAGTGCCACTAAGACCTACTGTAAGTCTCTCATCTCTTCATTTGCAACTAAGTGGTTATAAAAGGACTTAAGTGTTTCCCTCCCCTGTCTTTTTTTTTTTCTGACTATCTAGTTAATTTATGATAAAGTATTTCACATTTTCTCTGTAAATTTTGCTATATCACTGGATACTCATTTTCTCTGCTGGGCCCTTTTTTTAAAGTCAGCCATTGGAGATATTTTTGGAATTTGCCCTAAAACATCTGTCCATACATGAAATAGTGATAGTGTAAGCATCTGCATTTGAGTTGGTGTAAAGTCTGTTGAAGTACAGCCAATACCATAGGCCTGCATGTGGTCGGGCAAGCTGTGTGCTGGTATTTGTGGACTTGGTTCGCTCAGCTTTTGTTAACCATGACAAACTCCTCTGGTAACTAGGTCAGCAGTAAAACCCCTGAAGTGCAGTGAGGTGAATCCCACCCAGCCCTACTGGGATGTTCCTGTTGGAACTGTGTATTCTCTTCAAAGCCTCAGGCCAGCAGTCTTGGCATTTATTTTGGATAGTGTATTTTGCATGGCAGTTGGCATGTGCATGGCACGTGGACTTTAAGGTTGTCTCTCTCATCTTGTGATAGCAGGTACTCTTCTTGCTTGGCTTTTAAAGCAAGCTCCATAAGAGAGCAATAGTAGTAACTGGGAATTTGGTTCACCTCTCATATTTCTCTGTTTTGATTAAGGTATCCTTGTAAGAAGTATCTTGACTTGGCAGATAATGAGAATCCAGTTGATTCCTGTTCTTTAGACTTTTGATAGCCCTAAGAGATTGTACAAAATACTTTGTGGTGGGAAATTGTGCATGTAAAGTGATGGAGATAGTGTTTTCCCTTGGATCACCCCCCTCAACCGTTGTCTGGACAACTGAGTTGCCCCTTACCAGTCACTTCAATGACCAAACTAACTTCAGCTTTTTGTTTGCTTGTCTTCTGCAATAGATGAGGAAAAAGAACCTGGTTTTCTGGGTTTCTCTCTGTGTTTACAGTTCATAGCAATACAGTCGAATTCCTCAGCGTCAGAGTTTCTTCTACTTAATTCCTTCCAGTCCATTGAGATGCTTGTAATGTTCTTGGAGTGTTTGTGGGGTGTCTAGCTTGTGATGTGGCCAGATTTTAAATATGACCCTCATAAGTGAAACTTCGAATTTTTTGTCTGATTTGCAGTGTTCACTTGACATCTAGCTCATTACTGAAGCTGACAGTCAGATGGTGCTTCTCTCAGTATTGTAGCAGCGGGCCCCTGGACGGGGAATAATGAGCATTGACTCCATGATTGCAGAAGGCTGATCAAATGCTTTATTAAGCTATACTACACTACACTACACTGTATTAAAAACCTTTCGCCCTTGCCAGACAGTCCAATACACACACGTGGATCCAATTGGTCAATGAAGCAAAGCACCATCACCAGAGTCCAATTAGGAAACTACCTTTTGGTAAACAATCTCCGTAACACATTCCACATGTGCACAACAACAGGTGCAGAGATTAAGATAAGAATTGTTTTCTCTGAGCTTTCTCATAGCTTCTCAGGAAAATCTTTGGAGAGAAGTAAGTCTCTTTCTGTTCAGAGAATATGTGATTACCACATCTCAGACCAAACTTGCTTTGAGAACTGTGTAGTGGAAGAGTAGGTTATTGCATAAGTTTATATTCACTACTATTGCCTCTCCCTCTCTTTCAAGCTCATAACAGAGGAGAGATTTAAGAATGCCAGCACAGTCTGGCCAGGAGCGATCCCAAACACTGCCATTCTTTTGTTTGCTTGGAATACATTGGGTTGCTGGGCCAGGAGATTAAATAGACTTCCCTTGCAACATAGGATCACAGTCAGCCTCCTGGTTTATTAGCATTTTTTTTTTTCCTGCCAAAGCCTGAGTTTGTGAGCATGGAAAGCCCTGAAGGCACTGAAGATACTCCAGGGAAGCCAAAGGGTATGGTTGGAGGTGGTAACATCAGGCTTAGTTTGTGCCCAAAGGTGCCTGAAGCTTACCCTGTGTTTAGTTCCTTCCTGGAGCTGTTTACTTGCACAATTTCAACTTGTGAAGCAGCTGACCAGCCTGCATCAAGAGTATTGGATAGGGCACACGGATTTGGGACAGAACCTGTGGTCTAGGAAAGAACAAGGTTTTTCTGTCAATGCAATGGACGTAAGAGAAAGCACTTCTACTTATGTCTTTCTGTATCTTGTTAAAATACTGACAGATAAGGCTACACCAGGGTTCCGTATGAGTGCAAATTCAACTCCCAGGGTTTGGATTCTGGGGCACATATTTATTTTAGATTTTTTTCTCTTACTGTGTTACCAATGTGGTAATATTTTCTGGGGGATTTTTAGTGTTTGAGATAATTGGATATAATTTTCCCTACTAAGTCAACAAGAAGCATCCCAAGGCTTTTTCTAGAGTCATTTGTTGCGGTGGGGTGGTGCTGAGGGTGCTGTGACTTTCCTGAGGAGTGTCCTGAGAAGGACGGCTCAGGGGCACAGGCACGTCCTTCTCCCAGTGATAATCAGATCTGGCTTCTTCTCTCAGGTGATGTGGAGAAAGAGACTGGGGCTCTGTATGGTGTTCCACAGAGTAGTGGCCTTTATTAAAAGCAGGGACCTCTGCAAAGGGAAGCAGGAACAGAAGCGCTCCAAACTGGGGAAAAACAGGGATTTATGTAGGGAAGGTGAGGGGCAGGACAAAACCAGTAACCAATGGGATGTGGGCTCAGGGGTGGAGCATGAGCGGAGAACCAATGAGGAACAAGGGATTAACAGAACTGCAGAGGCCTCTGGGGGTGATTTACTCACCCTAAAGTCAGTGGCTTGGGGATTAGCCCTCCAGGGGAGTGCAGGAAGCCCTTCTTTGGCTGGCTCTTCAGCCCTCACAGTTTGTATTGAATTGTACCAAAGGTCTACTTAGCCTGTTAATTGATCTCTGTGAAAAGCCATTTGTCTAGAGAAGAGATGAATGTAACATGCATAGCAACAGCTCTTGGGAATACTCTTCCAGTCTTCAACAATTCCCTTCAGCTGAGGGACTTTGTGATGTCCAGCTGGATGGTGTAATAGCCATCATGGATTTGCATTTCATAGTGTGACCAGTATTCTGAGACCAGCTGTTTGTGGAGTTCTTAGACATAGCAAGGAGATTCTGAGTTTATCTATCTGTTGTATAAACATGTTGTTCAATCTGCCTTTCATTTGTTCATTTATCCCTTTTTTTTGTATTTGTCTTCATATCTCCTAGGACTTTCTCTTTAATGATCTCTTTTTTTCAAGTGGAAACATCTTACTGCTTAATTGCTTCTACTCCTGAAGCTGCTTTGTGCTTTCAATCAACATTTTATCCTCTCTGTCATTTTTACTGTTTTAGTGTATCCTCTTGGGAAGGAAAGCTGCAGAATTGGAACTTCAGCCAATATTCAAGATGTTATTGTACCATAACAGTGTTCTATCTCTTGTTCTGTATTTTATTTATGAATAATTTCTCAAACACAGTTGCATTTTGAGTGCTTCTGAGCTGCTGATGTGTGAAGAAGGGTAAGCTCCAGGTAGTATTTTACATCAGATGTCTCCCAAGGACCCCAGTGAGTGGCAGGAGTGCTACAGAACTCAGAAGTGTTTTGTGGTAACCATATTTGCTGTGGCCTCTTTAGGCAGAGGTGGAATAAGGCCCTCTCAGAGCCCTTCTGTGCAGGGTTTTTACCCCTGCTTACGCTCCTTGCCTTCCTTTACAAAAGCCAAATTAGCTGTGAATTTTCAAATTCTTTATGTTTATGCATATGCCCGCTACTTTTCTTCATTGATGCCTTTGTCTAATTTTACCTGTGCAGTCAGAGAAGGATTTTGTGGGGGGACTTTATCAAAGGCCTTATAAAGTATTGTCCAGACAGACAATATTCATAGCCCTTTCACAATTAAGTGACTCCATCAGTGGACAAGGGAAGGCCACTAGGTTGGTCAAGCAGACCTTGGAGAAGCTGTACTGGCTGTCTTGAATCATTTCCCTGTGCTCTGTATGCCTTTGCAGAGCTTTTGGGAGGATCTGTTCCATGATGTTCCCAGGTACAGAGGTGTGGCTGGCAGGTCAGTAACTCCTGAAGTCCTCCTTCCCATCCTTTTGAAAAATGGGTGCAATGTTTCCCTTTTACCTGGGCCTTCATCTGACTGCCATGAGTTTTCAAATGTCATGGGGAGTGGCTTGGCAGCTACATCAGCCAATTCCTTGGGACTCTGGGGTGCATCTTGTCAGGTCCCATGGACTCAGGTTTCTCAGGTGATCACAAACCTAACCTTTTCTTATAGTGTGAGCTATTTTGCCTTCCCAGTTCCTGTTTTGTGGTCCATCTACTGGAGAGGTTGCCATTGAAGGCTGAGGCAAAATAGTTGTTGAGTATATCAACGTTTTTCTCGTCTGAACCACTTTGCCAGGCTTGTTTATCGAAGAAGTACACTTGCTTTGACCTTCCTTTTCTGACTAACATACCTGCAAAATTGTTATTCTTGTGTCCCTTGCCAAGTTTGACTTCAGCTGCACCTTGGCCTCACTGATCCTATCCCTTCACTACCAGGCAATGTCTCCATACTCTTGCCAGGATACCAACCCATACTAATACTGCCTCTTCATTATCTTCTTGCCTTTTAGTTTCACCTGCTGGTCTCAACTCATCCATGCTGGTCTCTTGCCTTCTAGTCCTGAGGATCAAGAGCTCTTGTGATGTAGAAAATTTCCTAAAAGTTCTTCTCCCTTGTCCCTGAGAGCAGTTTCCCAGTAGGTGCTATTGACCAACTCCTTGAACAGTAGGCAGTTTGTTTTCCTAAAATTCATTCTTCATTTCTCTTCACTTGACCCATGTCTCTCAGGACTGCAGACTCCTGGACTGCATGATCACTGCAACCCAGGCTGCCTCCTGTCTTGACATCACTGGTTGGCTCATTTGTGTTGATGACCATCAGGTCCAGTGTCTCATCTCATCTGGTAGAGCCTTTTATTACCTGGCTTGACAAGCTATCCTCAGTCCTCTCCAACAGCCTCCTCGATTGCCTACAGCTCACCCTGCTACTTTTCCAGCAGATGCTGGGATGGTTGAGGTCCCACATCAGGCTGAGTCTATGAGTGCAATGCCTCCTATAGCTGGAGCAAAAAGGCTCCAGTTGATCAGTCAGCCAGGAGTAGATGCCAACCACAAGGGTTCCCATTGTTGCCTTGGTCTCTGATTCTTACCCATAGGCTTTCAAAATGCTGATGGCAGTTTTTTAGAGACAGCCCTTCACATTCAATCCACTTCTTGGGGAGAGTAACCCCTCCACCCCTCCTTCCTCACCTATCCATTCTTGACAGCTTGTAGCTGTTGAAAGTTGAAGTCCAGTCATGAGATTTGTTCCACCAAGTTTTACCAGCAACTAGGTCGCAGCTTCCCTGCAGCACAGTGACTTACAGCTCCTCTAATTAATTGCCCACCCTGCATGCATTGGTATAGAGAAACAGCTGGACTGTTGGCTGTATCATCTTCTTAGATGAATGCCCCTTAATTTCTTGGCAGTATTTCACTGTATTTCCCTGTTGGCTCCTATTATCTCAGGAGCCACCAGCTCATCATCTCTGGAAGTAAGACTTCCAGAGTACTCTGAAACTGAATGTGAAACTTGGGCATGAGGGGGGCATGGGGCAGGAAGCACTTCCTTCTAACAAGAAAGAGCAGCCAACCAAAACATGTGTAATGCAGTTGATACATTGAAGGGAAGGGATGCCATCTAAAGAGATGAGAACAGGCTGGAGAAGTAGGCCTGTGTGAACCTTATGAAGGTTCATCAAGGCCAAGTGTAAGGTTCTGCATATGTGTTGGGTCATTCCCATCACAGACACAGGCTGGGTGGAGAATGGATCAAGAGCAGCCCTGAGGAGATACAAGTATCAATGGATGAAAAACTGAATTTGAGCTAACAATGTGCACTTGCAGCCCTGAAAGCTGATCAAACCCTGAACTGCATCAAAAGAAGTGTGGCCAGCAGGTCAAGGGAGGTTATTTGCCCCCTCAAGCCCACCCAGAGTACTGCGTTCTGTTCTGGAGACCCAACATCAGAATAATGTGAAGCTACTGGAGTGAGTCCAGAGGAGGCCATATGTCCTGGTGTTTTGAGGGCTGAAGCTCCTCTGCACTGGAGCCAGTGTGGGAGAGCTGGGGGTGTTCACCTGGAGAAGAGAAGGCTCCAGGGAAGCCTCAGAGCCCTTCCCAATGCCTAAAGGGGCTCCAAAGAGAGGGAGAAGGACTGGGACAAGGCAATAGTGGTAGGACAAGGGTGAATGGCTTCATACTGACATGGGGCAGCATTAGATGCAATATTGGAAAGAAATTCTTCCATGTGAGGGTGGTGAGGCACTCAATCATAGAATCATGGAATATCCTGAGCTGGAATGGACCCCACAAAAACCATCAAATCAACTCCTGGCCATGCACAGACACCCCAAAATCCCACTGTGTGCCTGAGAGTCTTGTCCAAACTCATTGAGCTCCAGAAGCCTTGGGGCTGTGATTGTTCCCTGGGGAGCCTGTTCAATGCCCCAGCACCTTCTGGGGGAAGAACATAATATCCAACCAGCTGTGGCTGCCCACAGCCATGTGGAAGTGTTCAAGGCCCAGCTGGATGGGGCTTGGAACCAACCCGGTCTAATGGAAGGTGTCCCAATCCATGGGAGGGGTGAAACAAGATGAGATTTATGATCCCTTCCATCCATTCTGTGGATTCTGTGTATTTTACATCTACCATACATATATGTATCCACTATTTGTACTTGAATGCAACTCATGAATGTAATTTCTTTTCTTTTGAACCAAATTCATAACTAGGTTCATAAAGCAGTTAGGTAGTTTCATTTTATAAAAAGTTAAATATCTTTAGGATGTTCAAACACCATTTATATGATGTAAGGAACAGCATAATTTTTGTTTAAAAATGTTTGTATCAGATGTAAGGACATATTTTTAAATCTAGAATTAAAATATTGTTGTAAAAATAGCCATTCTCATTCTGTAGCATGTATGGTTCTATCCTGTATGCTGTGTAATGGCTTCCAGTGTTTGTGTTGTCATCTTCAGCTGTTTGACAAAACTTTTGACTACTGGAGGGAGGGGATAAGTGGAGGAGGTATGGATGGGAATAATTAATTTACTGGTGAGGTGCACAAAACTTCTGCTTGGGTAGAACACCACCCTCCCACGAGACTGTTGACCCAGACCTGGTGAAGTGAATGAGGTCCATTCATTGATAACAGAGGTAACTGATGGCATGGTGGAGGAAAGTCTCCTGTCCTGTTGTTCATGAAGTGTGAGTTCCTATCTTTGCCAGTGTCACTTTTCCCCAGATCAAGCCAGGTCTGAAGGTCAGTATCTGTCAGGTGCCATCATTTTGCTTGTAATAGCAAAAAAAAAAATAGTCCTGCTGGAGCTCCTGGCTCTGAGAGGGGTGCACGTCATGCTGTGGCTTCCTCTGCCTGCTACCTAGCTATAAGTAGGGACAGAACAACAGGGCATGGTTCAGACTGAGAGACAGTAGGTTTAGATTTGATATTAGGAACAAATTCTTCCCTGTTAGGGGGTGAAGGCCTGGAACAGGTTACCCAGAGCAGTTGTGGCTGCCCCGTCCTGGAAGTGTTCAAGGCCAAGTTGGACAGGGATTGGAGCATAACAGGGTTGGAATGAGATGGGCTTTAAGGTCCCTTCCAACCTAAACAATGCTGTGATTCTGTGGTCACGGAAACCTTTCCCTGGAGCAAACTTGGCTCTTTCTGGGGAAAAAAGAGCTCTCAAGAGTTACCCTACTTGGAGAGTTACTCGGTGTTCCTTGAAGCATTGACACATCTCACCAGGTGGATTGACTGCTGGTGGGAACTTTTTAAAATCTCAGAGACCCCCAAAAGCAGTTGTACCTTTGTAAAACCTCTGTCACGTTTTTGCATGAAGGCAATAAAGCAGGCTAAAATTATAAGTGAAAATAAAAATTAAAATGGCTTGCTATGTTGTCAGTGTCCTTGAGGGGGCCAAAGTTACTTACCACTGTCAAGAATTCTCTATGGTTCAAGCTGTACATCAAACACTTTTATTCATTCCTATCCCTGGAAGCAGTCTCTTGCTGCCTGGCTTCTGCAGGTGGGTGGAAGCAGGAGGCTGTGTGAGCGCATACTGCTGTTCATGATCAGAGTGAAGCAGCATTTGCCCTTTGAGTCCTGTACAGGCAGAAGGCTCCCAGGTCTGATTGGTTGTGATACAAGCACAGTGGCTTGTTTTACAGCACATGTGTAACATAGCACTTGTGACCTTCTGACTACTGCTAAATAACTGTCTTTTAAATACAAGCCATGTTTTGTCTGTGCTTCCAGCAAGCTGCTGAGTGTGAAGACACTGCACATATGTTGCAGAACAGAATTTACAGTGACAGATTGGACTGATGATAAGAAAAATTGGTTACAGTTAAATGAAAACAAATTCTAAGATCCACACCATGAAATGCAGAGAGAAAACACAAGCTGAATGTATCACAGAATAAAGATGTCAGCTTAGAAAAAGAAGCACATCGTGCTGAACCATGTAAACCATTGGTAAACCACTGTGTGTAGGATCCACCAATACCCAATAATTTCATTAAGTAATTCTGGCCAATTCAGGCAAATCAGAAATTCAAGAAGACAGTACAAGTGATAAGGATTTTGGGAACCAGGCTTCAGGATCCGGGCTGGGCAGCAAGGTTTGTATTAATCTAGAACACTGGTTTTCAGCTTCTTTTTTTCTCTTTGCAAACATAATAGTTTTTTTCCACGTTTGGAGTTGCAGATTGAATTTAAAAGCCTATATGTAGTAGGAATTCTCTTCAAACTTAATTTCTGTGGGCCCTTAAAAGCCTATAAGCTTTTAAAAGCCTATATGTAGTAGGAATTCTCTTCAAACTTATTTCTGTGGGCCCTTAAAGCAGCTTATGGACCACAGGTCCAAACTACATAACTATGGATTAGAAGTGTGAAGAAAGGAAAGGAGAAAAATTGTCTGCAGTTACTTAAGAGAAAAAAATAATAAAACTGTTCCCTTCGTCCCAGGTGGTGTGAGACTAGAACAGCGAGCTTAAGCAGCAACAAGGAAGGATTATAGCACATAACAGATCAGTTTTTTAATAACATAATGATACATGCTGAGAAAAGCTGCAGAAAGTCACTATGTTATATGAAAAGACTGATAAAATTACTTAGTGGGCAGAAGGAAGATAATCTTGATCATATCTGCAAGTTGGATATAACAGCTCAAGTAATGATATTTAAAGCACTCAGACATGCTTTGCCCATAATGAATACTGCTGAAGAAATACTGGTTTATTCCTGAAAGATGACCACATTTCTACAGTGGATTATTTTATTTTACTGCTTTTTGTGGGAATACATCATAAGGAATATGCTTGACCACATCAGATATAAAACCTTGGGGATGTTCAGGCCTCTTTGGTGATTGCATGTACTTTGCTTTGTGGGCTGTACTCTAAGGTAAAAGATATCAGCTGTGTAGCTGCCAGATGAAGAAGTACTGTTTATACCTTGTGTGTATTACCATCTCTTAGCTGCCAGAGTTGCCTTCTTGTTTTTCCCTTGTCTGTCCATGACATTTTTTTTTACTGTGCCATGCATTTGCAGAACATGGTACCAGCTGCACATTTTGGGGGTGTTCCAGGTCAATGATCGGCAGCATTTGCAGGGTACTGCAAGAGCCATATAGTGGTGAGCTGGGCTTGATAAAAGGTATCTGGTAACAAAATACCTGTGGCTGTAACCAGGACATGCTCAGGATGGGTGTGCACCCATGTATAAGTATAATGTACTTTTGTTTTTCCAGCTACAAGAAGAAAGATGCAGATTTGTCTGTGGCTCAGGGTCGTATCAAGGATCTGGAAGTTCTCTTCCATAGAAGTGAGGCAGAACTCAATACTGTCCTGAATGAGAAACGCAGTCTGGAAGCAGAGGTGGCTGATCTGCGTGCCCAGCTTGCTAAGGTATGGTAGGGAATGCTCTTGCTTCAGCACAGCACAGGCTGTGTAGCATAAATTCCTTTTTTTCTTTGCTGTTAGTTTATATTCTGAACATCAATGATGCACCTTGTTTACTGCTGAATCTTTGGCTGCCCTTCTTGGATACAAAACTAAATTGTAAGAAATCTATGTGAAACAACCAAAGCAACACAGTGTTTAGACATTTTGGTTGTCGGAAGCTTTTGTTTTAAAATTTTTGATGTTTCTATATCTTGAGTCATTAAATGTTGTCCTTTGTAAGGTCCTGTATAATTTTACACTTGTGCTGGAGTACCCAGTGTGACCATGCTAGCAAGAAAAAGAAAGTGTAACATATTGTGCTTGAGGAATTAATAATCCTCAGCTCCTGTATCAGAATGTATTGAACTAATCCTGCATTTTAAATAGCTGGTATGCAAACATATAAGCTTGGTTTAAATGTCAGTTAACACACACACTCACACACACACTGGTTCTTTTTTTTTTCTGGGGCTTTTGTTTATTTATTGTGTTTCTTTCTGGTGGTGGTGTGGATTGGTTTTCTTTATTCGATGGCTTGACATTAGTTTTGTTATTATGAGTAACTGCTCCAAAGACATCAGATGAAGACTGTAAAAGGTTTATGGATGGAAGATAGGAATCCAGACAAAATTATCTTTAAAATTCTTTACTAGGCTGAAGATGGTCATGCTGTGGCAAAGAAGCAGTTGGAGAAGGAGACACTCATGCGTGTGGACCTGGAAAATCGGTGCCAGAGTTTGCAAGAGGATCTGGATTTCAGGAAGAATGTATTTGAAGAGGTATTATCAATCTAGTAATCTTGCCACTGTCCAAAGTTAATGTAGCTTTTAATCAAATTGACTATGAGCAACTACTAAGTAGTCCAGGTAGAGAAAATCAGTATTATCCTTCCTATAAATGGGTTGAATAATAAAATAGGTGAAGATTTTACACCTTTTTACATGGTAAATCAGTGGTGGAGTCAGTATGACAGCCAAGTGACAAGAGTATTGTTCCATGGGCAGGTGAACTGGAGCCAGCTGACTGCTGTGGGAAAGGGAAAATCCTTTTCCCTCTCTCTGGACCTGGTAGCATGGCCCTGCTCTTTACTTACATTAACTTTGGTTGCTGGACCTGATTATAATCTGTTCTTATTGACTAGAATAGTATGCAGCTGCCTTGCTTATTGCAGAGGTAGCTTTCTGCCTGTTAAGTGAATAGTACTAGTGAAGACCAAAATTTTTGTAATATTGGGAATTGGGAGAGGAAAGCATGACTTTCTCTCTGTACCCAATGCAAAGTGTTATGTCTGTTTATTCCATCTCTGGTGATTCTGCAAGCTCATTCAATGAGTGGCTGCTGAGCAGTCGCCACATGCTTCTGCTGTTCATCTCCCCTACTCTAGGTGTGATGCTTGGCTCATTGTTCACCCAACCATTTCAGCCAGATTAACTAGAAACATACTGAAGTTCTTGGTTGAGTTTAATTTTTGACTGCTTAGTGGCTGAGTTGATTTACCACAGAATCCAAATGAGTGCTCAGACTGGTTTAAGGGATGGGACGGGGCTGTGTGGCTAAGGACAGGGGACAGGGGCTGGAGCAGGGCAAAGAAACCAACCAGGGAGATCAGCCAGAGATGTACTGACCATTGTCTCACTTCCATGCTCTGGAGTGCTTGGATTGGTACACTGACTGCAGTGACAGATCCTTGTTTGGTTGTAGGATCTTAAAATAACTTTTCTTCTTGGGAAGAATGTGTTGCTATTGACTGAAGGTAAAACTAAATGAGACAGCAGAAGCTAATCCTAAAGCTTGCTGTGCTCAAGGGCGTGTTCTTTAGCCATCCCTGAAGCTTTTTGATTCTTGGATGCACCAGTTCAACACATGAAGCAATAAATTGATTTCCTTTACGTTAGTGAATGTATTTGGTTTACTGAAGGGTCCAAATCTTCATTAGAATTGAGTCATCGTGTTTGGGAGTGTGGCAAGTGAGGCCTGCTTATTCTAGTGGTGTTGGAACTGAACTGAACTGAACTGAACGGAACTGAACTGCTGGATCAGCTCAGCCCTTCCCCTGATCCTTTGTAGTCCCCCATGACATTCCTTTAGCTTCTGAGCTGTCATTGCCTACAGTTACTGAGAGACTGCTGCTTGCTAGTTTTCTTGGTGTAAAAATTAACCAAAGAAAGAAAAGCTTATTCCATATCATTTCAGAGCACATTGCTGCTAGTAAAAGGACATGTTTCTGGGGATCTATTTTAGATGCAGAGCATTTCTGCAAAACAACTAGTAAAGTTGCTTTGAGTATGTGTTAGCCTTATATGACTCCAGTCTAGCAAAACTGAGCCTTGTTTCACTTGCTGTTGTTCCTCATGGCCCTGTTGTAACTTGAGGCCTCCTCCCAGTACTCAGAACCACTCCTTGGTTGTTTGTCCTGCCCTGAAGGAAGAAATTGTTTTTCTCATACCACACATTCAGACCTGGCCAGATCTCTGCATGAATAAGTGCATGAGTAAGCCTTACCTTACTAGTTTGCAACCAGTGTTCTTAAGCACAGAAAACTCACACATTTCTAAAAATGCAAATTTCTTAGTGCAAACTCTGATCATAAAAAGTTATGTCTTCAGGATTGCTTGGATTGCTGCTTTATTAATGCTGTAATCAAAATCTAATAAGAAAGGGTCATCAAGTATCTAGAACAGAGATGAGACCCACATGTGCTTAAGAGTGAAATTTGAAGATGCAGTTTTTCTCTATAATTTTTTTTAATATATATAATGTTCACAAGTGGTGTTCATTTTCATCTGATTCCTTGTAGACTGCTATTGTAATGTCAGGATGTATATTGAGAAGGACAGGTAGCAAAGCAGTGAAACAGCCCCTTACTTAGTATATGGCTATTTTTGAAGCTGGTGTTAAGTTGGATCACTTTTAAAAATTACATCCTGACAAATGAGAACAGTAACTTGAATCTGTTACTGCATACAGCAATTCCCAGGCTTAAATGCCTGTAGTACTGTAGCTCCATTATGCTAGTTAGTACTGCAGTAGTTAATTGTTGTCTGAATGTAACTGCTTGTACTGTTTACCTTAGTGTGGGAATTTGTCCCTCTTCTTTTGTGCATATGTAGGAAATAAGGGAAACAAGAAAACGCCATGAACATCGTTTGATTGAGGTGGACACAAGCCGCCAACAGGAGTATGAATCCAAAATGACTCAGGCTCTGGAGGATCTGCGAAATCAACATGATGAACAAGTCAAACTGTATAAGATGGAGCTGGAGCAGACATATCAGGCTAAGGTAACAACTGCTGTCCACAGCACTGTCAGACTGGAAGCCCAGTTTGTGAGATAAAAGCCACTTCTACCAGCTCTACTGGTCTTAAGGAGATGAGTAACTATAATTTGAGGAAGTTTTGTCCAAATGTTCAAATGCTTTCCCTGGGACTTGTGTGCAGGTGCATTTCCAGGGGGGTTATAGCCAGAGGTAATAGCAAGCAATAGCTTTAGCCAAGAGAGGTCAGTTGGTGAGAAAACATGTGGAGCTGTTGTTGGTCTCTGCAGAAAACACAGTGGGAATAGTGGATGTCTAGATTAGACATCCACTATTCTGATTAGACAATGTCTTTTGCTATAAGGGTTCTTTTTTTACATCAGTAGATCCAGTTTTTCTTCACAAATGGAGGGGATTGGGAAAACTTGCAATATGTGCAATACATTGTGCATAAGAAGCTGGAGGGGGGCATTGGAGAGCTTGGAAGTGAGTGTGTCTCAGTATGGGCTTTTGCTTGGATACAGTGAGCTTGCAAACTAATACAGACACACTGAAAGGGGCTTCTTATCTAAGGGTGCATTGTCACTTTGCTCTTACTGTGGCCATTGCAGTGTTCTTAATCACGCCAATACACTTTTAAATATTTCTAAGCCTTGCAACATTTCAATGATCTAAGGTAGTTCTGGACTGGAAAGTTACTAGATGCAGCTGTGAATCCTTTGGTGACAGGGAAACTTCAGACAAGATATCAGACCTTTCTTGACCAGCTTTGGTGATGAAAATCATGGTATGTAATTTGGAAATCATAGAATCATAGAGTGGTTTGGGCTAGAAGGGACCTTTAAAAGCCATCTAGTCCAGCCCCCTGCCTTGAACAGGAACATCTTTAAACTAGACCAGGTTGCTCAGAGCCCCATCCTGGCAATTCTGGCTGTTGAAAGTACTTGTCAATAGTTACAGCCGCTTCTTGTTCTCTTGTGCTGGAAGAATGATGGTGCTGCTAACATTGTTCTCTCGCACCCTTTGCTGAGACTCCCTTTGAATTCTTTGAGTTGATGATTTGGTTTAAGAAATACTGATCTACAAATATTTAACTATTACTTATGGCAGCAACCATATAGATAATAGATACTAAAACCCCAAAATTAAAATTAAAACTAAAACCCCAACACAGGTGGCAGGGTTGAAATTATTCAGAGAGCTCTGGAACATGTAAGGAGCTATTTGGATTGACTTGCCACAGTCTGAAGGAGATCCAGGATAAAAGATGCTTAGCAGAAAAAAAAAATAAAAAGGATGCAATATACAGACTTAGAGAATGAAAAAGTGACAAGCTTTGAACAGGGGAATGAATAAATTAAGCTGCTTTTTCCCTGCATAAAGGTGGTTGTTATGGATGAAGTTGGAATATGGAGGGAAAAGGGTTTAGCTGTGAACTTAATTTTGTGATTTCTGAACAAGTACGTGTCCCTGTTAGAGAGCCAGAACTGGGGAGGAATATGATGTCAAAGCAAATCACTAGGTTTAGCTACTGAGCAGCTCCAGGATGAGATGGTCTTGGGTAAAAGCACACTTCTTGCACAGGGCAGATGTGGAGTGGCTGGAGAAAGTCCAAAGGAGGCCACAAAAGTGATCCTGAGGACTGGAGCACCTCTTATGGAGAGTGCTGGGGTGTTCAGCTTGGACAAGAGAACTCTCCAGGGACATCTTATTTGAATGTGACTCTTGAATACTTAAAAAGGGCTTCTAAGAAAGATCATTATGATCTGTGATAACAAGCAATAGAAATCCTAAGTATGAGTACTTGGCACTATGCCAGCATGACTGTAAGGTAGTGAATGGTTGTCAGACTTCAAATATTTTTTAATTTTAAACTTTACAAGAAGTAATGGAGTGTGTAGTTGAAGTTGCTTCAAAATCTGTTGCCTAAAGAAGGCTCCGTGTGTGCTGCTCAGAACCTAGCGAACAGCAGAGCTAGTGAAGATTGATTTTATAAACCTTTGTGCTATGTGGCTAAAGAACATCTGCCTATAACTGTTCTTAGAATTAGATTGGTTTAGTTTTTGAGTGGATTCCATGGTGTGGCAAAATTGTCGAAGTCCAGCTCTAAAGCATACAAAGGATGGTTTTTCTAGCTCTGCTTTCATGAAATTTACCATGTAAGAGTTCTGGTTTTGCTCTCTCTGTTTTGGTTAAAATTAACCACTAGAAATTAAGCCTGTTCACTAGGTGAATTTAACAAAAAATTAAAACCAAATCATATATTGGCAACTATTACAGAAAGAGAATAAAACCAAACCCATTGTTTTGCCTCTGGGACAGGATGTCATTTGGACTGCTGTGAGTAGTTTTATTGCTTCTTGCAAAGGTACTACAGAGTTCACAGAGACAATTTAGAGTGGAAAACAAGTCATGCATGAGAAAATTTTAACCTGGATAAGAGATACGTTGAGAGAAGTGAAAGATACAGTGGATGTCTGTAAAGGGATAAATAGCATGGGGGAAGGTAAATGAGGAGTGTTTGTTTTTTTTTTTCAGTAGGAGCAGGGACAGTGAATGTCCAGTGAGAATGTCCAGATAGAGAAGAAACAGAAAGTATTGTTCTTTAATATAGAGCTAAACTCATTGCCCCAAAAATTCAAAAAGCAGAGACAAATTCCTGCCTGAGAAATCCACTGAGAGATAGTAAGCAGTAAAATACTGTCCCTGACTGAGGAAGTCCCTGAGTTGCCTATAGCCAGCAGAGACATAATACCCCTGAAATATTTCATTGAGTTGGTCTCTGGGCGTCCAGGGAACTGCTGGACCAGGACATGAATTAGGTAGGCAGCCTTTGCTGTCACCCAGTGTGATTTGCCTTAGGACAAACAAGCAGAGCACATGGTCAGTTCTTTAGAAACTAAGGTT
Source organism: Agelaius tricolor (assembly GCF_023055355.1). Classification (NCBI taxonomy): domain Eukaryota; kingdom Metazoa; phylum Chordata; class Aves; order Passeriformes; family Icteridae; genus Agelaius; species Agelaius tricolor. The sequence continues at coordinate 5,707,319 of NW_027269293.1, read as the reverse complement.
GCTTGTATAATAGAAGGGCTAATAGAGTGTTTTTTTAACAGCATAAGCAAATTTTGAAATACGTTTTCCTTCGGTTCTTAGGGCATTCCTTAATGTTATGCAGTTCCTATCCTAAACTTACCAGACCATTTAAAATTTTCTAAATTTAAATAGTTGCTACTTTTTTTACCAAAAGGATATTTCAGGATTTCTAACTCAGCACAAGTGAGCTGTATAAAACTTTCTTTCCAGCTGGAGAATGCCAAATTGTCCTCTGACCAAAATGACAAAGCTGCTGGTGCAGCTCGAGAGGAGCTGAAGGAGGCTCGCATGAGGATAGAAGCTCTCAGCTACCAGCTTTCTGGTCTTCAGAAACAGGTAAAGGGCCTAAATTGGCTTTTATCTCAAATACACAGCTGTTTTGTGTGAATATTATTAGCATTTCTGACCCTTCGTATTTTCTGAATTTTGCACAGAGAAATCTTTGTTAGGTTAATTTGGGAGGGAGAAGGGTTTTAACTTTTTGAGTGGACCTGCATGGATGCCAGGTGGGCTTTTTCTTGTTCTGTGTGCCTAGGCCAGTGCAGCAGAAGATCGCATTCGGGAACTGGAGGAAATGATGGCTGGCGAGCGGGAGAAGTTTAGGAAGATGCTGGATGCAAAGGAGAGGGAAATGACAGACATGAGGGACCAGATGCAGCTTCAGCTTACGGAGTACCAAGAGCTGCTTGATGTTAAATTAGCACTGGACATGGAGATCAGTGCTTACCGAAAACTCCTGGAAGGAGAAGAGGAAAGGTGTGTAAAGATTCCACTTTCTTTTCTAAGGACTCTCAAGTGTTATTTTCATTTCTTGCCCTTATTTTTTTACCACTTGAATAGGAATGCACAGATTACCTTTCACTGAAATTATATTGGCTTCACACCACAATGTTGTTGCATGGAACACTTGTTCTCAATTGAACACTGTCCTTATTTTGGGTTTTTGTAATGGTCTTGGAGTACAGTGAAATATATCATTCTGTGCTTGGTCTTCATATCATCTTTTTACTTAAATGCTTGTACTTCTATGGTTTGAAATCATGGGGCCCAAGAATAGTGTGTTCAGTAGTAGCTGTACTGGAGGGAGGGATTAAGGGATCACTGTTGCTGTCAGTAGCACTGCTTTCCATGTCATATGGTCATACTGCCAGAACATTCCTCAGGGATGGGTAGCCCCCTCTTCCTCATGTATCTGCGAAATCAACAGTCCTCAGTATCGCAGTCCTCTTGACATACAGAATGAGAATACTGTCAGCCTTGGAACTTATTACGGTCTGGTTACTTGAGGATATTGTAGCTTTGTGTGGTTCTCTGGGTGAGTTAATTAAGATGCTTTCTTGGTTGTGTTAAGGTTGAAGCTCTCTCCAAGTCCCTCCTCCCGTGTCACAGTCTCTCGGGCTACCTCCAGCAGCAGCAGCAGCAGCACTTCACTTGTTCGCTCTTCCCGAGGCAAGAGAAAACGTATTGAAGCAGAGGAGCTCTCTGGCAGTGGAACTAGTGGGATCGGCACTGGGAGTATCAGTGGCAGCAGCAGTAGCAGTAGCTTTCAAATGTCCCAGCAAGCTTCAGCTACAGGAAGTATCAGCATAGAAGAGATAGACCTGGAGGGCAAGTATGTTCAGCTTAAGAACAACTCAGAGAAGGTGAGCATCAGCAGAACTCACAGAAAACAAGCAGGAGCTAAATTATGATCCACAGCCCTTTGCAGCATGAGTAGGTGCGGCCATGTGGAGAGCAGGAGCAGCATCTCAAGGTGCAGCATCCTGCAGGAATTAATGGGGGCTTTGAAAAGTTGAACATAATGGTGGGCTAACATGCAGCAGGAAGAGAATACAATCTGTGTCCCAAATGTGTGCTGGGACATTGCTCACAGAAACAGCCTGCTGTCTAGCAGAACTTTGTTGTGTGAAATGATTATCTTTTAATATTTTACTGAATGACCTTATGGGATTTACACTTTAGACTCTGACTGGATGTGGGCAAATACTTTCAAGGTAGAATGCAAATGCCTAACAACCATATAAATAAATTTATATTCCCATTATTTTAATAACAAAGACCTAGATTCTGATGCCTGTTTGTTCTGTTTTGTTCACTCTGAATAACTTTCTGACTCTCTCCATTAGGATCAGTCTTTGGGTAACTGGAGACTGAAAAGACAAATTGGAGATGGAGATGAAATTGCTTACAAATTTACTCCTAAGTATGTCCTCAGAGCTGGGCAGACTGTTACAGTAAGTCGTATTTACAGTATGTCAACAACATACTCTTCTGTTCATACTGTGGCAATTGGAAATCTTGAAGTCTGGTACAGCCTGAATTGGTTTCATGGGTCTCACTCTAGAGGAGCAGGATTTCAGTTATAAAAATGCAAAACAAAAAATTTGTTTCAATATTAGTACTTCAGTATTTATGACCATTTCTTTGGGCACATAGAAAGTTGAAGAAAAAGGTATTTTGGGAGATTAGTCAAGAGCTATTTGTTTCCAAACACCTTAGCCCAGGTTTAGAACCCTAATCCTGCTCAACCTCTTAAAGAATTGGGAACAGTTCAGATCATTCATCCAGACTGTAGTTAAGACTGGACATTCTCAGCATTAACTGTAGTTAATGCTGTAGAACAGCTGCTTTTCAATAATTTTGCATTTTATTTTCAGTCTGCAACAGATGTTCTTTTAGGAAGAAACAAATGTATCTTTTAATCACTTGCAGCTATTTCTAATTAAGTATCAATTGTTCAGATACATATAAAAGATTTAAGTTGATGCACTACATGCTGCTTTTTGCCTTGGCTCCATACAGTATGGTTATTGAGACAGTGGTAGGAGAAATTTGTTCAGAAAAGAATTCATGACTGCAACATTAGATTTTTTTAATACCTTATTACAAGTAATAGTGTAGTTAAAAGTAGGGTAAAACTGCCATCAGAATTCAGAAAAGAAGCCTAGTATGTAGAGAGAAGTAGGAGAATTAGGGGGATATGTATATTTAAAAGAAAATAATTGGATAAACAGCTAATTACAGATTGTCATTCTCTCTAGATCTGGGGTGCAGATGCAGGTGTATCTCACAGCCCCCCTTCTGTTCTCGTGTGGAAGAATCAAGGCAGCTGGGGCACTGGTGGAAATATCCGCACTTACCTCGTCAACTCTGAAGGAGAGGTGGGCTGTGTCCATGGGTTGGGTTATCTCCCAAACTCTTAATTTCAGAGTGGGGTGACATGACACAATGACAAAATCCTGATTCTAAGATCTCCGCTGTTGTCTTTTAATATGACAGTTTATAACACTGACATAATTACATATTATTTATGTACATATCTGACATTTTGGGGATGTTTTTGAAAACTGACCATCAGGATTATACCCATAGACACTTTTTTCCTATTTTAGAAGAATACCCTGCTAGTAGAGAATTTGTTTGGAATTTGAGTATGTACTTCAGAAGAGACAAAGAAAAGAAGCATTTCTGCCAATTCACAGTTCCATTATATAGTCCCTATGATGTTTTAAGGTGCAATGTAAATATTAATGTGGGAAGATAATTGTCCTTTCCATGTTAGAAGCATATTATAAGTTCTCATTTGGCAGACGTTCCTTAGCATTCTGCATTGTCTTACACCTGCCTACAGTTAATTTTTTTAAAACCGTCTCTGCAGATGACTTTTGCAAGGGAGAATTGTGCCTTGGCTATTACTCATAACCATTATCCCAGCAATCTGATAGCAGTAGGAAAAGGAAACAGACGACAGTTGTATCAGTTTTTGTGTTGCCTTTCTTGCTGGCAGTTTTCTGGAAGAATTTGGTGGACAGGATGAGGTAGGAGGGGGGTAATTTGTACAAACAGAAAGCTAATGCTCTCCATATTCAATCTGTGTGGTCAAACTAGTATCTGAAAAAATTTCAAATCCATGTCTGTTTTCACTATGGTTACCTTTAATATCCCTGCTTAGGAGTGTATGTTAAGGGCAACTTTTTCCACAATTACAGATTTTCATCTGTGGTTTCCATGGTGCAAGTAGGCAGAAGAATTTCTTACTATTTATAAGTGTTAAAAATAATTTAGTAATAAAGGAAGCTTCCTGGGGTTTTAGAATTTTCTTTAGTGCCTGGCTTGTAGAACTATGCTGAAAACCAACATATGCAATTAACACTGAATATTTATTAGAAACTGGGAATATTCTTTATGTTGTGTAATCACACTGAGAAAGTTTGGTTTCTCACCTTACACTGTATCTCAGACAGCTCCTACCTGTTTCTGCTGTGACCTTGTGTAAAATTGACTACAATCGCCTGCAACATGTCTACTTCCTCTTAAATCCCAGAGTAATGAAAAAAAAATCAAGTGGCTGAATTACATTACCATGCCTTTTAGTGCACAGAAATAGGAATGATGTGGTTTGCAGGATATTGCTGGTATTTGCTTGGATAGCTAGTGGTTAAGTCTAGGCCAAGTTGCTTTAAACTCTCGAAAATTTAATAAGGATATTATATTGATGATATGGCAAAAACTTAACAGATAGATAAAGACTCCTGGCCATCTCCTTCTCTGTCATTTTGCATAGGAAGTTGCAGTGAGAAGCGTTACTAAATCAGTAGTTGTGCGAGAGAATGAAGAAGAAGAGGACGAAGCAGAATATGGAGAGGAAGACCTTTTCAACCAACAGGTAATCAGATGCAGACCAGATGTTTAACTTGTGCCTCATTAGTTGGATCAATCCAGCATAAGATTTAGTGGGGGGATTCCCCTTCAACTTTTGCCAACTCTGAGCTTCCCGGTCCTTTCTTCCTTTCTTCCGATGGTTGCTTGCAACATTGCAGTGCACCAAGAGAGGACAATGTGAGCAGTGCTGCCAGGAATTACTGCTGGGATCCATCCTCGTACAGCTCAGGCAGTGGCTGATGCCAGCTTAGGGTATCTGTGCTTCACACAGTTTGAGCATTAGCAGGCAGTGTTCCTCCCAGTATCTGCTGCTCTGTGCAACAGAGCTGGGGCATTCTTGCTGGAAGCAGGATATTACCAGATAACCACTGAAAACCAGGAATGGGGATGTTTCTCTTGCTGCAAGCTTCAGCTTATTGGTTTATTTTCTGACACTATATAGCTTCTACACCTGAAATAAACTTGGTTTTTCTTAATAATACCACCTGTATGTTTTGATAACCTTCAGCTTAATAATGTGAAATAAACGACCAGGGGTTGACAGAACAAAAAAAGGAGAAGGATATATAGGTAATGCCAGAAAATATTTTAAATTTGAAACCTAAGGGATTTGTTCTTCTGATCAATGGGCATTAGTAGGTCTTTTCACAAATAACCCATTCTGTGCAGGTTTGCAGGTGAGTTCTCAAAGCTTTTTTGGTCCCAAAGATTTAGCAGTGTATTTGTAGTATAAAACAACTGATTTTTCTTACCCAAAAAAGCAGCTATATAGCAGAGATCGCTCTCAAACAAAATCAGCATTTGAAATACAGGAACTTGCTGGTCTCGAGCTAATGACATCACAACTTTCATTTGTCATCTGTATCACTGTTGGAAATATGTCAACCCATTGCAGGAAACCACAACCAGATGAGCAGTGTGTCAGTCCTGGCAGCAGACTGGGGCATGTACTTTACTTCCTCTTATGTACTGATGTTCCCTTAATGTAACTAAACTACTAAAAAATGCTTTTGGCAACTGAGATGATAACCAGAGTCTAGGCTTACAGTCTGAATAGCTGGTAAGAACTGAATTCAACTCTGTCTATCCTTTTTTAGGGTGATCCCAGAACAACCTCTAGAGGATGCTCAGTGATGTGAAGAAAGAAGAAAGAAACTATTATTTACGCTTTTCCCTCTTCATTTATTTCCTTTTATTTTTGCTATTTTTTCCTTCCAGAGCCACTGAAAACTATTTTTATATGCATCACCTGATTTCTTTGACGTTTACTCCTTGGTACATTTTTATAAAAAAATTTCAAAAAAACTTTACTGAACAAAATTGCCAGGATTTTTAATAGATTTCTTTATTTTTCCCTCTTTGTTGAAACACTATACAATATTTTTCCCCATACAGAATTTAAAGTCTTACATAAAAACCTAAAGCAGAAAAGAGATTTTAGCTAAAATGAGATGAGACTCCTTGAGTGTACGGTAAATCTATAATTACATATATAATCAGTATAATACTCCCGGAAAAAAAGTTTAATGAAGTGTATTCATTTACAGGGCCCTGGGAGAGATTCACAGAGTGTTTCCTCAACAGTTGTAGAAAAGCTAGTATTTTGCCTGGTATCCTCAGCAATTCCCAGCTTAGGAAAATTACACCATAGATTCATTCAAAGTGCTGCCCCACAATTGCAGTGACGGGGGAAGCTTCATTTTAGGCATTTTTGACTCAGGACCTTGCCATTGTGTCTTTCTCCAAGGTTTGACAGCCTAATGGTAAAACATCTGGGTCTGTCACACCTGAGCTCCATGTCATCATTTCAGAAGTTGAATGGTGAGTTCTGCTTCCTGAATATACACACCATCCTAAGCTGGAAGTGTCAAACCCAGAGGTTGAACTGTTTGATTATTAGGGAATTTTGCCATTGTCACAAGTTAAATCATGGACACAAATTGTGATATTCAGTATTTATAATTTAATCCTTTCAACATATTCAGCTTTAAAAATATTTGATTAAGATTTTAGAAGTAAAACATATTTATACTTTTGGCAGTGATAAATATTGGGGATTTTAAAGGTTATCCAATGTAAATGTTGACCTTTTTAATCAGAGCTAGATATAGCTTGTTCCTACTTCTGTTAGGTTCAAAGGGGCATTGTCAGGTATCCTAAGGAGCAATATTTGCAAAATAGAGCAGAAATAGTTGAATGACTTTTAAACAGTTCAAAGGAACTGCCTCTGTTAAGGATGTAAGCAACGCAGCATTCAAGTGCTAAAGTCTAACAAGGAGTGAAGGGAGAATAATGTTTTTTATAAAAAATGCGTTGTATGGGTAGCAGATGATTTTTAGTTTGAGGATGCATTTTTTACCTGATAGTGTCCATTTAGGTCCATTTCTGCTGCTGCATTTCTCTGGAGATAACTCTATCTTTAAGCACGAGGAAAAATACTTGACTGCTCCAAAGAATGCAAATGTTTTTTCAACTACTAGTTGAAAAACAAACTTAGTAGTTTGGATAAAAAATTTGGACACCATTTGATTTCAGCATAGAATCCAGTTGTTACCTGCACTCTTGAACTCTGATCTTGTCATTCAAAATGTTAAAACTCATCAGACAAGTGACAAGGTTTGGATGTTTTCGGTGGCTTTTGGACATTATGTTCTCTGAACAGTATCCTGACTGACAGATATAACCTAGAAAGTCAGTTTAGTGGCTCGGATTGATGGCTTTGTTATGCAAGCAGGGTGGGAACTAAAGGGGCTTTAAGCTTCAGGATTTATTTTGTCATTTAAAAATCAAGATGCTACTTTTCTTTCCTTGAGTGGGATAACTGAGTTGCTGAAGTTAAGCTAATAGACATTTAGAATTATGTTTTAATCCATTATGAGAAGACCCATTACAAAAAAACAGGATAAAGATTTGGCTGTTTGGACTGATGGGATAACTGAATTGATGTACTTGGCCATCTTTCTGATGTAATTTTCCCACTCTGCTTGTGTAGAAGGTTAAATATGTAGTAAATCATGTCTCTCTCTCTGTAAGATATATCTAGTGAAATTATGTTTCTCAGACATACTGTTACAATTACCATTTCTAAATTCATTGTTATGCAAATGAATGCAATCAATGTAGAGTTATTTTTGCAACACACCTTCCAACCACTGGACACCATTTCCCTTTTCTGACCCACAGCTTCTATAAGATACTGACATAGCATTTGAGGGCTTTTTTGCTTTTTTCCTAAAGATCTGTATTTATTTTTTTTTACATGGGCCAGTTTTCAGACTGCTTATTCCTTTAAGATTGTCCTGTAAATTTAAGATTATTTTGTGATCTTAAATACTAAAGTAATGAATGTGTAGTTAATTTACATTTTTTTTCTGTGGTTTTGGGTTTGTTTGTTTCCTGTAAAGAATGGCCTCAGAAAGGCAGCTCAAATGAAGAAAAACCTCTTGCTACCTGAGCCATAGTTTTCCTAGCAGCTACTGTATGAGGAATATGTCTTCTTGTAGCCTTAAGAACTGGTGCTTGCAGATTTCTTGTAATGAGCACTGTGCCCTTGAGTAACAGTCTGCAGAATATGTCCTTAGAATTGGAACTGTATCCATTAACTGTGGAAACAGTTTATTTGATTCTTTAGGAGCATGCTTAGGTATATACAGGTCACATAAACCTGTGATAGATACTGTGGGAAAAGCCAAGTCTGAATGTGGATGATTCTGTTACTACAGTGCTTTTTAATAGGCTACTGCAAATATGATAAATAACTCCTGGCTGTAAATTACAAGTCACACAAGAACTACTGTATTCCATGTACTTTGTTTTTTGTGTTCCCTTCTCCAGACACCATCCCAGCCTCTTGCTTCTGATGCTGAGCTTCAGTCTTAACAGCGCTGTTCCAGCCAGACTGGGAGGCAGTTTTGTGGCTTTACCAACCCAAAAAGCATTGTTTCTTTTTTTTTTTTTTTCCTGTCTTTCCAAGATTTCTTTCCATTTTCTGGATATTTAAAAGTTTTTTGTTCATATAAAATCCAGTGTCTCCTTGCCGCCTTTTTCTCTTTGATCCTGTATATGAATCAGTCTTGACAAAATTAGAAGGGTGGACAGCAGTTCTACTTCAGTGCTGGTACCTGGCATAAAGCTTGAAGGAGAAATAGATTTGACTTGTCAAATGATTTTAAGGTATCTCTGATGAGGGAAATGAAGCTTTTATCAGAGTAGTTACTTAAGAATAACTATCAATATGGATGCTCTTTATCCAGAAATATAATCTTATTCTGAATGAAATAGTAAATAGTTTTTCTTATGTGTAGCTCATAACAGAATATCATATAAAATACAATAAGCACATCCTGCCTCCTCCTAAGCTCATGCCACGTGAAAATGCTTGTCTCAAAACAAGTCCCTCTATTTGCAGACCTGTCAGGGAATGTAGTACCTTCTGGAGTGAATTGTGGCCTCAGAGTCCCTGGCATTTCATGCCATTTTTTTCTCCCTTGCTTCTGCATTTGTTCCTTTAACTGTTGCATTGCAGTGACATACTGCAAGGAGTGGAGTGGCTGGGATTCCCTTGTTCCTGCACATCCATATTTCCTGTGATTCCTTTGCTGCCACACAGGTGTATTTCCTGTTCCCTTTGTTCCTTCACAGCTCTATTTCCCAGCAGATCTCCTTATGCTTACATGGGGCTCCAGTTGGCTCTGACAGAACCCATCATTTGCACTGAGATGTTGCTCACTTACCTTCAGCTCCATGTTACCATTAGATGGGCAGTTGGCTGCATAGTCTGTGTTTGCAGCAGGAACCAAAAGTCTCAGGAAGAATATAAATATCTGCTTCCTGTGATGTAAAAGCCAGCTGAGTGTGCAAGCTGGCAGTAGTGTGGGAATTGTACTGCAATGTGAAAGGAGATCACTGTGTGCTCTCTCAATGGGACACTTCATGTTCAGTTCAGGGATGTTACTAGGTTTTATACACCCTTTTTCTTTTTTATGCTCATCCTGTATAAAGGTCCTTTAACTGCAACCTTAACAGAGGTTGCAGGTTAGAAGAGACCTGTAAAAATCCTCTCTACACCCCAGGACCTTGTAGAATCTGTTACCTTTATGCGCATCAGAAAGGTTTTGATGCTGCAGGAAAACATGCATGCTGTATGTTCTAGATCTCTTGTAGCCCTTCTCTCATGTCTTCACTGTTAAACCATTCTATCTTTTCTTTCTGTATCTTCTTTTGAAAGTCTTACCTCTAAACAAAGGCATATCCATATTTGATCCTGCATTTTACTGACACTGTTGGGTCCAAACTCTGTGTGAGCAAAGCCTTGTGAACCAGTGAGCGGAAGGTGAGGTAGTGATTGCATTTTTCAAAGCACTGTTTTAGCTGAATGTCGGGACAAATTATATTGGAGAGATTGTTTTCTCATTATATTGGCCTGGGAAACAGAATTTTTATTTGCCCTTCAATATGCTTAGCTTTAAACCAGTTTAAAATTATTTAAAGGTGTTTGTTGTTTTTTTTTATACAAGATCATATTTACATGCAATTATTATTTGTAAACGTAATTCTTTTCTTGAAATGCTAAGGTCTAGAGTGAAAAAGATGCAAAAGCCTCCATTCAGAATAGCACAAGTAGTGAATTGACTTGGAGTTCCAGAAAAGATATTGTTTATTGAACTTCCAGATTTATTGTTAGCTATTACTGAAGTGACAAGTCCATCTTGGTAAGGCAGATGTTACTATATATTCAGATACCCAGATCATTACACTAAAATTACAAGCAATAATCTATTTTGAGCAAGTTTAAGCCAAAATGCTTTCCATTTGGGCACAAAATACAGTTGATCTCTTATTTTCATAGCAGTGATGCCTGGTGACTTGAATTGTGATTTTTATTTTTAAAATTTTTAAACAAAATTTTGATTTAGACAGGTCTGGCTTGAGGGCACTGCATTAACCACCTCCAGTCAGCTGCTGCAGACAAGTTTTTGGAAGGTTGAAGTTTTTTAAATAGGGAATTATGAAAAAGGCTGTTAACAGAAACACAAAGACAAAACAATAAAAGGGTTCACTTGAAACTTAGAAAAACTACATCACGACCTAGACTTTATCATTTCAAAGTGGTTTGTTTTTTTCTTTTTAGAATATGCATGCCAAATGTCTTGTCTTTTTCAATGATTTGTAATATACATTTTATGACTGGAAACTTTTTGTACAACACACTCAAATAAATGTTTTGCATTTTATTGGTTTCCCTCTGTCTATTACTCAACACACAGGTAATGTGGGCTATTTGAGATGATTCATCCAAGGAGGCCTTTAAGTGTGGAGAGAGGACACAAAGAGCTGCTGTCTGCGCTCCTAGCAGTGATCAGCTGAATTGTGTTTCTGCAGGGATCGTGGGGTGTGTCAACAAACCGCTTTCCTTAAACGTGACGGAATGCTGGTGGAACCTGCTGTCCTCTCTGATCAGTACCAACAAAAGCAGGGGGAAGAATAGCTGGAGCTAGAGCAGATAAACCTTCCCTTGCTTTCTCATCACCGCGGCACTGAAGAGATTTTTCGATTTAACCTACTTGATGCTAAATAAGAATGAGAGCAGAAACTGATCCCTGGCAGGGATGGATTCTTAGGGATAGACAGAAGCATTGCCACGAGGTGATGCATTTGCCAGCCTGGCTCAGCTTCCAGCCCACTTTCGAGTATGGACTTGAAACTGGGCTGGAAGCTGAGCCAGGCTGGCAAATGCATCTAAAAATTGCATTTTAAATTAATTTTAAACTTGTACCTTAAACTAATTTCAATTTAAACTTGTACCTTAGGTGGCTGCCCCATCGTTAGCACTAGCTAATGATGCTTCTTGCAGGGTGGTAGGAATGCCTTCTGTTTGAAGTGGGCAGATCCAAAGACAGGATGATATCGTTTGCAATACTCTGATTGTGGGCTCAGGCTAGTGAAGATGAGCACAGTTTTGGCTTCAGCTCTGCTGTGTTACTCAGTGCCCTCCTCTCGTGCCATCTCCTACCTGCACATCACATCTCCCCCATGAAAAAGAGCTCCGTAGCGTGGTCTTCTCCCATTCGCTTCTACTTCGTCCCGCAGCATTCTTACTTAATGGAGGGAAGTGTAATGAAGCTGACTTTAAGGGCATGGACCTCTCACCCGAGTCACGTAAGGCAGAGGAAAGCCTCGAAGAACAGAAGGATGAATTCCAGAGAGAACCCAAAGCGGAGCTTCTCTCTGCGGGGATCTCAGCAGAGCTGGTGGTCACCACGGGGTGCGGCTGGGCAGCGTTTGTGTCTCCGGTGATGCCGCTTTAAAGCCCCTTCCCGTTGCCCTCGTTCGTGGCGCTGCGCTGAACCCTGGTACTCGAACCCTGGTGTCTGAGCCGGGCCCGGCTCGGCCCCGGGGAGTCCCCTGGGAGCTCGCTGGCGGTGACACCACCGTTCGGGGCCACGGGCCGCGAGTGGCGGCGGGACGGGCGGCCCCGGGCTGGAGCCGGCGCGGAGCGGCCCCACTGGGGCGGGCGGAGCGCGCAGTCCCGCCCGGCGCAGAGGCGGAGGAGGCGCGGGGCCCGCCGGGAACCGCAGTCCGGGCGCCGCCATTTCTCCCTCCGGCAGCGCAGGGGCTCGGCCGCGGTGACTCTGGCAATGGAGAGCGGCTTCGGCTCCGATTTCGGCTCCGGAGGAGGCGGCGGGGGGAAGCTGGACCCGGGGCTCATCATGGAGCAGGTGAAGGTGCAGATCGCCGTGGCCAACGCACAGGAACTCTTGCAGGTCAGGAGGAGCGGCGGGGCCGGGCGGGGCTGGCTCGGTCCCGGTGCGGGTCGCGGGGAACGGCCAGGCCGCCCCGCTCCCCTCGCAGCAGGGGCGGCGGCTGTAGCCGGAGCCCCCGGACCGCGCTGCCACTCACGGCCTCTCTCCGCAGCGGATGACGGACAAGTGCTTTCGGAAGTGCATCGGGAAGCCCGGCGGCGCCCTGGACAACTCCGAGCAGGTGAGGACGGGCGGGAGAACTGGGCACCCGCGGCCCCTTAGCTCGGGGCTGCTGCTGAGGCTCTGTGTCCCGCAGAAGTGCATCGCCATGTGCATGGACCGGTACATGGACTCCTGGAACACAGTTTCGCGAGCCTACAATTCTCGGCTGCAGCGGGAGAGAGCCAACATGTGACGCCTGCCGGCCTCCGGGCCGAGAAGGGACCATGTGGGGAAGGGACAGCGGCCAGTCCAGGTGGTTAGGGGTGAATCCTGCTGCCTTCCCAGCCCCTGCCATGGCAGAGCAATAAAACCTCGCTGAACCTTTTGCATCTATTGGCTTTTATTAGCACCAGCTCCAGGAGAGAGTGATTTTTTTTTCCATGAGCTGCTTGCTTTACTTCTTGTCCTTCCCAAGTGTCCAGATTGGCCCAAGGTATTATATCAATTGATAAATCCCTGCTGAAAGGGCTGTGACAGGCAAGGAGCCTTCTGTGGAAAACGGGGGCCAAGCCAAGCCAGCGACACAGTACCCTTGCTTGGGATTCCAGCATGGACCCATCCATAAGGTCATTACTCAGTCCCTTTTCATTAGTGGAAAAACTGCCAGAAGATTGTCCACATGCCACCTTGGCTCTCATCTCCTATATGTGTGTAGCACTTTGTGGGGTTATTTTGGGCTTGTAGGCTTTGACTCAGCTAAAGCACAGTGCTGGGGAGCAGGACAGCCTTGCAAATAGTTGTATGAGCACAGCAAGGCATGCAGGGTTGGGAAGTACTTAGGTTCTTTTCTTTCTAGAATAAAGTGTGTTGTGTGGCTCTAATACTCAGTAGTTTCTGGTTTGGCTCTGGCACAGATGTTCCATCTTGGAGCCTATATCCTAAGCATAATTTTTTTGAGGGAGGAGCATGTCTGCAACAGGGAATGTTGGTCTGCTTTGGGGCACAACTCTTATTTTTGTGCTTCCACACTGCTCCTGAAAAGGTGGGTTCATGTTGCGTGGTCAGCAGTGGATACAACAGCTGGAAAAAGAGTGTTGGAGATCAACAGTGCCCATGTTTGTTTTCTTTTTAAATACTTTCTTTTGAAGCTCTTCTGTATTTTATAAAAGATTTCATGGTTTGCTGGACACAGAGACAGACTGGAAGAATGACATCTCCGTACCTTCTAGGACATTCACTGGTTTGTGGTAGAACCTAAAGTGTTCTCACACCAGGTAAACTATGAGGAGATATTTGGGTATTTGGACTTACTGAAACTGGAGTTTCCTTTCTAGACTGTAAGAATGACTATTTGAAAATAAAGTGCTTTCAGACATGTTTGCTTAGGGGGCTTTTTCCTTTTCTTTAAGGCTGTATGAATTCTGTGGTACTGGCTGTGCAGCAGTCCCATTTCATTCATGGGAGCATCCCACAGGTGTTGTAGCCATGCATCTGAACCCATCTGGAGCTGAGCCATGCCTGGAAGCCAGGTCTCCCACCTAGCTGGTGCTCTGCCTCAGAAAGTTGTAGATCTTGCTGCCAGCTGGGTTGGGATGGAGGAGACCTCTTGTTATGCCCAGATGCAGAACTTCAAGCACCAAAAATGAGGAAGGGGTTTGAGGTACAAGCAGCTGTTCAGTTTTGGTAGCTGAATCAATGGGGACATGTCTAAGTCTGCTCTGCCCAAGACTCAGCACATGAGCTCTGCTGCAGTTCTTTGCTTGTGAACAAAGTTGTCTATGTGTCTTATCCTGGCTGGTAGGACCAGAAGAAGTGTGTACTTGCACCACTATTTCAGCACTTTAAATTTTTCCCACCTAGCTTAGCCAGACAGTGGTCTGTGTGGCCATGTCTTAATCTTTGCCAGTTTAATCACCTGTTACCTAAGGCTAAACGAGGTGCATGGGGATGTGTGAAAAGCCCCTCCTTATACTCTAGTACAGGTCAGGGCCTGTGCAGTCTGAACTCCCAAGTGTTCTAGTCCTGCATTCTCTTAGGATCAAATGGTGTGCTAGGAGGTCATCACTGAGCTCTCTAGTCCCACACACTAATTGGAAACAGCATCATACCCTTCCCAAAAGCCACTGCACAGCACAACAGCTCCATCGAGTCAGTGAGGTCTGAAGCTTCTGCAAGGGCATAACTTTGGGCTGGGGGAAAGGTCACAAGTCTGCTGGCTTGGCCATGGGATTGACAGCTCATAGGCAGGGGTCAGCCAAACTCCATGAATTTTTGGCAGATATTTCCGGCACCCATCCAACTAGGAAGGTCACGTTTTAATGCGCAGTATATTTGGCCAGGTCTTAAGATGAGATAGGCTTCATTTATTTATAGAAAAAGTTTAGAATTTGTACCTTTCTATGCAAAGCAGTTATCAAATGCTTTGATAACAACCAGCAGGTCACACAACACCTGCAAGGCTGTCTTCACCCCTTTGCAGCATCAGAAAAATGTACAGTAACTGAGGGGTTAGTGCATCCTCTGGCAGTTATTCCTCTCATTCATCACCTTCCCTGAGTGGTGAAATGCAGTTTCAGAGCTTGAGGTTCTGCACAATCCAGCCTTGGACAGCTGTCACTTTGGTGTAGACACCAGGGAAGTATGGCCTGGCACAGCCATAGCCCCAGCTTGTGATTCCTGCTAGAAACCACTTCCCTGAAGGTTCTTTACATGCCAGGGGCCCACCTGCATCACCCTGCAGAGAGAGGAAAAGGATCCAGTATCAAGCCACAAGCAGTGCAGCTCCCCCAGCTGTGAAATGTTCTTTCTCTCTGGGGCATAGACATTTGCTGTCCTGTTCCCCACTTCCCCAGGAGCTGCATTCCAAGCTGGAGAACTGCTCAGTGATGTACCTGCATGAACAATCTGAAGCTGGGGTTCTGGAATATAGAAGAGTGTGTTTAGAGGTACAGTAGGGTCATGGAACAGGCCCCATGTGGTCTCCTAGCATTACTTCTCTGTGTATTTCCCTGATCTGTCACAGGTTGGTGGGGCAAGCAGCATGAGGTGTATGCAGGATGGACGTGGATAAAAGCAGCAGCCAGTTGATGGACAGACATCTGAGCTAGGGGAGGCAGGGCAGGGCCCTCCTGAGAGACTATAGTCTAGGGACTTGGCACAAGTTTGCTCTGTCCCAGCCACAGCATTTGTTGCTCTTGTACTCACTGAGCAGCTGTCGACGGTGCCCTGTGGGAAACCAGCACACAGCATCCTGCTGCTGATCTGGACAGGGTAGAACTTTTTGCAGGCCTGGTCTCCAATCATGTTCACTGCTGCTTTTTGCAGATGCTTTGACATGAGACCTGAGGAGACAAGTATTGCTGTTAGCTGGGTGAAGAGCACATGAGAAATAGCAGCATGTGAAGTGGGGTCTCTTACTTGTTTGCCAGAGGGAGAGACCTGCTCTGGGAAAGTGAGTCACCTGGTTCAGCAGAGCAAACTCCAGAAGGTCCCTTGGGTGTGTCATTTGTCAGGCAGCTTGACTGACCAGACACAAATTGGAGTGGTCCAATTTGGTATTGGGGTGGTCCTTGGACTGCAGGAGCACAGCTGGAGCAGCTGCTGTGGGGGTGGAGAGCACAGTGGCTGGCATGTAAAAAGCTTGGGAAAGCTTCAAGAGGAAAGAGGTGTGATAAAATGGGGGAGTAGTGTGCATGGTAGCTGGGGAGGAGATGATGGTGACACCAGGCCTTGCCCAGCTTGGTATCCTCTGCAGCATATAGCCTAGGATAGGAGTGCTTGGGGCAGTGGTGTGAGAACTCAGATGTTTGGGCTTGTGTTGCAGTGTAGGTGGCCAAGCACTGAGCTTGGCCATCATGGTTGTGGGAGGGCCCTCTTTATCCAGTACCTCCTTCCTTTGTGGAGCCCCAGCCTGTGATGAAGCATCTGGCCCCTTCATGGAAGATATGAGAATTGTCTGGGAGACATATAGGTCTGATGGTGCTGCTGAACGTGACAGGTGTGCTCAGCTCCAGTAGTGCCACATCATAGTCTAGGCTGTAGACGTTGTAAAAGGGGTGTTTGTAGATACGAAATATTTTCTCCATTTTGCCATCGATGCCACTCAGGAAGGGTGTTCCTAGATAAGCCACCCACATTTTGGGGTCACTGTAACTGCAGAAAGACAGCAAACCTGGCTGTTAGGAGCATAGCCTCACAAGGAGGGCCATCCCTCCACTTGTGGGGCTGGCCACACCTTAGGAGGTCAGGACCCCTGTCTCCAGAACCAATGGGTGTACTCAGGCTTTGTTCCATCCATTCCTTTTCACACTTACCTCTAGGGGCATTTCTGATAGGGGGTGTGTGCTTCCTGTGGGGCACAGCATGCCAGCCAGGTGCTGGACCACAAGGGAGGGGAAGGGCAGGTTGGCTGATGGGACTGAGGCAAGAGCCAGCTGACTTAACTAGCTTATCTCAGACTTACATGTCAAAGCAGTGAGCTGCAGAGAGCAGCCACCGGTCAGCAATAAGGACAGCCCCACACTTGTGCTCCTTCCGCCGAAGCCAGAGACTGACTTGCCAGGGCCATTCTCCTCGAGCCGCGCTGCTGCCACCCACAATCTTGCTAAAGGCCAGAGCTGTTGTTGAGCCACAGTCTGGAACACAGGAAGAAGCACCATGGTTTTAAATAACCATAAATGGAAGGAATTACTTCCTGCCTTCCATAACCTGTGCTGTGGGACAGCCTTCTGGGGGAGCATGTACAGGACAGTAGGATGTGATGAATTCAGTTCACCCAGCTGAGGCAAGGCTTGATGGACAGGGTGTATTTTGCAGACTTGTTATCACAGATCACACCTTCCAGGGATGTGGTATGTGAGGAGCAGGTATTTGGATGGCCCAGCTCAGCTATCAAACAGCAAGGAATGTGCAGCCCAAAGTGCAGTCCCAGGGATGCCAAGACACTTTCTGGGCTGCCATGTTGCGCAGACCCGTCTTGCCACCTTGTGCTACCAGACTGACTGGCCAAAAGGCCTGTGTGCTGGGAAATGGGTTCTAATGTCTGTAGCAGAGTAGAAGAGGCTGCACTTTCTGGCAGTAAATTTGGATTCAGCTCATCCAGCTGTATCTTGTTTTAGGCTCTGGCAGAGCAAGTACGATCTGGACCATAGTGGGCTGGCCTAGGACCCCAGTGTCTGGGCCCAAGACAGCCAGTGTTAATATGGTGGCTACCACTGTGGAGTCCAGGTCATGTAGAGCTGGCAGCAGCCATGGGCTACAGAGAAGAACTCACCACAGTTGTGCTCATCGAAGCCATTGCTGCAGTCCACAACACCATCACATTCAGGATTTTCTTTTCCAATACACACCTTGCTGGAACACTTGAAAGTGAGGCTGGTACAAGGCACCACTAGAAGGCAATAACCCATGACCTGCTCAGTACCCTCTATGCTGGAGGCCTCCTGCCAACATGTCAATGCATCAGTTATCAGTTTTACCTGGGGTTTGGGTAGGCTTGGCAGTCTCGGTTGTTCTCAGAGCTGTAGAAGTTTCGCTCATGGTTGAACTCATCTTTGTCCGCAGGGTGGTTCTGCTGGCTGGACCTGCAGCCATTGTGCTGGGCTGGATAAAAATGGCTGTGGTAGAAGTTCTAGGGATGGCTGAACTGGAAGGGATGCTTGTGCCACCACTGGGCAACTGGGAGATAGTGTCCAGGATCCAGTCTGTGAGTTTGGTAATTCTGGAGTACACACCAGGTCTCATAGCCTGGGCACAACCAAATCCCCAGCTCACAATGCCAGCAAGGTAAAACACTCCTGGAGTCATCTCACAGGCCAAGGGCCCACCTGAATCTCCCTGCAGAAGAAGCAAGGCAATGGCTGCTCAGTCCAATCAGGTCTGCCCTCAGACACACCAGAAGGACTTAACTACCCTCAACTCTTCTTCCTCCAGCCTTGTGGGCCTGTCTGCTGTCATGCAGTGTGTATGCAGGGCATGAGTGTGGAGAAATTGAAGTTGGGGTCAGTGACTCAACCTGGCTCCTGTCAGCACCTTTCCACAGCTGCCACCAACTGCCACTGACTCTGCCAGGAGGAGACCTGCTTCATCCAGGATTTGTCTGGCCAGAGTGGTGGGATGTTGGTTTAAGTAATTCTCAACTTGGTGGAGCTTTATTTGCTTTCCTAAATCTCCAAAGAAGTGGGCTGGATTTTTTTTTGTGCTCAAGTACATGTGAATTACACAGCTGGATTACAGCAGCTCAGTAAATATTTCACAAGGATCTGCTGAAAGCAGAGTTAGCCCAGCTTTCAAGAACAATCTACAGAGTAGAGAAATCCCACACTTTTACCTGGCATGAGTCTACCAACCCCTCCATGAAGCCAGCACAGATCATTCGGTCAGTGAGGGAGAAGTTGTAGAGGAAGTTGCAGGTGTTCTGTTCTATGATGCCCACAGATGCTTTCTGCAGGATCTCGGGCTTGGTGTCTGCATGAAAATCACAGAATTAGTGAGTGCAGCAGAGGGAAGGAGCTAGCTAATGGCTTTTAGACTGACTCAACACATATTTTGGGAAAACAGGCTCTAATCCCACATGGGAATTGAGTCCTATAAAACCTGTTTTCTCTGCAGCCCTGAAGCTTGGGGCTCACCCCAGGGTGCAGTTTCGTGTCTGTGCTAAGGATTCTGCACAGTTTGTGTCCCATGCTCCTGAGAGTTTGTGGGCTTCTTGTCAGCTGGACTTCTTTGGTAGCACATGTGCCACTCTCAGGCTTTCTCCTTATAGTGGGATCTTTGCTTATGCTCATTGCTTGGAACACCTCTGTGACTGAGTGGCTGACATACCATCCTGCCGGGGCTGCAGCAGGCTCTGAGGCAAGCACCTGACACTTGTTTAGCACAGTAGAGCTACTGAGGGCGGTCCGGCAGGTTTCTCCTGGTTCCCACCAAGCTGCCTCTCCTAGGTAATTGTGGCTTAAGGTAGTGCTCTGTGTGCCTTTATTCTTGCTTATTCTTGTGTTTCTGTTGGTTCCTGACTGTCCCTGTTACTGACCCCTGTCCTATACATTCCCAGGAATGTGGATTGGGCACGGGCTTTGCTGCTCAGGGTATCACTGCTCCAAGGCAAATCAGCAGGTAATGCATTACTGCTTACCATTCCCTTCCTGGAGGTCACCCCATCCAGAAATGAGGCATTTCTTGCCAACAGGAAACTTCTGCATGGCTAGTGGGAGGCACACAGGCTGTATGTATTTGTTGAAGACAAGAGGTCTTGCCAGTTCAAGTACAGCCACATCAAAGTCCAGAATCATGGGGTTGAAGAGGGGATGTGGGATCACTCTTGTTACATTGACTTTCACTGCATTCTCGTCTGTTCCGTTTATTGATGTTGTTCCCACATAGGCTTCAATCTCTTCTGGCATTGTCCTGCAAATACATAAACCTAAATGTGCATACTCACACACTTATCCCTGGCATGAATTCTAACATTGAAATTAGAGACAGCTTTACATGATCAGCATGCAGCAGAGCAGCCCTACTAAGTCAGGCCCAAAGAACTGTTTCCAACAGTGGCACCTGTTGGATATCACCTGAAGAGCAAATAAACATGCAGTAATAATCCTCTCTTTACCTTCAGGAATTTGTGATTTCAGGAGTGTTCTGGCACACAGGTGGTGTCTCTCTATTCAGTAGATCTTGCTGGATTTTTTGGTTTTATTTGGATTTTTCTAAAGTTGTGTTTTATTCTTTTTTTAACCCCAGATGAATTTTAAATATTTAGCTTAATTACATTTATTAGAAAAACTGCTTCCTTTTGATTGTTTTCCACCTGCTCTTAGTGATTATTTGGTATCTTAAAAAGACAGTCAAAAGGCATTCCCTAAACATTTTGTACCCTTCATTATTGTACAGTCCCATCAAACACTGCCTTCCCATTAGTTGGGTTTTTTTTTCCCCAGGTCTAGTCTGATCTCTTTTGTTGTGCTTGTTATGATGCTGCTCCACACCCTGCTCATCCCTGAACCTTGTGGACACATGCACATGGTATTACTCTTGCCCTCCCTGTGATGTTGGAGCAGTTGGTGTGCTGTGCATTACCAGCGACATCCCACTCATCTCCCATATTTTTTAGTGCATTCCTGTGCTCATTAACTGCCTCTGCCACAGGACTGCTGCTGTCAGGGCAATATCCACATGTTTCTGACCTCTTGTTTTGAACTGCAATAGCTGATGGAGGCTCATCCTCATTCACAGACAGACAGCACTATTGGTTGTGCTGTGTACCTCATTTCACACTTGCCTACCTTGCATTTCACTTGCTCCTTTATGGCCCAGCCGTTTAATGCATGAGGTTGTCTTAAAATCCTTCAGAATTAGTAACCCACCTTTTCTGCTTTCAGGAATTTATTCTTGACAAGCATTATCTTCTTGCTACTCACTTCTTTAGGCTACTTATAAACCTAGGCTTGGGTTCTTGCAGTTTAACAGAACTATGCAGGATTTAACTGACCATTTTCCCTTTACCAGCTGACCATGTGTCTCTATTTCACATATTACAGACAATTTTTTAAGGTTAAGATTATTAAAGAAACTCTCTTGCGGCACTTTCTTCCACCCCTCTTAGATATGTTGTCCTTTCTCCCTGATCAGGCTGCTTTAACCTTTCTCTGCCTCATTCCAACCTCCCCACAAACTCCTTTTTGCTATGAATGTCTAGCTATAGCAAAAATTAATGTCCAACATTTGTCCTTGATTTCCATTTCTTGACCCCAGTGCCACACTGTGGATTTGGCTGTGCAGCTCTGTGCCGGTGGGCAGGTGAGCTGGAGCAGGGACAGGGATGGGCTCTTACTCATTGAAGCAGTGAGCTGCTGACAGCAGCCAGCGGTTCCCAATGATGGTGGCTCCACAGAAATGTCTGGAGTCTTCTTTCAGGCTGACTTGCCAAGGGATCTCTCCTCTGGAAGCATCTGTTCCTCCCACAATCTTGCTGGGTTTAGAGAACCCAGGTCGTCCTCCACACTCTGAACAAAAGACAAAGCATGACTTGTGAGTATTCCTAGCAGAGGATAAGCAAGGAAAGACTTCACTCTCTCTAACCAGTAAGGCTTAGCAGGGATAGGTTATGCCTGAGGTGTGAGATATCTACCCAAGCCCTGCTGGCTGATAGTGGCAGTGCCTGATGGTGGCCATGTACAGCTGGACTTTCACACAAAATGCTGTTCTGCATCTTGCTCTCAGCAAGTTGTGAATCCTGGGCCTTTCTTGAAGGCAGAGTAATCAGTAGCTCCATGCCTTTTAGCCTTGCCATTCCAGATAAAATATTATTCTAGATTTAGAAAAATACCCTTCATTTGCATCTCCTTGCAAAGCCGCTGGGAGCACTCCTTGGAGTGGACAGGTCATCCTACAGGCACTTGCCCTCCTTCCCTTCAGGGAGCATGGCTGCTGTGAAGGGACAGCTATCAGTTTTGAACTGCTGGGAGTTCCTTAGGTGGCAAGCAAAAGTAAGTGATCAACAGATTAAATACTGTCAGATGCTGCTGTGCCTTAGTGACCTGTTCTGGGCCTGCCAGAGCAGACCAGTTACACAGCAAGATCACATAGTCACAAAAGCAAAGGAGAGCATGGAACTGCAGAAGTACTGAGTGACTTTGCCAGGTTGCTCTGGACTGAGCTAGGGCAGCCATATAGTGGCTTTGTACCTTAGCACTTTGGCAAAGTTGTGTGGCTCACCCTACAAAAGGTCAGCTTAGGTTAGTGGAGGAATGAACCTGATGTTTGGACCTATACCAGCCACTCTGCCTGCCAAGGTGCACCCACTGTGGGTGCTCATACCTTGTGGTCCTGCTGCTGCCCCTGGCCTGCTGGCAGCTGGGGCTGGTAAGGTGGTCGGGGTTGCTCCAGTGGTGGTGTTGACCTCTTCAGCACTGACTGTGTTACTGTTAGTCCTGAAGTGCACTGGAGGAACAGTACGGGCTATGGAGGTAGGGAAGGCAGAAATAGCATCCAAGATCCAGTCTCTGAGTTTGGTAACACGTGTATAAACCCCAGGCCGCCTGGCTTCAGCACATCCAATGCCCCAACTCACAATTCCCGCCAGAAAAAACCTGCCAGATGGTTCTTGGCAAACCAGAGGCCCACCAGAGTCACCCTGCAAGAGAAAGCAGATGGTGAGCTCTCCCTGGCGATGCACTGAGCTTGCCCTGGCCACCCTCAGGATCCCTCTACCAGCTGGAGTCTCTCTGTCCCTTTACATTTGCTCCAGCCTAGTGATGAGTGGAGCATTTGGGTGCTGGCCTTTGGGTGTTCCTCCATGTGGGCATGCTGTCCTGCTATCACACAGAAGCCTCGTGCCCTTTATATGCCAGAAGAACAAAGGACACAATCTGTAAAATCTAGGATTAAGCATTTCTACTGCTTTAATAATTTGTTAAACCTCATAAAGGTTAATCCTAGCAGCCCATACACAACCAGATGATGGGTGTTCATTGCCTGATACACAACCCAGGGAGACCAGATTAATGTTTGCATCTTGATGTCAGAAGTGGTTCAGTTCTTGGTTCTTGTGGGGCCCTGTGACTATCACTGATGGACATGTGGTGTCTGTGAAGCTGGTAATGCCTTCTGGGGATGAGATTGCTCTAGATCAGTAATTAATAACCAGATGGATCATGTTCATGACCCAACTTTGAATCTTCAATTCTTGGCCCCTTCTCTGGTGTTTGTGCTGTATTTGGTGCAGAAATACGAAGCACTACCACCAGAAAAGTGCAGATTTGTTTCTGTTGGTTTGAATGTTCCTGCCAAGCCACAGAGACAGACCTGGAAATCACAGTCCTCCTCTGGCATCACAGTTCTCCTCTCTCCATACTATCAAAGGCAGGCCTGTCTCCAGCTCACCACTTGCAGTTCCAGGATGGAAAAAAAACTAAAAAACCACTCTGTTGTTCAACAAAAACTGTTGTGTATGTTTTAGTTTCCACTGCTGCCCTTTGCCCATCTGGATCTGAAGACCTGTGTGGAATATTGGTAGGGCCAGCCCTGATGACAGTTCAAGAAGATGAGAAAAGTAGTTAATTAACTGAAAGAGCCCCTTAAAAAACAGTACCCTGCTCTAAGCAGTAAAGAACATATCCTCATTTGTGTCTTCTGCAGTCACTGATCTGTGCTTGGGTCCAAGGCAGGGCCTCAAACCTCAGTGGGAAACAGTGACCATAGTGTCAGTTCTGCTTATTGAAGTGTCACTTGATGCATACTGGGAGGAAAAAGCTTTATGTGGGCAGGTGTGCCATCTTCTCTGGGCAAAGCTTACCTGACAGGAGTCAACCTTCCCCTCCAGGTAGCCAGCACACATCATCCTGTCTGTGAGGACATGGCTGTAGAGACTGGAACATAGGTTCTGGTCCAGGAGCTCCACTGTTGCTTTCTGCAGGAACTCCGGTTTCACCACTGAATGAGAAAGACACAGTTATGAGCTCAGTGCAGGAAGCCCTGCACAGGATCAGCAGCTCAGGGTACAGCCCACCTCAGCTGGCCAGAGCAAGGTCTGAGTTCCCTTCCCCTTATGCCTTCTGCCCCACTCACACCCCACCACGTCTCCTCTGCTGCCTGCCATGCTTTGCTTACAGAAATCCTCCTTGAGGTAGCCCCAGCCAGAGATAAGGCACTTCTTGCTGGTGGGGAAGTGATGGCCAGCATCTGGCAGGCACACGGGCTGGATGTACTTAGTGAAGGTCACAGGTCTCTTCAGCTCCAGCACGGCCACATCATAGTCAGCTGTGTCAGCGTTGTAAGAGGGGTGTGGGATGATCTGTGAAATGTCCATTTTCACTGCACTGCCATCTGAGCCTCTGAGGGAGGTGGTCCCTGTGTAAGCTGCCCACATGGCTGGGTCCTGAAACCTAGAGGAGAGACAGTGTGAGCCATGTGAACCTGCAGCCACAACATTGTCCTGCAAACCCAAGCTGCCTACTGCCCATCCTGCCATCCACTCCAGGAGTGATGGAAACTCCTCATTCTCCCCATGGTGGGGCAGAAAGGTGCAGTGGGAGCTTGAGCAGATATGGCAGCTTTTGGAACAGGGATGGAGGGTGGAAAGTGGTGTGACTGAAACTTACTCAGTAAAGCAGTGAGCAGCAGACACCAGCCACTTCTCTGTGAGGATTGCAGCACCGCAGAAGTGCTCATTGTTCTCTCGAAGGCTGACTTGCCATGGGAACTCCCCTCTGGATGCCTCTGAGCCTCCGACTATCCTGCTGGCAGTCTGCATGGCAGGACGACTCCCACAGTCTGCAAGGGAGGAGAAACTCAGTGCCTCAGGATCCTGCTACTGCACCCCAGCAACACACTCCTGGGGGCAAGTGGGAAAAGCTGCTTCAGCTTTGTGTGTGCTGCTGGCATATGCTCAAGCAGCAGAGTGGTACTTGGGATGTCACAAAGCAGCCTTTACCCTGCAGGCTTGGGAAGAGCACTGCAAAGCACTGGGCCATCACAGCATCCTCCCTGAAATTCTTCTAGAGCAAGAAACTGTAGAGGAGCATCCTGACTAGTTTGATGAGCTTAGCTACTGCCTTGTGATGAGCTTCCAGCAGCTCATGGGCATGTGGCTCTTGTCCATTGTGCCAGCCCACCAGTAAGGTGGACCTTGTCACCACAACCCATCACAGTTGATGGGACCAAGGTGTTTCCAGGGCACAGTGTTCCTCATCCCGATGCAGCCATTTACTATTGCCTTGAAAAGTCATGGCATGTCCTTGGCTGGTTTCAGTGCCTGAGAGCCACTGGTGTCCCACCTGTCAAGGTCTGCCAACAGTGGGTTGTGGCTGGGTTCTATGTCCAGGAGACCTGCTGTGGGAGATTCAGCACAGCCCCTTCCATCAGAGGCATCAGCACAGCCTGTTTGGCTGTCACATTCAGGGCTTTCTTTTCACATACTGGATGTTGGAGCAAGCCTGTGTCCCAAGGGCAGCTCCCTGGGGACAGCAAGGCTTGAGTCACTCATGTCTTCTGCAGTCCACGCAGCAACTATCCCCTGCCTTCCCCAGGGGCAACCACCACTGTATCCTTGTCCTTCTGCTCCCTGGCTGCCCCAGAGTCCCTGCAGGATGGTGCTGGGAGCAGAGCTGCAGCTTGTTTTGAGCTTGCAGGCCCCTGGACCACCAGGCTATGAACAAGATGGGGCCCAAGCCTGTATCTGTATCCAGGCTGCTGGTGAGGAAGAGGAGGAGGAGGCTGCAGAGTGCAGGTGATTCTTCCTGCTGCCTGGCTCTTACCTGATTTCAGTCCAGGTCTGTGGGAAGAAACCTTGTTGG
This sequence comes from Agelaius tricolor, assembly GCF_023055355.1. Taxonomy (NCBI): domain Eukaryota; kingdom Metazoa; phylum Chordata; class Aves; order Passeriformes; family Icteridae; genus Agelaius; species Agelaius tricolor. The sequence goes on along the minus strand of NW_027269293.1, from coordinate 5,681,440 downwards.
GACCTGGGACAAAGAGGAAGGAATCAGGATCAGCAAGGGCAGGGCAGCCCAGCCTCAGGTCCTGGAGCTGTGTTCCTGGGCTGGGGCTGCCACGGCCTTTGCTGCATCTTCCTTTCCTGCCTGGTGATCTCTGTGCCCACCTGTGGCCAGTGTGAGGCAGGGCCCATGTCCACAGAGCAGGGGAGGCACAGCTCCCTAGTGCCCTGCAGGCTTTGGGGTGACTCCACATGCAGAGAGAAATTCCTAAAAGTTGTGGAAGTGAGCTGCCTCTCAGGAGCAGACTGGGGCTGAAGCTATGCAAAACTGTTTGCCTAAAGCCAAGGGGACTCCCAGCACCTTCTGTTTGGGCAGCACAAGGCTCACAGAGATCCAGGGATCCTGCCCATTCTGGCAGAGGGTGCAGAGGGAGCTACAGAGGAGCCCACACCTTCTTGTTTCCCAGGCTCATGGGTTTTTTTTAATTGGCTGGACCTGGAGTCCTACAGTCACATGCAACTCCACAGTCACAGAAGGAAAGGCGAATTTCTTGTCAGGTGGTTTCAGAGAGTAATTCAACTATGAGAAATAGCAACCTGAGCTGTAGTTATTGCTACAACTCTGAGGTCTGCCTAAGGGCTACTGTGCACAGGTAGGTACAGACAACCCAGCCATTAACCTCCTGGAGCTTCATTCCCTATCCCTCAGACTGATTTCAGGTGCTGCAAGAAAAGCCAAAGCAGTTGCAATTTATGCTTTAGGTTCTATTCTTGCTGTGGGTCCCTCAACCTGCTCTTGCAGTGCAGAGCAGCTGGATAGCATTAGTGTTGGAGAGGTATCTGGGGACTCCACAAATGTCTCTTTTAAGCTGACAAGATCTAGGCTGGTTTCTGCTGCTGTCTGGTGAAGCTGGAGCAGCTGGGAGCCAGGCAGATCATTTTATCAGTTTGCTGGGTGCCTGCCAGCACCCCAATTTCTAACATTGCTGTTGGACACAAAGCCTTGACTGGACATTCAGAGCTAAAACCCTGCAGCAGTTTGGCTGACTCATGGTGGCTTAGCTGTGTGCCCCCTGCTCTGCCTGCCCGGCAGGGGCAGCAGGGCCGTACCTGTGAGGGAGGCTGAGGAGATGGTCCCGTAGGCAGCCAGGGAGAAACCCTGCTTGTGCAGGGCAGCTGCCAGCCCATGCCTGAAAGCTTCCTCCTCCAAGGTAGAGCTCAGGGGTTGGGAATCCTGGGGGGTGAAGAGGAGGCGGAAATGGACGATCACACTGGAGTTTCCATTCCTACTGGGAGACAGAATTAAGGGCAAACTTGGCTTCATGGTCAGTACAAGCACAGGTTCCTGTGCTAGCTGTCTACAGGGAACTCAAAGGAAACAAATCTTATTCTTAATATTTTGATTCTTAATAATTTAAGGTTTCTCTGGGGATGTGCTCTGGGTTGACATGATCATTTGAATTTTTTTTCCTTTGGCCCAAAGCTGTGGTTGAACAAAATTCTTTTCCTTTGCCCTTCTGACTGCATTTTGAAATTTAAAAATCCAGAACATTGCTGCAATCCCAGATGAAAATCCAGCCTTGACCAAAAACCAGTTTCTCTTTGTGCTAGCTTTGAACAAGAGCACAGGTATGAGTTCACCTTCTTGGTGAGGCTTGTCAGAATTCTCTGAAACATGAGCTGTAGGGTCTGCAGAGATAGCTGTCTACACTCACCTGTAGCCCAGGATGGTGCAACCAGTGCAACTCCAGTTCAGCTGGGAGTCCTGGAGACTCGATAGAAACTGCAAAGCAAAGAGTGATGGTCACACATTTACTGGACCCCAAGGAGATGGGAATAGATGATACCTGGGATTTTGCTGGAATGTGGAGCTGCTGGTGCATGGTCTCTTGCTCTGTAAGCAGAAGCACCCATGTCGAGCTCATATGTAAATTTTTTCCCACCCTGGCTTTTAGGGCATGAGGTAGTACATCTTTTTTCTATGTAAGGAATAGGCCTGAACACACATTTCCCATTCCATGAATGTCTCTCAGGGCCTTGACAGGGCCTCTCAAAGTGTAGTTCAGCCCCACAGTGTACCCTGCTGATGTTTAAGAAGTCCTAGTTTTCCTCCTGCCCCTGGCTTAGAGATTCTGCTGGTGCTACCACCACAGTATTTCACAAGTGTTTTCCCAGAAGGCCCAGATAACTCACCAGCCTCTCAAGAGCAGGTGTCAGCACCCTGTAGTAGTCTGAGTTCTCTGTCTGTAAGCTGCTATTGAATGGGATTCCTTGCAGCTCCACTGTGTGCTCAAAACTGGCCTCTCCTGTGGAATGGCAGGCTGCCAGAAAGGGAAGGTGTCTGTCAGAGGCAGCTTTCCTCACAGCTTTGCAACATTAATATCATCCTGTCCTTCAAACCCCCTGTTTTAAGCAGCTTGACTATTCCTGAGCATCCCAGCGGCCTCGGGGGTGCCCCATAACTGGACGGGGGTACCCTGTGCATGTGCACGAATAGCATTTTGTACTGAACTTGTTTGAACTTGAAAACAGTGGGTTTTTGTCAAGCCTGAGACAGAAATTCATGAACAGACGGGTACAGCCTGGCAACCTGAGATTGGCCCTATCCTTGCAGGAACAGCCTTGGGAAGGTTCTGCTGGGTACTGAAGCCACCTCAGAAACTGTGACTGTACAGGTGGCATGTGTCATTCATGTCATGCTGGGGTTCTCACTGGCATGCTGGCCTGAGGTGGCCATGGGGCAGCAGAAGCAGTAGGAGAGAGGTGGAAGAGGGAGGGAGATGGTGGCCATGCTCTGGAGTGGGACAGTAAAACAGGCAGTGCTCAGTGGCTGCAAGTGGTCGTGATAGGAAATGGCAGAGGCAGCAAGGTACAGTGACAAGAAACTTCAAACTCACAGAGACAGATTACAGGACAGAATCATAGAATCATGGAATTGTTTAGGTTAGAAAAGACCTCTGAGATCATTGAGTCCAATCATTTAACCAGCACTGCCAAGGCCACCATTAATCCATGTTCCCTAATGCCACATCTACATGTTTCTTAAATCGCTTAAATTGCAGGGATGGGGATTCCACCACTGCTCTGGGCAACCTGTACCAGATCTGGACAGCCCATTCAGTGAACAAATTTTCCCTATGTCCAATCCTAAACTCCCCTGGGCCACCTTGAGGCCTTTTCCTATTTTCTGTCCTTGTTCCCTGGGAGCAGAGCCCAAACCCCACCAGGCTGCACCCTCCTGTCAGGAGTTGTGCAGAGCCAGAAGGTTCCTCCTGAGCCTCCTATTCTCCAGACTGAGCCCCTCAAACTCCTTCAATTGCTTCTGGTGCTCCAGACCCTTCCCCAGCTCTGTTCCCTTCTCTGGACATGCTCCAGCCCCTCAATGTCTTTCTTGTCATGAGATGTTTTAAAACTGAACGCTGGATTTGAGGTGGGGCCTCACCAGTGCCCAGCACAGAGGGACAGTCACTGCCCTGACCCTGATGGCCACACTATTGCTTCAGCAGATCAACATCCCACCCAGCTTGGGTCATCTGTGAACTGACTGAGGATGCCCTCTATCCCCACTGATGAAGATACTTAACAGGGCTGGCTTCAAAGTGGCCCTGAGGATCACCACTGGTCACCAGTCTCCAGCTGGATGTGACTCCATTCACTCCCACCCTCTGGGCCTGGTCATCCTGCTAGTTTTTACCCGTTAAAGAGCACACTCATCCAAGCCATAAGCAGCCAGCTTCTCCAAGAAAATGTTTATGGGAAATGCTGTCAAAGGCTTTACTGAAGTTGAGATAGACCAGATTCAGACGCTTTCCCTCATCCACTAGGTAGGTCATCTTGTCATAGAAGGACGTCAGATTGGTCAAGCAGGAAAGGAATAGAGCATATGTATCATGAGACACTGAAGATAAAGTGCTCCAAAGTCACATATTGAGAACATGAGCTGACTACACCCCTTGTAGTTTTTGTGCATTGTGCAGAAAGGTGTCTGCATTTTGATCTCAGTAGGAGGGTTTTGAGGATTTTTGCTATAAACAGTGCAGACCACTTCTCTTTTGGAGTGATAAACTGAAAGAATGTACCTGGCAGCACACTCACCCAGCAGGATCCCCAGGCACAGGGCTGTTGCACTGCCTGCCACAGCAGCAGCAGTTACCTTCCAGCAGCAGGCCCCCAGTCTCCTCCTCTGGGTGCCTTGCCCTGGCTTTATCTGGTCCATGCTTTCTGAGCAGCTCTACAGATGGGCTCTGTGATTAAAAAGAAGAGGAGGAAAATGACAAGACTGGGATGAAATCTGTCATGCCAGCTAAGGTTACCACAGGAGCATCATTGTCTGCTCCTGCTGGACCATTCCAACCTGGCTATGGAAGTCTTGGCATTAGGCTATGTGTATCCCCAAGGTGCATGTTATATGGATTAAAACTCTCTAAGTAATAAACCTCACCCTGTAGTTGTTCATGAGGCAGATTTCAGGGTGAGGCTTCACACAGCCCAATGCTATTCCACATTTTTTGCAGGAATTCTGGATGAATTATAAAATCACAGTGGGTGATTCCCCCCCCCCCACTTTACAGCATTTAGCTGAGAGCTCCCAAAGCCTAGTAATGTAGAGCAATTAATATGTCCTTTGCTTACAGCTTTGCTGCTACCCTGATGAGCAGATTCTCCTTCCCGGTGGCCAGCATTAGCACTGGTGCTTCCAGTATTTTGCCCCAAGTGGTCCTGCACCTGAAGCAAAGCCCCTTCATGTCACCTTTTCTGCCTCCACGTTTTCCTTTGCTTGACTGGTTTCAGTATGTCAATGTTTTTCATGCACTGAAGATGCTCAGATGGGTTATGTTGCTCCAAGTGTGAATTCAAAAATGCCAAAAATAGAGAGTATCTCTCTTGTTTTTTGGTTTTTTTCCTCTGCAGTTTTTCTAGTACAAGCCAGACTATATTTGGCCTTTATTTGCACATCATCAACAATTGGGTATTACTAGGAATGAAACCAGCCTGTAATATACATAGTTACTACATCATTCAGACAGGTTAGTATCTGCAACAAGCCTGATGAGACAAGGAGGGACACTGATTTCCTGTGGTCCTAAAATGTTTTAAATTACTGTATTAATATTTCTCCCTCATAGGCATGAAGAAGACGCACAATGCTGCTGTTCAAACTCGCAGGTTGAAGTTGTCTCAGAAAATTTGTGAGATCAGAGTGGAAATCCATAGAAGTCCACTCCTCTTGGCCAAGGGTCCAGAGCTCCTCAGCTGCAGAGTGATTTTTTTGAGGACTCAACCTCTAACTGTTGGGAAACTCACATTTACAGAGGACACCAGAAAAGCCTTGGCAAGGCACAATCACCTCAAACTTTTACTCTGTCTTGATATCGACAGCGTCAAGAGTACAAAACCCACACAGCTCTTCCCTCCTCAGTTCCTGAGTCTGCCCTGCTGAGGGACATCTCACATGTCACATTCCTATCCTCTCTGTGCTGGGAGAGGTTGGGCTGCCACAGCAGCGATTCCCTGCTGCTGTAAATCAGACTGGGAGTTCAGAGAAGCTGCAGAGGAACAGCCTTTTCTAATGTAAATGCATCCAGCAATGAAAGGAAGAGGGGAGGAAAGGGACACAGGGAGAAGCAGCTCCCTGTTTCAGAAGAACTTTTCAGTGTTTTCCAAGAGGCGTCAGCATCTCTTTAAACAGAAGCTTCTAGATAAGAGATTTTAGAAGGTCACTTCTTTGTGAGGCAGCAGACAGAGAAAGGGGAGAGGGAGGGAGGGAGAGTCTGTCCAAGATGCCTCTTTTTTCTAGCAGACACCCAAATATTCTTTTTCAGCTGTAACTGAGCCTGGCACAGATCAGCACTGTGGCCCCTGGGTTCTGCTAACAATATCTCTGTTTGACAATTCAGCTCTGGCTAAGGGGAGACAAGTAGGGAACCTTTTCTCCAGTGGTTCTTGTGGCCTGAATACATACAGATGAGGAATCTCTCCTTCCCTCTTTCGGTAGGTTTTGGAGCCACTGTCCCTCTTGCAGTGTGCTGAATGTGGGCACGCAGAAATCTAGTTCAGGTGTGCTGCCCAGTGCAACAGTGTACTTCAATGGACCTCAAAGGTAGAACAGATGTATCTGAGGAAAACAATAAAAATTGCAGACAAAACGGGCTCTGGCTTTTTTTTTTTTTTTGACAATACAATCTTAGTTGCATGTAAAAGTCATACTACAAAAAAAGGTACTTGGAACCCTAGAAAAAAGTTTGCATTAGTGATTGCAGAGGCATTTTAACTGGAAAATAGATTATTTAGAGAAACTTTCTACTTCCCAAAACAATCAAAACTTGTCTTTGTTCTCCCTTTTGGCAAAAGGAAATATTATTTTCTTTTGCTGTCAGTGGTGTGAGTTAAAAAAGAATTAAAAGGACATGTAAATGGAAAGCCCATTTTGCAATAGCAAAATAGAGGTTGCAATTTATTTTTTTTTCTGAAAGATAATAAGGATCATCTATAAATACATAGTGGAGATCTGTGGCAAGAAACTATACACAGTGAAAAATATTGTGACATAAAATCAGAGGAGTGAAAAGTAGATTTTTTTTAGTAGGGCAGAAATTGGGAGAGTATTAACAGTCATGAATTTCCAATAGGAATACTGAGAAATAAAAGCACATTTATGTTTTTTTTGTCAGCTTATAAATTGTAAGTGGTTATAAAATATGCCCTTGTAAGCAGGGTGTGGGGAACTCTGACCTACGAGAGTCCCTGCACCAGTGGGGTGTCTTTTCACTGTTACATTTTAGCAGAGAAGGCATGTCTGATGTGCAGCACAGAGTCAGCAAGAGCTGTCCTGCAGACTGTCACCATCTCCGGCTCTCCCTGAGGATCTGCCACAGTGCTGGGAGTTGGCCACCACACCTGCTCTGCTGCTGCTGCTTGGCAGCATAGGGTTTGTTTTCTCCACAGAAATCTGAATTTTTCTCTAGGGCAGCCTTGAGTCACTCCATAGGATTTCCTTGGAAGATGTCTTTTATTTCTTAGCTGATTCAACTAGGGAAATTGTAAAATATAAAGTGTTATGGTAAAAATATTCCTTTACCCAACTAACTAAACAGTCACTAACACCCACTCTTCTTGTCAAAGAGGAAAAGTAGCATGTGAATGTGTGTATGTGTGTGTGTGACTGTGAGAGTGACCCCACGTGTATGTGTATGCACGAGTGTGTGTGACCTCACATGTGTGTGTGATCGTGTGTGTGTGTGCGTGCACATGTGTGTGTGAGAACATGCCTGTGCATGCTGGGGGAAGATCCCCTGCAGGAGCAGCAGAGGGACAAGGCAGGGCCTCAAGAGAGGCCCCCTGGTTGCTGGCCCATGCCTGGCCACAGCCCCAGCCTCGCTGTGGCAGGTGCCTCTCCAGCCCAGGTGATTCCACACAGACCTGCAGGGCTGGCCCAGTCTCCAGCACAAATTGAGCAGGTTCCTGTTTCCAGGTAGAAACTGTCTTCTTGCAAAATGCCACAGCTCCTGACTCTAAAGCACAGTGGTGAGCTCCCAGTACTGCCCAGCAAAAGGGCTGGTTTTCTTCATTCACCTCCACAGACCCTGACCTTCTTTCTTCCACTGCTTGGTACTTCTCTTCCTTCACCTCACCATGTCTTCACCTTCATGTTTTCACCTCCTGAGACCTTTTCTTCTGCCTTCTAAGCCTTCTGCAGTCTCTCTCCCATCAGAACAGGAGTGTTTACACTCCTGTCTTGCACTGCACTGCCCCAGGCTTCCTCCTGCTCTTCTCCAGCTTCTCCCATTCCCAGTCTGCCAGCCCCTACCAGCAGCCCTCAACCACAGGGACGCAAGCTGAGGCGCCCTGCTCTGAACTGTTGGCCAGAGGAAAGAAAGACAAGAAAGAAATAGTGGTACCTGTGTTTTCAAAAGTCAACTTCATTTACAGATAACTAATGCAAGGAAACCCTGATGTCCCCCAAGGGACAATGTAAGAAAACCACTGCCCCATCCCCACCCCCCCCCCGATGGCAAGTCTGGGCTGCTCTGGGGTCTTTGTGCTGCATTTCTGTATTCTAGCATGCTTGGTTTCTCCCACACTGTAATGATAAAGGGCAGCCAATATGCTGCAACCGTTTGAATAACCAAGTGTTAATGGAATATTTGCTTCATCCCATAATGGGGTAGTGTGGCTCTTAGCACAGCAATACGGTGTCTGCTGAGCCTTCAGACACAGGGGCTGTAAAACTGTCTCACTGTGACCTGTAAATCCTGTAAACCCAGACAGAGCCTTTGCAAAATGATGGCACAAATATGAAAAACATGCCACTTGCCAAGGCAGACCACAAGCTCAGCAGCAGATCTGCCTGCAGCCTCAGCAAATAATGAGTCTGTGGCCAAAGGCAAATAAAGGACCATTGATTTTATCACCAAGATAAGACTTGTGGAACTTCAGAGGGGGAATACAGCAGAAGCAGGATAGTTCTCCAGAAGGAGGTACCCCAAAATCAGAAAGCAGACTCCAATATGCCTCACTTGGTAGGTTCACCATCCAAAATCACAGCTGCCGAAACAATAAACCTTAGGTGACATATGACACCAAACCTGAGCCTGAGCAGGAGAGAAGACACTCATTTGCTGTGAGATGCACGACCACAGGAGATAACAGGTGTGGCTGTGCAAACAGATCTGCTGGCAGAGCAAGGTGGTGGGAACAGCCAACCTGAAATATCTCTGTTAAAATGGCATCAAGCCTAGTGATTTTATCCTTACAGCTGAGAATTTATTTGCATTGAAATGAAGCTCAGAACTTGTGCCAGCAGGTACTGAGAATGGTAGAATACTCTTGTAGGGGAGTGGATTTCTAACCAGTGGTATCTATTGGGTGGTGGTGCAGTGTGAGGTCATGTCAGTCTGGAGATGGCAAGAACTGTGTGCCAGCCCATCCTTATGGCTCACTCTCTCTCTGAGTGGGGCTCCAGAGAAGGGAGTGCAGGAATTTATCCCAACACTGTTGCTTCCTGGTGAGCCCATATATTTCCACTTAAACCTTCTGATGAGATGATCTTATGTCATGAAAAAAAAGCCTATGCAGAGACAGCAGCAGCTGGTCAAACAGGTAAGAGATGGGTTATGATGAACAGAGCTCTCAGCATCAAAGGCAAACCTTCCCATGACCAGCAGACACAGGCTTGGCTACATGGCCTTTTGTTTTGTGTGACATGAGCTTCACCTACCACAACACTGGTTCCCTGGACCAGCCAACATAGCATTTCTCTAATCCTTTTGCTTTAACCCATCTCCAGTTTCTGTAATGGATGTATAGAGTATATCCATGTCCCCACCCCTGTGCAGGTTAACATTTAGAAGTGGATGTACTGCATTTAAAAGGCTAAACCCTACTTTCAAGCAGAAAGAAACTCTTGTCACTTAAGAGAATGCAGATTGAGCTGAGGACACCTCTTATTACTGAGGTGAGTGAAAAGCCCTGACACTGCAAGCTCCCAGATCATGCAAGTGAGCAAATCTGAAAGCCCCTGAGAGTACTGAGGATCCTGAGTCCCTGTTCATCTGCAGCACTTGTGGAGATGCACCTGGTTCAGCTGTAGTCCTGCTCCCAGCAAGCCAAATGACACTGTGCTGGCCTTGTTTATTGTCCCTCTTGGTCTACAAATGTCTCTCAATTTACAAGTAAGAAGATCCTCTCCCTGCCTGCCAGCTCAGCAGTCTCAGCCGGGGCATGACAGACAAGCTGAGTTCCCCAGTGCTCCTATTGTCACAGGTAACAAAGGCTCTAACATCACTTCCACCTTGGAGACACTCAACCCTGAGCTCTCTCTCTCTGGTAACAAAGTACTGGGCAGATTTGTACCTGCAATTACTTCTTAAACTTGTAGCCGTGGGTTACACAATAAAATAAAGGCAGCCTTGCCCCCCTTACCCCCCCAGTTCTGCTGGCTTGAAAACTCAGTACAGATAGTAAATACTGAATACACATAGGGAGTATCCAGTAAGCCAGGAAGTCCATGTTTGTCTGTTACTTTCCACAATAGGAGCACTATATAATTTGATACTTTTCAGCTCATGAATGGCCAAGAAAAACTCACATGCTTAACTCATGGCATTTCCTCCACTGACATTCGGTCACCCCCCTTGAACACTGCCCAGCCCAGTGCAGACGGTATGGGAGAAATCTTGGTCCCAATGAAGCTGATGGACACGCTGGGACCAGAGGCTCTTGGAGAAACAGGGGCTAAAGTAGAGGTCTTCAGTTTGCAAATAATCACATTTTATTCTTTCTTACCAGCTTACATACATTAGAAGCAACGTGTAAATTACATTTTTACCCTAGCTTCAGCTGTTATTACAGATTGTCAGGTAGGCATTAGTGTTCATATATATGAAATCCCCAAGCAACCCTGAAATCAGTTACCTGCAATGCATGCTCCCTCAAAGGAAGAATTCACACAGAGAAACCAGCAAGTGATGAACAGTATCAGTCAAGCAGTGCATTCTCATGCACTTGAGTCAATGAGAGTGAAACGCTCTGTGTATCGATATGGGACAGTGCCACATGCTGATCTCCAGCGCCGAAGCTGTGTGACTGTGCCCAGCTTTGCGCAGCGCTCCTGCCTGGGGAGGCCACACCAGGCAGAGGCCACAAGACGCGGGCACACAGGGGCTGCTCCAGTCCTGGACCTGCTCTGGGCAGTGCTGCCTGGCTAGACCTCACTCACAGGGGCCTCCCTCAGCACTCCTCGCTCACAGGGGCCTCCCTCAGCACACCTCGCTCACAGGGGCCTCCCTCAGCACACCTCGCTCACAGGGGCCTCCATTAGCACACCTCGCTCACAGGGGCCTCCCTCAGCACTCCTCGCTCACAGGGGCCTCCCTCAGCACACCTCGCTCACAGGGACCTCCATTAGCACACCTCGCTCACAGGGACCTCCATTAGCACTCCTCGCTCACAGGGACCTCCATTAGCACTCCTCGCTCACAGGGACCTCCATTAGCACACCTCGCTCACAGGGACCTCCCTCAGCACTCCTCGCTCACAGGGACCTCCATTAGCACACCTCGCTCACAGGGACCTCCCTCAGCACTCCTCGCTCACAGGGGCCTCCATTAGCACTCCTTGCTCACAGGGGCCTCCATTAGCACTCCTCGCTCACAGGGGCCTCCATTAGCACACCTTGCTCACAGGGGCCTCCCTCAGCACTCCTCGCTCACAGGGACCTCCATTAGCACTCCTCGCTCACAGGGGCTCCCTCAGCACACCTCGCTCACAGGGGCCTCCCTCAGCACTCCTCGCTCACAGGGGCCTCCCTCAGCACTCCTCGCTCACAGGGGCCTCCCTCAGCACTCCTCGCTCACAGGGGCCTCCATCAGCACACCTCGCTCACAGGGACCTCCATTAGCACACCTCGCTCACAGGGACCTCCATTAGCACACCTCGCTCACAGGGACCTCCATTAGCACTCCTCGCTCACAGGGGCTCCCTCAGCACTCCTCGCTCACAGGGGCCTCCCTTAAGCCAGATCAGGGGCTGTGCCCGAGCTCTTTGCAGGGCAGCCTCAGGGCTGGAAGACAAGTGGGTGTGAAGCAGCATGACTCTCAAGCCCTTTCAACCATGGGAACAAAGAACCATCCAGCTACAGAAACATTTCTTTAAGCTCAAATGATGGTGCTATTATAGGTCCATAGAGGTTGTTGATAAGAGTTTGTCCCATGCCTAAGTCGAAGCTGCTCGCTGCCACGGCTGTTTCACTCTTGTATTTCCTACATTGATAACATTGATTTTTTCAGCTTTTGGGTCTGCATTACTGTCAAAGTTGCACTTTTTATTTTTGGTGAAGTACCTTGAGTTTTCTTTCTAGAATACTTCCTAATTTGTTATAGGTTTCAAATAATATAGACCATTCTCTGCATTTGGTTTCCGAAGTGTTTAAGTAACTAAGATATTTCTCTTAACCAGTACTTTCAGAGAAGAGGGTCTAGAAGTCACTGAATCATGTTAGAGTTACATAGAATCGAAAAGCACTAAAAAGCAATCCAGCACTACATAAGGAAAACTACTTAGCATAAGCGACTAAAAGGAAGCACAGAAGTTTTTTTCCATCTTTCAATCTTTTTTTTCCACTTTCAATAAAAGGTGAGCTGAGCTGTTTTCCCCACAGGCATTAAATTCAGAAACAGGCTGTTTGCTCAGAGCCAGCTAAGCACGAGGGATTTCCCCAAGCACGGGGGAAGATCTAGCGTGGAGAAGCAGTTTCAAACTCCAGCTCGACTGAAAATCTGCGGGTGCAGGCAGCAAACCTGTCTGACCCTGATGGAGAAGCAATGAGGAAGAACAGAAGGAGGTGGTGAAGAAGGAGGAGGAGGTGAAAAAAAGAGCAGCAGCAGGAGGAGGAGGGCTGCCAGGCAGGAGGGATCGCGCTGGGCGGTGGGACCGCAGGGCGAGGAGCACTCAGGGGTGGGTGGGTGCAGCCACTGGGAAAGGTGCGGGTTTTTCCTCTTCCCTTCCGAGGCAAGAAAGCCCGGCACCTTGAAGGAAGTAAAAAGGGCTCCTAAGAAGGAGCAGGGACTCACCTGCTTTGCTTTTCCCGTTGCCGCCAGCTGCCTTCCCCGGCAGCTGACCCGCCCGGGCCTGCGGGGCGCCGGCGGGGGCGGTGGGAGGCACTGGGGGAGTTCGCGGCGGAGCTTAAAGGCACAGGCTGAGCGACAGGAACGGCTCAGCCTGAAGAGCTGGTTTGTTGCTTTCACTGAACTTTGGAATTAAGTAATTTCCACCCCCATCCCCCCCCTCCCCCCCGCCTGCTCCCCAGCTGCCTGCGTTGGGAGCTGGACCAGTGATGCCCCAGCCCCTGCATCTCCCCAGTCACGAGACGTTCCTGCAGTTCGCTGTACGACTCCCATCCTCTCCAGCAGCAGCACCTAAAGGAAAAGAGCTGCCTGAAGCGGGGTGGTTCATACCTGCAGCACTGCACCACTGAATTTCCCCCCATCGGCAGCTCCCACACGGGATGATCTCTTAACCGTGCACACAGAAACCATAAAGGGAGCGTAGGGATTAGTAGGGATTCCCAAAAATCCCTACTAATTTCCTCAGTCAGACATCCATAGCCCTTCCAGTTCATACTGTATTTACCATCCTTATAATCCTATTTGTCATCATTTATGTGTTAGAACAGCCTAACTGCTGCACAGGAACAGGCAGGGATTATCCAACATCACACCCATGCACAGCAGAGGCCAAAACTGGACAGAGTTCCTTGTGCTGAAGTTTATTTAAGCCCACAAGTGACCCTTCTGCCATCTTGAAAAGGCAAAAAGTAGATGAAAAGCTGAGAACTTGTTTTGCTTTAGTCTGAGTTTTGGCCTGCACAAGTCATCTCTCATCCAATAGCCACTTCTGTCCCTAAGTATCTTCAACATTAACAGCAAACTTGAGCAGTTAATGTGTTTGGTAGCAAAGCAAGGAAAGAACATAGGATCCTAAAATGATAAAATTATCATAGAGATTTCTCTGAAGTTGATTTTGGTTAGAGTATATCCATTCATTCCTAACATCTGCTGTCCCATGGATCTCTCCAGACTGAGCAACAATGACTGAAATCTGTTTTAGGTTTCCTGCTGAGCATCGATAATGAAGATTTGGCTGGTAATTACAGACTGGTCTGTGCTGAAAGGGACCCAGAAGGATCGAGTCCAACTCTTAAGTGAATGGCCCATATGAGGATCAAACCCAGAACCTTGGTCTTATTAGCACCAAGGCAATAACCAGAAAAATGCTGCAATCTCTGAATCTGAACATCTTTGGCTATGAGCCCGTAAACACCACAAGCAGTTCTTGTCCTTTCAGACCAATTGTACATCCCTGTGAAAGAGCTGAGTGAGGGAGTGACATCCTTCTAATGTTCATCAGATAAAGAGGATCTGCACATATCTTCGTGTGAATGGAGATGAAAAACTGCACAATCAAAGCCCAAAAGTAGCAAGGGGAGAAGGACTGCAATAAGACTGCAATAAAAGAAGAAACCAACAAAATCTATCAGTGGTTAAATAAGTAAGAAATTAGGAGCAGCAGTTTCTGCACTCCTGCTGAAGGAGCTGGGAGCAAACACATCAAAGTTAAGTGAGAAGACAAGTCACTGTGGATGTCATCTCTGGCAACCAAACTCAACAGGGGCAGCTGGGACTACTCTTGTCTCTTATGTTTGTTGCACACACAGTGACAGTGTGCAGATAAAATGAACACTGCACTAAAGCAATATAATACTCAAAATTTAAATGAACAATCAGGAAAACATTGTGGTGCACTAAAAGGATTTAGATGTCTTTAATAGTATTTAGCTCATTTGCTACATTTCACGTTGGAATGCTGGAAAATGCTGTGCATGGGATATGGAATTATTTCTATGGTCAAGAAAATTTCTAGATGCAAAAAACACAGTAAGGAGAAATTTAGATGAAAGGATTTCAAAGAACATTCACCTAATTCTGCTTCCCAGGAATACCCTTTTACTGAGGGCATGGAAAAAATGAACGTGAGGTTAAATGGTTGTGTTCTTCCCCTGTGGTACAAAAACTAAGAAATAGAATGGGGACAGAAATCAGCCTATGAAAACAGTTTAGAAATGAAGAGCTTTTTATCACGCGAACCCCATCCTGACACATCAAGACATATGTCACACAGCACCACCCCCAAAAGACATTTTAAGTGCAGATTTCCTTGTTTCATTTTTTTTCCTGCATGGGTAGAGACATTTCTCATTCTTGAAGGGGAAAAAGTATTGGTTGATTTAATTAAATTTAAAATCTTGATTTCAGAGTGATAAACTAATCAAGATACAAGAGAACACAGGAATTTTTAAAAATGATACTCATAACTTTATGAGAGACATTTGAGAAAAAATTTTTTCTTCATAAAATTAAATTCTGCACTTTTCATTTTAATAAATAGACAAAACTGATGGTTATGTGGCTTTCTTCTGCTAGAGTTTCCCTCTCTCTTTTTTTCCCCTATGGAAATATCACAGAAATATTGAGTGACTCACTAACTTATTAATGAAAGTTGTTTGAATTTTGATGGAATTTTTTTGAGACCATTGAGCGATTCTGTAATCGCCACAGAATTGTGCCCTTTCTCTATCTCCATCCAGGGGGTACAAAGACACAGAATAAATATACTCTTCATTTGGCCTACTGAAGGTCATTTGGAATTAATTTTTCACTTGAAATACCTCACCTGGAGCACTACACCTACCTGTAGGGTCCTCAGCATCAGGAAGGACACAGATCTGTTGGAGCAAATGCAGAGGAGATGCTGCAAGGGCTGGAGCTCCTCTGCTCTGGAGCCAGCCTGGCAGAGCTGGGGGTCCTCACCTGGACAAGAGAAGGCTCCAGGGACACCTGAGAGCCCCTGGCAGGGCCTGAAGGGGCTCCAGGAGAGCTGCAGAGGGACTGGGGACAAGGCCTGCAGGGACAGGAGCCAGGCAATGGCTCCCAGTGCCAGAGGGCAGGGCTGGATGGGATCTTGGCAATCAGGAATTGTTCCCTGGCAGGGTGGGCAGGCCCTGGCACAGGGTGCCCAGAGCAGCTGGGGCTGCCCCTGCATCCCTGGCAGTGCCCAAGGCCAGGTTGGAGCACCCTGGGATAGCAAAATATGTCCCCCCTATGGCAGGGGCTGGAACAAGATGGGCTTTAAGGTCTCTCCCAACCCAAACAATTATGGGATTCTGTGAATAGGACTATTGCCCTCATCACTATACACTAGGTGTTGTGGATATTTTTTATTTTTAGAGCTTTAAAGAGCTCCTGACTGTGGCTGATGAATGTAACAGAGTACATCAGACAGAGCAAAAGAAACCTCTTCAAGTTCAACAAGACTGAAAAATTCTTCCTCTGGAATCCTCACAGCACAGAGTCCATCAAGCTCCTTAATGTTCTCTGTCTATTTTAGTGCGACCCCATGCTGCCGAGCAGATTGATCTAGGAGGGGGCAGCAAGCCAACTCTTGCTGCTCAGGCAGTGTTTCCTTGCAGTCCTCCCCTGCCTCACACAGAGGAAAACAGGAAACATTTGAATGGCTGGGCTTGCATTGCAGAGGATGCAGACATATCTGACTATAACATAACCTCCTCAGGAGCATCTGCTGGGAACGGGGTGACTCCAAGGAGCCAATGGAGACATAAAGCACACTCTTCTGAAGGCTGCATCTCTTTCCAAGAAACTCTTCTAATGGAGAGCAGTATGCAGAGGTGATCTAAAGAGTCAAATCTATCTTGGAGGTGAGACTGACAAACCATGAATATGGAAATTGTACTTAGAAAAACCAGAGACCACAATACTGTATATGGCTCGTTAAAGTTCCCACAAGAAGAAAAATAGGACAGATTTACCCAAGTCCTAGGGTCCCCAGGTGGTCCAGGAACTCCCCAGTTAATCACCTGCACAAGTGAGGCAATGAGCTGATTTGAAATTTGGTAATTGACTGAATACATTCTCAAAAATGTATTTCAGCAGTTGGCACAGGAGCTCTCCAGGTGGGAATTTCAGTATGCCCTGAAACCGAGCTTCAGGCAGCTCCTGTGCATAGGGCAATCCCTGTACTTAACTGAGCCATCATCCTGGGTGCAGAATGTGGAGAATTCAGCCCCTCCTTCCTGAGATGCCTGTGGGGTTTTTGCTGCAAAACTCAGCAAGGTGTATAGAGATAAAATGCCTGTGAATACTCCACACAAACTGTCCCTGCAGATGCAGAAATGGTCACGTAGGACAAATCTTTAGCAAATGCACAGTCAGGGGGGGCTTAGAATGTCAAGATCTTTGCTAGTGATGGATCTGCATTTGTGTCACTGTGGGAAGGACTGTGGGCTCCACCACAATTGTTCAGCAGAGCAGCAGTTCAGTCAACAGCTCCTGTTGGAATGGTGCCATTCCCCATTAGAGCATTTCTTTGTGTCAAGACCTATAATATGGGTTTTTGCAAAAAAAAAAAACCAAATCAAATATCCCCCTGGGAAAAAAGAAAGGAGAAAAAAAAGGAGGGGAAAAAAAGCAAAAAAAAACCAAAAAAACAAACAAAAAAAAAACCAAACAAAAAAAAACCACCAAAAAGCAACAACCTGCTCCCCAAACCAACCCAAACCAACCCAAACCCACAAAACCTGAAATAACAAATGCTCTATCCTTGTCCTTGTCTATTCAAAAGATACAGGAATAACCAAGTACAAGAATATAAAGGTCACACAATTTTGCAGATGTACATCTAAATCTAGAACACCAGGCACTGTTTCAGATAATATCTGCTGAGGTTTACAATACTTTAGGATGAGCTTTGTGGCCAGATTATATCTTAGTATTTACTACCCTCTATTTAAAATGAACCCGGTCTTTCTGGTTTTGAACCTGCCTTTTCTGAATGGAAGCAGCTGTCTCTTGGTTCCCAGTGAGAGTCCAGATAGAAAGGCTGTCTTGCTGCAGCTGGATTTTTTTAGTGGATTGGATTTTTTTTTGTGTGTGTGTGTAGTTTTCTTTCTGTTTGTTTGGTTGGTTTTGTTGTTGCTTTTTAGAGTCAGATATCACAAGAAATTTATCAATTTCCCTCTTCTCAGGTGTATTGTGTATTTACAAGTGAAACGCAGGACATGCTAAGCAGAAACACAGGGTGGAATTGTACCTGCTGTCAGTTTGTACTGTTCCTGGATACACCCGTGACTTGCCTTGTAATTCAGTAGATATTCAGCATTTTTTAAGAAAAAGGGACTGTTAGGAAACACCTCCCTTCCCAAGCAATAGCACTTCAACATGCAACAGAGTAGTCAAAACAAGCCCAATTTATCAGTACAAGTGATCACACAACTTTAAATGGCTGGGGAGGCCCTGGCACAGGGTGCCCAGAGCAGCTGGGGCTGCCCCTGGATCCCTGGAAGTGCCCAAGGCCAGGCTGGACCGGGGCGTGTCTGGGATGGGATGGGATGGGTTTTATGGTCCTTCTAACCCAAACTGTTCTGGAATTCTGTCAGGGTTACAAAAGTCGGGGAAAGAAATTACTTGTGTGGACCATGTGGGGATGTCAAACACTGTTTCTGGTATTGAGCAAGTTTAATCCAGCTCATGGTGGGAGCTGCACACAATGAACTTTAAATTCCAACCCACATTTTATCACATCCCAGAACAAACAAAAAAAAAAAAAGTTTCAAACTTAAGGTTGATATAAAATAGCAAAACTCAGTTCAAAAATTAGGTAACTTTATTTTACACTTTTAGAAATTTTTTACAGTTTTAAACTAAAACAGACTAAATGAAATTCCAGTGTTTTTTAAAAGCAAAACAGAAAGAAAAAACTAAATGCCTGCAATTTGACTAGCTGACCAGTCAATTTCGAGTTTGCTTTCTTTCATTGTATCTATATATGCCCGAATCAGGCTTCCTTATTCCATAGAAAATTCACTCTGCAGAAACCCTTGGGATATTTCCCATCTGTTTGTCTTAAGATTCTGCCATCCTCATTAATTTTGAAATAGGTTTTTTCCCATGTTACATCACAGAAGGAAAGTTAATCTACATCTGGTCACTGGAAATCCTATGTATTACAATGTATTTACATATAAAAAATATATATATATAATGATGTGCTGTGCAATTGGATAGAAGGCTGTAATTCAGCCAGAGGGAGGGCTGATATCAAAACCATAAAGATCCATACAGACATAGGGTGGGAAAAGGCCACCCAGACTGAACTGAAAATCAGATGCATGTACTATGGTAAGACCTACAGTTTTGGAAAAACAGAAATGTTTGCCAAAAATGTTTTTTTACTACTTAGGAACAAACTTGCTTTTTCCCTTGGTTTTTGCAATGGCTCTCTCCTAGTGTCAGCACAGGAAGGGATCCATGAGGTGACACAGTCTGTACTTCATACTACTTGCAAACATTAACAGCAGAAAAAAATATCTTGGTACCATAGATAGAAGATACTTGTATCATAGACAAAAGTCACAGAATTACTGATTTACCTATCCTTGCAGATATCATGCAATATGCACAATTTTGCAAGTCACCAAGTAGTAGCCTGAGTTAGGGGAGAGGGACCCTCTTCCCATGGGGAATCAACAACCCCACAATCAGCTACAGCTGTGGGACTGATCCACGTGGTGTATGCCATTGACAGACTGACTGATGAGGTAAAGGAGATACAAGATAGGAACCAGGGACTCAGGGAATGGCATTCATTGTATCAGCATCACTGACTACATCCTTACAAACAACTAAATTCCTCATTCTTTATGTCCCATCTGCACTTCATTTCCATAGCTTGTGGGTTTGAAAATTTTTTTGCAGGAAAAATACTCCAAGTAAGTTTTCATACCAGTCTCCCACACTGGCCAACTTCCTTAGCTGTTCTTTTTATGGAGGGAGGGGGTATTTTTTAATGTGGTTTTTTTTTTTCTATTTTTTTTTTTTTTTAATTATTAAGGGGCCAAGCTGCATAGAAGATCTTACAACAGCAAAAACATGTAACACATTGGATCAAGAGAAAATCTTTCCTTCAGTACCTGAAATGAGCTTAAAGTTTATTCTTCATGCGTACATATGTAGAGGTAAACAGATGCATTTGCAAGTGCTAAATTTAACAATCTTTTAGGTTGCACTCTTCATATACTATCCTACATACTACTATTTGAACACCATTACAAAGTCTTTCCACAAAGACACCAGACATTTAAGACTGATAATGTTATCTCCAAGAATCAACTTACTCTCTAAAAGCAGCTACTGTCAAGCATCCAAATGGGTCTTAGCTTCTAAATCATCTTTATACTGCTTGAAATTTTTGCTTCCAGCTTCCCACCAATCCACATCCAAAGCACTTCTGATTCAGTTTTAGTAAAGTAACACCAGCAGGGGTCACAGGGGGCTCGTGGCTTGCTGGAAGTCTATCAGACCCCAGTTCCTCCAGCCTTGAAGGAACATGGTCAGCAATGAACAGAGCATCCATGGGCAGGGCTGTAAATTCAGATTTTTCTTAGGTTTTGCTTTCCTGTGTTCCTAGGCTGAAAGTACCAGAGCTCATAGTTCCTATCAGTGGCTTTAGGATCAAGGTTTTGTGTGTTCAGCCCCGTGAGGAATGCAGCATGTGGCCCAGGCCCCAGGCTGAGAAGAGTGGTCCAATTCCATTTCATGCCTTTCCTACAGCACCAGGAGTGCTCTGTGACACAGAGATTCCTTCTTGCTCTCCCACAACCGGTGCTGGCTGTGGGACTCTCAAAGAGAGTCAAAAGGTTGCTGGAGGAGACAAATGGCAAAGAATGAGCAGAAGACAAATTGGTGACATGCTCATCCCAGCACAGGCCAAGCACAGCACTAACTGGCCATCAGAGCAGACTGCTTCCCACACAGGCTTCCTGCCAGCTTAGGGTCTGCTGTAAAATCTCTGATAAACATTTTTTGTAGTGTCCACTACTGATTATGAAAAAAGTAGATTATGATCCAAACCAAATTAAACTGTGCCACTATGGGTTGTTTTTTACTTTGTCAAACTAAACCTGAACCACTATTTTGAAGTTTTTCTTCAACATAAATCAGAACAACTTCAGTCAGAGCAGAACAATAAAATTCTCTTCTGGTTCCTTGCTGGGGAATGCATGTGAAGGACTGTACTCCTCAAACAGCACCAGCTCCCCACCATCCCAGTGCTCAAGGCTTGAATCCACAGTGGAGAAGGGGCAGCTTTATGGCAATTTCTTGACTACAGACATATGTTTCAGAAGAAAAGAGCTATTTCTATCCATTCCAAACCTCTGGCTCAAGAAAGAAGTTAGTGTATTGAAAACATCAGATAGGACTCTTGTGTGCAGCCCTACCCCAGGGTCAGGCTCTGGGAACCCTTGCTGCACAACAGGGTGGTGCTGCTCATGCCAAGTGCCACATTCTCAGGGCTGGAGATCTTTCAGCAGCACTTGACTATGAGGTGTTGGCTACTGCAGGGCTCCTACCAGCCCACGCCATCAAATTTTTTAGGAGTCATGACAGAATCTTAGAATCACAAAATGGTCTTTGGGTTCGAAGGGACCTTTAAGATCATCTCATTCCAGCCCCTGCCATGGGCAGGGATGCCATCCACTAGATTCAGGTTGCTCAGGGCTACATCCAACCTAGCTTTGAACTTCCAGGGATGGGGCATAAGCTGGTGATGAGCTGGTTTACTTTGAAAGCATGTCCCTGCATATTTTCAGCTGACCAATATTTACATGAAACACTCAAAGTCAGTTCACAACATACAATGCATGTCTGTCAGCAGGAAGCAGTTCTTAAGCAAAAAAAATCTAGCTAGCAGATAATCTCAGAATTTTTCAGAGACAAACACCTGGATGAAGTTTGCCATCTGGAGCTAAACTTGCATGCTGACATGCAGAAAAATATTATGAGATAATTGGATAAAACTGTAACGCCACCTTCACCTAAGGAAGGTAGCTCCAAATAATTGCAGCAGCCTGTGCACCTGTAACCCCTGGCTGCTGGACCCACCAACAGCTTCTGGCAAACAGAACCAAGCCTGAGCCCCTGCATCACATGAAGTTAAGTCCTCTGCTAGTTCCTGAAATTATAGATTATTGTGTACAGTACACTAGTTCCCAATTCAAGAAAATCCAATTTAAACACATTATTCATCACCTATCACTAATCTACAGATCGCAAAATGCCATTTTTATTCCACATAATCTGAATATTTAACTGCAAAACTGGAGAAGGTGGAACCCTCACAGAAGAGCACATCATTGATAGAGATGATAGAGAGGATAAGTGAAAAGAAAATTCTTTTATGCCACTGGGCAAAGGAAGCTTCTGGTAGCACACAAAGCTGTCTTGTTCTGAAAATGTTCCAGGCTGCCAGAAGCAATTCAACAAATTAAACATAGACAAAAAAGACTAAAATTGATGTGCTTTCCAGAAGATTTATCACTTTTAAGTAGCAGAAAATGCAGTCTTTGTCTCACAAGAGCTGAACTGTCCATCATAGCTGGTACAGAACACCCTGACCGCATTCATGAATATAAACGGAGTACTCTGGGATGAAGTTCATGCTATAACTTCATTAAAACCAGGAATCCTGACCCTCAGACTGTATCTCGACAGGGAGGAGAGGGCTTGTTGGCTGGCCACACCTGCCAGTGGCACGAAATGACTCTGGTTGGTGTGGTTCAGTTCTCTCCTGGCAGAACCAAGGGAGCTCATGCACTGGGCACTGCCCTGTCCGGCTGAGCCCCGCACCTGTCAGCCACTCCTGGATTTTTCCTACCGCCAGCACCAAAATTTCCTTATTAAGTCTATTAATTCTAATGTCATCCCTACTTGACAAACTGTTTTCTCAATTTGCACCAGCCTTTCAGATTTTTGGGTATTTATCATGCCCTTAGATCTCTTTGTAGTAAACTCTTCCACTGCCTTTCTTGTTCAGTGTCTCCTCATGCTTTCTGAGTAATCTTCAGGTTTTTTCCCTTTCTCCACCCTACCCAGCACCACTGGCAAAAACCTAAACTGGAAAGCTGTTAGTGCAGCTCTGTTCTTCATGTCTTGCCCCAGCTAGGAAACCACATGCAAGATTAAAATACCTAAAGATTAATTGTTCCTTGTTGATGATGTTTTCTGGACCTCTGAATATAGTTCCTGTCCTCATCCGCCTGAAGACACAGCCCTACATTCTTTTTAAAATATCAGAGATAATACTTGTCATGGAAAAAAGCACCATCTTTGCAGGCCTTGGATGTGTATTTGGATCTACTGGTATGTCTGTATTTCACATCTGTGTCAATGTGCTATGTGCCAAGTGTTGATAATCATTAGTTGTATACACTGCTGCTTGGCCAGCATACTCAGCCTCAGTACACTACAAATAACACACCAAATGATGAGAGCATGTACAAAATACTCTGGTTTGCTCATGGACAATCGATGAAGCTGCTGTTAAAAAGAAGTATCATGGGCTTTACATCCTATACAGCCTGTGTAGTGCAACAAACCAGAAACACATACAAAGCCACTACTACAGGGGCTAAAGACAAGAACAAAAGCACTGGATCTTGCACTAAAACAGCGCACATGAGCTTTGACTTCAAGGCAACACTGTTCTCAAACATCCAATATTGGCTTTTTTAAAGAGCTGCAGGTAAATTCACAGCATCTCCCCGAGGCAGATAAATTCATTAATGACTGCAGCATTCATTAATGTCAGCACCACTTTCCAGCATACTCAGAAGTCAACAGGCACTACCATGGTAGTCATGATCTGTTCCCAGTTGGAACAATGCAGCTGGAAGGCAAAAATCAAAGCTGAAACACTGAAATGTGCATGGCTGAAAAATACTGTCAAGACATTCTTAACAAGAGCCATATTGAGGGGTACTGTAAGGAAAGAGCATCATCCTCTGAAGGAAAAGCTTGACCAATTATCCAAGACCATGGAAAATGTTCAAGAAATATGGAAACAGTTTTCTAAATGAAGTTTTCTATGAAGTATGTTAATAAATCTTTTGGAAAATAGGCTGTGCAGCAGATTTTCTGTTGTCTGGCATCTGCCCAAGTTTAGAGAAAACATTAATATTTTTCCAAGTGTAATTCTTATATATGTGGATGCACTTTTATTTTAGTGCCACTGATAAACATAGAATATATTTTCAAATCCATTCTTTTGTTTCTTTTTTATATATTTCATTTAAAATGCTCTTCATTTCTGACAAGAAAATCTGCAAAATTTAAAGAGGGTTTGAGATACTTTTCTCTTGTCATCCTCAGTAGTCTTTCATATTCCACTACCTTCAGCTGCATTTGGGCAGTTCTTCAGCAGGGAACAGACCAAAACAAACACCTGAGGAAGGAATCTGACCCTCATTATGTGGTCCAAAGAGTCAAATTTTCTCAAATGGATTTTTGTTTTAGTGGTGTTGATTGTTACTGGGGTTTTTGTGTTTTGTTTGGGGTTTTGTTTTTTTTTTTGACTAAAAGAAGTGCTTCCCCTGAACACATACAAGTTCTCAGGAACAGAACCCTTACCGAATTTCTAGATGGATAAGGCTTAGTATGTGAAAGACATAAACAAGAAGCCTATCAACATTATTTTTAACATTAATATTACTTTAATTACTTTAAATATTAAAACTCAAGTTTGGTGTGGAATGTGTATCGGAAATCATCAAATAAAATCAGAGTCAGTCACATTGAACTGATAGGCATATTTTCCTATACAACATTAAGTTTTAAATTAAGCTGGAGAGGGAAGTTTTTTAAAGATAAAAAAAACCCATCATTGCTGTTTGATGGAAGGGATTGATCTGCCCAAGGATCAGGGTCCAAACAGTCACAGCCAAACTGGAGCACCAGGGTCACCTGATTTGTACAGTACTGAGATAGTCAAGGTCTGTAAATTGTTACCACTTCACATGCTTTAACTGGAGGTACTGCACTGAGAAGAAATTGGGATTTTTTTTCCTGCATTCTTTGTTGTTTGGGAGAGAAAAAAATTACACTTAAAAATAGATGGAAATTCCTCAAAACCTGAGGTGAAGCAGAATGTCCAGAATACAACTGTGAAATGCCTAGTTCAGTGTGACCAGTTCTTCTGTTTTAACTGAGCTATGAATAATCTGAAATAAACTGTTTCCTAACCACACAGGAGAACAAATGTGAAAGTACACTTTCAAGTAGATGATAATACCTAATGCTTCATCATCAGAAAGCTACTGGCTTTTAAATATGTAGAAAGCTACTCCAAACAACATTCTGACTAAGAGATGATCAAGGCAAAAACCAATAGAACTTTGAGTCAGTCTCCAATTTACCTTGCTATTTGTCAAGCTCATTATTTAAACACAAGATTGCTTTCTTAATTTAATAATAACCATACTTACACAAAGACTTAAGGCATAATCCAGCTAATTGAAGTTTTCAGTAAAATGTTTCTGTTGCTTTTTATTAGTAATAACTGGTTCAGGTTACTGCTGGCCAAAGTAAGGGTCCATTAAAGAGAAGACTGAAAAGCAGATTGCTTTAGTACTATCTTCCATTAGGGCAATTTGTAAATTAAACATTGTGTTGGCCATTGGACCCAGGGAGCCTTCCAAGAAACTTCATTAATCATCCTATCAGACAAGGTTCAAAGCTTTAAGCAGAAGCTGGTAAAACTCTGAAGCCAGAGTGTGGTTTTAGAGAAAGCAGCTCAATTCTAGAGAAAGAATGCTACCATTGTCCACGAAAGCTTTCATCCAAAAAGCACAGGGCAAAATTTTGGAAGATCTAGCCAAAAAGACAATGGCTGATATTTAACTGACATTCTTGAAAAGAGAGCCCTTCAAGTCCAATTCAACATGCCAAGTGGAGAATCTCAATTCAACAGCAACGCCTCTGAATGCATCACTGCAACAATACTTTTGTGAACTACATTTTGGGCTCCCAAATACTCGAGAGAATTTCTTCCTTGCAATCTGGAATCATATCCAAGGATCCTATAATACTTCAATTTTCTATTTCAGTTTTTGTGTGAAGTGTTTGAGGCTTTCTGGAATTGCAACATAAGTGCAGAACAGACTCCTCTGATAAAGCCAAATGTACTTAGATGGAACAAGTAATACACAAATCCCATCATCTTTCTATGTACAAAAGCTGATGCATAAAAGACTCAATCATGTTATACAGGAAAACAAACAATTTCAGGAATATGAAGTAAGACCAGCTGCACTCCAAAATTTTTAAATTCACAAATTCCTTCACAATGTAGCAAGAAAGACAAAATAATAAGTGAGCTCCCAGGTTCATTCCAGAACCTGACAGATGATGCTTTGGCTATTCTTGGGACAAAGACAAAACATGACTTAGGCAGTTGGTAAGTTACTGAGCAGCAAGTAGCTTTTAAATCACACCTGTCTCTAGCACCATATGTGCTCCGTTGGGAATGAAAAATCAGACTATTTTCTTCAGAATCAGAAATCACAATTATATTCCTTGAATGAAGAACAAATAGAAGCTCAAAGCCCCAAACATAAGAACATTTGCGCTTTAACATTTTCCCAATGAAAATGCTGCCTGTTAAGCTTAGTATAGTGCTACTACCTAATTGTTTTTTCACCTATTTGGCTTATATTTTATTTCTAAACATTCCTATTATGCATTTGCTTCCAGGCATTATTCTGTGACCAGCCCTGTTTATTATCAGAGCCCTTAGAGTTCATATGAATGCCTAGAAAGCTTCCCGGAGCTCTACTCACCCTGCCTTTTAAACTAGACTGGTAGCTCAGGTTCCTAGAAGTAAAAACAAAGACAAAAATTTAAGAGATGCATTTAATGCATCATGGTAGCATAAAGCCTTTAGGAGTAATGGTAATTTAACCATTATCTGCATTTCCTGAATGTCAGTTTATAATAATGCATTCCCTTTTATCAATGGCTTTGACAAGTCAGGAGAAGTAAAGTAAATGGTGACAATAGGGAAAGTGCCCAAAAAAGAAACCAAAAAACAAACAACCAGACCATATTTCTCTCAAGTAAGCATTGTAGCAGACTTGTTCAATGCTTTTCCTCCATGTTACCCTACATCATGGTGAAGCAGTGAAACAGCCATACAAGCAGAGAGTAAATAAGGACTCTTGATGCCACCCTGCTCTAATGCAAAGGGAACAAATGGTCAAAGGCATTCACTAACAGCGATCATTGAAACCCACACATCAGAACTCCTGGAGAGCACCATATTTCAGAAAGGTGTTTTAAGTATATAGCTGTACCAAAGCTGGAGACAGAACATTCCTTGTTGGATTTGATGATCAGACTCCTAGTGAGGTTCCTCAATGAAAGCAAACCCTACTAAACCAGTCCTAAATACATACTGGTTTTATGTATGTTTGTGAGGGAAAGTTAAGGAGTTCTTATCACATCACTTATTCCAACTGGTTTTGTTCTGCATTTAGGCATTTGCTTTCAAGGTCATCCTTATTCTGAGCAGTTGGTTCCTCACTGTGGGCCACAGAGATTTCTGACTGGTCTGTCTTTGTGCTGGTATCAGCCAGCTCCTCTTCAGCCGAGGCGGAGCCGTGCAGCTCCTTCACGTGGAGGGTGGGGTTGGTCATTTGCTCTGTGTCTTGCTGAGAGGCTGGCACACTGCTGTCTTTGGGAAGCTGAGGGCAGTTCACAGGAGCTATCACCACAGGAGGCTGAGGTAGGTCTTTCTGTAAATGGAAGACCACAGTCAAAATGATGGAAAACAAGAACTATTGTGTCCAGTTATCCAAGGTAATGGTCATACAAGAGGAACATTAAAGGTCCATCAACGCTGTTATCATTCTCCAGCAGTGGACAGATGCATACAGTTATCCTTTCTTTGTGTTTTATAGGACACCAGGAGAATTTTTCCTTCCAGAAAAGTATTTGCTTTCTGAGTGATTGCTCCTTACCAGTTTCAGATGTGCTCTGCTGATAAGGCAGCAACAGGCACTTGGTCCTTGGCCACTATCCAGTTCTGCCCACCTTTACTATCACTGTACAAGAACTGACAACTTTTACATAACATTTCAGATGATCTCTAACAATTAAATTAATTTCTCTAGCCGAAGCTTGTGAAAGTTATCACAAATAGTTGAATAATAAAATAAAACTCACTGGGGGAACCTCCAGCTTCATAAATTTGGCCTTCTAGTAAGTATTCAAAAACTAAAATAATGCATGATAGAAATTATTCCTTCTTGAATCAAGTTAATTTCACTTAGAGCACAGTGAAACAAAGGGATAATTTACAATACTGAACTACATTTCCACCTTCATAAACAATATGCTATGAAAAAATAGAAGAAAGCATTTTAAGGGTATATTTAATATAGTACTAAACCCCACATTTTATATAATATTATAACCTTTTACTACTACTGATACTTTCAAGAGAGATCAAACAAGTAACATTTTGGCAGAATCAAGGATGGACAAGGTCTACTTTACTTTTCACTACTCTGATTTAAGTGGCCATAAACATTGCAAAAAACAGAAAACCTTACTGAGGCAAAAAAATTATTTAAAAAAGCAAACAATCAAGCAAAAAATCTTTGTGTTTGTGTGATAATACTGCAATATTTTACTCAACTTTAATTCTAGTTAGGTTTTTATAATATTAGTATTTCCTGAAGACACTCATATCAAACTGGTATTCACCGCAAAGCCGCTGCCCGTCCAGAACATGGCAAGTTCCCTTCTCCAAAGGGCCACCACCAAGCTGGTGAGGAGAGTACAGGGCACCAGGTAGAGGAGAGCAGGCTGGCCCATCTGCATCAGTGCCAAGGCAACAAAGGTCACAAGAAGGCCTATGCCATATGCTGGAAGAAAACAAACCCAGCAAAACACAGTCATTCAGATATAGCTTTGCTCAAGCACAACTAAATAATTGGCTAAAGGAGCATTCTCACTGGATTATTTTTTTAAGCAATATGTACAACATCTCCAGAAGTTTTCAGGCCTCTTTAGCATTATTTACACCATGTAAACATGGACAACTACAGTTTTTCTATTGATAACATGTGAAAGTAGTGTGATTGGCCTAGTCCATACTGTATATGAAATATTGTGCATCATATTATACTTATGAACTCAGCAGATACAGACAAATATTCTGACCATTATGTGCTTCTTGTTTGGGTTGGCTTTAGCTGTTTCTTCCTATCCTGCCACACAGCTAAAAAAAAAGCCAGCCTGCTCTAGGTTATATGTTTTTATTACTTTCTATTTAATTTCTGCATAAATGTGGCAAAATTTATTTAGTAGAAGAGAAGTAGGTTGGATCTCATAATGTAATTATTTTCAATTACATTTTCAAGACAATGAAGTTAATCCAACTTTTTCTTCAGATCCAGATTTTTCTTCAGAAAGTCAAGAAAGACATTGAGGGGCTGTCCAGAGAAGAGAACAGAGTTGGGGAAGGGTCTGAGAGAAGCAGCTGAGGGAGCTGGGAAGGAGCTCAGCCTGGAGAAAAGGAGGCTCAGGGGGACCTCCTCACTCTCCACAACTCCCTGACAGGAGGGTGCAGCCAGGTGGGCTCCCAGGGAACAAGGGACAGGAGAAGACGAAATGGCCTCAAGTTCTGCCAGGGGAGGTTTAGGATATTAGGGAGAGCTTCCTCTCCAAAAAGGTTTTCCAGTCCTGGCACAGCTGCCCAGAGCAGTGATGGAGTACCTATCTCTGCAGGGATTTAAAAGATGTATGGATTTTGCATCTGGGGATATGGTTAGAGGTGGGCTTGGCAGTCCTGGGGGCCTGGCTGGACTTGATGATCTCAGAGGGCTGTGATTAGAATAATCAATAACTTTTTACAGCTCTTGAAAATGCTTTTTGGGCAGGGGCATATTCTGTTATTATTGAGAGTTCCGTATATATAATTATTTCTTATTGTTTCTTATAACGATTTAAGTCCATTGCCTCACACCTGTAGGAAAAGCCTCTCTGTCCTCTCTGCAGTCTCCTATTAGGCAGCTGTGGGAAGCAACAGAATCTCCTTTTTGCCTTCTCTTCTTTTTACACCCGTGTGCTCCAGTCTTCATCCATCCTGACGGTCTCCACTGGATTTACTCCAGCATGTCAATGTCTGTCTGGCACCAGGGATCCTGCTTAACTCAGTCTTAAGTGACAAATTTTGAGGAATAATCACTCCTCAAATAACTGCTGACTACATCTTGCTAACTCAGCCCTGTATGTGGCTCATTCTCAGTGCTGCAATAGCACACTGCTGCCTCTTTATCAATACAACATTTTCTGATTTCTGCAAACATATTTTTAAAGTACCAGATAAGACAACAATTTTGTTTTACTATATATGAGACAGTGATTTGGAACATCAATAAAAGCATCTCTCTACCCCTGCTAGAAGTGTCCATGAACCTGGATATTTTTCCAAAAGAATTTCTAAAGAAGTTGTTAATGACAATTTCTCATGAAATTCACTGCAAGCATTAGAAGTCTTTGCTAGCAGAAGTACATTGTAAGAAAGACAACAGGAATCTGTCAGATCCTATTCATCAGTAGTATTTATGTTCATGGCACATAATTCCTTGGATTTTACAACTAAAGAAAACTTATCTAGAGGTGTTATAGTCATCATAATAAAATTCCCTAAATCATAGGTTATGGATTTTAAGAATACACAAGAAATTAAGAACAAAGTCAAAGGATGATATCCCTGAACCTGAATTCTCATGCACAATAAACTCAAAGATTCATGAATCAAGAAACCTCGATGAGTAGCTGAGCACATGTAAAAACAGTGTAATTACAAGGGGTAGATTGAGACCCTTGGCAGCCATGGTAACAAGAGCTCCCCTTACGTAAGGCAGGCAAAACAGCTCAGAAAAGCAACATCAGCTAGTTTGGTGATGGAAGACCTAGCCTTGAAAGCACTTTGCTAAATGTTTCTGTTTAATAATAAAAGGAGGAACAGGATAAAAGCCCCAAATATGCCATGCAAGACTGATGACATGCTTTTAGAGGGAGCCACTCCTGTAGGTCTTGTGTTCAGGTGGCACTGTGGTACATACCTATTGTGCAGGCTACAAAATAGACTCTGGATGACTGCACCTGAATATCAAATCTATGGCAATAGGCTACCAGTAAGCCTAGGAAAAGAAAGAACAGTTACAATATGCTTTCAACCTAGTCACACACTTCATGATAAAAATAAAACCATCAAACCAGCTAAGAACTTGCAAGAACATTTTTTTCCCGAAAAACTTCCTTGGCACCCTGTGTATAAGCACCATGACAATATATCCAGGAGGCTGCACAATTTACAAACCAGTTATCTGATGGTACAAGCCCCATGTATTGGAAGCAGTCCAAAAGTAAAATACACAGCTACAAACATGCAGATCATAGATAAAAATGTAATCTCATCCCTACTAAACATTTGCAAAAATACAGTGTTCACGACAAGAGCAAGAGTAAGTTCAGCCCTTCGAGCTGGTACTGAAGACAGTAGAATTTTATGGTTAATGACTATGCCTGCTTCAGGTTGGGGGGAGGACGGGAGACTAATGGGCATGACAGAGTTCATATTTCCCAAAATACAAGAAAGTAAACAAATTATTTTGCAGAAGAAATCTGAAAGCCAGAAGGTGCATAATTCTTTCATCTGCAGTGATGCCAGGTATAGTTCTACATACAATCTAAAATCAAATTTGAGATAAAGTGTGGCAGAAATACTGGGTGTAGTGTGACTAACAGTTAGGAAGTTTTGAGTGGTCAGGCATCCGTACTTAATCCGTGTGCAAATGGACAAATAATTTCCTCTATCACCACACTATCAAAGATGCTTTATAGTATAGAATCAGTTGCTAAATCTATTCCTTCAATTTCTCTACATTTCTTGACATCACTGCATGTGAAAGTGAACCATGAGATTAATGTGCATTTTTCTTGTTGAAAAAGTGAACAGTGCACAAAAAAACCCTATACTTGAAAACTTATCAGGTTTACAGTAGTAAAATCAAACCTACCACTTGAAGCAGGAGTACAAGAAGAATAAACTAATATGACAATGCAACATGTAAAATTCTTAACATGCTAAACAATACCTGGAACTAAAATGTCTCCAAATCCTAGGAGAGAAAAAGGCCTGTCACATAGAGCCAATGGTGAGGAATTCAGTCGTGGAACCTTCAGGACCATTGGGAGCTTGGAATGAGAGAGACACATGTCTGATGAAAAGCACAGTGACACTACCTACCAGAACTTGTTTCTGTTGTACTCAAAGTGCAAGTTTCAAATACATCAAATGGATCTTTTTATACATTCATTACATACAATATTACTGATAACTAACAAAATGCATTTAAGATGGGAGCAATGAAATACTTTCTAAATACTAGGTTAACTTCAAAGTTTTCATATACAATTGGGTATCAACTCTGCTTTAGCTGCAGGTATGTGCAAAATTTAGGTAAGTTGCTACATGCATAGGAAATAATAATTTATATAGTTCATTCACCTGGGTGCAATAAAAGTCTCAGAAGACCAAGGCATGAATAATTTTAAAAAGTCATTTTTCAAATCACTTTAAAGACTCTTCCCTGTGTTCCTATTTATTACATAAATTGCAATGTGAGGCACAGTATGCCACGGTCCATTGCAAACCTGTATTTTCTTTATTACAGTACATTAAAGAAACTTTCTTTTTTTTTTTTTTTCTTATATTAGTGCCAAAATAATTTTATATACTTATACTTTCATGACATAATGTTGAATCCAAAGGGGTACTAAAGGGGTACAGGAGAGAAGAACAAAAGAAGTCAAAGAAATTAGTATGGACTGTATGGATTGATCCACATCCTGCAAACAACTATTTTCCTTGCTACTTTCCCACATGACACTATTACATTCATTGCTGAAATAGATCAAATTAATCCTTAAAATAACATAACTAGGTTTTCCTACTGATTAGTTTTTTTGTTTTGTTCACTAAATCTCACTATCTCCTATATCTCACATACTTTCCTCCCTGAGTCAGCACATCTTGTAAGGTGTTCATGCAATTGGCTGCTGTCCAACGGTGAAAACCCACTGAACACTGACTTCTGTTTTCTTCTGTCTCCAATCTGTGTTTCTCTCTTTTACCTACAGCCTCAGCTTTTCATAAAGCAAATGTCAAAAAAGGGAAGGAGGGGGAAGAGACAGACTGATTATATGTTTTATCTCTTTAGGAAAAGATGCTCATGCTTAATTAGCAACAAGTTAATATTTACAGATGTGGTCATGTTTGTGTGAAGCTGAGCTAACCAGCTTTCTTACATTGAAACCCTGTCAAAAAAAGATAAAGGAAAACCAAAGCTGGTGTGATGAGCCACTACAAGTCTGCTTTGCCCCTCCAGAATAAACATTCAGGAGCACTTATTCCCATAATAAGTTCTTTTCAGACTGACATCTTCATTTCAGCTTTGTGGTCTTGAATTTTAGAGAAGTTAAAAGGGTAATAGCTGAAAGCTAGTGCCAGATTTTCAGACAACATGCAGTACCTTTTCATGAGTGGCAGAATCAGATGGGCCTGCAGCGACCTCCACCATTATACTCTCCCCAGTCTAAAGAAAAAATGGGAAAATTGTAAATGAGCACTTCACTCAGCAGCTCTGGGATCATTTAGGAACACACAGAGAAACAAGTCATTACACTTTGCTCTGTGGGCAGCAGGCAATAGAGAAGCACCTTACTTACCTTTGTTAGAAAAGGTGTGATAAATACAAAGAATACATCATACACAAAAAGAACCAGGAGGAGTAAGGTACAACCCTGAAGGAAGAGACAAGATATTTAGTATTTACATACAATGCATTGGCAAACAGCAAAGAATTAATAATTAGAAGGCTATTAAAAGAAAAAGCTTGCAAAGACTAAAACAAGTCAGTAATGTATTTTTCTTAATTCCTAAATATTTTAGATAAAGGAATAGAGTTTTGCATGCACCATATATAATAAACCACAAAATTACATGTTATTGCCCAAAATTCTTTATCGTGTAAAATCTGAAAATGGTGCCACTGCAGTTTGCTGGGAAATATGAAGCAGCTCTGCACTGGAAGATGCCAGGCATAGCTTGAAACACTATATACCATTTACTGTCAGTCTGTACAAACTTATAGGTGAAGATAATTTGAAACAAGAGTTTGAAGAGCTGCTTAAGGGGCAAATAAATGACTAATATTAATTTTTGTCTTAGGATACTGACTAAGGTCAGAAAGATTTGGAAAAAAACCCACTAGATTGATGCATTAGTTGTATGTCAATTTGAAAAACAAAATCAAAACAATCAAACCAGGACACCCCCCCCCCCCCCCCCCAACAAAATACCCAAATACCAAATACATAAATAAAGAGGTGGTGTGTGATTTACTAGTCAACACTCAACAGAATCTACAGAACAATCATATGCCACTTCTGGGTCTTCATTATACTCATTGCATCCCTTTTTTCCATGATGACATATGAATGGGGTTGCATTTCCAAGACAATATACTCCATTTTAAGTGACTCCTCTTCAAACATATACATGCAAACTTCTCTTTAACTTTCTTCTGAAAGTCTATAACTTCTGTTTAACTTTCATACCTTAAATGTAGGCAGGCGAATTGTTTTCAACATGTAAAGACAGAAAGCAATTCCTAAAGCATCTTGCAGAACCCAGGCCCACCTTAAAGAGAGAAAAGTAACATTTTTGCAGGAAACAGCAGGAAAAACAGACCAAGCCTTGTCCTCACTAAGGGACAAGAGACAAAGAAAAAACCCTTTTATTCAAAGTACTTGCTTGAAATTGACATCGTTGTCAGCATGAGTTTCCAAATGGGAAGTTGTTTTTCATCAACCTGATAACCTTCCACAAAGAAATGCCTGGGAGATGAGGGAAGACCTGTGTGATTGTCTATCTAGACTTCAGTAAGGCTTTCCACTGACAATCTTCCATAAAATCCTCACAGAGAAACTGAGGAAGTACTAGCTGAATGAGCAGTGAGGTGGACTGAAAACTGGCTGAATGAGGTCAGGGGATACCAAAATGGGAAGTGCTGGGGTCCTTTGTCCTGTATCTTGGTGTGCACCCTTGTGTGCTGAGGCAAATTTACAGCTGGGCCTGGTTTTCAATTGTGTTTTGCAAGTTGAGTATAGAAGTGCTCTTTGCTTTACTCTCAACTGCTAGGGTTAAAGACAAGCAGGATCTGACAAAAACAACACTAAGGTTTCCCAAAAATTGCTATGGTCTAGGTACAATGACAGATGGTGCTGTTGGATCAATACATGTGTACTTGCTGATGGAGCTCTTGCAGGAAACACTCAGGCCCACTTCAGCTCTGATGCAGAAAATGGATTTCCTAGTCCTAAATATTTTGGAACATTTCTACAGTACTGCTGTACTCCTCAGTCTGACACTTATCTCTCTAAAGGGTCTTTCAGAGTTGATGATTCCTGGATTTGAGTTCTGTCATTGATTGGTCCACACAGAACACAGATCCCACATAAGCACTGACATGCATTCAAAGCACAAGTCAGACATCTTTGATATCATCAACAGAAACACAGCCAGCATTTCAGTTCCAATACTGAACCCCCAACAGATGAACCAAGAAGATGAACACAACCTGTATATATGGGAAAACTGGAATATCTGGGAGTGAGGTAAGAGGTAAAAAATCCCAAACACAAACAAAAACACAACACTGTAAAAGATCCACCTCTAACAAAAGTGGTAAGAACCTGCTACAATTAGGTACTACAGCAACTCTGGTTGTAGAGAATTACTGACTTGTACAAGAAAGCTGAGAGAAAGTAAAGATCTGACAATCTTACCAGTTCTTATTCTTATTAAGAAATAAGTTAGACAACTTGTGTCCAACTTTCCATACCACTTCTGAAAAGCTGTCTTAAGTCAAAGATCAGAATATTGACTGAGACTAAGAGAAATTCAAGCTTAACAAGAGACAGTTTTCTGTAATTTAAATGAACAAGAAAAAAATGAAGTACATAAGGAACAACTAAGAATTTCTGCATGTCTTTATTTTTTTTTCCTGTCATTCCTAATTTCTGGATATATGTAGACTTCTGTGGATGTCAGTTATTTATACTATAAAGTGTATTACAATTTTTAGCACAGAAAAAAATTTAGCACAGATCACTTACTGATCTTCATTTCTGAAGATTCCCCAGACTACGCTGACAGAGATACAAAATACTGCCAAGAGCAACATCCGGACCTGGGGACGCTTGTGAAAATATGGCAAGTTGTTGTCTGGGATTCTGAAAAAGAATCACACCAAAGCTACAATTGTTAATGTATATAGCCTCTTCCTTTATCAACACTTTGAAGCATGAAACCACCTTTTAAACCCCACACCTACCCAACAGTATAAAAATCTATGTTTCCCTATTAAAAGTTTGAAATTTGCCACATACCTACACTTTCCAAAGGGGAATCTTCTTACAAAGGGAGACAGACAGCTGTAAAGACCAATCGAGGCAGCCAGGCAGAATATTCCTATTATAACATAGACTGAGGGGAAAAAAGTATTAAGTCCAAGTAGGATAAGGCAAGAAATGCTTTTTGCATATCCTGACTGAATAAAGAACAGTCAGTCAGTAAGACTAAATGAGAAATAAGGCTTGCATTTCAACAGTGAAAGATAAATACAGAGACTTCAAATGATTGATTAGATTTGTGCTCTTTAAGTATCTAATTCTAGCTCCTTTTACTCAGGTGCACTTTATGCAATACCTACTTAAAGTAAAAAACCTCTATCCTAATCTTCTTTAAGTAAGTCATAAGCCTCAAAAGCAACCTATGGTGAAGCATTTATCTTCTCTTTATGAGTACACAGGAGCATTATAAGAACTATTAAAGTCACTAAGTAGCAAAATGAATCAATACAGATGGGATGCATGTTTCGCTACTTCCTCAAAAATATGAAGAAGCATTAGGCTCTCATGTTTTGTCAATCTGATAAGTGATCAGTAGAAAATGATAATCTTTATAAAGATAAAAAAATGATCCTTGTCTTGACTTCAAACTGAACAATAATAGAGAGAAAGAATAGGTCTGAGAACACCTTTAACAAAAATAAAAGGTGGAAAATACTAAGTCTCTATCTACTTAATAGTCTTTAACATTTGAAAGAAGCTTTATGATCGACCTCACAAAAAGAAGGATTAGAAATCTACTCAGTAAGTTTTCTTACAGTATTTTAAATCATATTGGGATGAAGACACATGACAGAAGAGAGATGTTTCATTATTATTTTCACAATAAAGTGTACATTGAACGATGTCAGCCTTGTGATATTGAAGATGTATCAATACAAATACAACCTTAAGAGTACCTAAGTGGTCATAGAAGAAATAAAGGAGGACGAGCATTGAGCAGCACATCACTACAAACACACAGATCATTATGGGAGTCACATCCACTGTTTCATCATCATGTTTCTCTGCCCCATCATCGCGCTTGTGCTTCATGTATCTCCTGAAAGAGTAACATGGCTACCATCAATTCATTCCTTCTGCAACAAAATACACAAGGACACTGAATCTTCAGCAAAAAACCACAAGGGGTTGAAACAACACCAATGCCTGCTTTGATTCCCACTCAAGTCAGTGGGACACCATATTTTCCATGGAGGTATGAACATCAGCTGTAACACAAATGCATAAACCAGTAACTGCTGTGTTAACTTATCTAGAGAACTATTTCATTTGCTAAAAACTCAACTGAATCTTGAAAACTACCACAGAATAATTTGTTAACTTCAGAAGAAATCCTTGAATCAGGTTGTGTATACAAAATAAATGTTAAAATTAGTGTGGGACAATGACCACCTTCTCCCAATCCCACTTGCTGCCAAAAAGTAACCATAAAACTTCATTTAAAAGTTGGTAACAAACATAGCATATATTAGCCATCCAATCAATTTGGTTTGCCCTATACCAGTAAAAGCAAATTTTATTATTTTTTTACAAAGCATTTATGTGGTGAATTTTTGCAAAAGGGAAGCCTATTACTTAATAATTTTCTTTCTGAGCTTTTCAAAATTTTGGTCTTTTAACATGGCAAAATCCTAAAAAAATCTACATGCAATTTAAACTCTAATGATTTCCTACAGTGACCAAACCAATGCAAGGCCTTTTGAACATCACACCAAAAGGGCCTTTTAAACATGACATCAGCCTTTTCCCTAGAGTCTCCTAACCTCACTAGCAGAGCTGCCAGGTGATGCCTACATAAACACCACCTTTTTTTTTTTGTTCTGTGAAAACTACAGGAAAACTGGTATATTGCATTTAGTTACTCACTTTTTCACATCTCTGCTTCCTGCCCAGTAGCCTCCAATTGCAACAGTCCCCACGGCCATGACAAAGATAATCACCATGTTGTAGTCCAGCACAGGTTCATTTGGTGCATACATTGCTCCTTTCACTGAGCTGCCAAAGCTCTGTGGAGGTAACTACAAGTTAGGAAGGACATCCAAAAATCCACCTTAGCAAAGGTTCACTTACTTAATTTTCACTAAGCAACCTCAGAATCAGGCTTTAGTATAAACACATAAGAGCCATCTATTGGCTCTTCTATTAGTGATATTTATTTCCAGCACCAGGCTGTACTTTGATTTTATTCCAAAGATGAGAAATAACCTCCCAAGAGATTTTTTTTTTCCAAAACACAATAATGCAATCTTCATGAATACACTCTCTACATATTCAAAGCTCTTAAGGTGGACTTAATACTGTTGAGCAGTGACTCATTTACATGAGATAATATAAATGAGAGCTTTTAGTATCGAGTTTACCTTGCCAATATCTAACATATCAGTATAGCTAAGCAGTGCCACAGGAATATCAATCTCTTCATACTGGCTCCTATTACCTCCAGGAGGAACCTGAAAGACAGTTCAGACCAGGTAAGAATATGTTTATTTCTGCAAATACTTCTACTGGTTCAAAAGTGTTAAAGTTGCAAATTCTGTTCTGGCTAATTTGAAAAATACTCTAGAAGGGAACTTAATGACAGCAAACACTCAAAAGTCAAAATATATGCCTGCTCCCAGTAAAACAGAAGTAATATAAGACTGTAACAGCAAAATGAAGCAACCAAATTTCAAGCAGTTTTTTTGCACATCAGGGTCACAGGTTTATGACTGATGTATGCCTCTAGTATTGACCAGGACTCAAACCTACTAATTTTATTTTCAAAACTACCAATTTTACAAAATACATGCTGTGGCTGCTCCAGCTGAATCTAAAGCACTAGATTCAGTGTGGTAGTATGATGGAGTCACAAACCAACCTCATCCTTTGACTCCAGTTTCATTTGGAACAAGGATAATCCTGAGCCCTTAACCTGAATTTCACATGAGCTGCCAACCCTTCCTGCTGAAATGAGGATTCTTGTTTCATTCATTCTTCCATCAGATGTATGGTTTCCACACATAACTATGCAACATATGTACATGCAGGAACACACATGCATTATTTACTTTAAAGAGGAACATCAAATACCAGCAATGTGCACCAAAGACAAGACAATATCTAGCATCAGAGGAGTATCAGCAGCATAGGAAGATAAAAAGCAACTTACCAGTCTCTCTCTACTAACAATCAGCAGCCCACGGGCCCCATTTATCTGAGCAAGCCTCACTTTCTCATAGAAGGTGCAATTTCCTCGCATCACCATGGGGATTTGATTATTAAATCCCCCATGAGGTACATCAGAAGGAGAACACAAAACAGATGCTGTCTGATCCTGCAGTTGCAGGAGTGACTGAAAAAAAGAAATTAGTTAAATACATATATATAACATAAAATAATAAAAGAAGTCAAGAGCAGAAGCCAGAGTCTCTAAAGAGTAATTTAAAACCTTCCAGTAATGGAGTGGTAGACTATTCTCAGAACAAAATGAAAGCTGAAACAATGCAGTCTTCTCTATTAT
This sequence comes from Agelaius tricolor, assembly GCF_023055355.1. Taxonomy (NCBI): domain Eukaryota; kingdom Metazoa; phylum Chordata; class Aves; order Passeriformes; family Icteridae; genus Agelaius; species Agelaius tricolor. Next base: position 5,642,012 of record NW_027269293.1, on the reverse strand, counting down.
GTAGGGACCTGCCTTGTTTCACCTTATTGTACAGAATTCTGCTGGTAATAAAATATGACCTTCACTTGCATCTATTTTCTTCAGCATTGTTGCTGTTCTGATGCACATGGCCAGGATGTGGGAGGAGTACAGCAAGGTTTTATCTTTGCTTGTATAGCAGAATGGCAGGCTGGGATGATGGAGAGTATGAATAGCTAGAAACTAAAACACAGGCTGGGGAAAAGTACAGAAGCATATGGAATAAACTTCCATCTTGAAACCTACTGTATCCAGTGACCTGAGATTTTGCATCCCAAGTACTTGAATACTGGATTCTAAGCTACTTCTCTCACCACTTGTGATCCAGAGACATTGCAAGCCTGGCCCAATTCCTTAATTTTGCCCTTCCTCAGACCCAAAGGCATCTAATCTGGTGTGTTTCAACAAGAACATCCCAAAGACACTTCAAGGTTTTAGAAATAACACTGGCATGAGTTGTTCCTTGCAAAATCTAAACAACCACCAGCATCTTTGACCAGTTCTATTTGCAAGTTACCAGAAAACTGCAATTATCTACCAAACAACCAAGCTGTGCTAAGAGAAGCAGGTCTCAGCCCTTGCTGAGGTGAGCTGTCAGATTTGAGTAGAGTCAAGGTAAAGTTTTAACCTGAAAAAATGGAACAGTTTGTATTAAAAATCCACAGGTACACAACATACAATACCTGTGTAATGAACTCTACAGTTTTAGGAGGGGAAGGGAAGTGTCAGATTGTCAGGAGCTTCCACCTTATTCAGAAAACTGCTGTCTCCAGCCTGACCTCTGGAGACAGTGAAATGCTCCAACCCACACTTCCTGGCCAGGCAAGACTCAGAGCACAGAGCACAACACAAATGCAGAGTGAGCTCAGAGTGCTGCACTGCATGGCCTCAGTGAATGAACTGTACTGCTGGAGGACTGAAGGAGGAGGAGCAAGAATGTGAAAGAAAAGAAAAGCAGGAAAGAACCAAGGAAGGAGACAGGGACAGGCAAGGGATATAGCATACTCTACCAAGCCTGTGCAAGCTATTCTGGACTGTACTGGCTCCTGCAGAGCTACTGAGATATGAATCTAGTGAAATTATAGGAGACTGATTTAAACAAGGTGTCTAGAGTACAGTCTCACAAGTACCACCGTCAGTCATGCATGTGCTGATTCACATTACACAGTCAGGGCAACTGCAAGAGTTTATTAGCTGAGTCTATACAAGGCAAAGACAACTATTGATGTATCTAGGGACTAATCTACAGGTGCAATAAACCCACCAGAAGTAACTGAGACTTGCCTACACACTGGTAAGGAACTCTAATAATTCTGTGGGGATCATTCAAAGTGCATTTAATGATTTCATCATTCAGTGCCAGTAACTTTGTCTCACAGAAAAGAGTGAAGAATTTACTCCATTTTCAGCTCATACAGCTTTGAATAATGCAGCAAAAGCTTGACACAGTTTATGACTACCTAATCTTACACTTGACACTGAGAAAGCACTAAAGGCCACAGTCACTATATAAGAAAAGCCATGAGATATCTTCTTGTACCATGCTGACTACAAAAACTCCTTTGCAAGCCCAGGTATGTGCCATTTTAATTTCATTGATCACACCATTGAAAAGGAGTATTTTTGTTTTGAACAGCAACAGTCATTATCTCTGCACAATGCCTGGAAATGAACATTGCCATCCTAGCACTGCCTAGTGATCTTAGGAGATAAAACACTTTCTAGGCAAAGCAAACAAAGCAGTTGCTTCAAATTCTAGTAATCCAACTAAGAAATCAGAAGTTTCCTTGTAACAAAGGCATTTCTATACATTTTTTGTCATCAGTTAGCTAGGTACTTACAGCTTTACCCAGATCATGTGGCAAATGGGCCCACTGAGAGTTGAAGAGAATACAGTAGTCTTTTCCTTTGCTGCTCCCCTTCTCTGAAAGGACATGTACCATCCCATATTCACAGTACACCTGAAAATGTAACAAAAATTTCACAAGAATTTTAGGTTACATAAAATATCAGAAGTGAAGGGAGTAACTTGGTGTTGACTGGCCTGCTTTATATTTTTAAAGAAAAACAAGAGTCTAAAAAGTTTCCAAATCTGTGCAGGGAGTACAGTGGAATTTGTTATTATTTCCATCATGCTTCAAAGAAAGACTTTAGATACATTAGGCAGATTCCCTCCTACACAGCAATTGGCTAAAGAATCAAATGAAACAATATTGGATGTGTTTAAAGAAAAAAGACCAAACCCAACAAACAAAAAAGCCAACCTCAAACAACACTGGTGCACATATGTATATAACCACAGCGTTTCATGATTTTATGAATAAGATACCAACTCCTGAAAGTGAAGCCTGAAATAATGATCAATTCTAAATTTGTATCACTCCAAAACTCAACCTTGGACACCTTTGCTGAAGATGTGGCAAGACCCCAAAGCAGCAGCAGCTCTTTTTCTGTCCTAGGTAGTACATGCAGACTCTCAAGTCTACCTACTGCATTTATTTATCACTGCTTCAATGACCAGTTGTCATTGTTGTCAAAACTCCAATGACATCTGCAACAACGTAAGTAGTGAGATTACATATCTAATATTTATAATTAAAGGCCTGTCCTTGGTCTGGCTGGGATGGAGTTAGTTTTCTTTATAGCAGCTGATGTTGCAGTGTTTTAGTTTTGTGCCCAAAACAATGCTGATAACAAACTAATGTTTTAGCTATTGCTGAACAGTGAGCAGAGTGTCAAGGCCTTCTCTGTTTCTCACCCTGTTCACCTGGTGAATAGATGCCCAAGAGGTTTGGAAGGGGTCACAACCAGGCAGATGATTCAACAAGGAGATATTCCACATCCATAGCATATCACATTCATTTTTATAAGGAGGTTAGCTATCTTTTGCATCATGTACATGTTAGAATTCTCCTGAAGAACTCATGGAAACTGAGGTAACAGAACCCAGATCCTGTAGTAACATGCAGAAAGAGAACAAGAACTACAGCAAAAAATAAAAATAGTAACATGCAGCAAATCTACCAGTTTTAGAGGTCTCAGTTGTGATACACAGTATGTAACTTGCTCGTTTAGTGAGCGAACTGCTCATACTACACCTAACTGCAAGATGTGCTGATTTTAGCACAAATATTTTCAGCTTCCCATCCCTGAAAAAAAAACCCAACCAAACAAAAAACCACAGCAAACACAGTAATTTCCTCATTATTTTGGTTAGGTCAGATTGTACCAGGCCATTTCCCAGCAAAACTGGAAGATCTGGGGGCTCACAAGTAGGTACTGGCAAACATTTCCTTAACACAGCTGTTTTCACAAATCTCATTCTTCATGATGAGGTCTGTTCTTTTAAACATCTACTCCTATCCTTCCCTTCCCTGTGTATAGTGACACAATTTTGTGAGTACTAGGTATATTCCTCATCTTCCACCCAAAAAGCTGAACCTAAATCACCTACAAGAGTATATATATATACACACACACACATACATATGTATGTATATACATAACCTGCAAAATAAAGTACTTTTGTGGAGTTGATGCAGTTGTCTGTTTGCACCCCAAGTCCTAATAGATGTTTACCCAGGGAATCAGGAAGTAGGAAGACAAAATAACAGTGGAAATAGGTACAACACCCCTATCACTAGTGATGGTTTCCTCTAATTAGTGTTGATTTCATTCTTGTATTAACTGAGTCAAAATAATTGTAAATCCTCCCTGATCTTGGAAATGGTTAAGAAACACAAAGTATATGATGAGGTCTGTTTGTAGTGTTCTAAGGACGCTGAAATAATCCTCTGGGCCATTTCTAAGTGGCAAACAGGTCCCTTGCAATGCTTCTCTCTCTGGCAAGAGGCTCTTGTCCTTGCTTGAACAAGAAGGCATCAGAGCATCATCGCTTTATCAATCAGCCATCAAGTCTACTGGACACTTGCTCCTCAGAGCAGCAACACAGGGATTGCAGGCTCTGTCTTGGGAGGACTGTCAGGCACCATTTCCACTCATTGAAAAAGAGTAAGTCAAGAAGTCTTTCCTTTATACAAAATACTGAACATCAGCTCCTCAGTGTGAAGTTTGCTTATATGCATTCTGTGGCCATCTGGTCAGGTTTGAACATCAACACATTAAGAATTCAATTCAGATTAAGATCTGACCAGCTGCTGCAAAAAGATTTTAATGCTTCACATAAAAATACATTAAGATACAAACGTAGTGTTCAGAAAGCAGGACAAAACCTAACTTTAAAAATGTAATTCAATTATACAAACCCAGATCAATGCTTCTTTTTGAAGGAGAGTCTTGTTGATCTTCAGTTGCTGCTTTAGAGCCTCACAGTGCTCTTACAGAGCAATTTCAATGTTCAAGAAATGCTGTCTGGTAATAGATTACAAAAGGATGATGCTGAGAGCAAATGCAAATCATATCTGTATTTTAGCTTCATATAAGCTACTAGATAGTCAGGAAAAAGTTGACTGCATATTAAATGTAGCAGTCTCAAAATACTATTTCAGCTCACTGATTTGGAAATCCAGTCCTTAGGAATACCAAACACTGTTAATGTGACTGGATTCTTCCTCTTATCATTTTTGTGTTCCCAGAGCATTTGTTTCCTATTGTAATGGGAAGTTTCTCCATTTTATTGAGGACATTCACTAATCCTTGGTAGCACTTAGCACTTGGAAGTTGCAAAAAACCCAAAATCCACCAACCAACCAAAATCCCCTCAAACCAAACAAACAAACCCCCTCCCATCACAACCATCTTATCTTTCTACCATCCCCCTTTGTGTCATATTCCTCTCATACCCACACATCCAATTCCTTCCTTTCCATTCTTCCTTCTCTCTTTCTCTTGTCCAGCACTCAAGCAAAACTGAAGTCATTGACTGAAGATATGTTTAACTGGTCTATTGCTCTGCTTTAGTTTTCCCCAAGGAAATCACTTTGTGCCTACCAGAACTGATGAAACTTTGTTCAGGAGATAAATATAACATCATATCCCTAACCATCACTGCTACTAATTAGAACGTTGTGACAGACTAATTTGTCAACATCTAGTTTAACATTCCTAACCTAAACACACCAATGATATGATAATTATGCAGTTACACTCTTACAAATACACCTAACACATCTGTTTCTTCATGTAGCAGCCGAGGAACAAGATGCTCAAGATGACTGGAGTCAGCAAAAATGTCGTATCTTAACATGCTTGTTCAAAAATCCATTAAAAGAATCCATTGCATTTATTTCTTCCTCTTTATTTCAAACCCTACTACACAGAAATTACCATGCATCCCTAGGAGACACTCAGGGTAAAAAGATGTTTTTTGGAAAACTTTTGAGAATTCCAGAATAGTTTAGGTTGGAAGGGACCTTTAAAGGTCACCTTGTCCAAATCCCTGGCAATGGGCTGGGAAATTGTCAAGTAGACCAAACCTTGTTCAACCTGGCCTTGAACACTTTCAGGGATGGGACACCTATCTCTTCTCTGGACACAGTGAGGAGTTGTGTGCTTTACTAGTATTTTACACTGTGCCAGTTTTTACCACCTGCATTGTAAAATCCCTCTTTAACACACACAGTGTGCCCAGAGGCAATGACGGCATTCTGCTGCAAGATGTCAGCAAAGCAGTAAAGACACGTCATTGTAAAAATATACAGGAGGTAGAGATTTTTATATTTAGCTCTTCTGTATATAAATGGTCTTTGTTAACATATGTAGCAACTTTTTCCCTTTTTTATAACATGAGTGTTAACTAAGTCCTTTAGAGCCAATGACATTTGTCCTGAAGCATGCTGACAGGGGAGGTCACACTGATTAGCTCAGTGCAGATTAAAGCCACTTGAGCACAGTGCAAGTTTCCAAGATATCTGTGGAGAAAGAGAGACACTACTGTGCATATGCTGTGAGGAAACAAGAACTCCAACTCCCTGCTATAGTGGACTTGTTAACTCAGATCTCAGGTATCCAACCATAGCACCTAAACAACAGAAACAAATAATTTAGAAAAATAACCTATACTTACTATCTTGAATTTGATTTTGAAGAGTAACAAACAACAGAGATGCAAATACAGTCATACACAAAAGACAAGAACAAAAGAATGCTCCCTGCTTATTGTACATAATCTAACTGGGCTTAGATAAACAAACAAAACATGAAGTATCTTAGCTTTGAATATTACATGTACAACTCTCTCCAAAATCTTCAGGCAGTTTTGTAGGAGCTCTCCTGTAATTGAACAGCTTTATGCATACGGGAAACAATCAAGCTGTACAGTTAAAAGTTTTACATCTATGAAATATACGGCACACATCTTTAAAATGAGAGTAACTATAGGGTGTGTTGCTACATTTCTGTGGAGATAAGCATTACTGGAACTCAGGAATAATTCCTAAAAGGCACCCGGGAGGCAGTTATACACAATTTTGCTTTCTGAGCCATTTAATGGACATTCTTCAAAGAAATATTAAGGGAGTAGAAGGTTCCTAATGTGAAATGCTCAAAATATTTTAGAAGCTATGTAGATTTGTGTTCCAAAAGCCAAATGAAAGTCAAGCATGAGAGGAATTAAAGGCAATATGAGCAGGGCTAAAAGCAGAAGAGGGAACAGAGAGTTTTAGAAACTCTGTAGAGAACATAATCTGTGGATAATGTGGATTAACAGACATTTTTACAAAGCTATTATCACTTAGAAGCAAAGCATAGTTCTGAAGTTTGTTCTTATCCACTTTCATGCATCCAGGTTTGTTTTTATTCATGTCAGTAGGTATGAGACAACAAAAGTTCGAGCAGTGCTGCTGATGCACTGGCATAGTGGGAACATTTATAATGATTTCTTACTCCTAGAGACCACTTCATATCCTAGATGAACCCAGGAGAAAATATCATCTCCTGTGCAATCCTATACAATGTGCCTACAACACCAAAGGCTCTTTTCCAAGTGTTTGGATATCGAGTCCAGCCTTTTTCAAACACAGAAAACAACAGCTGCTGTGACAATAAGGTATATTATACTTGCATCTTATTGATCCTGTGGCTTAAAAAGCACACAATAGTGTATAATTAACACAAAAGGAAGTGTTTTCTATAAAGCTGCAAAACTGGAAAGGGTTTTCACACAACAGAAATGTAAAATCTGAGGGCAGAATTTAACAGACAGATGAGCTAATCTAATGTTTGTGGTAATAGAAGGGCATACTTGTTAGCTCTAAATTTCATCAGGGCCTTCCACAGATCAATGCATAAAAGACAAGAATGCTCCCCAGTTTATTTGCTGTGCAAGTTTTTTTAGGTGAATTAATGTAGCTCAGAGGCAAGCACTGGACTTGCAAGTTAAATGGTAGAAGAGGGCAGAGAGGAAGAACTCAGTTCACCAGTATTTCAAGAAACTTCAGTGTGTGTGACTGAGCCAACCCAATGTCTGTCTTGTTTGTTCCTCCCTGCCTCTGGCCCCACACTCACTGGATGTCCTATACACCTTTCCTGCTTTAGTAGCTCTATTAACTGACCTAGCCACTCATATCTCAGAGAGGTTTCACAGGCACTGGGAGCTGTGTTCCTTGAAGAAGGAATGAATGAGCTATCCTACTCTTAGAGTAGGTACCATGTCTGAGTTCCCAGAAGCTGGAGTCATTCTTTCCCATGAACTGCACTGATCCATCTGGAGACCAGCAACAGCAGGCAGCAAAGCTGCACACAAATAAAACACTCCTTCAACAAACACAGTGCAGAGAGCTACGTATTCATAATGCAATAATTCCAGGAGACTTAAATTGTCAGCCACCACCATAATGCAGAATTTCAGACAGACTTTCCAATTCTTTGGACCCATATCATAGAGTGCCCTAATTTAAAATACAAACCCATCACTTCAATTCAACATATTCTACTGAAAGCTGCTATAGTGAAGGCCAGCTAGATCCAACACACTTGCTGCAGATCATGTTGCTATGTTCGTCACTAGTCAAAGGCTCACATATCTGCTGTTGTTACAGGAAACTGAGGGGTAACAATACCTGGAAAGAACAGGAATTTAAATGAAATGTGAGAACTCAAATACCAAAGCAAGATCTAAGTGCAGATTGTACTTGGATCTATAAGATCACACCACTCTTAAAGTGTTCCCAGATAAGGACCCAGATTTGGAAGAGCCACGCTTCAGTAGCCAGGCTGATCCTTCTCCCTAAATCAGAAGATAGAAGCAAATGTGGACATTACCTCCTCTTGCCCCAGGGAAAACAAATAAACAAAATATTTCTATTATCCTGTTTCAAGGAGGGAGACAAAGGTATATGCTCACTAAGGCAAAGGTAAAGCACTGAGAATGAGTACAGCTGGCACAAAGAAAACCCACATAGCAGCTCCTGACAACAGCTGTCAGCACTGTCCCCTGGAATGACTCCAGCCATCAGTCACAGGGGTACCAAACCAGGACACGAGCACCAGAGCACTCCTCTCTGCCTCACACTAAGGAGGATGTGCTACTCAAGCCATCCCAACAAGTCCAAGCACAAGAGACGCAGAAGTTAGGCACAATACAAGGTATTCAAGCAAATTTTTAAAACATGAGCTTGGCTAACAGAAACATATTGGCAGCACACAGTACATCCACTTTTCACTGCAGCAGCAGGACTGCTTCAGCACCCTGGCCAGTCCGCCCAAGCTTATTCAACTACATTAACACTTGCACTGCACAAATATACCAAATGTTTACAGACAGGAATGTGCTGCAATGCATGGAGCTGAACATAAGACCTCCAAGACTATCCACCCACTGTCCTTCTGCACTGCCATATGCTCACCTTCCCCAAACTGATGGATCAAACCGACTCCATGCCAGTCTTTGACTCATTCTTGTTAATTTGTTAATTAAATCTTATTAATTTGTTGGGCCTACACTGGCACTACCAGTCCCTGCGAAGCCTCACTGGAGATGACAAAATGAATGGCGCATGCAAGAGCATAATGAACACATAATGAAGATAAGGATAATGGATGCAAAAAGGGAATGATATAGAAATAAAGAAGATAGCTGACAACCAGACTACTCTGTAACTAAAGATTATTGGCAAGGAAACAGTAAGGAGACAGAGGGAGAAGAAGGAAAAATTAGAATTCCATGTTAAGATGTTACACAAATAATATTCAAGAAGACATAATACACTCCAAATTACCTAACAAACAGTCAAGAAGTTTAAATGACACATTAAATGACATTTCAAAATTTTCAGAACACAAAACACCGAACTTAAAAGGCAAAAGCTATATACCATGCAGTGCAATTGCTAGAAATCCACTCTCTCCTGTATCAGGATTTCATGCCCAGTTCGTCACACCCTTAGAAACGTAGCCCACAAAATAATATTTTAGTAATGACAATACAAGACTCAAGACAGACTACAGAGTCAGGGTCAGCAGAAATCCCTTCTTTTTTGCTGAACGCTTCCTCTCAGGGAGTTTGTCAGTCAGGATAAAGCCAGAGCCGTCACTGCGGGGATCTGGCCCGGGGGCTCGGCTGCGCTCCCCTCCCTGGGGCTGCCTAGCGAGGATGCTGGGCTGGGCCCACGGGGGGCCCGAAGTTTTAGGAACTACGAGGAAAATGCTAGTTACTACGGAAAGAACAAAAAAGTCTCAAACAACCCCAGACCCACAGATATATCAATACTGCCAAATCGCGGAGGGCAGGGCCGGCAGCCCCATGCGCTCCGCTGCCTTCCTGCGGCCACGGCTCGGCCCCGGCCCGCTGCAGGACGGCTGCAGCGCCTCCGAGCGCCCACGGGAGGCGGCTCCGGGCTCGGACGCGCCGCACAGCCCGCCCGGGCCCGGCTGCGCCGGGGGCCGCTCCCCGCCTTCAGCCGGGCTGGGCGCGTAGCTCGGGGAGTGCACGGCCCGGCACGGCCACTGACCTGCGGCAGCAGATGCAGGAACAGCCAGAGGCGGAGCGGGGCCGGCCGCGCCGCCATGCCAGGCCTGCCGCGCCGCTGCCGCTTTGTTCCGAGCTGAGCCGGGCCGGACCGGACCCTTCCGCACTGGGCACCCAGAGCCCGCCCCGGACGTCCCGCCCCAGCGCCCCGAGCCGCCAACCGGCTCCGCCGGGGCACGACGTCACTTCTGGCGGTGCCGAATGAAATGGCGAGTGGCGGCGGTGGCGGCGGTGCGGGGAAGATGGCGGTGAGGAACGGGGTAGTGTGGGCTCGGTGCCGGTGGTGCCGGTGGTGCCGGTGGTGCCGGTGGTGCCGGTGGTGCCGGTGGTGCCGGTGGTGCACCTGCGCCCCCGTCCCGCCACCGCGGCATCCCGCAGCAGCGTTCCGGGTCTGTGTCTCCGCGGATGGCGCGCTTTAACTGAGCCGCCTGTGCTCTGCCGTAGGATAAGGAGAAGAAGAAGAAGGAGAGCATCTTGGACCTCTCCAAGTACATCGACAAGACCATCCGGGTGAAGTTCCAGGGCGGGCGGGAAGGTGAGCCCGGCGCGTGGCTGCAGCACGAAGCTCTTTGGCCTCTCGGCGTTTTCCTCAGCCGATGCCTGTGGGCTCTGCCCTCCTGCTCACACTGCTTTCCCATCAAGGGAAGCGGAGGAGTAGCGGGTGCTTTTACTTATTAGTGGTTGTAGTTAATGGTGCGAAGCTTCTCTCGTTTAAGTATTCCGTTGATCTCCTGGGTGCACTTTTATGGCTCATCTGTGCATCTCTTCTTTTATTAGTTGTTTTGAACAGCCTTATTTTGGCTGGGGTTAGTTTTTTAGTGGTTTTTTTTTTTTTTTTTTGGTTTTTTTGTTTGTTTGTTATGTTTTGGGTTTTTTTGGGGTTTTTTTTTCTTTCTTTTTGCATTGCAAGGATGCACTTAAAGGAACAAAGAAACATTTATGGATGTAACAATTAATGCAACTGTCGTGCCTTTCATCTCTTGACATGGTAAGCATGCCCAGAGTTCGTGGTTCAATATATACCACGGTGCCTTTGCATCCCTGTCCCTTCCCAGCTGGGCAGGTACATCCCAGTGCACTTGGTGCCACCCGCAGGCACTTGTTTGTCTGAGTTTACCATGTGCTGCATTTTCAAACTCCACTGCAACCTTGTGCTTATAAGGGTTTGGAAGTTACTCGAACTCCTTACTGAGAAGTGTATTTGTCAAACTAGGAAGTCGCTCTGTGTAATTTTGTGATATATTAAGTGACTGGTCTTGTGGAATCACGTTCTCCATTAGGACCAAGTGCTGGTCTATCTGCAGTGTCTTCCCGTGAGGTAGTGCTTATGCTAAAGACATGATGTGCCAGGAGGACACCTGGAAGATGGTTTTTCTGAGGAAAGAACTTAAAATATGGTCTTGCTTCATTTTTAACCATAACCTTTCATTAAGGATATTTATTTTGTGTTGGAGTTGTCTTTTTTTTTCTTTGTGTGACTTGTACTGATTTGTTATACAGTATTCTTAAACTGCCTTTGAAGTTGTCTGAAAGCAAAAATGTTAGGGTCTTGAAGAACGTTTGGAAGAATTGATTGAAAAATCTGTAACTTTTAATTGGTGCAATGCAGACCAGCTCTTGTGTACTTGCCATTGATAAAGAAGACACTGTTTAATATCTCTGGCCTCATTTGTTTGGACTTGCCTGAAGGAGGGAAGAGGCCTGGAGAACTGAATCTACCTTTCATGAAGTCTTATGTTGCTGTATACCTTGTTTTGGTCCTAATCATTGTTTTCTGTGTGGTCTTCAATAGCAAGTGGTGTCTTGAAAGGATTTGACCCTCTTCTGAACCTTGTGCTGGATGGTACCATTGAGTATATGCGAGGTAAGTAATGTGCAATCTTTGGAAAGCTTCCCTTCCCTGGGTGATTTTCTTGACAGAAATCTTACAGTTCTGTAAGTGAATAAGCAGAAACGGCAGATTAACATCACCCAAACTGCAGCATGCTTGGGATAACTATCTTGTAAAGAAAGACGTAAGGTGATGGGTCTATGGGACCTGATTACATGTTCCTGAGGGAATTGGCTGTTACAGTTCCCAGGCTACTCTAAAACATTTAACAAGTGATGGCAGTCAGATAATGGGAAAGAGGGAAACATTGAAACCATTTTTCAAAAGGGAAGAAAGGAGCCTGGGAACTACTGTGCTGTCTGCCTGACCTCTTGTGCCTGGGACGATCATGGAAAAGATCCTCCTTAGAGCTCTGCTAAGACATTTGGAGGACAGGGAGGTGATTTTAGACATCCACTATGGCTTTACCAAGGGAAAATCCTGTCTGAACAACCCAGTGGCCTTTGACACAATCCCCCACTGTCACAGCAGTGGGCCCCCGGCTGGGTAATAATTAGCATTGCCTCCATGGTTCACAGAAGGCTGATCAATATTTTTATTTTATATATATATATATATATATATATATGCATTTATATATATCATTATTAAGAAACCCATTGCTTTTATAGACCGTTACGATACACCTGGACTGAATTGGTCCTCCAATCCAAACACTATCACCATTGGCTAATTAAGAAATCATCCTTTGGTAAACAAATCTCCATAACACATTCCACATGTTCACAATAACAGGTGCAGCAGGCCAAGATAAGAACTATTTCTCATTCTTTTCTCTGATCTTCTCACAGCCTTTTCCCAGAAAGGCCTGAGAAAGTTCTCTGTTGCTCTCTGTGGCCTGAGAGCTGCTGCCATGCCCCACAACATCCTTCTCCCTAAATTGAAGAGAAATGGATTTGATGGGTGGACTGTTTGGTGAATGTGGAATTGGTTGGATGGTCATATGCAGAGGGTAGTAGTCAATGGCTTCATGTCCCTATGAACATCAGGGACAGGGGGTGTCCCTCAGAGATCTCTGGGGACCAGTACTGTTTAGTGTCCATCAGTGGTGTAGGCAGTGGGATCAAGTTCACCCTCAGTCTGTGGGTGACACACCTGAAGGATGGGGCCATCCAGAGGGACCTGGACAAGTTTTTGAAGAGGGCCCAAATGAACTTCGTGAGGTTCAGCAAGACCCAGGCTGGGGGATGAATAGATTGAGAGCAGCCCTGCTGAGAGGGACTTGGACTTGCTGGTGGATGAGAGGCTGGACAATATGTGCTTGCAGCTCACAAAGCCAGCTGTGTCCTGGGCTGCATTCCTACCAGGGAGGGGATTCATCCCCAGGGAGGGGATTCTGCTCCTCTGCCCCTCTGCTCAGGTGAGACCCCACCTGCAGAGCTGCCCCAGCCCTGGGCACCAGCAGCAGGAGGACGTGGAGCTGCTGGAGCCAGGCCAGAGGAGGCACGGAGATGCTGCAAGGGCTGGAGCCCCTCTGCTCTGGAGCCAGCCTGGCACAGCTGGGGGTGCTCACCTGAAGAAGAGAGATGGTATTGTGGCCTTTCGGTTTTAAAGGGACATAAAAGGAAATGCCAGGGGGTGAATGCTTCAGCAGGCCCTATTGTGGCAGAGCAAGAGGTAATGGGTTTAAACTAAAGGAGGGTCAATGTAGATATAACAGAAGATATAGATATAAGGAAGACAGTTTTTTTTATAATGAGTATGATAAAAATACTGGGACAAGTTGCTCGGTGAGGTGGTAGGTGCCCCATCCTTGGGAGCATTCAAAGATGGGACTCTGAGCAACTGGGTCTAGTTAAAGATGTCCCTGCTTGTTGCAGGGGGGCTGTACTAGATGACCTTTAAAGGTGATTCTGCAGCAGAAGTTAGGTTAAGCACATTCCCTGTGATAGAACATCCCTGGTAGTCCTTGCTTGAGCTCCTCTATAGTTATCTCATTGGCTGCCCTTGTCCTCTAAAGCTTCAATAAAGCAGTGTCTCTTTCTTCTCTGGTACAAAAGCTGTCATTTGATAGGACAATGTTTTTGAAGAGTATTCTCCTACCTGTTTAAAAGGGAGCACAGAAGCTTTGAATTTCATCTTTAAAAGAGAGTTTTGAAATGTGTTGTTAATTTCTATTGAATATAGAGATATCTCTATATGGAAGATAGAAGTGGTTGGTTTGTGTTTGTCCCAATCCAGCCCTGTTTGGCCTGGTCTGAGAATGGACTGGTGCTGTCTTCCCTAGTGCATTGAGAAGTCAGGGTCTTTTTCTGATCTGCATTAATCCCCAGTTGTTTGTCTAAAATGACATTTGAAATGGGATCAAGAACTTTTATTAATCACTTGCATGTATATTATTAGTTAGAGGCCTATGAATTCTTTAATAAGTGTGTTCTGCTTTTTGTTGCATACAAAGCAAGTTTTGTTATTGCTTATTGTAGGTAAGGTCTTGAAAATATCAAATGTCACTGCTGCATCACCTGTATGATCCATGTGTTCAATAAAACAAAGCAGCTATGCCAGGAAAGAACATGCATGTCTGTGCCTTTTGAAGTTGATGGAATTTGGTTTCCTTTTCTTATTTTCCTGTTCTAACCATGGATCTCTGCTTTTTAGATCCGGATGATCAATTTAAATTAACAGAAGACACACGTCAGCTGGGACTTGTGGTTTGCAGAGGAACTTCTGTGGTTCTGATTTGTCCACAGGATGGAATGGAAGCTATTCCAAACCCTTTCATTCAGCAGCAGGATGGCTAATGCTTTCTTTGGATTGTCTCTGAAAACTTCAGGGGTGCAAGTCATTGGAGAAAACTACCAGCGTGTGAGAAGCTTCCTGTTTTGGGGGGGAAGTTTGAATGTGTATTTGTTAGTGTGAAAGAAGTCAACTTTTATTTTTGTGGCTTTCATAAATGATGAGAGGATGGGGAATGTAAGAAGCATGTTCTTGTTTTCCTCTCCCCCAAATAAGCGTGTAACTATGTTGTTTAGAGCTGACAGAAGAGAACATATTGTCGTGAATTGTCTGAGACCTTCTTGATCTTGTGAGTTTTGAAACAACCCCATAAAATTAGTTATGAATGCCCTGAATATTGGTTATATTCTTTCAATTTTTAAATACATTAAAATGCCTTTAATCGAAATTAAAAGCCTAAATACAGTAGAACATGTTTTTCTTCCTCTTAGATATCAGTACTCAACTGGGGAAGCATTATGTTGTAGTCTTCTGCTGTTGAGTTCAGTCTCTTGTGCAGGAAAATTACTTCCTTGTGTAGTGTCATCGCCTTTACAAGGGATGTAGCCAAGAAGGTCTTTTTCAGCACTTGTTCCAGAACTGGTGGGCTGTGATCTGTGTATCAGCAGGCTCACATATTTCTACAGAGGATTGGTCTAACTTGTGGGATAATGCTTGGTTAAGTGACCTAAACCTTATGGAGGTAGCTATTTGTTACTTGGAATTTTAGGAGGAGAATATTTAATATCCTAACATTTGTTCAATTGTAGGCAGTGTCTGGAAGTACTGCATATTTTTATATTGTAGCTATCCACTTGTGGTTTTGCCTGTTATAACTTGATTTGTAAGTAAACATTTTTATTTCTTTTATACTGCAGAAAATGCAAGATTTGAGGAGTTCTGAGTGAATAAAGACAAATTGATCTGTTTCCAAATGTCTGGTTTTTAGTCTGTAAAAGTGCACTACAGCTAACATTACAGTTCTCCAGCCATAAATCTAAATTAAATTAGTTCAGGAGGTGCATAAACACTGCAGGATCAGGAGGGACCAGAGTAGAAGCCGTACTTCAAATAGGGAATTGATGGAGAAGGCCTGAGAGCATCTTGTCCCTCTTCTGAAGCATTTTAAAGACTACCTGGTTGAGGCATGTGCCTGGAGCCTGTAACCTGCTTCTGCTACCTGCTCTTGCCTTTATAGAGGGCCCTTTATGAGGAGGCTGTGGCAGAGTGAATTGTTTTGCTGGCAGCAGCAGTTTTGTTCCTGAAGGGTGTCAAGAACACATGGCAAGTACAGGTTGTATTGGTTATTTTGGCCACACTTTTCTCCCATGCATAACCTTTCCTGGGTCAGCTCCAAAATGTGTGGGAACTTTAGAGTAAATTTCATTTTAGTGAATCTGACTTCCAGGAGGCTCTCAAACTAGGGACCAGGTGTTGTGTGTGATGTGTTGCCTGTGTGAACTTGGGTGCATCTGGATTTTAATCTGGGGACTCACAGAGCTGTCTATAAAGTTGTGCTCCTCACAACCTAGTTTTCTAATGCTACAAAACTTGCTTGTGAAACGGCACAATTCAAAAGATAATCCTTATTTAGAGTGTGAGGAGTAGAATTTGCTTGCCGTCGGCTTGAGCAGAGTCTTGAACTGTCCTTTTAGGTGGGAGAAAGATTGCTGGTCTTGATGCCAATAATGTGCTGCACTATTTTTGCACTCTAAGTATAGCATCAGAAACAGGTCTGCTGGGGCTCTCTGGGCTGGATTCTGGGCTCTCAGTGCTGGGAGATCTGCCTGAAGCTGTGGGTCAAGTGTGTAAACTCTGGAGAGGGGCATGTTCCCAACATTTCCTGCTCAGGTGATTGGTTGCTTGGTCTTTGTTGTGAGCTGCATGTCTCTCCTTTTCTGCAGCACAGACTCTGAGGTTATACTTTGGAGTCAAGTACCTGAAAAGAAGAATTTGAAAATAATAGGGGGCAGACATTTTAGCAGGGCCTGTTGTGATAGGACAAGGGGTAATGGTTTAAGCTAAAAGAAGGGTGATCCACACTAGAAATAAGGAAGAAAGTTTTTATGATGGCATGGTGAGACACTGGCAAGGCTTCTGTTTGCTGAGCTCTGCCAAGAACTGGGAGTGAGTCTTGCTGGTATGGGCTCTTTGGGTAAGGGACTCTACCTCAAGGTCCCTATGCAAGTCTCTTCATGCAATAGCTTTGGAAAAATTCACTGTGGCATTAGCTGGTGCTTGTCCTACATCTGTGTTTATTTAGTGCTTTCAGATTGAGGATGACTGAGCATGTGAAGCCATCTGGGTTTGAATGGGGGCTCACTCCTTCTCTTACTAAAGTATAAAGTTAGATATGTAATAAAAACTGTAATCACTTTGGTATTTGGTTAAACTTGAACTAATGAAAGATGAGGTAATAGTTGTTTTTTTCCAAATGGGTTCAATGTTTTTTACAACTTCTTTATATTTACTCACTGCTTAGGAATCTTTTGATTGTTTCTCCAGTTTTTTCTTTTTAGCCCAGGCTCTTTGCTTGGCTAACAGCTCCCTCCCCTTATTTTCTGTGGCCTTACCTGGTAAAAGTAGATGCCAGTCAAATCTGTAATTTTTAGGTTATACAGCTGTTCTGCTAATGCTGTTCAGAAAGCAGCAGAAAAGACAGAAGAACAAAGCAGGAGAGTAGAAAACATGCTATTTTTAGGACAAGATTGGTTTATCTCATACTTATCCTAGCCAGGGGGATAGTGTTTCCAGAGATGGAAAGGGCTGCATAAGACTGAGTTAAAATTAACTGCCTGGCAGTATACAAGCATGGAGCCTGCACAAGAGCCACAGGAGCTGGGACCTCAGACAGAAATGATTGCAGACACAATTCTTGAGGTTGGAGAGAGACTCTTCCAGGTCAGCCGTAGGGTGCTTTCAGTACACAGTCGATATTTTGAAGCCATGTTTTTTGGAGGAGCAAGAGAGAGCTCTGAACAGCACATAGTGATCAAAGGGATCGATGCAGTGCCATTTCAGGCACTACTTGAGTTCACTCGCACAGCCCAAGTGCTCATAGGTCAAGAAAATGTGACCAGCTTACTGGAAACAGCTGATTTTTTTCAGTTTGACAGGGTGAAACTGTTGTGTGAGAAATTTCTGGAGAGAGAACTGCATGTTTCAAACTGCCTGGGCTTGATGATCTACTCACAGCAATTTGCCTTTACAGAGTTATATGTGTCTGCTATGAATGTGGCTCTCACTCACTGGGGGGATGTGATATGCCAGGAAGAATTTAAGGCATTACCCAAGGAAATGCTGGTGCAGCTCCTGAAGAGTGATGACCTCTTCATTTCAAGAGAGGATGTGGTTTTTGACAGTATTATGATTTGGATAATGGAGGACCCAGCAACAAGAGAGGAAGAATTTCTGGATTTGGTGGGCGAAGTCAGGGTCACTTTTCTGAGTTTGTCCTTCCTCGATATCTTGGTGAAACGCAGCAAGCGTGCTGGAGAGACAGATATCTTTTCCAGACTAATAAAGAAGTTAGACAGCTGTCCCCCACCCAGCTGGCAAAATCCGAAACTGTGTCCTTATGCTGGCCGGAGCTATGACACCTTATATGTCCTGGGAGGAAAGCATGACAAGGAACAGCAAGAATTATTTCTCTTTCAACCTAAAACAGGGACCTGGCAGGCTTGTTCTCCACTGCAGCGCAAGAACCTCACCCAGTATGCAGTGGCAGCAGTAGGTAACTTACAGAGGAGGGAGACCGAGCAGATGCAAACAGAAGTTGAGACTGAGTCCCAAATGCAGGGAGTCCAACTGTTGCTGTAAAACTGTTGTGCTCAGCATTGCTAAAACCTCATTCATATTGGTGTTCACATTTGTTCAAAGAATGTTTTTTTCTTCCTTAGTCCTGGGAGAGTGCTAGACAATACTATTCTCCTATAGCAGAAACTATGCAGTCTCCCAAGCTCCTTACCTTGACTTTATCTGGAATTAGTCTAAGGACTTGGCTTTAAAGCCAAGTGTATTTTTTGGCCTTCTCTTTTGTAGTGATTTAGACATATGACAGGTGAATTCTGATTTATAGTTGCCATTACATTAAACTTATCTACAGATGTTGGGAAATCTTCATGCTTGGAGACTTTCAAGCCAGCTCAGTACGATGGCTTCCTGTATTAGTGTTGGTAATAGTCCCATTTCTGGTAGGAGTTTAGAAGTAAGATCTCCGAGGTTCTTTCCAACCAGTGTTTCCATGATTCTGTTCAAAAATGGGAGCAGGCTTGGAAAGACTGGCTGCATTCTGTAGGCCCAATGAATTAAATACTACAAACTGATAGAGCAGCGATTTTCTCTCCTCATCTTGCACCTTATCAGTACAGCCCAGGGTGAAATGAGAACCCCAGGTATCAGGAGCAATTTTTAGCCTTCACATGACTAGTATTTTCTTTGCTGTGCTTCCAGGGAGCTTCCTTTTTGTGACAGGAGGATACTTCCGGGATGAATTTGTGTGGTACAGTGTGGATTGGGTGCTCATCTACAACTGCTTGGACAATTGCTGGCTGGAAGGGCCAGCCATGAAGAAGTCCCGCAACAGCCACTGTGCAGTAGGAGTAGGGCTCCACTTGTATGTCCTCGGAGGGAGTACAGATGAAGGGATAATCCCAGCAGTGGAGCGCATGGCTTTGATGGAGTCAGAGTGGGAAAGCATGAGTCCTATGGCTCAGCCTGTGGAGAGAGGCGACGCGGCCAGTGTGGGAACCAGGATCTATGTGGTCTGTGGCCTGGATGAGAATGGACACGTGTATGATGGAGTCCAAAGGCTGAACACAGAGACAGACAGCTGGGATGTCATCTCGTTCTCCCCTCTTCCAAGGTAAGAAATAATATTCTGGGACCTGGCAGAAGATGAAGGATTCTAGTGTTGATCCGGCTCCAGGAAGAGGTTATAGTGTAGAAATCCATAAGTTCTGTCCCTGCAACACTTCTGTGATTCTCTGTTTAAATAGGACTTCTGATCTGAGGACCAAGATCACCCTGAATATTTCAGGGGCCAAATCTTTCTGTTGATTCTGATCAAGGGTTTCTTCTCTCTCAGGTATGACCTCTGCATCACATCCCTGAATGGGGCTCTGTACACTGTAGGAGGGGAAGCTTTTCGATTTGATGTGGAGACAGATGAATGGACCCAGGTGAATGAGGAATGCTTGACCCAGAAGTTCTTCATGGGATGCAGCACTGTGAATGGACAAATTTATCTTCTTGGACAGAGGAAGGGAAACAGCACCCTCCCCATTGCAGTCCTCTTTGATCCCTACACTGATGTGTGCCAGGTCATAGATAACAAACTCCCTTGCCCCCTTCCTATTCATGGCTGTGTCTCTGTGCGAAGATTTGATACGTGGGCATAAGAGTGGAAGATATATACTTTACAGCTGAAGGGAGTTAGATTGCATCAACTTTGGCCTGTGACATTTAAAAAATTTTATTCCTTTGTAATTTTACCTTTTTTTTTCTACTTGACAAATGAACTTGAAGCAAAAGCCAGTGCAAACTTTGTCTACACAAAGGCTGAAATGGTGATTGGTATTGTTATGGCATATAAACTCCTTAGGGTTGATGCTTAGTAAAGGGCTGTTCTGACCTTTAACCTCTGTGTCTCTCTGTTCTTTGAACAGCTGGAAAATCACTGCCTCATTGTTAGAAAATATCATAGGATTTAAATAATCAAATGGGTGTCAAGGGAATCTTCAGCAGGATTATAAGCCCATAGTGCTGTAGACAGAGCCAAAAACCCAAACAGCAATTGCTGTCAAGCCATACTTAATATCCAGTACCATTTTAGCCTGAAATAAGCAAGTTTCACAGGTTAATTATGGCTAAAATTATCTTTAGTTAAGGCTGAAGAGCACCACAGAAGGAGGGAGACTGTTCTGGACTTACGGATTCAGGTATGTGATGACAAACTTCTGCACACTGAGTCTTAAGAATCTAGCTTCAGTTTCCTTAGTTATCTTTGGGTTCACAGCTGCAGAGACTCAGAACAAAAATGCCTATCCCAAAGCACTAAAATGAAGTTGCAAGGCAGGGTCCTGCACATGGCTGTAATTAAAGACTGTGTATGACAAAGAGCATTTCCTGGGCAGAACTATGGCCTTAGGGTGGTAGGGATTGATCTCCGAGGGCACTCGGGCCTCCCAAGTGTGGAGAGGGAGAGAGTGACAGCCCCACTGGTGCAACAGACGCGAGCTGGGAGGCTGCACTGCAAGCACTGCTGTCACCTGTGCTGTCAGTCTGTTCTCTGATGTGACACAGCAAGAGAGCTCCTGAGCTGAGTTATTATCATCTCCAGAGAAGGGGAGAGGCCTTAAAAACTGAGCGGTGTTGGTGAAAAGCAATCCTGCCACTGTGACAGCTCTGTCAGGACAGCAGGCCTGCAGCCATGGAGCCCTCTAGGTCTGGTTTGGCTTCCTCTCCTTGCCAGCTCACTCCCAGAGCTGGGGGTCCCATGATGGGGCTGCAGCAGCCAAGGCTGGGCCTGTTCTCTGGGCCCAGAGGCCAGTTGTGCCCTGGAGACTGTATAAGTTTTTTGAATTATGAAATTCTCATGTGTCATTTGGAGCTTTTAAAGAAAGTATCGTACTTGAAGGGAGAAGGTACATTAATTCATGGGCAAACCCTTACACAGGGATCCCCATGAAGGGCCTTTCACCTCACCAAAGGGCAGCTAGTGGGGATGAGGTGACATCCTGCTCAAGGCTGATGTTCCATGAGAGAGGGTGACTGCCTGCCTTCCAGCATTGCAGCCTGCAGATCCAAATTCCAGAGTCCTTCAAGTGAAAGCTGGTTCATTGTTTGAGTTACATGATGTCAGGCTGCCAGCAAGCTTCAAAGATTTTCCTACTGACATATGGTCTGCTAGTGTGAAAAGATTTCAGGCAAAATGTACATAAAACAGACTTTTTTTGGTGTAATTAATTTTTACATTTACTTAAAATTTATTGTTATGCTAAATTCTGAAAATTAGAACTTATGCAAGAAATTATAAGATGAAGCATCATCCAACTCCTAAGCTATCCAGGTAAAATGATAGTGTTGTAATGCTCCTATTTTCCAATTTTAAAAATGAAATCTCAACAAAATTATTACATCCATATAGAAAGCTTTCATTTATTATGTATAATTTCTGATGGAAAAAAGTGCCTTTGGAAGAATTTAGTTCCTTTCCATTTTAGGAGACTTTTCCCTGAGTGGACATGCAGTAAGCAAAATCTTTTAGACATTAGAGCTATTTTGAATAATTCATACAGAAAATACAGCTTGTATAATTTAACCTGGCCTTAGCTGCAGAAATGGTTTATCCCAGAGCCTGACCATTTTATACTTCCCAAGTGAAAACTTATTTGCCATTCAAACCAGTACCTTTCACACGCAAGTCCTTTCGTGGGGTGGCTGGCAATGAATGCCACTGTCTTTTGAAACTGCAAATTGGTTAAATCTTCCCCAGTTTTAGTTTATTATCTCATGAACCTTTTGGGAAGGCTTTCAGATAATCACAGATAGGAGTCATATCTTCAGCAGCTTGTTCAACCCCTCTTCTCTTTATACAGTGGGTCTTTTGCTAGTATACCCTTTTCTTCCTGGATTAAAGGCTATAGAGTAGTAGTAAAAGAATAATCCTAATAGAAGAATTATAGGAAACAACTCCTGAAGTGACTTAACTGCCTATAGATGTGATGAAATTCACCACCTAGGCCTCAGGCACACTGCAGTGAAGCCCTGCCCAGCCTCTCTCCCAACTCCTGTTCAGCCTTCCTGCATTCCAAGCGCTGCCTGGATCCTGGTGTTTTGCAAGCCCCGTGTTATTCTTTGTTCTTTGCCAGATCCTCTCCTTGCTCTTGTCACTCTCTTTGGTGTCCCTTCTGGCATCTTGTCTTTTCTGAAGAAAAGAAAGTTTAAATTGTATTTAAGAAGACTAGTCCTGTATTCATTCACTGCCCTCGGGGCCTAACGTGGCAGCTAAAATAAAAGAGGTGTGATCATGTCATTAAAGCCAGTGCCTCATTGTCCCTGCATTGGGAGATTGACTTAAACTGACAGGTGTTAACTCTATTATGGTTTCACCCAATTTTTCTCACCCTGATAATGTGTCTTGTAATATGATTTCCTGAAAATAAGTTTGTATTTATTCTACATATAGTTGTTCAGCATATTTTTCTATGCAATGTATTACTGTTGAAGTTGTGAAAGCCAACAGAGATTTGTCCAGCAAGCATGTGCACTGGACTCCTTCTTTTGCTATTGTCTACAATCCATGAGCGTGTCTGTCTCAGGCTACAATGTAAGATGTAACCAAAAGTATGTATTCTATCACCATCTTCATAAACTGTTTAAAACAGGCAGGGCCGTGTTCTTTATCTCTTCCATGACTCAGCCCTGATAACACCTCCTGGGGATATCTTCTGCCAATGGGCCATCGAGTCTCACTGCATGACTCAAAAATTACATCATCTCACTGTGCAATGCTCCACCCATGGGGAGGAACCAAGCATTTCTACCTGGGTATAATCTGAGTTTGGAACACCATGAGGAGCCTTGCCTACTGGATTCCAAGAGGAGAAGAGCTTCATAACCTCCCTGGACCTTCAGAGGAAGACCAGACCTTTCTACGGGATCAGCACTTCAACAGAACCCCATCTACCACTAAAAGAGGACTGCAGCCACCATTTAATGGGACTGCCACCACCACCCCGACTAATAGTGTGTCAGGTTGTATCCTGACTGTCAGTTTAAGCCAGTGTTTTCTGCTTTTATTTTAATTTTCCTATTAAATTGTAGTTCTTACTTGGAAGTTCCCACAGGTTTGTTTTCCAACTAGTAGGGTGTCCTCCATCATTTCCTCAGAAAAACTGATTTTTCTTGTAATTTAGCTTTGATGAAGGGGTAACTCAAGGAAGTTGAAGGCATAGCACCAACATGGCGGAGAGGTTTTTTCTCACCCCATGTCCTCAAAGCTTTCACGAAGTCTTCTCAGATGCTCTCTCAATGTCATCTCCCTCTGTTAGCAAGGCAGGCTAGGGAGCTGCCCTCTCTGATGACATTTGTCCCAGTGATCCCTATACAAACTCTGGCATGAACCAAGAGCCTGTGGAAGGCACCCAAAACTCAGAGATGCAAATACACAGTGTGCTATCTGCCAGGCTTACCTGTTTGCTCCTTCCTTACTCCTCTTTGGACATACCAACAGGTTGCAGTTCTCTGATACTACATCCTGAGAAGCCATTAGGCGGTGAGGAGAAAGGTCTGTGGATGGCTCCCATGTCACTAGAACATAGCTGCAAGCTAGAAGTGAGCTCCTGCTCTGATCTTTGTGAGATAAGGTATCCATACAGCTCCCAACATATGCCTTAAGAAGCTGTTAGCTGTTTGTGGGGCAATCTCATTTCTCTCCTTCCTTCCTGCAGGCAAGTAAGAGTCACCCTGAACCTCACATTCTCTCATGAGCATTGGTGGCACAAAGGAGACAAAGACTTTTCATACCTCAGCATGGAGGATGACATTGAAGATCATCTGGATGATCACACAGGACCAGAAAATGTGTAACAACTATAGGATCACCAGGAAAGCATGTATGAGACAGCTTATGGGGAACAACCAAACTTTTGTAATGAAATAATAATGTACACTGTGGGAAAGAGAGGGAGAGGCAAATCAGAAGACACAAGAGTAAAGAAAGCAGGTTAAGTATCTTCAGACTTACAAGGATCAAGTGTCTTTCTGCAGAATGACTTGGCTGAGGTGTTCCCAGGCAGAGCTGAGCTGAACCAGGATGGCACCACCAGGCTTCACGCTGTGCCCAGCTCTCACAAAGCAAGTCTCAGAGGACCTGCTGAAGCTCTGTATTAAAATCACCAGCAATGCAATAGGCTTTGCAAACAGGTCAGTTATCAGACACCTGCAATGCTCCCTTAGAAGAGACAGGAACTGGCAACATTTCTCCTAAACTAAATCCTAAGAGGAACAATGGGGAGAAGTGAAACCATAAGGAGACCTCACTTAAATAAAAAGATAATGGCTTTTTAAAATGAAGTTAGGGAAGAGTTAAGGGTACAGATGACCAGCTAGGCACAGCATTATTTTTAACAAAAGTCACAGAAAGTCGGTATCCTCAGTGATGAGAACAGAAAAGAGGACAGCACTGGGTTGGAAATGGAAAGCAGACAGGACAGAGAGCAGTTCAGCACAGGAGAGAAATGATGAGTTGCTAGTATGTCTTCCTCCACAAATTACCTATGATATGAATATATTGTATGCTGGGAAACCTTGTTGGACAGAGCATGTATTTGCTCTGCACTTGCCTTCCTCGACCTCTGCTGCTTGCTGTTGGTGCTGAGACGTGCTGATCTCAGGGGACCCTTAGTCTGATCCAGGACACCTCTTACCTTCTTTGTCCTTACACTATGGTACAGCAGTTTGGGATTCTGGGACTTCACACTTAGTAGTGGAGACAACTTAAGTTGTGCTTGTTCTCAGGAAAGTTGCCTCAAGCTTTTAGTGCTTTTCTCTCTAAGGCAGACATATGATGGTCACCATGTTATGAATATGAACGAGGCCAAACTGTCTCTGGAGAAACAGGTTCTCATTTATTAAAATAGCTGCAAGGAACGGAGTACCTAGGATAAGCCCAAGCACCCACACAGCAAGCCAAAAACAGAACAGTGCGCTATCCCAAGTGCACCAGACCCTCTGCACCAAGCAAGTTTCCAAAAAGAACCCTGATTCAACCGAACTTCCTCCATTTATAGCCCCCTTTGAGTCCAGGATTGGTCCATTTTTGATCCACATGGTGATTGGTCCATTTCCAGGCTTCTCATTGGTCTTTAACACCGTTCATTCTGGACCAATCATTTCTGCAGGGCTTCGAATGATTGGTCAGATCTTCCATCCAATCCCTCTTTGACCTCGCCTTGCCCCGGCAGACCACCCTTCCACCAAACCTGGACCCTTCTCCTAGAACATTCTAATAACCCCCTGCCCACTCTTAACATAATACAATTAATATAACATAATTAATACAATATAATTGAACTATACCCTACTTTAACATAACTTTTACTTATAACAACCAGAATGTGGGACTTGTCATGCAAAGTCAGCCTCATAGGCATCCAGACTAAATGGCAACATGACCAAAGTTCAAAACTCAGCATCTTCAGTGGTGGTATGCAGCAAGGGTAGGGACAAAGGACAGCAACAGAGACTTATCCCGTTCTGTGTGTATAGCGTGCCCTATTTTTAAAATTCTTCTTGGTGTAACAAATGAAATGTTTGGTTTGAAAGAAAACAGAAAGATTAGACTATAATGCTAGTGTTGTGGAATAAGTTTATGGGAAGTTAGTCACTATCAGCTTTTCCAGGCAGCTTGGCAAAGGTAAAGAAAAAAGAACAACTTCAGCCCAGTTAAAGGCTGGAAGGGCTGCCAGATGTGTGTATCCAAAAGCCATTCTCCAAGGCTGGTACCTGTGTGTGGCTTCTGGAGGAACCATTGCCATTGCCCTCCCAGCATGCCCTGAATGCCTCATGATTTTCTTGTTTTATTTCAGATCCATGGTGGGTAACTTTAAATTTACTGTGCTGGTTTTTTTTTTTTTCTATACTAATTGTATCTTAGTAGACCTTGAGCTTTAAGGCTTTTTTTGTCTGTTAAGAATTTCTTGGGAAATTCTAACCAGTATGGTTTGCACCTTCTCTCTCTAATAGGAACCAGTGTTTATAACATTAGGAGTGGGAAAAGAGGAGCAGAGGCAGTGGCTCTAGATTAATTAGTAGAATTAGTTCATTAATATAGTTAAAACCCTAGGACTTTTTTTTTTCCCCTGTGTGTTCTTCTGTTCCAGTTGAATTAATTTTTGAACTTGTAGTGTTCTGTTCTCTGCCTTTCCTCCCACAGCATGGAGGGTCACGTATCCAGGAACTCTAACAATGCATAACACCCATGTACAGAGGACATCAAAATGTATTCACATTAATGGGAAAACGACAAGCCAGGAGATGATGAAAACCACAGCAAAACCATTGAATACTGCTTCACAGACCCACTTGTATTCCAGGTAATGGAGTATCCTGGCAAGCAGTAGAGAAACAAATTTCTGTATGTCCCTTGTGCCTGTGTTTTCCATCTAGGGGCTGAGGGATTTCCCACATCCTGCAAGGATGACCAGGCTTGTAGGGATGTGTCCTAGTCTCTTTGTATCCAATTACCTTTCCCCAAGAGCAGCAGAACAAGTACTTCCTAATTGCTCTGTCACCAACTCACGTGTCCCACTCATGGGCACTGCATTGACATGTGTCATGTGTAGCAATGTGCACAGCTGCCAGGGCTGCCCACAGGCATGAGCACAGGCCTGCAACTGGGACAGCGACTTTTTACACAGCCAACAGTTTTAAACTCGGAGAGATTTAGATTAGATGTTAGGAAGAAATTATTTACTCAGAGGGTAAATAATTGCCAACCTGGCACAGGTTGGCCAGAGAAGCTGAGGTTGCCCCATCCTTGGGGTAGGTTGAATAGGTTCTGGAGAAATCTGATCTAGTGGAAAGTGTCCCTGCCCATGGCAGGGGGGTGGAATGAGATGGGCCTTAATGTCCTTTCCTACCCGAAACCATCCTGTGATTCCATGATTTCCAGGTGAGGGTAACACCCCTCTAAAATATAACCAGAGGCATCATGGACCAGCATGACTACCATCCCAAACCATATCATATTGTCACAGTAGGAGACAAAGGTCAAAGTGATGGTGGCGATGTGGTGGACAATCTGTTCTTTAAAGTCCTGTCATGAGAGGAGAGATTGTCAGTCTTACCTTGCCCTGGCGGCATCTGATCCTGCACACTGCTGCTTCACTAGGATGTGTCAAACATCTCCACAAATCATCAGTGCTCCCCACCACACTACAGCTCTCTGAGGTCCTGCACAATCTCAAGAAGAGGATTTTGTCCTTTATGCCCAGTTTATGGAAACCCAGATAAATACCCATGAGACATATGTAGGTGCAAACATGCTGTAAGATGGACTTTTTAAAGTTTTCGTGAATCAATCTGCCCTTCCAACATTGGTTTCTTAATACCCCATATTTTCTTCCAGATGCCTCCTCTGTGTATTGAAGGCCTTTTGTAATGACAGCAGATTGCCCTTGGCCTGGGGCAGGTCCTACCCATTGGCTATAATGGAGGAGCTCTTCAATTGCCTGTGCTTCTTCAGCTGACTGTGCTGCAAAAGTCATACATACATTTACAGGACCCTCATCAGGGCAGGGCAGGCCAGGTCCCTCCCATCGGGGGGCACAGCCCTGTGGTGCAGGCAGCACCTGAGAGCTGGGAAAGGCTGTGATGTTCACCCAGTGCTGTCCCTTGACCAGCCCTGGGCCCCCAGCACTTGCCCAGCTTGGCAGACAGGAAGGCCATGCCACACACGAGCAGGGCCCAGTGCAGGGTGCTCTGAGAGCTGAAGGGGTTCCCATGCACAAGGGGCTTCACAGCAGCATTTGTGCCTTCTCCTTTGCACCCCCAGGGAGCTGACAGTGGGGCAGGGGCATAGGGGGCTGACTGAACCATCTGGTTGTGGTTGTGCTGTGGTCAATCACCTTCCTCTTCACATGCAAGGGCAGGGTGGCCACCAGTGAGCAGTAGAAGGAGAGCTCCAGGAGGTAGAACCAGCCCAATATGGGTGGTGGAGGCTGTAAGACAAGTGACAGGCAGTGTGACAGCCCTGCCTAGGCCTGGGTTCAGGAGAGGGGAAGAGTCTTCCTCTTCATTCAACCCATGTTTGGGACAGCAGGTGCTGGTCATGCCTAAATTTTCCTGTTCCCACTGACTTAACTGTTTGCTGATGTACTGACAAGTCCAAAGCCAGGACTAGCCCTGGTCTGTCTGCGACTGAACTGGGAGCAGCTGGGGTCTCCCCTCTTCAGAGGCTCAGACACCTCGTCTTTATTCCTGCTTTGAAGTGTCAGATGTCCTGACCACCTTTTGTGGCACAGACAGCCACTTCCAAAAAGTCTTGGGTGACAGAGAAAGTGAGAAGAGGTGCCTGCTCTGAGCAGAGCTCTCCATGGGCTGTCATGTGGGAGCACATGTGAGGAGCTCATCAAGCAGGTGTCAAACTGTTTGCATAATGCATAATGTAAGGATGAGAGACCAGAGGGGTGTTGAAATAAGACAGGTGGATATAGTGAGGTATGAGTATAAAGCTTTTTGTCATAAGGTGGTGCTGTCTCCATACTTGAAGGTTTTCGAAAGTAAACTGGAAAAACGAAACTGGGAAAAGCCTTAGGTAACCTGATCTGATCTCACAGCTAAGTTCTGCAAGCAGGAGGTTGGACAAGAATCATTCTTATCTCTCTTCCAATATGAATTATCTTGTGATTCCATGTATGTGCTGCTCACCTGTTGTGGAAATTTCAACCAGCACTTGGTGTGGTTCCAAAACCAGGGCTTCTGTGCATAGAGAAGGCAGCAGTAAGAACCCAGCGCCTTTTAATGACACATGAAGACCATGGGAAGAGGTATTGCAAGGACTCAATGTACCCATGCTAGATCCAATCTGGCTCTGAGCTTTGGAGAAACTGGTTGGCAAAATGCATTTATCATTAGTGAATGTACAAGATGTCATAGGGAAAGTCTTTGGAGCAGTGGGCAGCAGCCACAGTCAGGACAGGGTCTGCTCTTGTCTGAGATGCAGGAGCTGTGTGTAGGTATCTGTGGGGAGCACTTACACCAGGATCTAAGACAAGAACAGCAGAGTGACATCACTGACAGCTAGCCAGCTCCATCCAGGGAGAAGGGAACTTCTGAATCAGGATTGGGGATGATTCTGCTCCATACCCCTGAATTTGTCCTTCTTTGGCTTTGCACCCACAGTCATGACCACCTTTGGATGGGCTCTTTAAAGTGGCCTGGGACCATCAGCCTCATTTGCAATGAACAAAGAGCCCTTGAAAGGTGTCACTTCACAGCATGACCCTGTTCACATGCTTACATCATACAGAAGAGCCAGTCCAGAGAAGAATGAGGTGAAATAAAATGTAAATCTCCAACTAAAACAGAAAACAAGGAATTAAGACCTCCTCCAGAGTTGAAATAGCTCCCCAGGCTGTGCCCAGGATGCCCACAGGGGAACCTGTGCTTGTGTGGACAGAGATTTGCAGAATCTCAGCTCTGCTGGCACATGGAAGCATGTGCTTCAGGGTATTCCCTGCCCAGCCAGGCTCTGCTGAGATCCACCCTTTGCCCAGATTCCTCGGGCATTCCATCAGTGCTAAAGAGGATGCAGTAAGACTACCAAGATGACTCTCCCTGTCTCCTTTTGTTGTGTGGATGTTTGTAGATCACCTATCAGATGCTTATACACCCCAGACAGTGGAAGGCAACAAATTTTTCTCAGTGATGGCACAGGAATACTGGGGCATTTATAAGTTTCTTCAGAAATGCTGCAGTAGGAAGCAATGCACAAGCTTTCAGGTGGAGAGTGTATTTTTTTAAACATAATAACATGATTCAAGCACAGAATAATTTCTTTTTTAGAGGGGGAAGAGGAGTAGATCTCTTACCTGATGGGGGTCTTTATGTACATATAGCATTAAACCTCAAGGTGAGAACCAGAGATGACTTGATTCTCTTGATCAAGACACTTGGTGACTCCTCTCTCCACCATGACTCCATGCATTACTAAGATATGCAGGAAGATTTAATATAAGAGAGCAAACAACTTAGGGAAAAGGAAAGCTGTCAAGATTTTGGTGCTTTCTTGGGTTGTTCAGTTTTAACCTCCCTCTTTCATGGCTTGCACTGCCTCCTAACTGCACTTCACGGATTCATTTTCTGTCCAACCATCCATGCTGACAAGATCTTAAAATTTTAATTTTGTATCAAAATCACCTTTGAAAATAAGTTTAACACATTTTACAAGCGGCTTTTGTGTTCAAAATCCCTCTGAGGGATTTTGAGATTTAAACCTGTTCTCCATCAAGGCCAGTAGACTCTGTTGAGGCAAATTTAACTTTTCAAAGGTAAATATGGGAAGCTGGCAGTGCTGCAGTGTGGCTCTGTGTGCAGTAAGGGGACCTCCCCTCATGGGACAGAGGCTCTGCTCGCAGCCACAGCAGCTCCCTGGGAGTGGGTTTGGGGTAAGGACAGGACAGAGGATGTTGATGATGTGCAGGCCTGCTGGAGGTCTCCATCACCAAAATCTAACCCAACTATCTGGCCTCACAGAACTTCTTCATCAACCTGGGGTGGTCCTGGGCCCGCTGGTCCTGAACCAGGTCTCCACTTTCTGACAGGCAGGTCACTTTGCTTGGCCAGTGCAACCAGCTCCTCCCGGAAAACAGAGCAGGGAGAAAGGACTGAACCTTTTGAGGGCTCTCATTCCCTGTGAGGGAGGAGGAGGGCCTGCTTCTGCCTGTCTACCTCTGCCCAAAGTATACCTTTCTTTGAAAAAATTGTATCAACTCTGTTTGCATTTGTGAACTCCCAGATTGTTTTGGCCATTTTAAAACTCCAATTCAGACATACCTAAATGCAGGTTCAGAAGTAAGCACAGCCTCTCCCTGGTTAAATTTTGTCACCTGTACACAATGGGATGTAATGTCTGGCTATAAAAGTCCAAATACATTTATTTTCATCTCTGATACAATTTTGGCTTATAATTATCAGCTATTGATAAAAGCTGAAGATAAAAGAAGTTTCAACTTGGAAAGATAAAGAAATAGACACATGGTTCACTCCATAATGTCAGTAAACCATTCAGCTGTTGAAGTGGCAGTCACAGGCTCGAAGGCATCAATTCTATCATTCTCATTTTCTTCATGAATTCCAAATAACATGATGTGCTAAATAGGTATGATTCGTGCTGACAAAATTGAAACAGTAATCAATATTGATGCAGTAATTAATATTTGGAAATAAAACAGTTAAAAGTTGTAATGCCAAGAAAGAAAGGGAGAGGAGGGGTTCCACCCCCCCCCCCCCCCCCACTCCCCCCTTCCTGCAGATGTTCAAGGACAGGAGAAAATAACAAGAGATAACAGTTACTAAAAATTAACAGAAAGAAAGGGAAATCTGGTTAGGTCCCAGGAAAATGCCAACTATAAGAGATTTATTGCTTTGATGCTTAAATGTAGTAATATGTTAGTCTTGGCTTACATTGTACTGGCTTGGTGCACAGGTGTAACCCAAAGGTGAATTAAAGGACATCGAGGAAGAGGAGAGGCCTTCATCAAAAACGACCTCCAAAGACTGGTGCGACCACCAAAACGAGTGGTGGAGCATGTGCGGTAAAGGTGGTGATGAGGGCGGAGGTAGAAGTGTGATGAATCGAAAATGGGAGGAGATGACATTGACACATGGCATAAAAGGGGGGAATCTTCATTTGGCAAGCTTGTACGTGAGGTGGCAAGGGTCCAGAGCCCTGCACTCCGTATCCCGCAGTTATCTTTTGCTTATGTGCTAATATTGGAACCAAATTATCCCTTATTTTTTATCAAATTATATTGTCAATATATATTTTCTAAACTATTCAATTAAAATTGTTGCTACCTAAAATATTGTTTGGTTTTTTTTATGATGGGATAATTGGGCAAACATAACAATGACAAGAGTTAAGGTTTATAAACTGTGATTAAAATTAATGTAAAGATGAGCTCATGAGCATTTTATAATTAATCTGACAAAGCTTCATCATGATTACAGTAAATTATTTTTTAAAATCAATGCATCAGTGTGAGTCATGATCCAGGCCCAGAGACTGGTGGTGGATGAAGCTAAATCCAGCTGGAGACCGGTGACCAGTGGTTTCCCCCAGGGCTCAGTTTTGAGGCCAGTCACATTTAATATTTTCATCGATGATCTGGACGAGGAGATCAAGGACACCTTCAGTCATTTCACAGATGACACCAAGCTGGGTGGCATGTTGATTTGCTGGAGGGCAGGAATGCTCTGCAGAGGCAATTTGACAGGCTGGATCAATGGGCCAAGGCCAACAAGGCAAAGGGCCGGGCCCTGCCCTTGGGTCACAAGAACCCCATGGGACAATCCAGGTTTGGGGTAGAGTGGCTGGAAAGCTGCCTGGTGGAGAAGGACCTGGGGGTGCTGGTCAATAGTGGCTGAACGTGAGCCCAGGTGTGCCCAGGTGGCCAAGAAGGCCAATGGCACCTGGCCTGTACCAGCCACAGTGTGGCTGCAGGACCAGGGCAGTGACTGTCCCTCTGTGTTAGGCACTGGTGAGGCCCCACATCAAGTCCTGGGGTCAGTTTTTGGCCCTTCACCCCAAGAAGGTCACTGAAGGGCTGGAGCATGTCCAGAGAAGGGAGCAGAGCTGGGGAAGGGTCTGGAGCACAAGGCTGATAAGGAGCAGCTGAGGGAGCTGGGGGGGCTCAGCCTGGAGAAAAGGAGGCTCAGAGGAGACCTTCTCGCTCTCTACAACTCCCTGGCAGAAGTAGAACAAGATGAAATGGCCTCTAGTTGTTCCAGAAGAGGTTTAGATTGGAAAAACTTCAAGCCCTGGCACAGGCTGCCCAGGACTGTGGTGGAGTCCCCGTTCTTGAAGAGATATAAAATACAGGTAGATGTGGTACATGGGGACATGCTGGTGGCCTTGGCAGCGCTGGGAGAATGGCTGGACTTCATGATCTCGGAGAGCTTTTCCAACTTAAATGATTCTGTGATTCTGAAGGACTTGGAGTTCTGCCAAAAATAAGCAGCCTTAATAGACTCTACCCAAAGGGGTGGTGGCTGCCTTCCTGCCAGAGCCAGCAGCTGTCACAGCAGCTGCTGTGTTTGACACGCAGCAGGTCAGGGGTGCTGGGATTGCAGCTGCTGAACATGTTGGAAGCTGCTGCAATATCTGCTGGTACATCTCTTCCCTGAAGGGTGGCAAACAGCAACTGCCTGGCTTGTGAGGCTGGTTGGCCTGGCCTGGGGACAGAGAGAAGGTGTTGCTTGCCTGGGCTTTTGGGACAGTGGGACACAGGAGACACTCACCTTCTTTGGGGTTCTGCCCAGCAGAATGTAGGAGCCTTCCAGTGTGGCATTGGTCTGAACTTCGGGCCTTTGCTTGTCGCTCACCCCCGTGCCCTGCCCAAGGGCAGAGTCAGGGCTCTGTAAGAGGAAGGAGCTCTGGCAGGAGAGGACCCGTGTGCCCACACTGGCAGCCAGGGTCAGCCAACAGGAAGATGCTGCCAGTGCCGTGCTCTGTGCTGGATGTAGAGCCCCAGCACCAGCAGAGTGCTCCCACACCTGGCTCAGGGTACAGCCCAAGGCTCCCAATGCTGCTCCAGTGCACACTCAGGGCTTGGTACCTCTGCTAGGTCAATGCTTTTTCTTCATAAGCACAATGGCACCAAAGCACCAAAGCAAAGGTGGAGTGGAGACAACAGTAACGATGGCTAAATAAGCAATATTTAATTTTGCTGAGGCAATAGGACACAGAGCATGCCTCTGTGTTGGAGTATATGCTGGCCCTCCTTACTGCGCTCCTGAGCAGTCCAGAGGATGCTACAAAAACAGTCTGCAAGTGTCTGAGTGTCCCAGGGGCTCCTTGTCTAGGGTACCTGACCACTGTCTGCAGCAGGAGCCAAGGACAGAACACATGGGAATATGCTGGTTCCTGCAGGAAACCCCAGCAAAGCTCTAGTGGGAGGCATTGTGTCCTAAATCATGTTGTTTCTAGGAAGCCAAGCAGGTGCAACATGCCTTCCCTTCTTTGAGGGAAGACCTGATGACCCTGGAATTAACTCTGGCTCTTCCTACAGCCCTCATCTGCCTCATCTTCTTACATGGCTGTGCACTGCAGGCAGGAGCCAGCACTTGGGGCAGATGGGTCAATGCTCCCTGCCTCCTCCAGGAGAGACCCTCTGTCCCAGCTTAGGGCAGGTTTGCTGACCACAGCTTTGATACTTCATGTCCTCCCCTTTTCCCCCCCTGGAGTCCTGCTGTGCCTGGTGGGAAGCATACTGGCAGTTCTGCCCACAGGGGCACACAGCCCTGCTTTAACTGACCAGCTTCCAATTTTCTGAGCATGAGGTCTGATCTGCACCTCCCCACATGTCAGTCCTTGTTCCTGAAAAAGGGTCTCAAAGCCCTCTCTGAATCCATCTCATGGGATGAGCAATGTGGATCTGCCTCATTTCCACAGACAAGTTCTGGGAAGGTACTAACCAGTCCTCAGGCTCCCTGGGGGTGACAAGCCTGCAGCTGGGACCCTGGAGTGGATCATCACCCCTGGCAGAACTGGGGTTCTCTGGTGTCAGGAGGAGAAAGTGAGGCAGAGCTGGGCAAAGAGTGGTGTGAGCAAAGAGGTCCCACGGCAGCCCTAGGAGCTCTGGGGTAGGGAGCTCACATAGCACCTTCAGGAGCATCCTCTAGGATCAGGCTGAACCCTGGCTCAGCTAGGGGCTTCCAGCACTGACATACCCAGTAAATCCCTTATCTGTGCTGCAAGCTGCCTTATCTGTCTTGGACTGTCTCCAGAGGGACCCACCCACAGCTAAGGTGTGACTGAGAGATTGACTTGTCTTTTCACAACTACAGGTACCGCAGAGAGGGAGAGCAGGGGAAAGAGCTGCCATACCATACAAATACCATATGGTATGAAAAGCAGAGAGATTCATAATTCTTGGGGACAATCCCAAGTGCACTTTGTAGTGGTCAGGAGGCAGGCAAGGATTATTCTGGAGCAGCCCTGCAAAACTGGTGGCAATCAGCACAGGAGAAACCAGAGGTGCTGCACTCACCTTTCAAAGATGCATCAAAGATAATAATGGGGCACCAGGGATGCAGAGCAGGAGGTGCTGAGGCTGTGGGTACTGTATGTCTGCAGACCCCTTCAAGTCTTCCCAGATAGCTCCAGGTGGCAGGCAGTATTCATGGTGCCAGGACCCCTCTGACACTCCCATTCTGGTCAAGATGGTGGGCACAGAAACCAGTGGCTGCCTGCAGCAAGCAGGTATTAGTAAGGCATAAAGCTCACTAAATCAGGATTCCCAACTCAACAGCTCATCACTCACTGTCCCAATCTCTTGCTCAATCCCATGAGTATGTCAGACCAGTTGAAATATCATAATTTGTTTTGACATGTCTGTGAGCTTGGAGGTCGGGCAAGATGTCCTAGTACACAAGAGTAACTTAGAGGGTGTCAAGGAGGTGGCTGATTTCAATTTCACTCTGTTTCACAGGTGACACCTACCTGGTGACACTATCAGCAGAGTCATCTCTTTTGCCCCCTCTTTCCCTCTCATTCTGCAAAGCCCTCATCTCTTAATCAGCTCTGACACCCAGCAGAGGGTGTGGATGGAGGTCCCAGGGGAGACTGTCTACATCCATTAAAATCTTCTGGCATCTTCAAGGCCCCAGCAGTCCCAGTTTTGGTTCCTTCATCCTGGCCAGTGACATCCCATATCCTCTTTGCATTTTGAATCCTCATGTACTGAGCACAAAGCTGAGGCACTGCTCCCCAGAGCAGTTCTGGAGTGCTCACACACAGACCAGAACTTCAGGACACCCTTTCTCCTGCACCACCTTCCACTGCTCCACTCAGCTTCACCTGTGTTCTGTCAGTCTCTCAGTGCTGTGAACTGCAGCAGACAGCCTGCAACACCATCATGAAGAACCTTCATTATCAGCTGATTTTGCTTTGTCTTTCCCTCCCCCTTTTTGGGGGCACCTGCACCGATACAGAGTTGCAAATGACCAGTGTTGGTCTCTCATAGTCAGCTCAGGTGGGTTTCCTCATCAGGCTGGTGAGGGACCTTTCTGAATGCCTTTGCAAAGCTGAGCAGGGTGCAGGTTCTCTCCACTAGATGTGCTCACCAATTCTTTGGGGTAACTCCAGCAGAGTGAGACAACTTCCCCACAGACCCCCCCGCCCTGTGGGGACTCTTTCCTATTATGTTCACATCTATTTCCAAAAATTCTATTGCGGTAACCGTGACTTTAAAAATCCCGCCTGCGCCGCCGTCTTTGCCCGGTAGCAGACGGAGCGGCAGGGAGGGTGCGCGGTTTCGCGGCTCGGTGCGCGGGAGCCGCTCCGTCGTCAGGGACGCGCTGGCTCGGCGTTCAGCTCTGCCAGAGGCGGATAAAAAGGCACGGCGCCACAGACAGGGATGGGAGAGTGTCCCTCCGACCGGGACTAGTCCAGGTTTTATTCCAGAACGCGGAGTAACACCCAAGGGAAGCCGCCGGACCGAAGGGCGGTGGGAGGAGGGAATACAGGTGTTATATAGGAGAGACGGGAGGGGGAGAGCTCAGACAGGCAGCGAATGGGAGCCCACCGTGAGCGCGGGCTTTCTCAGAGTGACAGAGCGGGGAGCCAACCGAGAGAGCTCAAAGGTGGGACCCCAGTCCCCGGTCCAATAATTCCATGTATACCACCGAAGTTTCTGGATAAAAGGGGGGCATTTGGGGGGTGACAGAAAGGGCGCGAGTTTCCAAGGTAACTGGTGATGGACAGATAACTGGGAAAGAGGGGGAATTCCAGACAGAACCATTATACAGAAAAAGGGGGTAACAGAACATTCCAGCTTAAACCGGGGGAGCATAATAACACAACATTCTATCACATATAATACTATCTACTGCTCTGACCAGTCTTCATGTCAGACTACAGAAGGCTGAAGTTTCTTACATTCCCACTGGAACCTTCTTAAATTTTTCTGATAACAAGATGATTTGAAACAAAGAACAGCATTCCACAGTTGGTAGTTGAACTCCTTTAAGTGCAAATTTCCTCCTGCCAGTGGGTTTGAAGGTTTGCTGTTACTCAGGTAATCTGTGTGCTAGGTGACATTTTCACCCCTGTTGGCCTGAAGTGGATCCTCTTGCAATATGTTCTCAGTGAGATGTCAGGTATTGAACCCTCTCTCCCTCAGCTGGGGAGCCACACAGGGCAGCTCACTGCATTTCTTGGCTCTAGCCTGACCTATCCCTGTGTTGCTGCTGTCTGCCACCATCATTTCTGAATCCAGCCATCTTGTCAATGTTTCATATTGCCTTTCAAGTTGTTTCTCAGGATATTTCTTGGCCTGCTTACATTCATCTGACAAAGTTATAGGTCCCTGCCCTTGTTTAGACATGACTTCAGCTTTTTGAACAAGGTCTTGTCTTTATTTGCAGGCACTGTGTCTGCTGTACCTGTGAGAATGAGAAAAGCAATGCTGTTCCAAGTGCAGCCATCCAAGAAAAGGTTCCCTTGGGCATACATTTCTGAA
This sequence comes from Agelaius tricolor, assembly GCF_023055355.1. Classification (NCBI taxonomy): domain Eukaryota; kingdom Metazoa; phylum Chordata; class Aves; order Passeriformes; family Icteridae; genus Agelaius; species Agelaius tricolor. The sequence continues at coordinate 5,604,214 of NW_027269293.1, read as the reverse complement.
TGAAATAATGTGAAATAACATGATAATGGAGATCTTTGAAATTTACTGTGTGCAGGAAGAAGGAAACAACCGTGCCAAATTATTCTTAAAACAAGATCCAAAATGGCAGCAGATGTCCACGATTGGACAGCAGATTCACGTCAGCCATAATTTTGGGCTAGAGCAGCCTGAGGGCCACACTGTGGCAGCCTTGACTCACCCACCTCATAGCAGCCTGGAAGCATCTATATATGCTCTTTTTCTCATGGCTCACCTGGAGCTGGATGCCTCATCGCCCACAGCTGCTCACTAACATTATGTGGGCACACACTGTGTGATGCACATCTCATCAGTGCATATGGGGGATAAAAGTATGGGGAAAAGAGAGTCAGGCCCTGCTTGGTGCCCAGTGCTCCATCTGGAAACAGAACTCTCCATTAGAGAGTGAGTCCTTTGAGGAGAAGCTGAGGGAGCTGGGGGGGCTCAGCCTGGAGAAAAGGAGGCTCAGGGTGATCTTCTCTCTACAACTCCCTAACAGGAGGATGCAGCCAGGTAGGAATTAGGGTGACAGGAGCAGAGGAAGTGGACTCAAGCCATGCCAGGAGAGGTATGGGTTGGACATCAAGAAGAATTTTTTCATGGAAGGGGTTGTTAAACATTGGAATGGGTTGCCCAGGGAGGTGGTGGAGTCTCCGTCCCTGGAAGTAATTAAGAAGTGATTGGACTCTGCTCTGATTGACAAAGTGGTGACTGGTCACCGGCTGTACTTGATGATCTCAGAGGCCTTCCCCAATCTAATGGATTTGGTGGTTCCATGATATGCTCTGCTGGGTTTCTCAGCAGACAAGTGACAGACTAGCTGCAAGTTTTCTATAACAGTTGTTCTGTGGGGGGAGCTGTGATGCCCCATGTGTGAAGAGAGAAGGGGATGGATACACTAAAGTCTTAAACACTGTCACACTACTCAGAAGCTTCCCAGCCCTCGAGCAAACATAAAGAGAGAAGGTGGAGGAGCAGGGAGAGAGCTGAATGCTTCTTCAAGCCTTAGCAAGTTGATGGCAAGAAAACAAATTCATCAGCTGATCTGCCTCAATGACTCATGACTATTATGCTCAGCTAAAGGCAGCACTCAGTAATTCTTGCTCAAATCCAACAGCTCTCCTGTATCCTTGATGTATCTTTCATAAAAACCAGATTTGCCTCCTAACAGGCTTATCTCAATCTTCAAGGACACAACAAAGCCCTGAGGGTCAAATCCAGCAGGCATTAACATACACTGGCTCCACTGGGCATTATGCAGACTCTGGGAAGAATTCTGCTCCTAGGAGGAGAGGTGATGTGATTTTACAACAGGGAGCTTTCCTAGCCTCCTAAAACCTCAGAAAAAAAGAAGAATAGATATTAATTTCTCTCCTCCTACTCTTGCAAGGCCAAAGCACTTCCCCAGTGTTGCCATCTTGGACTTGCCATTGTCCTGGCAGTACCAAGTAACCTGGCCTGCCCCTAAGTCTAGTGTAGGGGTGTTCCAAGTTGTCCCTTGTTACAGGGCCAAACACAGTCTCACTAACAGGAGACAAACGTGGCAGCTGCAGGTCTTTACTGGCATGGCTCAGTGTGGCTGTGTGTCCTGTGCAGGCAGCATCTTCCCCTTGGCAATGGCACCCACACGGGTCTCCCTCATCACACATCCACCTGTAAGGTGCAGCCAGCCAGGTTTACCTCCTGGTGGGTAAAGAAGTAGAAAAGAGACCAGACGATCAAACCTTTAAAAGTAATTTATAAAGAACATTTACATTCAGTAGTACAAAATGATGTAGCATTTCAATATCCCTCCTGAGCACAGCACCTGCAGAGAGGTGGGACCATACGCTCAGATCACAGCACACACAACATGTGCTTCCAACTTTCAATTATCACAGAATTACAGAATTTTATGTGTTGGAAGGATCATTGAGTCTAACTCCTAAGTGTTGAGAAACAGCTGTCTGGACTTCCCAGCTCTTCCAATGTGATTTGTGGTACTCCTCCAGCCTGGGCTTTGGAGCTTAGGGGCAGTAAGTAGGGACTGAGATCCACACATTACAAAACTGGTCACTGGCACAAAGAGTACTTCCTTTGAGAAGAGCATGTTTTATCTTACGCCTTTCCAAAAGCTTTCATTTCACTATACTCAGTTTTAATTTTTTGAGTGTATACAGGGCACCTGTTTTCTCAGAAGAGGTATCCCAGTGATAAGATTTGTTACTTGTCGGCCATAATAATTACTGGCAATAGGCCAGGGCCTCCAGAGGCTGATCCAGGCTAAACAGATTCCTATCAAACATTAGGTGGGTAAAACTTGACACTGCCAGAGTTACCCACCGTCTTATTTTTAAAGTATTTTTCAAGATTAACACATTTGACAACAAGTATGGTACAGTCTTAATACAAGTCAAACCACTTTGATCCCTTGCTATCTGTTTTGAGGCTACAACCTATAGTAAGCTTTTACCGAAGGAAGACAAAAAACTTCCTTCAAATATCCACTGGCTATAAACACTTTGGTTTATGGGAAGCAGGAATTCAGCTACAATACTGCAATTGCACTCCAGGTTATCTACACAGTGAGCAAAACTGTTTCTACAGATGGTGGCCTGGGGTTGCTGGAGGCCAGGCCAGCAGCACAGGACAGCAGCTATCTTTCCTTGGCATGGCCATTGGCACGGTGGGCTCTGTTGTCCAGGGGCTCAGATCCGTTCCTCTGGATGTAACCATTGCTTGTGACGTTGCTGAAACACGTGATCCCATTTTTCTCCTTTTCTCTAATTTTATCTCTTTCTTCATCCTTGTCACTTTCTTCTGTGTCACTTCTCATGTCCTTTTCCATCTACAAAGGCAGGTGAGTGAGAAGCCAGATAAACACAGCAGTTGCACAAGCAGCAGTGATGGCTGAGCCACAGGCTGACCATGCACCTGCTGCCTCAGCCACTCAGCACAGGGTCCCTTCAGCTTTCACATTACCCTTGGGAGCAGATTCTCCCTGCCTCTTTGCTTTCAGTCTCACTGGAATCTCATCTGTGACCCTGATACACATTCCTGATACACATAATTCCTGAAATTAGGAATTACAGGCTGTGAAGCAGAGCAAAACCACAAATGCCCAGGACTGAGGACAACTGTGGAGAGCCTGAGGAGATCCACGTTGCTGCCCTGGTCATCGGCACGAGGGAGAAGGATGGGGGAGGCAGTTAGTCAAGCTCATTTACACTTTCCAAAAGGGACAAGGAGCTTTCTGCCTACATGCCTGGGTGGCTGCAGGCTGACAACACTCGGGACAGGCTGGAAACATGCTTCCCAAAGGCTCAACACAAAGCCACTCCACTCTGACTGCATTCAGGTTTATGGTCAGGTTTTTCCTCTTGCTGCTTATTGACTGAGAGACCTGTAATCCACTTCTAAGTATTTAATTATCTGCCTTAAAAGGAAGGCAAAAAAGAAATAATGGGATAAAATGACAGCTTAGAAAAAAGCAGCTCAGCACTTCCTGGCTTCTCAGGCTGTCTCTACTCTGCCATATAAGATGCCAATATTGGGGACAAATTCACAGTGTCACACTCCTTGTTGGACAGAGGGAAAGCTGCAAACCCCTTCTGTGACCTCAGCTTTAGAAACTGCTCAGGGGAAAATCAGGTGCTGCCCAGAAATTTAGTCTCCTTTTATGGCTGTCCATTCTTCTTGAGATCTCCCAAATCATACTGAGAACTCTGTTTCAGCTCATGCTCTTTCCAGAGATCACTACAACCAGATGCAGACAGGATTTTTAAAAATCTAAATTTGCACTGAATTCACTCTGCCTCCAAGGACAATATGGGTGGGAGATAGGATCTGCTGTGAACAACCTGCACCTTAGATCACTCTGGAACTGACAGATCAGGAAATATGCAGGAGTCTGGACCTGCAGCATAAGGACAAATAATAGTCAATATTTCTAAATATATCCATTTATAGCCAGAGAATGTGGCTGAGGCCTTAAATCTGGCAAGATTCCCAAAGGAACTATAAAGCTCCTCCCTCTATGAGGGAATGAAACTTGTACTTCAGTATCTAGGCTGAGTACTAATTACTTGGGATTAGGAAACATCATGTGAGAAGGTGGTAAAGATTATTCAAAGATTATTCTGTAGCCAGAGAGGAAAATTGTGGAGACCAGAAAGGCCTGCAAGAAGAACATGAACTGATTGCAGCAAAAGTTTTGTAGCTCTCAAAGAGAGAATGTCCGGTATTCTTGCTGATATTGCTTTGGGCTACTAAATATTGTAATTGAAATGGATCTGTTTAGGACAATTCTTTTCTGCTTTTTACTGCTCAGTACAGAAAGTTTTCAAATATATTTTATATAAAATCTGGCATATCCATTTTAGATAAAATAGGAAAAATTCTGGATATGCTTCAGGATTTTCTTCCCTGATGGTTCTTTACTTTCTAATAAGACTATTTATTACCCCATCATTTTACATGACAGTAACTGCAGTGGTAATTCAGCCCATACAAAAACTAGGAAAACAGTAAAAGGCTGTATTCAGTTGTATCTTCATTTCCGGCCCTGTTTCCTGATCTGCTAGTAATTTGCTCTGTGCTACTTTAAGGGAAGGCAGGTAAATAAAATGGGGACAATCAGGATAAAGAAGAGCCTTTAATGGTTGCTCTCAGTTCCTGTAAGACAGAATTCTTCAGTTGGATACTAATAAAACAAATCATCCTGGGCTCTGAGGTCACTTCCCACAAGGCAATGACTGGTCACCTTTGGACTTTATCCTTGGCATGTGGCCAGTCATGGCTTTGATTTTGGGAACATACTGAGCAGCACTTTGGTTGCACAGCAAATACTACAGGCCAGAAAGAGTGAGATGCGGGATGCATTCCATTTCAGTTTATACAGCTGGAGCTCAGATACTCATCTCTGATTGCTTTGTGCCTGTTGAGCAGCACTGCCAGGTGAAGTATGGAATGGATCTAATTTGGGCATGCCTGTTGCCTTCCACTGCTGGAAGAAGAGCCCAGGCAGCTGGTTTAGACAGAAATACCTACTGTGTGAAATCTACAGCACCATAACACAATTGTAATCAAAAATCCTGTACAATAAGGGAAACACTTTTGCACTGACCTCACCGGTCATGACAATTTCCTCTTCCTTGATTTCTTAGTCTCGTTACAAATGCAAATCACACTGCACAAAGTGTTGGGATTTTTACTCAGATGTCACTGGCATTGTTCACAGACATCTCTCCTGGAGTCCAATCCATATTTTTCTTGAATATAAGCATCAGAAGTGGACCCAATATTGTAGTGATTCATAAAAAAATTTTTGGTCAACTTTCCCTAATACAACTGAGTTTCCTTCTACCTCACTGTTGGAAATATGCATGTATAATTTCAATAGAACAATAAGGAATCCATGCCAGATGGACCCCTGTATTCTCAAGCAGTCCAGGTGGACCCTCCCTCCGCATGTGATGTAAAGGACAGTACAAACTGATGCATACCGTGCCCTGGAGGATGAACTTGTAGACCATGTGAATAATTAGGCAGGACCAGAAGACATGGAGCAGCTGCAGAATCATCAGGAGAACATTCACAAAGTAGTATCCAAAGAAGGGCTGGAATATCTCCATGGAGTAATAGTAGGTGTTATAAAGCACTCTGCAAAACAGAGGGGATTGCAGTGCAGGGAAAGCATGTTGTTAACAGGGCCACAATTAAGCCCCAGAAATTTGTAGTCACAGAGGAAGTTTCAGATCAGCCACTTCCATCTATACCTATCCCAGTTCTCAGTTCCCCACCTGAAGTACACGGGATGGAGCCAGGGCTCCAGGACTGCTCTATGAACCCAAAGAGCAGCCGTTTTACCCCAAGGCAGGTGCAAAGGGGAGGAACCCATGCTCCAGGACAAAAACCAAAGGCTGCAGCCCCCAGATAATCCTCCTGTCTCTCAGGAGGCAGCTCCTCCATGTCCCCTCACTGAGCAGACTCACGTGTAGGGGTAAATGACCAGGCGGCTGATCAGGAAGACAGCTGAGAAGATCATAAAGAGGCTGTCACAAGTTCTTTTCCACTTCATGTAATTGAATATCTTAGTTGGCTGGAAGGAAAAAGAACAATTAAACAGCAGCCAAGACAGCATCTGCACACACTCCAGGGGGTTAATGAGACATGTATGACACAATCTGCATGCAGGTAACCACAGCTCTGCCCAGCTCTCAGCTGGGCACCCTTGGCTGGGTCAGCAGAGCAGCAGAGGTGGAACACCCCAGTGCTTGGCCTGTGTTAGACAGAAGGACATTCTGTGACTGAAGAGCACCATTGCTGATTAGGCTCTGCCTGGCTCACCTCTAGGAAGCAATCAGAAGCATCATGAATCACCATCACCAGTGTCCCAATGCGGATGTAGTTGGCACAGTATGAAAAACTGATCAGGAAGATGGTTGCAGCATGATGGACTATCTGCTCCTTGAAATCCTGATGAGAAGGGGAACAGCAGAGAATAAAATGCATAATGTACCTCCTGCTCCAGTCTAAATGTGGTGCCCGCAGGTAGCAATGATATCTCTCTACCTAGTGACTAAGAAACCTCCCTCTACAAAGTCCTACCCACATAATTATTTTACTAAATGTATTCTAGAAATGTAGGCAACCAAGAGACCCAGGAATGAAGAGCTCATGGTGTAAACTGAGGATCTCACAACAAAGAACATTCTTTCCCTCCACCAGCCATGGCCTGATGCTGCACCCTGTCTGTTGGGACACTGGCACCAGGAACACAAGCAGCTTTACTGGCAGAGAACCACCTCTTTTCCTGTCTCTATGATCAGTGCAGTCTAGAAGACTTACAAAAGAGCAATTTTTATATTTGGATTTTAAGTTTGGATTGAGAACTCTGCAGTACTTTGCACCTTTCTATATCAGGGCTAGTGTTCTCCACTTCCAATGAGTGGTAATGAAAATTCCTGCGAATGAGCAAGGAGAGACTGCCACAAAACCTTGACTGTCACTATACACATGCTCTTCGAGATCACTCTCCTAAGTGTTCAGCTTGAGTCCTGTTTGTACTTGATTCTCCCCTGAGACTGCCACTCACCTTCCTCTTCACATCAAAGGGCAAGGTGAAGACCAGTGACCAGTAGAAGGAGAGCTCCAGCATGTAGTACCAGAACAGGGAGGGTTGGAGAGGCTGTGAGAGAGGGAGAGACAGGGAAACACCCATCAGATACATTAGTGCAAGGGCTGCAAGTGAAAACTCCTTCCAAGGCAAAAGACAACTGTAGTGGGTTGATGCTGACTGGATGCCAGGCAGCCACCAAAGCCACTCTGTCACTTCCCTGCACAGCTAGACAGAGGAGAGAAAATATAACAAAAGGTTCATGAGTTGGGACAAGGACCAGGACAGATTGCTCATCAAATATAGTCATGGGCAAAGCAGACTCTAATTAGAGATATGAATTAAGTTAATTGCTGACAAAATCAGAGCATGATCATGAGAAGTGAAATAAACCCTTAGAAACACCTTTCCCCCTGCCCCTCCCTCCTTCCCAGCTCTACCTCAAACACCAGTGATGCAAGCACAAAGGAATGGGGGTTATGGTCAGTTCATCACCCATGGCTTCTCCTGCTGCTCAGGGAGAGGAATGGTTTCCCTGCTGTGCTGTGGGGTCCCTCCCATGGGAAGCAGTTCTTCATTAACTTCTCCAGTGTGAGTCCAGCCCACAGGCAACAGCTCTCTGTGAACTGGCACAACATAAGTTCATCCCATGGAGAACAGTCTTTCCCAAACTGCTGCGGCATGGGTCACTCTTCCATGGGGTGCAGTCCCTCAAGGATAGGCTGCTGCAGCACAGGAGCAGGGCTCCTCTCTCCGTGGGCCTCCCACAGGGTCACAGCCTCCTCTCAGGCATCCCCCTACTCTGGTGTGGGCTCCTCTTCCACAGGCTGTGGGTGGACCTCTGCATCCCCATGGATCCCCAGGGGCTGCAGGGGCACAGCTGCTTCACCCTGGTCCTCAGCACAGCCTGCAGAGGAACCTCAGCTCTGGTCCCTGGAGCACCTCCTATCCCTCCTTCTCCACTGACCTTGGTGTCTGCAGAGTTGTTCCTCTCCCATGTTCTCAGCCTGCTCTTCTCTGGCTGCAAGTACAACTGTGCAATAACTTTTTCTTTTTTTTTTTCCTTCTTTTTAAATCTGTTATCACAGAGGTGTTACTGCTATTTGTAATTGGCCCAGCCTTGGCCAGTGGCACGTTCAACCTGGAGCCACCAGGGATTGGCTCTGCTGGACACGGAGGAGGATTCTGGCAACTTCTTACAGAAGCCACCTCTGTAGCCCCCTGCTACCAAAAACAGGCAGCGAAAACCCAATATTACAACCAAATCAACAAAGCAGGCTCCCGCAGCTACAGGGGGAAATAGTTCAACTGAACAACACACTCACTTACTAAATGTCATCTGTGCCAAGATTAAATCAAACAGCAGGGGAAATTCAACTTTACCACACCATGTCAAACATTTAGGGAACCACCATGAAGATCATGAATATTTTTAGGATTTCTTCAACATAATTCAGATTCCTGAGCAGACAGTAGAGAGTTTTAAAAACTACATAAACCAATTCATTATGGTGGAAAAGGAGTAGCTGAATAAACCATTCCCTTTTTAGGCTTGAAGATGCTTCAGATACCCTGCACTCTGTCACAAATTTTCCAGTTTCATCAAACTAATGGGGGGAAAATCCAACCCCAGCAGGAAATGTAATTCCCATTCTTTTGGGTAAATTATCTGGGCTTTTACAGCTGGGAAACAGAAAGCTTAGACCCACTCAGCAAGATTTTGTTACTTAACAAGCAATTTTTGCTGTTGTTGCATTACATGACCTCTTTAAACCTGAATCTATTTGATTAATAGTTACTATGACTAAAGTGGCTTTGCAACCATTTTCAAAGGAGCATGAAGTATCGTGCTCCCTAATACCAACTGGTTATTTATGGCCTTCATAAATTTTAGTTTGTTTTCCTTTGTAGCACCAGCAATTGGCCACAAGAGGAAGCACACCTGGATGCCCTGGGGCTTCCAGGGAGGATATGAACATCTCCCTAGCTGGTATGTGCTGGTCACCCTCCAGGTTATCCAAACAGGAGCTCTGGATCAGAAGCTATTTTTTCCCCCAAAGATCAGACTATTTGGGAGAACTGGTATTTCTTTTGTCATTGTCTGTAGCACGGCGTGGTCTGTTTAGTAGAAATTGTAATTAATACATTTGTTGCTCCTGGTAATACACAGGTTTGTCCTTGACTTGCTTTTTCCCAGTGGAACATGACCAACCCTAGTTTTGGTCTTTTCTGGTTGTTACAAATGTTGGAAAATGAGTGTGTGTTGGATTTACATGGAAAGGTTTTGCTAGTGGGGTAGGGGCAGGGGTGGCTTCTGTGACATGCCAGAAGCTGCCCCCTGTCCAACAGAGCCAGCTCCAGACACCTCCAAGATGGATGTGCCACTGGGTCCATAAATGATAGTGGCAGCAGCTCAAGGACAATGTATTTAAGAATGGAAAAAACTGCTGGGCAAGAGTGGTGTGGAGAGAGGAGTGAGAATACGAGGTACAGCTCTGTAGAGCCTCCGGTCAGCACAGGAGGAGAAGGAGGAGGAGGAGGTCCTGGTGGTGGAGCAGAGACTCCCCAGCAGGCCATGGTGATACAGGCTGTGCCCCTGCACCCATGGAGGTCCACAGGGAGCAGAAATACACCTGCAGTCCCTGAAGGACCCCTGACTAGAGCAAGGGGACGTGGCCTAAGGAAGCTCTGAGCCTGTGGAGACCCTGTGCTGGGGCAGGCTCCTGGCAGCACCTGTGGACCTGTGCTGGAGCCAGGATGGAGCAGTCCATTCCTAATGGAGTGCATCCTGTGGAAAGGACCCACAGTGGAGAGGTTCATGGAGAGCTGTCTCCCGCTGGAGAACCCTTCTACCAGAGCCAGAGGAAGGAGCAGCAGGGACAAGGTGTGATGGACTGACCACAACCCCCATTCCACATCTCACTGCACCACTGCAGGGGAGGAGGTGGAGAATGTGGGGGTGAAGTTAAGCCCAGGAAGAAGGGAAGGGTGCAAGAAGGTGCTTTTAAGATTTGGGTTTATTTCTTATTAAACTACTCTTATTTCACTAACAGTAAATTGAAATAATTTTTCCCCAAGTCAAGCCTGTTTTACCTGTGATGGCAACTGGGTATGCTCTCTCTCTGTCCTTATCTCAACCCATGAGCCTTTTCTATATTTTCTCCCCCCTTTCCAGGGGGGAGAGAAAAATGGGCTTGGTGGGCACACTGTGGCCAGCCAGGGTCAGTCCATCACAGTGTGCCCTTATGGAGGCTCCCGTTGTTTTGACAAGACATGGATCACAAGTGTACAGAGCAGGAGACAGAGGGAGCCAAGTGATCCTTGCAGTCTTACATTCCTATTCAAGCCTCACTTGTTTGTATGGTTTAATTTTTACACAGAACTACAGACTTGCCCCTAAAATTTTTGTCTTCAAGCAATACTGAATTGCTCAGAGACTCATCCTCCAAGGCATTGCCTCACTCTTAAGTCATTAGTCCCATTACATTTCCTGTGCCTCATGCTGTTAGAATTGGGCATTACTTTTCTCTTTATGGGTTTGCAACCTCCACATACAGTCAAGGGGTCTTGCTCTAGCTTTGACTGTCAGACAAAACCCCTGGAACATAAGTCTTCATTTTCTTTTGGTAGTGACAAAGTGCTCTGCCAATTCATCTTCTCTTGCATTAGATGAGACCAGGTACAAAGATGTTCTCTTCAGATGAGGGTCTGACTTTGAATTCTTAGGTCTTCTGTGTCTGAATTTAATTCAGTGTCCTCTTTTTATCACTATTATAATTTGATTTTCAAAAAATACAGAAACAAATACAAGACTGATAACAGCAATTCTCCTTCCTGTGTGACTCACCTGTTGTGGATATCCTGTCCAGCACTCTCTATGGTCCCAAAGCCAAGGCTTCTGCAACAAAAATGCAACACGTATGTGAGAATATCAGAGGAGTTCTTTACTTATCAGTTGTCTAATTCCTGTAGTTTGTTACTACTATAGACTTTGTTGTCTTTTATTACAGGCAGAACTGGTCTCGCTGTCTGGAATCCAATTGCCAAGAGATTTCCACTACAAGGACTTGCATCTGCTTGTGACATTTCCAAATTGTGGCTATTTGCCTGAAATCTCACACACTATTTAACTGTTCCAAATAAAATAGCTCAGAGAAGACTTCTCCCAACTTTTTACCATCTTCTACAAGCTTGAGGTGGTGGTGATGTTTTGAGCATTTAAAAATAATCTTATAAGTATTTCCTTAGGAATATCTGTGATTTAGACAATCACAGATATTAAATGTGGATACAAGGTTGAAAACTGGTGCGTCAGGTATGTGTTGTTTTCCTTTAACAGTGAAGGTTATGCTGCAGTTTGTTAAGTAATGAACCTCTGAAAAGATCCTACTCTGTTCAACAGAAAATTGGTAGTTTAGAACTTGGCAGTTTTGAAACCTTCATAGAAACATGGCAACTAAAGTCCCCAAGAGTCCTCCCTGCATGGAGCAGGCTCTGTCTGGAGCTGTGCCCAGACTGGGTCAGAGCTCACAGAGCACAGCAATGCCTCACACCTATGAGGGTGATTTTCTTTAAGTTCTACAGCGTTCCAGGTATCAGAGCTCAGGCAAGAAGGCAGCATTTCTTCCCACTGAGCACTGCTGGTATGTGGGTGATACAGAGGCAAAGCAGGAGGCAGTGGTTTTAGGTGCAGTGGTAATTTGGAACAGACACGGTTCCTGCTGACTGGGAGTGAGGTTGGGAATAGAATTTACAGCAAATACATGTGCAGAACCAGGAGAGATGTGTGATTGATATAGAACCAGAAAGCACAAAGCAAAAACTACCAAACAACTATGGCATACTGTTTACCTAAGCTAGAAAGGAACTCCAGATCCCTGAATTTCATCATTCCTCTATTCTCAGCAAACATAGCTGATTTCTAGTGGCCTGCTGGAAGATAACTTTCCTTTGTTACAGGCTGTTTCACTGACTTTCAGGCAGAGGTTTTTGCTGTCAGTCCAAAACTACTAATGCAGAATTTAAACATTTGATTTTTTCCTAAAGAAAGAAGGGAGTTTCACAAAAACAAACACACATTTAAAAGCTACTCAGATTACAAAATAAACCTGTGAAAGTCAGAAAATTTCACAGGTATATATGCCTTGTCATGTTAGTTCTTTGTCCTTCTTTTTAAAGTAGTCATTTTAGTACAATTTAGGTAACAGAATAATATATTTGCTACAGGATCTAGAGGTGCTATCTGTAGGATGGATGTCTCCCTTTTTTGTGAAAATTGTAAGATGCGTGTTGAATAAAGACATGGGTCACAAAAAGTGAAAATGGTATTTCATCCATATAATGGACAGACAACATGCTGAAGAATATGATTTTGTCCCTTGTTGCCATAGGGCTCTTGTACAATGCTAAGTAGATCATGCAGACCAAATTTCAATAGCTGGTCTCAAAGAACAGTCTTCTGTTTTGATGTACAGATCCACAGAACACAGCAGCTGGGGTTCAGATACCTTCACTCCTCAGCTAGCTCATCCTCTATTCCTCATACTTTTGAGTACCTTAAAATCTGACTTAAAATTTGTGTAAATTAAATGTCCTTCACGTGTTACAATGAGAGGTTACAAGGAGAGTTTGTGCCTGTTGCCTTGGAATGTGCACATTTTACATTGCTTAACTCATCAGACTGTACCAGAAGACTTTTGCAAATCTCCCCTAGGGAACCAGACACAGCAAAAGAGTCAGGGGAACCTTGAAAACAGAGGCAGCAGATGGCCAGTGCCCTAGTCCCAGCTCAGTGACCACAGCTCAGGGACAAGAGCACACCCACGGTCCTGTTACCACTTCTGCCTGATGACGCAGTACAAATTGTATGAAGAGAACTCACTATTTATCAAATTAGAGAAAATGCTGAGGCATGAGCCTCAACCGATCACATCCTGGCTAAGGAAAACAAAATTAGCAGATAAAATTATTAAATTGCAGTCCATGCTCCAAAGGAAGCCAAATTTATTTGCCTTAAAGAGGTATTGGGTACAACACACAAACAGGCCCTGCAGCTTCCAGCTTAGGTAAGTGTTCTATCTCCTACCCTACAGAAATTTACTTTTATACAATCTCAACTGCCTTCTGCTTTGCCAGAAGAAGAGGAAACATCTTGGTTCTGGAGTCCTTAAAATAGGCATGGTCCAGTATGTCTGTGGTCTCCTAAGTGTGCTATGCAGGGGATACACACCAACCTGTATGGAAAACCTCTAGAAGAAGATCTGAAAAGGCATGTTTGACAACAAACTCTGCCATTCTTGCAGGCATTGGCTGGGTAGAACAGCAGGTGACTGCGTGTGTACTCACATCATACAGGACAGCGAGTCCAGTGAAGAAAGAAATGATGTAAAATGTAAATCTCCAGCTACAAACAAAAAAAAAAAAAGGGCATTAGAATCCTATTCATTAAGCCCTGAGCTGCAAGTCTGTGTATCCTCACACTAATTAAAAGAATAACACTATTAAGGCAAAGACACGTTAGTATGTTCAAGGTTTGACCAAAACAGGACCAGCTCTTTGCATTTTACCAGCACATTTCACAGACCTCACAAAGAGCAATTCCTTTGCTGTAGAGATGGCAGAGGACACAAGAATCTTGCTGACTAAAATTGTGAGAATAATCCCAAAGCTTCCCAGCAGTAGCAGATGCATTTGTAAAAGTGAAACAATGCCAATCTCTCTCCTAGGCCTTTGGAGATCCAGCCTGCTAAATTTGTTATCATGTACAGTAACTAATTACTGTCATGTTTGGCCCAGTGAGGAGCCAGAAATGACCTTCCAACATTAAACCCACACAGAAATACAACAAACTGTTTGCCCAGTTCAGAGGACAGAGGCAGGTCAGCTGAATATTCACACACATAGTAAGGAATGGGGGAATTTCAGCCCAACTGAATAAACAAGTTATTAATAAATGAACCACCGGGAATATGAAAAGGAGTAAAACTGCCTAAACTAGTCCTTTAATTTCCAAAAATCTCCGTAACAATTCAGACATAACTGCATTTTGACAGACTCCACCTGTCAATGAAAGCCCCAGGAATTCCAAGACAAAAATAAACTCTGTAAAGCTGCTATGTCACATCAGAGAGACATTCTGTCTACAGGCTGCACATGGCAACAGAGGGCCAGGGGAAGGACTCTATCCTCAGAGGGCTGAGGCAGAAAAGGATTTACTGTTTCCTACTTACTGTTACTATTTACTACAAGTGCAGGGAGAGCTGATATTTCATCCAGATGGAGGGAGAATAAACATTGTTTATAAATAAACAACTCCTTATTCACTGTTTCTGTAAATATTTGTAACTATATGGAATATTATAAATAAATAATACACATTCTTTTCTTTTTGAATTAGGGTTTTTATGCAGGGGTTTCAAATTACAGGTGGAGTGTTAAATGGAACACATGCTGATGAGCCCAAAGTTGATGCCTACCCAATGGATACAGATACACACTTTTAGATAGATGAACTCCAGGTATAGTACTATTTAGATAGATAGTACTCCAGATATTTAATGATTTCTTTTGCTTATGTGGCCTTCCTGGGGGAGCCCAATTCCTCACACAAATAGCAGAGCAGCCCCTTGTAAATGAGGCATTCCAACCAGCCTGTGGAGAACCCTCCTTTTCTGTGGAAAGCTGAGCCAGGACTGACATGCAAATCTGTCTGTCCTGAAATTTATTTTGTGCCTCCACATAACAAGGAGGATTTCCACACAGCTGTTTCCAAGGCAGTTTTTGCTCTTTGCTCACAAACTTCCACCCCCGTGGAAGGATGCTGGTTTGTGACTTTCAGGATGCTGAAGACAAACGACAGCAGAATCCAATCCAGCCTGCTGCCTGTAGCTTTTGAAAGCAACAGTGTGCAAAACAGTTGCAGAAAAGGTGCAGCAGAAGGAATCTATGCAGAAAGGGAAACTATGGGGAAGGCAACAGAAAGGATGCCTTTATAGTAGGACCTGAAGCAACAGCAAAGCACTAAGATGTAAACAGCAGAGAGTTTTTCAGGTTCAAATGTGTGTCGAAGCAGGATGCCAGTGTGACAAAGTCAGGAAAGGTCAGAAACAAGGGCCCAGTAAGGAATAAAGGTACAGCAGCAAAAGGAGATTTGGGATTGCAAATAAGGGGGAAAAGCAAGAAATGTTTCTTAACAGAGAAGCAGCAGAGAGTAATAGCAGAGCCAAGTGGGTCAGGGAGACCCAAGATGCTTTCTGTGGAGGGAGGTGGGATCTCTGTGGAGGGATGGAGGGCAGACAGGGAGCTGGGATCTCTGTGGAGGGATGGAGGGCAGGGGGAGGCAGTGAGCTGTCTGTGGAGCTCAGCTCCAGTGAAAACCTGAGTTCATGGCTTGTGCTCCTGCTCACCAGGCCTCGCTGAACTTCTTGGACAGGCTGGGCCGGTCCATGTTCCTCCGGTGCCGGAACCACTTCTCCACCTTCCTCACTGGCAGGTCACATTGCTTGGCTAAACTGAGGAGCTCACCCTGGAAAAGAGGTGAGGCAGCAGGCTCAGATCCAGATTCAAAGGTCAGACAGGGCAATATCTCATCTGACCCACCACAGAGCCCAGCTGGAGCCCCTGGCCAACCTAAGTCTGTTCAAGCCAAGGCATCTTTCTGAAAGCTCTCCATTCCCAGTGTAAAGATCTTGGATAGCAGAAAATCTTTCCATTCTCCTCTAATCAATTAGTTATAAATACTAATGTTGAAAGTTCTCATTTTTTATGTTAACTTCCCCAGTTTCAAACTGATCTTGTCTCCTCACGTGATTTTGTTGCCTAATCACTTCCTCACCCTGTCTTCAGGGATCAAATCCTTAAAATCTGTCACTCCAATAAAGATCACTGCAGCTTAAATCCTATTTTATGCTTCTGCACTGAACCTTGTCACGCCTCTCAGCAATTCTGATGCAGTATCATGGTGGATGTCATAAACAGAGACAACATCATTTTCCTACTGGATATTATCCTCTTGTGGTAAACTTGTTAGGGGTAATTCTTCAATATATAACTCACAGAAATCCTGCAATTACCTTCCTTCTTGTCCTTAGGCTGTTGAGAGTTTGTCATGTTTTATATTCCTACTTGGAAGTGTCATCATGGATAACCTTATTTTTTAAGTAAAGCAATAGTTTTTCATGGAATGCATTTACCTGAATTAGTATCATGTGAGACTGGCCTTCATACTTTGAGCATGCTGTACAAAAATAAGTTGATTACCAGTTTTCAGATATGCTGCTTTCAAATGTGCTGTTTTATGAGCCCTTTTCTGGAGGTGGAGACAAATGGAGATGCTAATTTACATTCTCTAACTGCTCCATCATGTGGAATTCTCCCGAGAAATGGCTGCCAAGAGCTGCAAAATCTCATATTGTACTGGACAAGTAAAAGTTGCCTCTAAGCAGTGGTTTGAGAGCTCATGGGAGGGGAAGGGAGCCAGCAGACTGGCTGAGGTGTACCCAGCGAGTGGAGAGAGCCAGGCAGCAGTTCCTGCTTCACCTCATACTGCTGTCTCATGGTGAGGATCTGTTCCAGTATCCCAGATCTGCTGGGAGAAAAGCACCACTTAGTGCAACAGGGGTGCAGGAAGAGCCACAGGAAAAACCTGCTGGCAAAGCCAGGCCTTGAGTTAGATCTCTGATGTAGCAGCAGTTATACTGAGAAATGTCTGGATTTTGTGGACAGAAAGGCAAGAGGAAGGTCAACCACTGACAAGTGTCCCTCAGAACACTGCTTCCCCCTGCTGCAGAGATGGGCTGGCTGCACTACCCAGATCAATGCCTGCATTTTAATTTTAGTCTCTTCTCCTTTATTTCTAACCTGGTACTGCATATCCTGGGGCTCCTCATGCCCCACTGCAGCAAAACCATGCTGCAATAGCCTTGGTGAAGCAATGTGTTTGGAGCAGGATTGTTCCTTGGGAATGGAACCCATGGTGAGCACCCTACTCACCCATCCTCTATGAGTTCACAGCTATTGCTTTGAGGCGAAGAGAAAGTCTACAAAAACAAGCTGAAATAAAATCAGATTGCTTTCCTTACCACACAGTTCACACTCAGAGACTTCCCTGACCAGATTGAATTCTAATATTGCCTGACAATTCATAATCCTGCTAGTGGTTTTTCCCATCAGCAGCAGCCATTATAACTCTGGGTCATCTTGCCAATTTCTTGAAAAACATTTTTCTTACCCCTCAGGGGAAAACTACCCACCAGTTGTGTTTGCAGGTTTCTGAAGCCCCTCCCAATCTCTGTGATGATGGCCAAGACTTTGGCTTCTTGCAAGGCCAATCTCAAACTCAAGGACTGCATGGCAACAGAATGACCCAGTCTAGGACTAGGAGATCAAGCAAGACACACTGGCTGAGCTGCAGGGAGTAGCAATGTGGGAGCTCAAGGCAGCTGATTTTTTTCAGGATTTGCCAGTGTATGAAAAGAAGCCATCACAGAACGGCTGGGGTTGGAAGGGACCATGGAAATCATCTCATCCAATGGGCCCTGCTCAAATGGAGCTGCCTGGAGCCAGGTGTCAAGGACCATGTCCAGAGAGCTTTGAGTTTTCCCAAGGATATAAATTCCCAAGCTCCCTGGGCACCTTGACAGTAAAAAGGTGTCACTGATGTTCAGGCAGAGCCCCCAGTGCTGCAGCTTGTGCTGTGCATGGGTGAGCAGGGACAGGAGCTGTCACTGCTCAGCGCTGATGGAATTGCAGGAGGACCCTCCTGGCAGGCTGCTCTCAGCTAACCAGGGCGACAGTGTTTCCTTTCTTGAGCTTCCAGATATGAATGGCATTGCTAAACTTCAGGATTCCAAATGGGATTTTCTTTGGCTAAAGACACTAAATCTACAGGAAAGCAAAGAAAGAAGGGACTCACCTCTTTAGGGTTCTTGCAGCGTGTACTATAGAATGTTTCCAGCACGGGGTTGGGCTGAGCTTTTGGTCTCTGCTTGTCTCTCACACCCAATTTGGTACTGAGGGGCAGGGCTATGGCTCTGCAAAAGAAAACATAAACGGTCAGCCAAAAGTAGAACAGTGATTTCTGATTTTGCAGCACTGTTAAAACATGGTGCAGTAAATAACAGCTGCTTCCCACATATGAATCTAAATATGAGTATTATGTTGAGCAGGTAAAATCACAAACTTACAGTGGAAACTGTTGGACTTGCACCCCACTGCTCTGAGCTCTGTGCTCTGAGCCTCTGGCATCCTTGCAGCTGATGGGGAGTACCACATTGGTGATAAGGCCTAAATGTTGTTCCCTGCTTGATCTAGAACATGGAGCATACATGGCATTCACCTGAACTAAGGCCTAGGCTCAGGATCAAGAGGGAGGCTCTGCCAGAGGTGTATTTTTAATGCAGAAGAAATGTCCTGCTGAAACAGGAAGCCATTTGGTCTTTCCTGGAGTAACTTACCCCCATGTTTCCTAATATAAATCAAACACAGTTACCAGCTGTGCATCTTCAGTCTTTCACACCGAAGAAATAAAGAAAACAAAACAAAACAAAAAACCCCTGTATAAATAGAAAAAATTATCCAAGGAAAACTGTCAGAGAATTCCTGTGCTCAACAACTCAACTCCTCTACTACCAACACCCTTCTCTACCTCAGCAGCAGAAAACATCCTCATTGAAGGTGAAGTGAAATCCTGCATAAATACTGCACAAAGAGGAAACTTGTCAAACAATTTTTTTTAAATATCCAAATAATCTGAATTTTACTTTAATTTCTCAAGAATTAGCTGTTCTTATTAATTGCTCCCTTTTACACACTGCCACTGGGGAAGGGTCTCTGTGCTACTGCAAACTGGTGCTGAAGCTGCTTTGAGCTGACAGCACCAAGCAGAGGCAGTGAGTGCTGAGCCCACACCTGCTCTGCCTGGTCACTCCTGATGTCCAGGCAAGTCCTCTGATCCATTCTCCCTAATGATTTGGACACAGAAGAAGATTTTTTTCCTTTCACTTTGGTGAAAAAAAGCTGCAAAAGCTATTTCACTGTTCAGGTGCTTAAAGGTGTTCTACTTCAAAATAGTATGGGATATATTTATGGCTGTGATTATCTGGTGTGGTTACCTGTGGTTTCTGCTAGTCATAGAGCTTATACTCCATATGCATATCTTTAGGGACTATTTCAGGTCCAGAATCCTCCAGATGGGTATTTCAGAAGTTTTCTTTTCAAGAACTCATTTCTTAATTTAATTATCTAGTATTAAAAAAAAAAAATTATAAAAAGACCCCCTACCTAAGGAATGCTGTAACTTCTGTTAAACCACAGGATGGGTACACATTTTGTTCACTCATATAACAGCTCTCACTTTTCTTTTGCACAGCCAACCCATCTGCCTGTGTATCAATTGTTCTTTGTCATTATCTTTGGGAAATTCCTTTGGCATCACCGGCTATAGGCACATTCAAAGATGTACCAAGGCCGACAAAAATTACATGTTTCTACCCTAAAAGAAAGGCCAGGTATAAGTGTGCTTGCTGGCAACAAGACACAAAGTGATCACAAAAACACGGGGAAGCATTAACCAGTTTCAGTGAAATTTAGCAGCACTCTGGCACTGCTGCTGGGTGGCAAAGGAATATAGCCATCACTGGGAATTCTGGGGTTTGGCTCTGACTGCTCTAAATAAATGTTTTAAGTGCATCTAATGACTTTTTTGTATATGAAGTGATTGGTTTAATAAGAGTGATACTGGACCGGCAGGTCCTGTGCTAAGAACAATAACACAATATTTCAGTAGTATCCATAACTCCACTCAAGTTGGGAAAACATCCACCTTAAGCTCTGCACTAGGTCTTGGTTCTTATATTAAACAGTGGGCCTGATCTTTCTCTTTCAAAGAACAGGCATCAATATAAGCACCTCTGAAGAGGAAGATGTAATAAATTATATTGTTGAAAACTACCTTATTGCCACTTCTTCTCAGGCCATATTGGGAACTGCAATGTATGACATTTTCCAGATACATTAAACAAAGAGAATGTCAGGTGTCAATGCAGCTTGCCAACAAATTTATTTTACTGAAAAGTATCCTGAAAATTTTCTTAATTTTGTTTAATCCCTGACTTCTCTATATTTTCTGATGATTTCTTATGGTTGTGGCATAAAATCTCTCTGCAACAGAAACAAGCCACTAGCAGTGGATGAAGACAGGGTGTAACCAGTTACAATTACTTTGTTATTCCAGTTTTGAGTTTACCCATGATTTATGGAACCAATCCTACTTTTATGAACATCATTGGGAAAACAAGGCCTGAAATTCTTCCTAAGGGACATTTGCATGTGTTGGCTGTATGCTCTGACTCAGTTCTTAGTTCAGTCCTGTTCCAAGCACAGCCCTAAAAGGATGATGCTTCTTCTGATTTCAACATCACAGATATGTCATCTCAGTGGCAGAGACAGCCTCATCATGGCACTTTATCAGCTCTCTGCAAGACAAAAGGGTAAATCTGAGGACTAAACTGTCTCCTCTCAGAGTCAGACACAGTCAGGGAGATGATTCTCATCACCAGCCTACTCCTCCATCAGTGAGCACATCTCACTCCATGTTTTACATGGCAGAGGTCTCTCCAAGGCACTTTATTCAGTAATCACAGAACAAGCTGTCTTGTGCAAAACCTCCTGAAGTTGAAACTAAGTGGATTTAAATGAATGGGTTTAAACTGCTACTCTCCCATCTTTCAAAAGTGGGCTACACTCCTGCAGATGCTTTTAGAGCTAGTGTGAGGTAAAAGAAATATTTGACTTTGGAGGTGGATTTTTAAAATATTATTTATAAGGGTGCCACTTGCAAATACCTTCAAGTACTAAGAAATACAGAACCAGTGATAGCAGCAATTTGAACTTCTGTTCTTTCAACTGCACAGTCTCTTTTGGCCCCCTGCTTTCCTTTGGCAGAGGGCTACTGCTGTGCTCCTGGTGTAGTCTCTGCCTTCTCCTGCTTGCAGGAGAATGTTTCACACCAGTTAAACTGACTGTTCCATTTGATACAAGGCCTGGATTCACTACAGTGCTGCTGTCCAGACTGAGTCAGGTTTGTTTTCAGTTCAATGCTGCAATGTGTCCCTCATCCCTGCACCAAGCCCTGCCTGTAAGACCTTAACAGGAGACTGTTTCCAGATCCTTCCTGATTACTGATCAACAACAAAAGTCTCAATGCAAAATAAGCTTTAGAAAGATGTATTTCTAAATAAAATATTCAGAATTGGTGTCCTTTCCTTCTTCTGGTTTTGAGTTCAAGTATCTGTTCCTGCTGATCAAGAGTGTCTACTTCTTTAAATGTATAACATATGGCTCACATCCTGGCACCACCCTCTCACAAAGAGACCGAGTATTTCTGACTAAAATCTTCTTCTAGTGAAATCTGGGAGCTGTGTGGATTCAAGTTCATTGACAATTCCTTTCAATTGCCCAACACCCAAAAATTCCTGGACAAGCCCAAAGTCAGACAAATCAAAAATTGTATGTAAAGTCTGGTTTTCAATGGCTTTACTATTTCTCAAAGGACTTTAGTTGCCACATTTTACTAACCATGCAGGTAAGAAACACTTTGCAATACTCCTTCAATATCATAGCTTTCCAAAAACTTGATTTTTACAGAAATGGTCTTAAACATTACATAACTAGAAGAGTAGCCAACATCCTTGCAGGACTATGCCCAGGGAAAAGTTCTGCTAAGTAAAATCAAGCTCCAAGTTATGGTTGCTGGACATATCTCCTACTCACAAGTGCAATCTGGAAACATTAAAGGAACAGGGGAGGTTCCCAAGTTCTAGGTCCTCTCTCTTCTCAGGACATCATTAACTGCTTCCCCCAGTTCCTGCCTCAGTACTGTGGCATAGCTCAGCACTGCAGCAGAAATGGGATTTCTACTCTCCAGCCCTGAATCCACCTTTCCCCACCTTCCTCAGTACAAACCAGCTCACAGGGGAGTTGCTTCACAACCCGTGAGCTGTTTCTTCTCCCCCAGGGCTGCACCCACAACCTCCTGAGCTCTCCCAGGCACACCCAGACACTGCAGGTCTTCTTCCCACAGCCACCACCTCATCCCCAGCATCACTGCCTCTTGGAAGGACGTTGCTGTCTCAGTTTTCCTCAGTTCAGCCAGCTGGTGCAAAGGAGAGGAAAATCCATCCTTTCACAAGTTTAATGCCTAAAAAAAGGATGAAACAATTGGTCCCAGCACAGCGGCTGATGTGGCCAATGATGGCACACTGCAGAAAATCCTCCAGACTTCCCCTGCCTCTTATTATTTACCTGGATTTCTCACAGTTAAATCACATGAATCACATTATAACATGTCTGAAATCCCAAAGCAGACACCACCAGGAACTATCTGGAGAGAGAAAAACTTGGCACCCAATGCAGAGTTGCAAGTAATAGCTGGTGGTGGCTGAAGGTAGAATAAGTTGCCACAGGGCAAGCTACAGCCACTAAACCCAAACCTGTCTCTAGTTACAGCCACTCATTTCAATCTGCAGACTAGGTGCCCAAAAATATACAGTCAGGGTTATCTACACAGAAAATGAGAAATAAAAATTTCCTTCTGCAGTTCTAAAACTTGGTATAAAGTATTTTAAACAGGGCCAGTGCCACTGTTTAAAGATACAGATAAGGCAATGGAGAAACTGAGGGCTGGATTCACACCTCACCTTCCCAGGGGAAGATTTCTTCTCCAGGATGAACTGGATGTGAAACAGTAATGATTCAGAATGAGAAAAAGTCACGCTGAAATAAATTACTGCACAGTTAGGACAAACAAGAATACAGCTCAGAACACCGGCTTGTAATTTGCATAGGTAAAATAGTACTATGATTATAGGTTTCCTGGACCTGTAAAATGGGCTTGTGATGTTATCTTTTTCAAGGGTGTGACATGCAGCTTTAATTTAATGAAGTTTGTGAATCAAAACAGCTTTAAAATTAATGAGTAGGACCAGGCCTGTGGAAACACTCCCAGCTGAGGCAGCACTTGGATGGGAAAGAAAAAAATCTTTTTACTTGGGCATTGGCATCTAAAAGCAGATGAAAAAGATTTTTAGATTGACTGGGAGTGGTGTGGCAGGAGGTAAGCAAATAAAGGGACGGAGTGACAGAAGCACAGAATCAGAGATGCTGAAAGGGGCCTCTGGAGACGACCCAGCCCAGCTCTGCTGCTCCAGCAGCTGCCTGGGCTGTGTCCAGCTGGGTGTTGTGTATCTCTGCTCAGGCAGACTCCTTCCCTCTCTGGGGAAACTGTTCCAATGTTTGACCACCGTCACAGTAAGAGGAGAGTTTTTGTGTGCGCAGATGGAGCATCATGCATTTCAGTTTGTGCCCACTGCTTCATGTCCTGTCAGGAGCCACCACTGGGAAGAGTTTGGCTCCTCCTTCCTGGCCATGTCTTGCACTGGGGAGCCATAAACTGGCCAAGTGCCATCAGTGGCACATGGGCCCCATTTCCAGCTCCACACCAGAAGCACATCTGTGTCACCCACCAGCAGGGCCCACCTGGAGGAGTAGGAATCCAGCCAGGTCTCTGCACCAGCAGGAAAGAAATGTGAGTCACTTGTGTTTTAATGGCTACCCAGAGCACCTTGGTTTCCACATGAATAGAGGTAACCAAGATGCCCTGTACCCAGGAAAGTGTAGGACAAAACCCATGGAATTTATGGAATGCACACTGAACATATTCTTTACAAAGAAGATATTTTAATTCCAATCTTGTATCATCCTAAAATGATTATTTCAGTAATTATTCACACATTTAGTTTTAATAAAATACCCCAACTTACAGCCACTATTTTTAGGTAAAAACATTCTTATAGGAGAGTTCTGAATCATTTCAACTTCTATAGGTTTTTCCAAGCTACCCTTGTGTCACAGAGAATCTGCAGAAGAAACATCCTTCTAGTCTACAGAAAAGTCCATTTCCATTTTGTTGTGCACCCACTTTTCAAAAGAGAATAATAAAACGTTTTTTAAATTGTCATTTCCCCTCTTTCTAAACTTAAAACCAATGAAGATTTCGAATTATTACCTATTCAGAGAGCTACTAAGAGTACTGTGTTTTGAATATACTGAAAACCACTTTAAAGTGTATTCAAAATCATGAAGGGGACTTGCTCTGCAGTCTTATCAACAGTTAATGCTGTAGTAAATCTGTTTTCCACCAGCAAATCATGTGTCACCAACCACATTAACTACTGACCAAACTGCATTAAGCAATGGCACCAGTTCAGGACTTTAATGATTAAACTCAGAGTTAGTGACACCTGCAGGATTTCTTGCTATTGTCATAAGGCCCAAATTTTCTGTGCTGAAGTGTAATGTGAAAAACATTCAAATGGTTCTGGTCAGAAAGATCCTTGAGTCAGAGTAACTTCTTGTGCCAGCACAGAGTTTGCAAAAAGCAGCCCCAAAAGCAGATTTGGTAGCAGAACGAGAGGAGCAGAAATCCTGGCAGTCCAGCACTGAAGGGTCTGTAGCAACTTCAAGTCAGAAGCAGCAGCAAATGTCTGTCCCTGGCAGAGGAGAGCAGGGGCACTGCCAGCCCACATGGGGAGCAGTGCCACACACCCCTGTGCCAGGCAGGGCTGATGCTGAGGCACAGGGCTCAGCCCAGTCTGATGCATCTTGCTCAGGTTTGTCTGTCAGGTGCAATACTCCAGATCCCCATCACCCAAGATAAAGGAGACTTTACTGTACGATGGAGTCTTAACATGATTTCTGCCACACTCAACCCAGAAACAGCAAGTAACATGCAACACACACAAACCAGCAAAACACACACATAAACCTCACCTACACTGATCTGTTCAATGTGTACAAAGTCACAGTGCTTGCAAATAGACCCTAAGGATAGGGTTTGTGCTCTACATTCAACACACTTCTTTAGCCAGTACACAGGGCTGAAAGGAAGGTGCTGAAAAATGCCAGCAGACTGTGACATGGAGTCTCTGTGCATCTCTTCAGTCATGCATTGGCACAGACAATAAAGCCAGCTTTTGGACCCAAACTGCTCCCATTGTACCTAAGAAACCACAAACAGTATTAAATAACTTACCTTTCAAAGGCACACCGAATGACTACCAAGATTAAAGCAAAAGGGATACTGAGCAGGAGATCACGAGGCTGAGGGTAATGAGTGTCTTCAGACTCTTGCATGTCCTCCCAGGTGATTCCTGGGGGCAGCCAGAACTCGTGCTGCCACAGCCACTCATACAGAGAGCGAGCCATCCTGGAAGGAGGAGAGACCAGAATCGAGTGAGCCCTGCACACAGAAAACCTGTCAGCACAAGCCAAGGAAGGATTACACCCTTGCTGAGGTGGCATCTGGCTGTGGGACACAGCACTGCCCAAAGAACTGATAACCTGTTCACAGATCCTTATCGTGTGCTTGGGAAATGCTGACTCCTGGCACTGAACCAAAACAGGGGTAAAATGGAGAAAAGTGCCTCAGAATTCAACAGAGTATTAGTGCCAAACTTCTCAGTTCAGAGATTCCTCTCTACAGCTAGGTATTGTGGGGATGTGGCAAGTCTGCTCTACTTTTTACGTATGTATCCTCATTTTTCAGTTTTTGATCTTTTGCATTTCTTTGATTCTATTTACAGATTGTAATTCCATTATGTGTATGTGTGTGTGTGTGTGTGTGTGTGTATGCATTATTATTCTGAGACTTCGCCTTAGAAAAGAAAAGAAATCATCTTTTTGCTTTGAATTATTAAGGAAGGTACTTCAGGTAAGAATTTTTGTGCTAGGCAGATTTTGTGCTGTGTTCTTAAGGTAATTTTAAAGACTATGCTTGAATGTGGAATCTACATATATGATCAGTGAGTTTAGCAGCAAAATGGACAGCAGAATGTTGATGTGACAATTCAACACACAAATACTGTTTCTAGATAACTCTACCTCATACAGAAATATGAGCTGCACCACCCTCCAATACACATTGCTCATTCTTAGCTGGTAACAACCAACATCCCAAACAGAAGCTCTGAAGTCAAACAAACTCTGTGTAAGCACAGAAGAAGAATATGGGAATGAAATGCCCCTTGAGATAATCAGAACAGTGCACAGGCAATGCCACCTTAGGAAACTAGGGAAAAAGCAGAGAATTTAAGTGTCTGGCCCAAGTATTACAAAGCTTCTCTTCAAGCACAGTCCCAAGGCCTGGCCTATTTTCTGCAAGAACTGCCTATCAAATAAAAAATTAAGCAGTCATTTTATTTTGAAGATATCTTTAATTCTGATGCAATTTCTCTGTTAAACACATTCTACAATCTTGGTATCTGAGGGATATTTTCTGAATCACAGCCCTGGAGTCATAGAATGGGTTGGGTTAGACAGGACCTTGAATTTCATTCCACCCCCTGCCATGGCAGGGACACCTCCCACTGTCCCAGGCTGCTCCAAGCCCTGCCCAGCCTGGCCTTGGGCACTGCCAGGGATGCAGGGGCAGCCCCAGCTGCTCTGGGCACCCTGTGCCAGGGCCTCACCACCCTCATGGGGAAGAATTTCTTCCTAATATCCCATCTCTCTCAGTTTGAAGGCATTCCTCCATGTTCAATCCCTCCAAGCCCTTGAAAAAGTATCTCTCCATCTTTCTTGTAGGCCCCCTTCAGGCACTGGAAGGAAATGTGAGATCTTTTCTTGATTTGGACTTTACTATTCCCCTCAATGTTTCTTTTTATCTGACTACAACAGGGAAGAAGAGGATGCTATTTCTTCAGATTTGACTCATTTCTCCTGGCACAGGCATATCCAATTTGGTTTGAGGACAAAGCTGATTAAAAATATATGTGTAATTGATAGTAAGTGGATGAAAACTTTCTAATCACTTATATATTTATAAAAGTCTAAATTCTAATCCCTAAAATACATATAATATACAGAATTTATATATCTTATATAGAAAGGAGGAAAACATTCCCCTTTTCCCCAAAGAAAAAGGAAAACCATCTTATGAAAAATGCATTCTTCTCCTCCACTGTGCACTGCCTGATTTCAGCTTTTCATAGTAAAACCCACAGCATAAAAATCTTCCTAAAAATCAAAAACCTGACATACTGAAGAACTGCAACCAAAAGAAGTGGATGTATGGCTTCACTAGCACTGTCAAGAACAATCCAGGTTTTTACTAGACTTCAGTTTGACAATAATCAACAGTATTTTCTTTCTGGTGTAGCTCCTGGGCCTCTTGAAACTGCAGTTTTGATACCACTTCCAGGCTGCTCTCCATTCCTTCTTCTAGTTCTTCTTCCAGATAATACCTGGACAAAAACCACTGGCACATCTCCACTAAATGGAGATACAGAGGGTTTAAAGATTCTTCAAATCCTGTTTTAAGAGCCCGACAAGCAGGATGCAGCAGTTTTGGAATTGCCTGCCAAATCTCGAGTGTCTACAGCTCTCAGGGGCCTGTCCCCACCAAGGCTGTTTGGAGGTGGGAACATTGCTACCAACCACTGCTCCTCTGGCAGGGCTGTAGGATCCTTTGGGACAGTTTCCTTTCCCTTTAGTGCTCCAGCAAAAGCACCTGGAGCCAGGACCATGGAGGTTGGTGATGGCTCCCTGGTGACAGAGCTAGCTGAAGCACACATACACACCTGCCAGAAAAAGCTTTTCAGACTGCTCAGTAAACATGCTACAGCTCCACTTGGGTGACACAGCCCTGTGCCCACGCGACAGGGTGGCTCTGCTGAACCCCCAGACCTCGGTGAACCATTTTTTCAGGATGTCCCCAAATTTCCTATAGACTATGTGAACCCAGGTTTCTCCACAAAAGTTTGCATTTTTTAGAGAAAAATGTGTTTGTGTAGAAGCAAACTGTATATGGGCTTAGCCTAGGATGAATTCAACATCCTGTCCCCATGAAGCATGGTGACACCACACCAAAACAACTTGTGCACTTCAGACAGTACTGGACACCAGCCTGAAGAGCCAGATAACCAGAGTGAGGTGTCTGAATTGCAAAGAACTTTACAGGCATTGAACATACCAACCTCAAAATGTTGGTAAACTTTCTCAGCTGTTAAAAATCTCAGCTCTAGTTGGGAAAATCATTAGGAATACCTAGGAGAACTCCAGGGAAAAATTACACTTCCTCTTTGACTCAGCTCTTCAAAAACCATTTCTTCAGTAGGTTTTCCCACTGTGCAGACAGAAGGCATGCTGGGGAAAGCTGCCATCACAGCCAGTTTTGCAGCTACACATTCCCACATTCTCCCTCCAGAACTGTCTATATCTGGCAACAACACAAAACCACACCTGGTAGAGAACAGCAGCTGAACTCCACTGGGGACTCTCTGTGGAAGAATATTTTTGTGTGCAAAACACAGATAGGCAGGATCACCCTCATGGAATATTTCTTCATCTTTGCAGCAGTCTTTACACATTGCAGAAAATACAGAACAAAAAATACAAAAAACCAAAAATACAGAACACGGTACTACATGAAGCAACACATATATCTTTTGCAATTTATACAGGTCAAGTTCTCAAGTCAAGGCTGCTGGAAAGCTGAAGACAATGGTGTGTCTAAAAGGCCCTTTGAGCACCCACAGAAAAGTGTAAGTGGGCCCATTCTTTCTCAGTTCTTTACACCTCACACAGCACCTATCCTGCACTGTAGCTTTTGAATGTGCAGAACCAAACCCTTCAGCTCTGAACACAGGTCTAACAGAGAAGACACCCCCTCACACAGAGCTCAGCAAGAGCAGGGATAACAAACAGCCCTGGGAAACACTGGACAGATCAACATAAGGACTTCACAAACAACCAACAAAATAGTAAATGCTGAAAGAACAGCTTTAGGTTGGTTGTAGAAAGGTACATGTAAGGATGAAATCAAAACCAGAGAAGTATCACAGCTACACCATTGGGTAAGGGAGGACAAGGCTTCAGCACTTCCCGAGCCCATAGTGCACCAAGAGGAGACGTCACTGAGGTCCTTTGAGGTGACACAGCCAGAAGATCTTGAAGCAACTGGACTCTGCTGCCCAGTGGCTTCATCCACTGTATTTACTTTGTTGAATCTTGCCTTTCCTGGTGTTGCTTGTTTTTTTGGTTTTTGTGAACATAGTGGTTTCATCTGAATCCTCAGCATTGCAAAGGTCTCTGCTGTTCGGCTTGCTGGGCTGCTCCAAGGAGAGCAGGAATTGCTGCATCTGCAGTGCCTGCAGCAGAGCAGCACAGCAGGGCTCCCCACCCTGAGCCACAGAACACCACTGCACTGAACCCTGCAGGGCCAGGTTTGTGCTTGGTTTTGCTTTCAAAGCAGAACTGTTTGAGAAGAAGCAGGACATCCAGCTAAGGAGGTTACTGCTCGTCTCACAGGTAAAATGGCTAAGCAGGTTTACCCAGGCAATGTTAACTGTTGCTTACATCTTCAAAGAGTTACCCTCTTGCTTCACTTACAGACTCCATTCCCAAGCAAAACATTAATATATAGGTACACAAATATTCATGTAAATTTACATGCGTGACTATAGCAGATAAGGGTGGAGACGAAACAGAGAGAAACAGCTTACACGTCTTGGAAAGAACTGGCTACAGAGGCCTCGAGTGCTCAATTACAGCAGACATGGGCCATTGTCTGCAGGTGGATTATACAGGTTTGTGGGTGAACCATGCCAAAGGTACAAACATCCCTGCAGTGGCTCTGGGCCAAGCCATTTAGGTCAGCCAAGTCTTATTAGTTTAATTGCAGCACCACGTTAATGGCCTGGCTGCCAGAGCAGCGCGGGGATTCCTGCAGCAGCCTTCCTGGTAGGGCCAGTTTTCCCAGGATGCAAATATCGCCTGCAGCACAGCACTGCCACAGGGGAAATCACCAGTTAATGGGGAAGCACACCACCACAAGGATGCAGTTATGCTGCTTCTCGAGTCAAGCTGCTTTATTTTTCCATGGGGTTAAGGCTAAAGAAAACCAAAAACACTTCTTCAATCTTGATTTGCTGGAGACCAAAATGGAGAGGCTTGTCCTATCTTCCCAAGAAACTGGGGTTGAGAAACAAAGTCTTCCATATAGTTCTAAAGGTTCCTGTTATTTCAAACTGGAATTTGGAGCCATTGTGTTCCTGCCCTACTCTGGTCCATATTGCCTAAATTTGAGTTTCCATTGCCTATTATGTCTTTGAACCTTTAAGTCATTTTACTAAGAAATCAATTAGCCAAGAACTTCATGAGTAAATTCTCTCCTGATAGCTTTTCTAGGCAGTTTCTTGTTTGATATTTTCCATAATTCTGATGTCTTCAACTAAAACTACTTGCAACCCAAGAGAAGTTACTAGTTTAGACATGAAAATTACTGTGTCTCTTTTAGGTATAAAGAAATAATTTTATCAAATAAAGCTCTGACTAACATAGCACAGGCTATCTTTTGAATACTCATATTATATTTAACATCTTAATCTCCATCTCCAAGGATTTTTCTTTTTTTAAACTTTCACACTAATGATCACAATACTGGTATTATAGTATTATAGTTCTAGGATAATTTTTGCTTCTTTTTTTGGTAAAATCTTTTATACATTTCTTCTAATATATATCAAGACTTGGTAAAATTTATAGATTAAAAAATCACTAAAGATTTGGTAAAATTTATGGATAAAAAAATCTCTGCTCCAAAATTTTTAATTACATGTAGCATTATTTTCAGCATACTGAGACAGAGATTAGTTAGTTAGAGTCACCTGCCTGAAGGGAATACCTTAGGCTTTTCAAATTTCACTTCAGTTTTGATATGTTCATTTCCATTTCCTCATCTCTGTTAGCGTCCTGGAGTCATATCTGCTTTCAGATATCACCTTACTCAAAACAACACTTCCCCTGCCCGAGATCCCTTTTTTATCTATGTTTCCCTTGGTTCTTCACCATTTTAAGGCTTTTCTTATAATGTAAATTTAACCATGGATGGACAGTGTCCAAGGGACTCAGCTGAAAGTTATCAATTAAGAAAAATGCCTAAGAAGGTCCTCCCATGGTAATGAAAAGATATTTAAACCTTTCCATATAGTTCCAGTCCATGAACAACTTACTGGCCTTACTTAGCTCTCCTAGCATGCTTCCTCAACCTGTCAAAGTAACATTCCTATGGAACTCATCACCCTGTACACCTCCATTTCTTTGAACTTCTTTTGCAGATTTTTACAAGCCTGCTTGCTCTGGCCATAACTGATGCAGAATCTCCAACCACGTGTTCAAGTTTTGTCATTAATCTCTTTTTACCTGCAGATAATTCTGCTTTATTTCTCTAGTTCCTCAGCCTTCTTCTCTCTTTCTCTTGTGACTCTACATACCCTTTTCCCTAAAACTACAGCTTCTGGAAGAACCTCCATTTGTTTTTGACTCAAATAAGATGTTTCAACTCTGACCAGTAGCAAGAGAAATGAAACCACAACCTCCTCACCTTTGTAATCACCAACACTATGTTCTCCAGGCTCACTCTCCTCACCCAGACTCTGTTCTCCATATCCTTTTTTTTTGGAAGATAACTGAAAATTTGAAATTATTTGTGCAGCCTTGTTTCTCCACCAATGTCCAATTACCTTCAACTTCCTAGCTTTTGGATGTTTTCCTCACCTAGATCTACCAGCTGACATTTCCTACCAAATTATTTCATGTCTGCTGTTTACACAAGAATAAATTCATTTTCCAAGTCACACGCTGCTCTGTTCAAAGGCCAAAATTTCCATCTTTTGGGAGAGCTCTGTTGCAGAAAACCCCTAAAATGCCCAATTAAACATTTGAAACCGCAAATAAAAGTCCTACAATAGACAAACTTGCCTACCTAGATCTGCAGAGAACATCTTCCTCACCCAGCATAAAGTACATACTAACCTCCCATACCTTATGCTCCACTTGCCAGCTCCTTCCCTGCTGGGCTGCTGTGCCTGTGAGTGCTGGCTCTGAACACACTGCAGCTATCACCCACAGCACAGCAGGGTTTCAGCTGATGTCACTCACCACGTCAGAATGCAAATCAGACAGCTCTTCTCATTCAGTCATCCCTCACTGAGGGGAACGAGTACAACTTCCTGCTTTTGCCCAGTGAAAAACAAGCATTAGTTTATTCAGCTAAAAACAAGGCCGAAAGGCCCCAGATACTTCTGGCTTCACAATGTCTTTGGTCAAAAGGTGGTCAGAGCAGTGTGTCCAAATGTTTCTTAGCTTCTTTCTTGCTACCAATGTACTTTCAGAAGCTGCTCTGGGTGCTCTTCACACCCCTCACTCCAGCTGAGCTTCAGCTTTCCTCCCTGCATCCTTCTTTCCCCAGGCAACATTTCTGTATTGCTCTTGGCCATTCATACCTCTCCCACCTTCCTGATGCTTCCTGCTTGTGTTTGAGCTCAAACAACAGCTCCATGCTCATGCTCCTTTGCCTCCTACCATGTTTGTTTGTCTTTTTGCATGTTGCAATGGACTACATGTGCTTGGATCTGGTTCTGGAAGATCAGCACCTTTACCTGCCAGGAGAGTCTCCCATGAACTCCTGCCAAGCAGATCCCTGAAGAAGCACAAATCTCCTCTCCTGAAACTTAAGAAAAACCCAAGAAGGTAGATTCAAATTTTGAAATACCACAGCTGTTTCTACCATATCTTTCCTCCAAGAACCTGGAGATCCTTCCCTACTAATGCTGCAAAAAACCTGGGCTGAACTGCAGCACTCATCAAACTAGTCTGAAAAACAAAGTGCTGTATTGAATTATCAGGGTAAAAGCAAGAAGACTTTTGCTGTTTGGCTGGTACCTAGTTCACGGCTGAATTATTAAATGCAGTAACATTCCTGTTACATGCTAACATGAAGTAACACGCCTTCCAAGGACAGAGTGAGGTAACAAAAACCTTGTTGTCCTGACACTTGGGAACAATGTTCTGCTACTGAACATTAACTGTACAAACAAACAAAAACAAAACAAAAATCAGCGGAAAACCACAAGAGACTGCATGCTGACTGTTTGGCCACATCCCTGTGCAGAAAGCTACAGACCATATCATGGCTTAGTAAGAACATCAGACACCACCGGTGTCAAAGCACCAGCTACAACATCTCCACAAAACACACAGTCCAGACCTATGTGGGTTTCTCAAGAGTGCAAATGTAAAATATAAGAAGGAGGTACCTATAAACCCCAAATGAGCTACTTATCAATTTCTTTGCATTTTTTCCTTCATTCTTTCTCCTGACACCTACTATTTCCTCCAGTCTCACTGTAGAAACAGCCGTCACTGTCTGACATCACTTGATAGAACTGAGGAAAAAAATCTAGTTATTGGCCTCAGGCCACAGTGAGCTAAGAAGTCAGGTTGGAAGATCACTGAAAGAATCAAGAGGGAGATTACTTCTCCTAGAACTGCTCACCTGTTCTTTCTCTAAATTTTTTCAGTATCAAAGAAAGAGTCAGGCAATCTTAATGAGATCATGTCCTTCAATCTGAATTAAGAGACAGTAAAAACTGCCAAAAAGCCTCTAAACAGAAATGCTATTTATCCACAAAGATTGTACCAACAAGCAGTTCATGCACCAATAGAAGCCTTTTGACAGATTTTGGAAGAGAAAGGTACAAAAAGGAATCACACTGTGAGAATACACACTAAATAAGGCTCAAGACTTTGAGCCTGGACAGCAATAACTTTGTGAGAAACTCTTCCAAAGGCAAGTTCTGGCCTTACAACCCAGTTTATGTGCATGGATGTTCAGATGCTGGAGGAACAAAAAATATTTGTCCAGATAATTCATTACAATACATACCCCTGACATTGTTTCTACTACCAACTGCAATCACTCAACAGATTATCACTAACCCTGCTACTCTACAAACATATCCCAGGCCTTAAAAAGTTTAATCCTAACTTAAAAATTGAGAATAACAAAAAGCAGGTAGTAGGTTCAAGCTTCCAAGCCATACTTGAATCACATTAAAAAACCAACACAGCACTCAATAAAGCCTCTTATGAGCTCATGTGACAGTGCAATGCTTCTCCAATGCATTACCTGACTCTCCAGCCCTTTTGAGGCATAAACATTCCTAAATAATCGTACTGTTGTGATGGCCCTCTCCTCACCTCTAAGAATCACCCTTGGCAAGCCCTTCTGGTCCCTTCCAGGACAGCTCCTCCTCTCCTGTCCTTTTGTCTTCAGCCACACCCCAGGTTCCACAGTCTGTGCAGCCCTCAGAAGCTCTTCATCCATAGCTTCACCTACAGTTCCTACTTCCCTGCAGCCCAAAGTGTCACCATTGCTCCTAATTCATACAGTCAAGCCCTACAGTGAATCAAGCACTCTTATCCCTCTTTCTCCTCCAGCCAGGCCATTTCCCCAGTCAAGTTTTCTAATTCATCACACCAGCACATCTGAGCATCCCCCTGAGCGCTGAACTCCTGAACAGCCAATGTTGGGTCAAAACAAGAGAACCTGCTGTGTTAAACAAGGAGGCCTCAGGGACCGATCTGTGCAACCTCTGCCACAGACCTCGCAAAGATCAAACAGCAAAGTGGAATTGGATCATCTTTAATGCCAACATAGATTAGAAAAGTGCTTACCTATCATTTAGGATTAATCTGTTGCGTGAAGTTGAGGGAGGCATCCTGTATTACAATGCAGTACACCTACACACACAGTAAATGACTTTTCACACAACCCTCGCTCTCCTCCCTCATGCAGGAAACACATAGGCTTTAATTACTTTCTATGAGTTGTCTTTAAATTTCAGTATCAACTGTTCCATCAGTTTCCCAGGTATTTGTTCTTGCAAACTCCCCAGCCTGTTCCAAAGCTTAGGGAAAAAAAAAATAATTACGCTAAAATTAAGATTCTTTTAAATTATACTCCTACCTGTAAAAGTAGTACATGCTTTCATGATTTTTCATTTCAAAACACAAAACATAAAACTTTATCTGAGAACATCTACATTCCCAACATTACTGCAAAAGCAAAATATGTCAAAAACATTGAGATAGCAACTGATAGAAAGATTTGCCTTTCTCCAAGTTTAAAACCATTGAGAATCACTTTTCACAAGCATTACTGCTTAATGAGTAATGCAATCTATCACGTGATGATGTTCATTGAAAAGCAAATGTGAATATGAATTATTCTTCATTAGCACAAATAACTTAAAAGCTCTGTGATAGGAGCAGCCTATAAAGCAGAATGTAAAACTCCAGTTGTTTCCATAGGCATTGAGCTCTTTTCTTTGCTGGAAGGTGGCTAACATGAAGAGAACCTGCCTCCAATGGAGCTTTATCTATTACATAAACAAATCACTGGAGGACGGTGTATTCCTTGTCAAGATTTGAAGGCTGCAACAACTGTGCTATTTATCCAGTAATTCTGGCATTATGGGATGTTATAACCACATGTGCAGTGGGACCCTTCCAATGAGGGATCCCGCTGGACACAGACAGGGCTCATTGGGATTGCTCAGCCCTGGGGGTCCTCTTGGTCTTCTGGGGAACACAGTCCCTCCTCAAGCCGGACTCCTCCTGCTCTAATGAGGAGCCAGTGTTTGCTGAAGGGTCTGAGAGAGAACTCGGACACCCCATCCCCCATCCCAGCAGCAGCACCCCCGGCTCCCGGGCACTGCCCTGGCTCAGCTGCCTGAGCTAAGGGTTTATTTTTAAAACGCTGATACCGAGGGTCACTTTCTTCTTGCTTCAGTTCACCACAAGTAACTTTACAAGAAAAGTCATACAGAAGGGATTATTTGGGGAATTCTGCTTTCATGCTTTTAATTCAATATCCTCTCTAAACAGAAAAATTCCTCTGATCTTTTCTTTGAAAACATTAAACACAAACTCTGATAATTCATCTTTCAAACCCTGCAGAAGGATCTTTCAAATATGTATGAAGACAGACAGATGAACCACAGGGAAGCTGTTGTCCCAAAAGCTCTTAGAGTACCTCAGGGATAAAAATAACACTGCTCATTACAAACAAAATAATGTGAACACAGCCTGTAGTTTACCTCTTTCACAATTTATTTTTCCTTATCTGCTTTGATTCAAAGCCTTGGCATTTGTTGGGTTGGAAGGCATATGCCATAACCTGTGACTACCAGCGCAGCAACCTCAGAAAGAAAAGTATTTTAAGAATTTCTTTATTTTTGGAACTGACTTTTAAAACAAAGACACTAGTTCTGATCAAAACCAGTTTCGGTAAAAGGTGAATCAGTCTCAAAGTTTATGGAATTACTGCAGTCCTCTTTGAATGTATTTCCTATTTTTCCAAATAAAACTCCTGGATTAATTAAAACTAATGCATATTGGAAAAGGAGTGGGGAACATGCACTGGGTTCTTGACATTGCTGTTTAATTCTGGACAAACCTGCTGAGGCATGCACTACAAAAACAACCCCCAACAGAACAGCCTTAAGTGGACTTTCAAAACTGGGAAAATTATGACTTTTTTTTCTTTTTACTTAAGAAGAACCTGCTATAGAATGCCAGTAGAATTAAATATGAAACCTTCGATACAGATATACTAAAGGTGAATACATGCATAGAGCAGAGACCCACAATAAAATGCAAACCTTAATTTGAATGAGGAGGGTGGCTAAGGGCACAGAACAGACTTGCAGACACCTAGTTATGGTGAAAAGCACCCCACAGCCAGGTCAGTGTGTGAGACCAGGAGCACTGAGTCACACCACAAGCAGGCCCAAGGGCAGGAGCTCTGCCAACACCTGTGGTGGCCAGGATGCATCCAGTGGAGAACAACACTTTGCATCCTCAGCCCTTTGTGGCAGCTTCACAGCAGGCCCAGCCTGGGCTGGCAGCAGCTCCTGGAACTCATCCAGAACCAGAAGCTGCACGGGGCATTCCAGGGCTGTCCATGCTGCTGGGCAGGGGGCAGTGCCCAGCTCCTGGCAGAGGTTCCCCTACAGCTCCTTTCAGGTGCACTCCAGGTCTAGGGGCTCCCTGAGCTCCAGCCTTTACAACAGAACCTGCAGTGTGTGGCATTGCAATGAAATGGGGCTGGAAATGTGCAAACTCTACACCTACAACAGATGCCACTGAAATGTTCAATATCTCAGTATTAACTAGAACGAGGATAATTAATTTTACTTATAAGAAATAATTACAAGATTTTGGCTTCCTCTAGAGCAATCTATTTTGAAGTAAGCCTTTTGACTTCTACTTTTCCTTTACATGAAAGCGTGGCTTTTCTCCCACAGGGAAGAAACCTGGAACAGACATTGGAAATACAAGCAGGATATAAAACACAGAACACAATAAACAATTCTGACTCCAGAAATCTCATGACACTTTTGTTCTTATCAACAGGCTCTAAATTCACAGCTAAAGTGGAGTCAGTTCAAAACTGCATGCCCCTCAGTTCAGCTGCACCCCCACTGGATTTTAGTGTGGACTTGTTATGTCATAGTAATGTCTGGATATATCTAATGAGCCTAAATGTATTAAACAAATGTGATTTTTCAGAAAATGCTGTGATATAATGACTCAGCATTTCAAAGAACAAGTACATGTTACTTACACCCTACAGTACAGAAAATCAAGATGGACTATTTGTTCTGACTTGTGCATGTCAGTTCTTTCATGTTCTACAATCTCCTTTCTTCTAAGTTTGTTTTCACCTGAACAAAGCCTAAGACTGGAGGACCACAGTGGGAAAAGAAACAGATGTGCTTCCTTTAAGATTGTATCAGTGGGTGGAGAGATCCACTACAGTCCTTAAAATGAAACTGCTGCTCTTTCCAGCATGAAGATCCCCCTGCTGAGAGAGGCTCCTTACAACTGAGAGCCAGAGTAAACCAACAGAGCCATCAAAGACTGGACCCCGGCCTCCACCCGTTCCTGGCCAGCTCTCCCACATCACTGCCACCACCCTGCCACGCTCTGCACAGCGATTTGTCAGGCTTCACAGAGAACCAGCTTGAGAAAAAGATCTGGGTTTAAACCAAACTTTTTCTGGTTTTATTACTTGGGGGTGATTTTACCCCGTGCCAGTTCCTCAGTGCAATTTACCTCCTGGCTTCAAAATCATTTGTGCAGGCTCAATGTAAGGTGTAGGGGGAAATGAGAAGTGGCCTGGACCTGGCAAAGGTGGCACCTCTCTCTACAGGAACACAGCTCAAGCTAATGAAACCGTACCTCTGCTGAACTCCAAACGCCCATCTGCTACACCATACCTGGAAATATCGGGATTCATATCATCGAGTCCTTACTGACCTTTGCAAAAGGAACCTAAAAAAACCCAAAAAACCAAACCAAACAAAAACCACCACCAACAACAAAAAGAAAAAGACAAACAAAAAACCCCCAAACAAACAAACAAAAAACCCAAAACACACACACAAAAAAACCCACCAGAAAATTAAGCCTAAATATGTGATAGATGCACCCCCAAGCAATTTCTGGGTGTACATACACAACTGAGGGACCCTCTGGATCATATGACACCAAACACCATGCCTGTATTTTTCTCCTATTTCTCTCAGGATTGAGTAACAAGCTTAAAGAACTATCCCCTACTCATCTTAGACCTGAAAAAGTAGCGTCCAATAACATTCTAGCTGCATTTTACTCTCTTGCAGAGAAATTTGCTATGAATTAGGATCCGGAGATTCCCTGAGGGATCTTTCATTTACAACCACTGCTTCCAAAGTCTGGACAAATCATCATGACCTTGGCAGGTGGCAACCCAGCTGCTGCAGCTCAGCTGTGATGTGCCTCAATCTGCTTCAAGCACTGGTCACAAACCCAACTCGTGTTCTAGTTCTGTGCACAGTGCTCTCCAAAAAGAGAAGTCCCATGGACTTGTACCTTGGAAGAAAAGGAGACCAAGCTCAGGCGTGCGCCCAGATGGCTGGAGCCTTGTCATCTGTAGCTGTATTGACTAAACACTCCTTTACCACAGTCACTTTTCACAAGCAGAATTAGCAGCTTTGCAGTTTGACTTCTGTATATTGAGCCCACATAAGCCACTTCCTAGAATAATGCTAAAATAAGTGATCTACAAAGGCTTTCACTTCCTTTCCTGCCCTGCAAAGTATTGTTCTCTGCCATAAACATGTCAGAAAAGAAAAATTTGGATAACTCTATGAGCCTGAAAGCAATTTCCCCCAAAGAGCTTCGCAGGAAAGAGTCTAGGGTTTTATAAAAGCTAGAGTTAAAATAGAAAATAAAAATTTAGAAAAACAGTATCAATTTTCTTGTTATGTATCTCAAAGAACAGAAAGCAATTGGACTTTCCTGACACCTTTTTGCTTCTTGAGCCTTCTTGGGCTCATGAATATGATTAAGGATTCTAATTAGCAGCCTGTCAGAAAAAACATAAATTGCAGGAATGCCTGAATTAGTAATTTTTGTGTTTATTGGACACTGCCAGGTTTATAAAAGATTGGATGTTGTCAAGATACTGACTTTCCAGAGCTCATGCTCTCCTTCAGATCAGACATCATTTAAGTTCAGCATTCAAAAGGACATCAGAAACTGTAAGTGGTGTTTAAAAACCCAATGGAAATGTGCTCCATCAATCTGGTGACCTCAGGAAGTGAAGAAAAAAGCTCCATCACGAGGAGAAGCTTTAAAAAGAAGCCTTATTTAACTCTATTTCAACAGAAAGGCAGATACCAGGAAACTGAACTTTGAAGCCTGTGAGGATGCCTGCACGAGTACACAACCGTGAGCCTCTGGAGTTCAGACAGGTTGGTGTCCCCAGACAGACTTGGGGAGCAAGAGCAGATAGCTGAGACATCCTCAAGCACCACTTGTCTCTCATTTGGCAATGCAGGGGCTTCCCAGACACCATCCAACAACATGGGAAAAGGACACCAACTCAGACGAGTTTTTTATTTTGATTAGAGCTGAAATCTTTCAGCCCAACATGAAAGGTTGGCAGCATGAATCTAATCTTTGCCACATGTGAACAGAGGAGCCAAGTCTCTTGTAGTTACTGGTGTGACAGACAGCAAAACAAAGCCACTTCTGTGGATTTTGGTAGACTATAACAAAAGAAAAGGACAATAATAATTTTTCATTGCAGGTGTTTACCCTCCTTCCTGTCTGGAAGCAGCTGTCAAGCTGTGAAGTCTCTACTCTGCTTTATCTCCTTAACAAAACTCTGACATTAGATGGGGATTAGATTAAGAAAATTAATATTATATGCAAATTTGAACAGATTTTAACAACTAATAAGCCTCAGCAGCTTTGATGCTCAGTAAAAAGCTCTTTTGGCTGCATTTTTCCATTTTGGCAGCTTCTTTGCTGCTCTGAACATAAGCACCACAAAGTCTTATCTTTCAGTGTACAACTCCCAGGTAAAAAAAAGCTTTGTCCTTTTTTTTCTTTTTTCTTTTAAACAGAAATACAGAAAAAAATCCTCTGCATTTTCAAGCCTCATGGCTATCTTGATAAACCTGAGCATGTAGATTCATCAATCACCAGCTGAGTCTCACACCTCACCCCAGTTCTCACTGTTGGCAGAAGGAGAGGTAGATTCCTTCTGAGGACAAACTTCACCACATGCGTCCTCTCACACACACCTTCCATCTGACTTTGACCAAACTTATCTCACAAAACTCCATATTACATTTTCAAAAGAAGGAATTACCTTTAAAAGATGATAAACTGATATTGATAAAGATGCATTTTCCAATCTGGTGAGCTAAAATTCAGCTGTCAGACTGCAAATTAACACCGGTCTGCTCCAGAAACACTCACCTCATGCCCTGACACCTGAGTTTACTCTTATCTGATTGCCATTTCCTCCTAAAACCTACCAGCTGGTCAGGCTTTAAACGATTCCAGAAGTGGAATTTGCTGTCAAGTATCTGATTTGAGGTTTTCGGCAACTCCAGTCTAAAATTAGGGTTGCTTTGCTTGGTTGGTTTTTTGTCGTTATCCTACTTGAATTTTGCTCATTACACAAATCTTTCTAAGAAAAATTCAAATCACAAACGAAATATCTCAGCCTCCTGCCCAGCTTTGTCGTCCTTTTCTCTGAGAACAGTTTTCATTGCTGCCAAGAAAATCTTCCTCAGTCGCATCGCTTTTCATGCCACGGGGTGAAAGCGACGCTCCCGTGCTCGCCGCTCGCTGAGCGCTCCCGGCCCCGCGGCTCCCGCGGCCCCCGCGGCCCCCGCCCGCCGCCCGCTCACCTCCGGCCTCGCGCACCGGGCGGCGCCGGCCCGGACCCCGCCGCGCCCCGCGAGCGGCCCCTGCGCGCCCGGGCGGAGCAGCCGGCGGCGGGCCCGGCACTGCCTCGCTGTGCTCCCGGCGCTGCCTCTCTCTCTCTGCTCGCTCCCGGCGCTGCCTCTCTCTGCTCGCTCCCGGCACTGCCTCTCTCTGCTCCCGGCACTGCCTCTCTCTGCTCGCTCCCGGCACTGCCTCTCTCTGCTCCCGGCACTGCTTCGCTGTGCTCCGCTCCCGGTACTGCCTCTCTCTGCTCGCTCCCGGCGCTGCCCGTCTCTGCTCCGCTCCCGGCGCTGCCCCGCTCCGCTTCGCTCCGCTCCCGGCACTGCCCCTCTCCGCTCCGCTCCCCGCGCTGCCCTGCCCGCCCGGCCCCGGCTCAGGGCGGCCGCGCGGGGAGATCTCGGCGCGAGGGACCCAGGGCTCCTTCAGCGAAATTGCAGCTGCTCTTTACACAGAAAACAGTGGTTAAAGTAATACATAGTATTTCAGTCGAAACAGGGAGAAAGTGCTCCTTCTGTGGACCCCGGCTTTGGAATCAGTGCAGTACAGCTGTGTAGATTTTAAGGCCGGAAAAAAACCCCCTTGAGATGATCTATTCTGTCCTGTGTTACGCAGGCCAAAAAAAATTCCACTCCGTCATTCTTGCTCTCAAGCCTTGGGAGCACAGA
This sequence comes from Agelaius tricolor, assembly GCF_023055355.1. Lineage (NCBI taxonomy): Eukaryota > Metazoa > Chordata > Aves > Passeriformes > Icteridae > Agelaius > Agelaius tricolor. The sequence goes on along the minus strand of NW_027269293.1, from coordinate 5,562,250 downwards.
TCCTGTTTGCTGTTCCTGTGCTATAATGTATTCTTGGAGCACTTAAGGCTGTTCCCTTGTCTCACTGAAATGCTGTCCATCAGCTCTTTCTTGCCAGACTTTTCTAAAGCTGTAGTCAGCACGGTTATGATGAGCATGGTTATAAATACCTTTGCAGACAGAAATGTGAACAATTTTAAAACAAACACCGTGACTTGCTGATAGTTTTCTCGCTTACCCATTTGAATCCACCTGCTCCATTCCCACTAGGCAATGCACAGTCCAGCTGCTGGCAAAGGGATGGCTTGTAAACAGTCTCAGTTACAGTAGCCAGGTTGCCACAGCACATCAGAGACCATAGTTGCACAAAGTACTGGGGCCCTGCTTTTACAATCCTGTCAGGAAACTCTGGCCATCTCAGAGCTCCAGGGGACACCTGTACACCTACAAGCAGGTGGTTGTCCAGTATCTCCTTGTGTGACATCACTGAAACCATCTTAAAACAGTGCTTTATCTGCAATGACCATATTTATAGAGCCAGTTTTTCTGGGGCTGATCTGAAGCCCACTGACAAAAACTCCCACTGACTTCCAAAGGATTGGGATTGGGCTTTCCACGAGCAAAAGTGCTTGTTTCAGTGTGTGCAATAGGTGGAACAAAACCATCTAAGACTCCTGGAGCAAAGGAAGGTGCTCAGGTGTTGTTTGCCTTTTATTTCCCTTGCATTCACTTTGACTCTTTTAGTTACAGAGGTGTGACCCAAGGCCTCCCCCTCAGGAGGACCCATCTGTGTCCTCACCAGAGGGTTCCCAGCACGCAGAGCTGCAGCAGCACAACCCAGCACCAACCTCCACACAGCAAAGCAGCTCAGAGCAGAGCCTTGCTCAGAAGGGCTAACCCTGCATGCCTCAGCAGTCCATAATCATAAATCATGGTGAGTCTAGAATTACAAGTGCTGAATACTGCTACTCAATCCCTCTGCAGAGTGCTGCCTTCAAGCCATGAAAGATACCAGGTTTTTTGGGATCTGTACCTTGAGACATCCAAAGGGGTCTGAAGGACAAAGATGGGCACCCAGTCTCTTACCTATCAGGTTTGTTCAATACTTCATGAAACAATTAGGATATGAGGTGCTTCAAAATCACTTATCATTTCAGAATATGGACTGCTGAACCCCTGCTGGGTTAGTATTTATATGACAATATATTTATGAGTATACACAGGTTTATAAAAATGTAATCATTTATCCAGCAGATGCCCACTGTGAACAGGATGATAATATGTTCAGAGGTCAAACAAGTCCTCTAGTTAGAGTCCACAAGAATGTTACCCTCTGAAACCCTGTTCAGTGTGTCCAAATGAAGCTCTGAGCAAGCCTGATGGCCATTTTGTCTGTGAGCTCTGGGATGTGATGCTGGGCACTGGAAAAGCAGAAGGGTGGCCTTTGCCAATGGGAACAGCACCCTCGAGTGGGAAAATTAAGTTCCTCCCAGTCAGCAGGACGTGAGGTAAGCAAAATTAGTTCAGGCTGGAGAAGGCTCTAGGGAGACCTCAGAGCCCCTTTTATTCCCTTAAGGGGCTCCAAGGGAGCTTGGGAGGGACTTTGGGCAAGGAGGAAGGACAAGGGGGAGTGGAGGAACAGGACAAGGGGGAATGGCTTCCTACTTCCAGAGGGCAGGCTTAGATGGGATACTGGGAAAAAATTCTTCCCTGTGAGGATGGTGAGGCCTGGCACACTTTACCCAGGAAAGCTGTGGCTGTCCCATCCCTGGAAGTGTTCAAGGCCAGGCTGGATGGGACTTGGAGCAACCTGGGATAGTGGAAGGTGTCCCTGCCCCATGGCAGGGGTGGGAATGAGATGGACCTAAAGGTCCTTTCCAATCCAAGCCATTCTGTAATTCTATGAAACTCCAAGTGCAATTGAGCACTGGTACCCCTAGAGCTGGATGTGCTCAGGTCTGGCAATGGTGAGTGAATGCTTGTGCCTGCTGTGGCACTGATCTGGGCAGAGCTGCTGCCCATTGGAGCCTTATTGGTTCATCTGCAACAAATCTCACCTTGTGTGGATTCTTGCATTTAAGTCACTCTTGAGTTGTGACTCTCATAACACTTCATCCTACTGTCTTATTCGTGCACCTCTCCATCCTAGTGAGGATCCCAAAGCCATTATAACTCAAGACCAGGACACAGCATTTTCATGGAATTGGTTCATCTACTCTTGAAACACATCCTGTTTATGAAGAAAGGGGGAGGCTTGTCTTTGGAAGATACTGCAATTCCTCAGGTCTTGAGAGAAGATGCTGTGAGACAGTGTCTAACTGGACCTGCACAGGTAGTTCATGGAAGAACGTGCAATTATTTACACCTGAAATTTGATAAGATGCTGTTGCTAACAGGACTATCCTTATGAACATGCCTTTCTATTATCACTTTATGGCTTTTTTGTCAGAGCAGGGTAAGGTGGGAGTTTTGAAAGAATCATCACTAGCAGACAAACTTGGAAACTGGCTTTCCTGTAGATCATGGTGAGGCATATGTTTATGGTCAGGCAATGAAGGTGTCAGGGGGTAGATACTATGGCTGACACATCACTGATGCTTCTCAAGAGGAGCCCAACCATGATTAACTGCACCAAACCTCCTCTCTAGAAATGCTCATGTTCTGAATCAGTGACATTACTCATGCCAACACTCCTAACACTAACAGTCTGAGGAGTCTTAAAGTCTTCATGTCATCAGCTAAGCCAGGTCATTAAAATAAATCCCCAGTGTCTTCACAGAAAGCAGGTATCTCTGTTCCAAGTCTGCTGTTGATTCCTTCTGTAGAGGCTGTGAATTCCATCTCCACCTGGGTGCCTCCACATCTGCTTGCTCACAGTACCAGATGTGGCATCATTTTGGCACTGACTGTGGCCAGTGGGGTATTGGGTTTTACATGACTTAAGCAGAAGGAGTCTAGCAATTAAAAAAAACTGTACAGCAGTAATGGAATGGAATGTATGAGCCAGTGGTGCAGAGCCTGGATCTGTGAATGCCATCGAAGCCTGCACACTACAGCAGCAAGAGCTTAGTTTTACTCACAGGACCTTTATAAATTACATACTCTCCTAGAGAGTGTGCTCAGAGTGCTTTGAACAGGTCTCTGCCATCTTAGTTACCCTGAAATGCAGAGTGGCTGGTGGGATTTAAAGAACATTCTTAAATAGGAAAATTTGAAAATCTTCTAGGTCTCCTTCCATTTACCAATGGCTATTCCTGTAGAAGCAATGTCTTCTATGAATTTTCTGGAATAACAGCTCCTCTTTGAGAGCCAACACCCTCTCAAGACATTCCTTTTGATCATACTATTGCCTAGGAAGTTAACATGCAGCTTCCTGTTAACACCATTGTCTTGATATTTTGGTGTATGTACTTTCCTTTTTCCCACTTAGATAATCCCGAATTCTGTGCCATTTAGTTTCTTCATTTGGTCAAGCCTGATGCAAAATTTTTTGCTTGGGCTTAATTGGGTCCCCCTTATCTGTCTCTCAGCAGCTGTTTGCTACCTGAACTCTGCCCTAAATCCTGCAGTGACAGGTGATGCCCATTGACACAACTCCACTTACTCTCTTTCCCGCTGGCACCCCCACCCCAATATTCTGACACTGGTGTCTGCTCTTATGGTGTCATTTGGATTCTGAACCCTAATGTTTGGGGCCAGAGAGGGACCTCAGATTCTCTGTGCAGAGACAGCGCGTCCCACACCGCACACCCATCGCTGCTTATAGCAGTTCACTTACCCGCTCCTGCTGCTGGCGGCTGCTGCACTGTCTTACTTCCACATTCTTCCTGCCATGTATCAGCCTGAATTGGTTGTCCTTGGATATCCTTACAACCTTGGGTGTGCAGAGAAGGTGGCTTATTGCCTGGTGCCAAAGTTCAGTATCTTGAGAGAAAGGTACAACTTTGTAAGTGAAGTAGGAGAGATGCAGACACCACGGACACTCTCAGATATCATGTGAGCCCCTCCCCCAGCTCTGTGGGGAGGCACATGGGAGCAGCTTTGTTCCTATTTTAGGTACAGACCTAAGTATCCAAGAGCCATTTGTACTCTCTGCGCAGCCTGGCAGGATTTGGGTTACAAGCCTCAAAGACCTGCTGTTGAGTGTGCTGCTCCAGGGGATTACAGGCAGGAAAGCTGTCCCACAACCTCTGTCCTTCTTGAAAGGCTTTCTAAAGTGTCCGACCTGTGGCTAATATTAGACACTGCAACTTCAGCAAGCAATCCAGTGCCCTTTCTGTAGTGCTTGGCTCTGCCCATACCTGCTGTGATTTCATCCTGTAGCACCATTTTCAGAGTGAATGTCAGGACCTCAGGACTCACGTCACTGAACACTTAAGGGTTCCTTGCTGATATTTTTGTTGAAGAGGGTGAAGTGTCCCAGGCAAGCCTGCTGGAGTGTCAGAACATCCTCCCCTTCCCTTGCACAGCCAGCGCAGCAAAACTCAGGATGATATACTGAATAGCTGATTTTATTAGAAACAAAACTGACTTCATTTCCATTCATTTGCCTTTAAATTTCATTCACAGGTTCTCTGGCATTCATACAGAAGTACTGAGATGAATGTGTGCAAGTGGTGTTACTTGAGGTAACACCACGAACAGAACACTGGCTGCTGAGTCCTCATCACGTCTCTCAGTTCTTCATGAGTTGGTGGCCACGTGCTGCATATTGCATACACCTTTCATACCCACCCCAAGGCTCTTGCTCCAGAGAGTGCCAGGGCTTCACCAAGCCTTGCAATGGCACAGGTGGGACCCTGCAGCCCTGCAGCTAGCCCTTGGAACTGAACAGACTCAGATATTTCAGTTGGAGGATATAATGCAGCTCTGGGGTTTTCGGGGTCTCACCGACTCCAGCTGCCATGAGTGTCCCAGACAGGGAAGTCCAGTTAAGCATAACCTGTCCAGGCCTCTCAGGCAGGCTCAAAGCTGCTGGCAATCTTAGCAAGCTCAGCTCTTAAGTGAGATCAGCTCTTTGGTGATTTTCAGCTCTTTGGTGATTTTCAGCTCTTTAGTGATTTCAGCTCTTTGCTTGCAAAGTGCCTCAGCAGACCAGGGAGAGAGAGGAGAAGGCTGTGTGAGGTTCCACAGAGGTGTCTTCATTGGTATCTTCTCAAAGGGTCCCAGTGACAGTTCTTCTGCTGAACTGGGCAGTAATAGGGGTTTATATGGGTATAGGAGTTTTGGAAAACAGTCCAGTAGTAAGGGTCGAGGCAAAAGTGACCTATCATTTTACAGAGATAACAAGGGTCCGAGGGTGGAAGAGGGGTTTCTTAGGTCCAGTCATCATGACTAGGCATTTCTTATCTTAGGCTGCTGACCGCCAGAGAGACCTTGCAGGCCCTGTGCCTGCTACAGGAGACCTACAACAACCATCTCATCCACCTGCCTGAACCCTTCAGGGCTGACCAAAAACGAAAGCTTGCTCTTAAGGCCATTGTCCCAATGCCTCTTCAACACTGACAAGCCGGGGGCATTGACTGCCTCTCAGGGATGCCCATTCCAGGGTTTGAGCACCCTCTTCATAAGGAAATGCTCCCTCATGTCCAGTCTGAACCTTCCCTGGAATGGCTTTGTACCGTTTCCAGGAGCGCTGTCCCTGGACCTGAGGGCGAAGAGCTCAGCACTGCCCTCTCCATATCCCCTCCTCAGGAAGCTGCAGAGAGCAACAGTGTCATCCCTCAGCCTCCAAAGGAGACAAGGCCAGAGCCCTCAACTGCTCCTCAATGGCATGCCATCCACCCAGCTTGGTTCCACTCCTCTGGACTCATTCAAGGACTTTCACATTCTTTTTTAAATTGTGGGGCCCAATTTATGGGATTGCATTCCCATTCTAGGGGGGGACAGAACAGAAATGCAGCTATTACAGCTATAGTAAATTTTTTCAGGATTTGATATGCCAACATTCATTTGCAGTGCGTGACCCTTTGCAGAGGGGAGAGGATGGTCTTAAAATGTACTGGTTACCAACTTGTTTTCAAATGTAATTCAAAGCACAGGTTTCAGCTCATAAATCCTGTGTCATTTGCAATCCTTGCGGTTAAAGACTAGGGGCATTCAAGAAAAGGGAATTTATCTCTGTTGTGGTTTGACACTGGTCAAGATACCAGGCACCCATGAAAATCATAATGAAGGGCTCATGAGCTGAGATAAGGATTGGAAGAAAACACTCTAAGGGCAAAACAGGCTCAAAGTTAAAGGTATAAAGTACATTTAATATTAACAGGGTCAGAGGAGGATAATGAGGAGTAAAAGAAGCCTTTCAGTTCGTCACTTGAGATCTTTCTACAGTTTGCTTAGGAAGAGGAGTCTTTTTCTTCTGCTGTGCCATGGAGTCTTTCCCGTGGGAGACAGTTCTCAGTGACTGTGGTTCAGCACGGTTCTAATTTCACAAGTAGCAGTCCTGCCCAGCTTGCTGTAACATGAGTCCCTCCCACAGGCAAAAGACTCTTCTCAAAACTGCATGTCATGGGTTGCTAGTCCATGGGATGTAGTCTTTTAAGGCTAGGTGCTCTAGTTTGGAAGCATGGGCCCTCTCTCTTTGTTCAGGTCTCCCACTAGACCACAGCTTTTTTAGGATCCACCCGCTCCAGCATGAGCACCTTTTCGTATAGGTTGTGAGTAGATCTCTTCATCCCCCGTGGACTTCATGCACTACAAGTAGACAGTTTGTTTCACCACAGTCCTCACTACAGCTTGCAGAGGAATCTTGGCTCTGACACTTGGAGCACTTCTTCCCCCTCTTTCTTTACCACTGATCTTGGTGCCTCCATGTTGTTTTCCCTCATGAGTCCTCACTTCCTCTCTTCTCTGACTAGAAGAGGAGCTACTGCTTGTAGGTACCACTGCCAACAAATCCCATGAATTCAAAGATTCCTGCAGGATCCTGCAGCGCTGAGAAGTTGATCTCGTCTAGGTTCCACGTTGGGAATCACTCGTCATGCTTCTGCTGCCAGCCATGCGGCTCTGCTGCCATTGCACGGGCAGTGGCGGCTGCTGCGGCGCTGGCACCATTCAATGCCTCTCCTCCTGCAGGGCAATGGGAAGGGGAAGCTGCTGCCCCTGCCCTTCTGCCCATGGCACAGCTGGCTAGGAGTGGCCAGGGAGGCAAGGCTCACCACGGGCTGTGCCAAAATGCGGTGGCTGTGGTGGTTGTATGGCCACACCCAGCGCCAGGATCACCCCTGGCTCACGCCTCGCCACCCCTCGGAAAAACCTTCCCATGTGCCATTTTGATTTCCTTCTCAAATATGTCACCACAGAGTGTTACCAACTTCTCTTATTGGGCCAGCAGAATGTTCATCTTCAGAGCCATCAGAGATTGGCTCTGTCAGACATGGTGAAGCTTCTAGCAGCTTCTCAGAGAAGCTACTGTTGTGGCCCTTCTTCGATACTAAGAACTAGGCTGTGCCAAATCAGCACAGTTTCTAGCCTCACTCTCACAGGCCTGTTGATGCCTGCTGATCTATCAGATCCATGTTTGGACATATGGAAGGATCTGTGTTGTGACATTGAGAGTGTGTCATGGCTAAATCCCAGCTGGCAACGAAATACCACACAGCTGCTCCTCGCACACCTCCATCCTGCCCTTGGTGGGAAGAATCAGAAGGAAAAGTTAAAGCTCATGGGCTGAGAGAAGAACAGTTTAACAATAAAAAAAAAAAAACCGCAAAAGAACCCCACCAATAATAATAATCACAATACTAATAATTGTTGTGAAAAGGAGACAGATAAAATGCAAAAGGAAAAAGTGAAGCCCAATACAGTTGCTCACCAATGCCCAGCCCACTCTTGAGCAGCAAGAACTGCCCCTCCTGGGCAGTTCCCCCCTGTTTACACACTGGGCAGGATGTTTTATGTGTGGAATATCCCTCTGGCCAGTTTGGGTCAGCTTTCCCAGCCGTGTTCCCCCCAGCTTCTTGTATGGCTCCTCACTGGCAGAGCATGAGAGAATGAAAAGTCCTTGACTTGGGGTGAGCACAACTGAGAAACAATGAAATCAGTGTGTGATCAACATTGTTCTCTTCATGAATCAAAAAACCACAACGATGTACCAGCCCCTGGGAATAAAATTAACTCTGGGAGCCATTGAGCAGCTGGAAAACTGTAGCAGTGGGGAACAAAGTGATATGGACCCCCTTATGCATCCAAAGGAGATCGCTTTATTGTAGAATCAGCCCCTTTTTTCACTGTGAAAAATGCCCATCACTTGCTTTAAAATTTTAAAAGTTTAATAGTAATAAAATGGTTATAAAAATAGTAATACAAATTAGAGCAATAAGAATTTGGACAATCAGAGTTAAGATAATAAAGGACAATAAAAAAGCAAAGAATTATGAACGTTTGGATGCTTTCCTCAAAAAAGCATCTCCACTAACAAAGGATTAACCCTTAAAAGCAATAGCCTGTTGCATATTCATATATCTCATACATGATGCAAACATTCCTTTCAAACTAGGGATTTTTCTGTTTATTGTTAACTTCTCCCCGTTCTTCTTGCAAATCATGGTTTGGGTCCATGGAGTTTGAAAGGAGGTAGAAGAAGCCTGGTTCTTCCCAATAAGGAGGCAACAATTCTTCTCTTTGGGATTTTAGTGTCTTGTTGCTGTTATCTCTGTGCGAAAAATTTCTTGATTATCTTATCCATTCCTTGAGCTAGTTAGAAAAATATCTTACATCGCATAGTCTCTGTTTTAATATTATGTTGTAGCCTAAAACTATATTTAATACACTATTTAAAAGGATTAATACAGCATAACTTTGTAACATAACACATATAATATTCATTTTAATATTTGTAAAAAGCCAATCATATAATACACATTTTCCACATTTACCTTTAATTTTAACCTGACATAACTGAAACCAAACTGAGACTTAACAGAACTTAACAGAAAGAAGGCACCCATTGGCTGGCTCAGCTGCCACACTGCTGTCCATGCATCCTACCATCCAATCAGCTTCCCGCTCATACACAGTCCACGTGTTCCTTCAGCCAATCAGCTTCCCGCTCATACACTGTCCACGTGTTCCTCCAGCCAATCACAATCTCAGTTTCAGCTGACTGACTCCTCACTCCCAGCGGCCTCTCGCCCCTCAGCCGCCTCCCACCCATCCGGCCTGCGGCTGTGCCTTTCTGTGGGGCCTTCTGGTGAGTGTAAGCCATAACCACTCTGATAATTATTATCCCATATCCTACAGAAAACTACGACATCATTGCCACCACAGAGACATGGTGGGATAACTCACATGACTGGAGTGCTGCAGATTCCGAAGTGGCAGGCAAGGAAGTAACCAAGTTGGGGTAACCATATTGTGAGTGAGTGTTTTGACTGCTTTGAGCTTAATGATGCCAATGATAAGGTTAAATGCATAGGTTTATGGTTAAGGATTGGAGGAGGAACATTGACCATCATAGACTGATCAACCAGGAAGAAGAGGCAGACAAAACCTTCTATAAACAGCTGGAAAAATCCCCACAATCACTGGTCCTTGTTCTTGTGTGGGACTTCAGCTTAACCAGATATCTGCTGGAAATACAGATAGACTTTTCTCTCAACACAGTGGAGAGAAAAGAGTCTATGAGGTTCCTGGAGTGCATGGGAGAGAACTGCCTGACACAGCTGGAAAGTGAGACAACCAGGGAAGCTGCCCTGCTGGCCTTGCTGTTTGTGAGCAGAGATGGACTGGGGGGGACGTGACAGCTGAGGCCATCCGGACACAGCAATGATGAAGTGACAGAGGTTTTGATATTGGAGAAATAAGGAAGGAGGACAGCAGAACTGCCACCCTGGACTTCTGGAGAGCAGACTTGGGTCTGTTTAGGAGACTGATTGAGAGCCCCTTGGGAAGCAGCCCTGAGGGGCAGAGGGGTCCAGGAAGGCTGGACACTTTTCAAGAAGGAAATCTTCAAGGCACAAGAACAGGCTGTCCCCATGTGCTGAAAGACAAGCTGGTGAGGAAGAGACTGGCCTGGCTGAACAGAGAAATTTGGCTGGAACTCAGGGAGGAAAAGAGCATTTATCACCTCTGGAAAAAGGGGCAGGGAACTCAGGAGGACTTATGAGGATGTTGGGAGGTTAGGCAGGGAGAAAGTTAGAAGGGCCAAAGCCCAGCTAGAAATTAATCTGTCCCATGCTGTAGGTTATAAATTGATACTTTTCTGTGTTTCTATAGATACATCAGGTGGGCCAAGGAGACCCTCTGTCCTGTGACCGTGTTCACAGGGGTTCTTGGATGAGGGAAGAGACAAGAATGTTGACTCCATGATCAGAAGGCTTGATTTATTATTTTATGATATATATATATTACATTATAACTATACTAAAAAGAAAAAGAAAGGAAAAGGTTTCCTCAGATGCTAACTAGGCTAAGAATAGAAAAGAATGATAACAAAGGCAGCTCTCTCGGACTCTGTCCGAGATAGCTTGGTCCTTGATTGGCCATTAATTATAAACATCCAAGATGGGCCAGTCACAGGTGGACCTGTTGCATTCCACAGCAGCAGATAACCATTGTTTACATTCTGTCTCTGAGGCCTCTTAGCTTCTCAGAAGGAAAAATCCTAAAGAAAGGATTTTTAGTGAAAAGATGTCTGTGACACTCTGTCCCTTCCTGTGGTGAGAAAAAATTTCCACAAAGGATGAGAAGGAGGCTGAAGTACTTAATGCTTCCTCTGGACCTGACTGTGCTGGTCAAGAGCAACTGAACATCAACTGGTGTGTGCCCAGATGGCCAAGAAGGCCAATGGTACCTGGCCTGTATCAAAGATAGCACAGATGAAGTTATTTGCTACCCCCTTAATGGTATAGTTATGAGCTGAGTTTGCACAATTTTGTTGCAAATTTGATACTTTCATGCACTTGGGTCTGGTTTCTTCCAGCAGCAAACTCACTTGGACAGAAGAGGTCAATTGGTCAAGTTGTCTTGAGCATGTTTTGGAAGTAATCTGTCTTTGACACTATCTTATGTCAAATGGTGTACCCCTCTTTGATGTGCAGAGGGGCCACAACAAACCATCTAAGACCCTTCCATTATGAGCTAAATGCCAGAACATTCCATCTCAGGCCATACTATCTCACCCGTCCATTAAGAGCTCATGGCCAGAACATGCCTAGAAGGGCACATTCTCCCACCACAGCCCACAGTTCACACTCGGCAAGGGTGGCAGTGGCTGCAGCCGGGTCAGGGGTCTGCACCCCTCACAGAAACAGGGAGCACAATTGTTGGAGGCCCTGGCACCAGCTTGGTGGTTGACACCATGACATGGTGTGTTGGGGGCTGGGGGCCTCATGCATGCAGTCACCCTTTGTCCTGCTGGGGTCTGGAGCAAGCCCTGGGCAGCCTTGGGCAGAAGGAGGTGAGGACGTGGGAGCTGGAAGCACCATGGGTTGAGTTGGAGCAGGAGTGGTCCTGGACCCAAGAGCAGCACTGCTGCTCCACTGCAACCCTGCAGCTGATTCAAGCCTGGCTGATTGAATTGAATGGTCAGTATGAGAAGCTAAACTAAAGCAGTCAGCAGCTGTTTCAGGAATTGGAATGGCCAGAAATATCCAGCTCTGTCATTTCCAAGCTGCAGCAGGCTAACCTGGAAGCAGGCAAGGAATCTATCCTCCTGGAGGCTGTGAGAAAGCAACGGGCAGAGCTTTGAGCATTTGTAGCTTAATATAACTGTGATCCTCTTGATGGTCCCAATGAGTGGCCTGAACTAGATCTTCCTCTCATTTCTGGGCAGTATGTTTACATATTTGGAGACAGGGATGAAGATGGTTGGTATGTGGGAGAACTGCATGATGGCACAAGAGGATTTTTCCCGTCCAGTCTTGTTGAAGAAGCTGGAGTGATGGACATCCTGATGGCACCACATCTGATGGAGACCAACTGATGGTGTCTCCAGGGGCTAATGCTTAGAGGATGTGGAGAATGTCCACTCTTCTTTTATCTTCCTGTTAAGTGTTTTCTTAATGATCTGTGTTATCTCCCTGTCCTGTGTATATGTGAATAGAAAGGACAAGATGCATTCTGGGCAGGGGTACCAGAGAGCAGATGGTGGCAGTATTCACAGAATCCATACACGTGTGTGCTTGTGACTGTAGAGTGTCACATATGTACCTACACTAGTGACCTCCTCTCTGCCAGCCCAGGACAAGGCACCAGGCTGGCTTCCAGCAGCTAGGCAGAGCTGTACTGTACTGAGCTACAGCAGCACAGCAGGAGAGGTCTATTCTGGAGTGGCTGGAAGTTGTGGCTAGTCTTGACATCCCTCAACACTCTGGGTCTCTGGGTTGCATGGGGGAAACTGAATCCTGCTCCATCCCCAGGGCTTCCAGCTGGGGATGAGATGACTGCACTGCTTCAGCTGAGCCCCTGCCCTGCACAGGATTCAACCAACACCTCCCTGTCACTGCCTGGGTGTCCTTCTTTTGTTATGGGTCAAGGATACCAGAGACCAGAGGGAAATATTTACACCTTTTGCAGACATCCATCTCTGGTAGGACAAACCTGCTTTCAGAATCAGTCTCCTCTCTTTAGATGATTGGTGATTATTTTAGTCAGCTAAAAGATGATTTATTGAGGGTGACTCTGCTGCCCTTTTTCCACAGGAGCTGTCAGACCTGGAGCCCCGGGACATCTCCAGGGAGGCTAAAAGGGGCAGAGAATGTGGCACATTGAGCTGGCAGGGTGTGAGTCTAGGTGTGTACCCAGAGGTACCCAGGGCTGTCCTTCTGAGTAGGGTCTGTGTGCCAGGGCAGGAACTCTGCTGCCTGCCAGGGTCAGCGCTCAGCCAGCCCAGGGAGCTTCCCAGAGCACTCTGGGGAGAAGCTGGGGGTGGAAGGAACCACGCTGGGAAGGGCAGAGTCCTGTTTCAGTTGAGAGGGTGCTTCATGGGCCAGGGCTGTTCACAGCTCCACATCATCCTCAGGATATTTCTGATGGCAGTTTTGAAGAAGAATATCAAAGCAGGGGTTGAATGAAAGGGAAGAAGTCTGTGCATTGTGTTTTCTCCTCTTGGTTCCTGAGTCAGCAGACTGGATTTTGGAAAAGGCACCGAGACCTCAACTCTCATTAGGACTTGGCTGCCCTGCTCCTCAGGCCCTGCACACACCTCTGTCCCTGGGCAGTGTGCTGCTGCCAGGAGATCTTTGCCGGGCAGTGCTGAAGATGCAGCAGGTGGGAAGGGGTCTGTGAACACTGATAGGGAAGAGTTGTAGGAATCAGAAACAGCTCCTGGCAGAGACATCTCCAGGCAGGGAGGGAGAGGAAAGTGCCCCCCAAAATGCCTTGGGAGAGGTGATTCAGGCTCCTCTCTGCCATCCCCTGCAGTGCAGATGCCTTAGCCAGAGCAAGGTTACCTGGCAGGAGAGACACCATGATCAGGAAGGGGGTATTCTCAGGGCAAGCCTCACCTCCTACACTAATTTTTCTTCACCTGAAGGATTGAAAGGCATTGAGTGCTGGTGCAGTGTAGCAGCGCAGGGTTTAGATGTAGCAGCATGGTTGCTGCTACCTATACTTATTTCCCAATGAGCATCTCCTGTGGAAAAGCCACTTGGGGAAGAATTCAGGCAAAACCGTCAAGTCCACACACACCACACTCAGCACGGCTGGCTCAGTGAAGAGAGGCAGAGGGGCCTTTGGTACAGTCAGTTCCAGCAAGGTTTATTTCAACACGCCGAAGGGAAGCCAGAGACAAAAGTCAGGGCTGTGTGCTCTGCACAAGATTAAGTGGGGGAGGGCATGGGGGTGGCACAAAGGGCAGGGCAAAGGGCTTTGGCTTTCAGGGAAGATGGGGCTGGCCACCAGGGATACCACAACCAATGAGGAAACAGGGAAAGGACAAACATGGGGAATTTGGGACATATGGGGGAAGGAGCTGGGATGGATCAGTGTTAAGGAAGAGTCCATGAGGAAGTCCTTTCCATCTGCCCAGGTGGGGTAAGCTCTATGGTAAGTCTCTCCAAGGCAATGCTCTGGGGATTTCCCGGAGGGGGAAAGATTCAGAGGATTCCATAGCACAGGTTGCCCAGGGCAGTGGTGAAGTCACTATCCCTGGAGGGATTTAAAAGACGTGTAGAAATGCCACTTGGGGATGTGGTTTAGTGGTGGTCTGGACAGCGCTGGGTTAACAGCTGGACTTGTGGTGTTGGTGATCTTAAAGGTACTTCCTAATTTAAACAATTCTTTGCTTCTAAGCCCCTGGTGTGTTCTCCCACCCACAAAAGTCTCTGCTGTTAAGGCCATTGGTACAAGGATGAGGTACCTCCTCAACAGCCCAGCCTCTGATGAGGAGATACCCCCTTGTACCCATATATCTTCCCTGACCTGCCCCACTGGCAGGAGCATTGGGGTATTTCTCTATGTTTCCCTTCTTTGTCACCATCTCATCTGGGGTCTCCTGGTGTTGCAAAAAGTGAGGCTGCAATGAGGTGAACCACCCTTCATGGAACCCAGAAGGTCCTTTGTAAGACTCCTTTCTCCAGGCTGAGCCCCTCAAGATTCCTCAGCTGCTTCTCATCAGACTTGTGCTCCAGACCCTTCCCCAGCTCTGGAATGCCCCAGCCCCTCAATGTCCCTCTTGTCATGAGGGGCCCAAAACTTACTCCAGGATTTGAGGTGAGGCCTCAGCAGTGCCCAGCACAGGGGGACAGTCACTGTCTGAGTCCTGTTGGCCATGATAGCCAGTCCCTAAATGCTTACCCACAAACTCTTACCTTGGAAGTATGGTCTTCCTCCATCCCTGGGCACAGCTTGATCCATTCTAGTTCCTCTTCCACATAAAGAGCAGCTCCAGCCCCTCTCCTTGCTGACCCGTCTTTCTTAGTGTGTAGCCATCCACACCAGCATTCCAGTCATTCCAGCTATCCCACCACATCTCTGTAATGGCAATGGGACCATGGCCCTGTGACCACACACAGCTCCCCAGTCCTTCCCATTTGTTCCCCATGCTGTGTGCTTGGCCTGCAGACAGTTCAGGGGTAATGGAGCAGACAACCTTCCCAGGAGAGGTCCAAGAGGATACACAACAGCCATACACACCCCTGAGATGGCTGGTCTTCTGCTCTCATCTTGAGAGGCCACAAAGGAACATTTGCCACTGCTCTGGGGGTCCTGGCTTATTCCTTGATGTGATGGTGGAAGTGCCCCCGAGTCCTTCAATTTAAAGCCTACCTGTCCAAAGTGTCTGGCCTGCTGTCAGGTTCCCTGACCTCTTCTAGACATGTGGATCCCATCCCTCCCTAACAGGTTGTAGTCATTGAAGAAAGTCCTCTTATCATAAAAGTCAAACCCCCATGATGGCACCAGCCACAAAGCCAGAAATTGATTTGCATTGCACATCTATTCCTCCCCTTTCCTCTTATGGGTGAAATGAAGGAAAAGATTACTTGGGCACCAATATTTTTCACTTGGACCCCCAAGGCTTTGTAATCTTTCTTGATTTTGCCCAGTTTCTGGCTTGTGTGTCATTTGTGCCAGATGGAAGAGTAGCAGTGGAGAGCAGTCTGTGCTCTTGAGAGGTTGTGGCACACTCTCAACCATGTCTCAGGCCTCAGCTGACAGAAGGTAGGTTACCTCACATGGCTGTCTGCTGAAGGCCTCACGGTCCCTTAACAGAGTCACCCACTGTGAGCACTCATCATTTCTTTTACAGTGTCCCCTCTGTGCTTCTGGTACAGTTTCTCCTTGTAGACCTTGCTCGTGGGTGTCTAGAGCTGCTAAAATGCTCCTTCTGCGTCTGGTGTGGTGCTGGAGGGCAGAGACTGAAGCACTGCCCTGCTTCTGTGGGTCACCAGCTCTGAGGTGCCTCGTTCTCAGTGCCTTCCAGAGGAACATGGTTCTGAAATCACCTGTGCACATCCATCTCAGGTCCTCTAATACTGCACGGCCTTTTAACTGTTTCCTGTTTGTGACATAACAGATCATCAAACCCGTGCACACCTTATGAAGGTATTTACCTTTTCTCCAGGAGAAAGGTCTGGGCACTTGTTGCAACTCACCACCTGTACTGAAGTCTCCTTCCTTACCACTTGTATCTGGGTGAAGCCTTCCCTTGGGAAGGTCCATGCCTGCTGGACACCAGTTGGTTGGAGTATCTGGTGTGAAATCATGTCTGAGAAAGAACACACTGCTCTCCTCCCTTTGCAGGGGGAGCTTCCCCTACAGCAAAATAATCTGGAGTAACCCATCTCACAGTTGTTGGAATGTTGGGGGACACAAGACAGATGATGGACTTTGGAGCTGGTTAGCATAAGAGATTTGATACCAGGATGACTTGGCAAAAGCAAATGGAACTTTGAAAATTAGACCTAGATTGTAAGAAGATTCAATCAACCGGGTTTACTGGAAAAAGAAAATCCCATTAAACTCTGCAAGCAAGAGATGTTGTTATGTGCATAAGTTTGTGTATGTGATTTTAACCTAATCATTGTAGTACACATTACTAGTCTCTCTGAAATAGTATATAAGTGTTTGTATCCCACAATAAAATCGGATTCTCATCATTGAGTCAGTCTCCCTGTCTCTCTCCATCGCCAACACACAGTATGGAATATCACCAGGTCACAGGTGAACTCATCCCCAGGGTTTGTGCTGCTGGCAGGGGGGGCTCTCGCTTCTGGTGCCAAGCGGCCAGCGCGTGCCAGCCGCGACCTGCTCCGGGGACAGCGGCAGGTGGGGAGTTTGACTGGGGCGGTACACCTGTCTTAAATCCAAGATTTTGTCATGGTTTAGGGCAAATTTGGAGGAGAATTTCCAAATTAGGGCTCCTCCAGTAAGCAAACCCACACAGCCCCTCCCCCCAAGCAGTTCGGGAAGGATTCCTCGGAGAGGAGTGGAACGAACCTGTTTATTTAACAAGCACAGCACCCCCCAGCACGCAAAAGGAACAATTCCGGATGACACCGCTCTGAAAAAGATGACAAATTCAGAAAGTCTCTCTTGGGGGTGTGGTCACTCTGTTCTCAGTCCCTCCGGCGCTGGAGCAGCTGCTGCAGGCCACAAGGTGCAGACTCTTGGTGTTTCCCAGGTCCCAGTCCGGAGCAGGTTCAAAATGGTCAGAAAAAGGAAAGGAGAAACAGTCCAGGAAGAAATTGGACAGTTTAGCTAAACTAGCTAAAGAGCAAAAGCAAGCAGAAGCGAAGCAAGCAAGAGCGAGAGAGCAAAGCAAAAAGCAAAAGCAGCAAAAGCAAAAGCTGCAGTCTCCGTGTCCCACCAGGCTGATAAGAAAACCAAAACAAAACTTTCCCTCTTCAGAGCCGGTCTTAAAGGTACAGAACATAATATCCAACATTCACAGAACACATGAATGGGGATACAAGCATCATAACGTCACCCTAGGACATGGGACAAGCACAGCCATGGGCCTGTGTGATGTATGATGGCAAGAGACACAAGCTAGGTGCAAGTGAATTTACTTCATTTGCAAAGCTCACCAGATTTATATCCTTAGCGCAAAAGCTATTTTTAACTGCAAGCTTAAAACTAATCACAGTTCCACAATAAATCTGTCCTCTTGACATCTATTATTCTTTCCAGAGTCACGAGTCAGTAGAGCAGAAAAACTGTTTTGTTTCAGATTCTTCTTGTTCTGAAGTGGTTTCTTGTTCAGCTGGCGTAGTTTGTTCAAACACATGATATTGCTGCCACTGTTTTTTCTGTAACCCTTTCCTTACCCCAACAGACCTGCCCCACTGACCTGACTTTATTGGCTCCAGCAGGATGCAGTAAGCCATTTTCTCCTAAGTGCCTGCAAATCCCACAGGCTGAAAGGAGCAGGAGACATTGCTCAGAGACAATGATGCTGACACACATACAGACAAATGACACCAAAGTAATTTCATTGTGTACATTTCAAAAAAATCCTTGTTCCTGGAACATCTTTTCAGTAGAAGTTGTTCAACAGAACAAGGAGAGTTGACAACATGAGTTGCAACTGGAGAAATTCTGACCAAAGAGAAAGGGTTGGTTCAGACCCTTGAGAGAGATGCAGCATTGGACAGAGGTCCAGAGATATAACAAGAACTCGGCCCTGGGAAACCCTAAAAAACTCAGCTAAACAAGGTCCAAAGACACCAAAGGCAGCTCTCAGATTAGCCCAACCCTGAGCATCTGGTTGCCACAGAAACTCCACAGGTTCCTTCTAACCTCAATCCCTCTGTGAGTATGAACTACCAAGTTCTCCTAGAAAAGCCTTATCTCATTCCTTCACATTCATCATAGTCATATTTTGAGGGGTCCCAGGACCCAGATAGAACCAAAAGAGGATTTTTTTTTTCTCTCAGAAAATACCAGTGGAAATGTGAAGATAGAAATACCCTCACCAACACTGAAAAATGCCACCCATCCCTCTTTATAATCCAGACAGATTCAGATCTGTTTGGGGGTACTGATTTCAGGAAGGAGAGTGTGATCAGGAGAGGTGAGAGCTAGGAGGTACCCTGCCAACAGCCCCCCTGCCCAGCTGCCTTTCTCTGGCTTAAATTCAAGCCAGAGAATATAATTCTTCTTTTTCACATATTCTATAGAGTCCCCCCATGGCCCATCCTCCTGCATCCATCACCTTCACCTCCCAATAATGTCTCCCTGAAGGTGAAGCCATCACAGCCCAGCACACAGCGTGGGTTAAATCTCTCAGGGATGTCCTGTTGTGTGTCACCTCATTTCACACTTTTGCCATCATCAGACAGGACAAGGTGCCAGTGGGCTGTGTCTGGATCCAGAACCATGTTCACTGCAGGTGAGAGGGAACCAACACATCAGGGCAGAGCTCATCCCAGGGGAGCTCTTGGTGGGGGCTGCCTAAGGAAGAAGCAGAGTGGGAGAGGGAGATGGCACACTGTGGCAGGGGAATATGCATGTCCTGGGTTGCAAGATGTGGGTGGAGGTGTGTATTCTATTACCATCTGTTAGAGGTGGGCAATTATCTTCTGTTAATTGGGCAGTTTATCTCTTCCACAACCAATCCTCCCTCCAGGGAGATATCTGCTGTTAATGGGCCATTGAGTCTCACTGATAAAATTACATTATCTCATTGTGAGATGCTCCACCCAGGGGGAGGAGCCAAGCATTCCTACCTGGATATAATCTGAGATTTGGAAGACCCTAGTCAGCCTTTTCCACTGGATTCCCAGAGGAAGACCAGGCCCATCTACACCCCCACTGGATCTTCAGAGGAAAACTCCACCCTTCTACAGGATCACTGCTTCAACAGAGCCACACCTGTCACTGCAGAAGGACTGCAGCCACCACACTTTCTGTGGATCTGCAATGATTGTCCTTAAAATTACAAAATTGATTCATTCAAAGTAATTGCATTATATATATCCAAACCATTTCCATCCCAAATGTCCCCCAGAAATGCAACCCATGAATACTTCCATTTGAAGATTTCTCCAGTTTCTGGAAAATGGAAAGTAAAACTTACCTATTTTTTTCTGATGCTTTCCCATGAAGAAAATAAAGAAATGCAAATAATTTAAAAATCATCCCTTCCACCAAGCACTGATTAACCTCCAGCAGGTTACAGTCACCCACATGGCAGAAGGGCTGCAGGGACTGATGTGCCTCAAAGCATGTGCTGCTGCAGTGCATTTTGGTATATGCTTAGTCCAGTTCACCATTGCATCTCTGCTCTGCTCTATTTCCAGCCCCAAATCAATCATTGTTGTGTTGCATTAAGTAGTTTATTTATTATAAACTAGTTATTATTTTGCACTGGGTGATTGGAATTGTGCACTGAGTTGTTTTTATATTGCACTGAGTGGTTTGTTTGTATGACATGGCTTATCCTTTCTCCCCTCTCCTCCAAAGCCCTGTGGTGTTGGTCTTAGCCCAGGTTACTTCCTCCCCTCGCCCCCCCATCAGTTGTGTCCCATTGGCTGTAGCCCCTCTCCTCTGCCCCCCTTCCCCTGGGTTTAAAATCTCCCACCATGAGCCATTCCTGCTCTTTCTTCTCCTGGACAGCTCCATCCCAGGCTCTCTTTCTTTTCCTGGACGCCATTACCTCTCTCCCAGACTCTCTCTTTCCCTGGAGGTGTTCCAGAATAAAGCTGTGGGACGTTCGTCCTGAGAAGAAGAGCGTCTCGTGTCTTTTGCTTTTGTCCTTTTGTTGGTGAAGCTGGGGTCCAGATGTTATAGATGGATAATGAGATGATTGGCTCTCACAATTAAAAGATAACCATTGTGTGAATATTAAGAAAAGCTTTAGTAATGTACAGTTATGTTATTGTAGTTTAGATGTCCTCTGTTCTCCCCTGTATTGTGACCATCAGACAGGCTGGGTTGTCTAGGACAGGTACAGAGAAGGTGTGCACGTGTGTCCCTTGCATGGTACAGCTGGGAATGGAAAAGCTTGGTGCTTAGGGGGTGAGGCATGGCAACACCTGACCTTCAATCCAGTTACAAGAAAGCAGTTTCCAATGGTAAATGGCAAAGAAGAGCTGACTGACAGACTTTGGAGGGGCCAGGGCTGGCTGATGCAACCCCCAGGGGTATAAAAGTCTGAGCATCCATCTTGAAGATGAATTGGCCATGTGGTGTGCATGAGGGGCAGTTCCCAGTGCTGCAGTTTTTTCCTTATGTAGTCCTTTGCTGTATTTTTGTTAAGGTTTAATAAACCTTTTTAAATTTTCAAAGTGAGCAGTTGTGTCTCACACAGAACTTGCCAAACCAGACCCCCACGAGGCTCTTAATCCAACAAATCATCCAGTGAAAAAGGAGCTTTCCTGTGACACAAGGGAAAATAAAAAATGCATTCAATATCTTTAGGTGCTAAATTGAGACACAAGGATTTCTTTCTCATACTAAACCTGTAGGACAGGATTTTACAGAGGGGGAGACTAAGGGCATAGGTTGGTTTTCCCTTTTTCATTTAGTTCCAGTGTTTATTTCAGCCAGGGGTCTGTAGAAACTCTGCCACACTGAAGGCTATTCCTTTTCCCCCCGGCCTGTACTTCCCGATGGATTTAGGAGCACAGCTGCACAAACCCTATCAAAATCACAGCTGTTTGCACACAGAAATGGAAATGTAATGGAGATGGCCGTGTGCTGAAATGGAAATGGAATGGAGATGCCCGTGTGCTGAACACGCCCTGGGGGCCTCTGCTGAGCTCAGCTCCCTGGGCACAGTGGGGGCGATGCCCTGGGCTCAGCTCAGCTGATACTGGTACTAAAGTGCTGAGAGGGATGGGCTGCAGCGACAGGAGAGTTCCTGGGTCACACCTCTGCTCAGGATGATACTGCTCTCCCCTGCAGAGCCCGCTGTCATCCAGGGTAGTGTCTTCCCAGTGGGATGGAAGCTGTCACCCACGGAATCTGGCTGTGGGTACCAGCTGGCTGAGCTGCAGGACACCTGCATCCCCCCAGCCTCGTGGTGCTCCAATGTGATGTACAGGGCAGAGCCACTGGCTGAGGGAACAGAGAGACCCCAGGTGAGCCTGTGGGATGCTGGATATTGGGGTATGTGGTGATTTGGCTGTTTCACTTCCTGACAATGACAAACTTTGACCCAAGCAAATCAAAGAGTTTTTTCAGACAAATGTCACCTGGAGTCAGGACATTTCTTGCAATCTCATTTGCATAACATAGAGATCTGCTCTGGAGGCCAGTTCTGCACGAAAATAATCCACAGGCCTGGATATTAAAACAGAAATGCACAAACTACAACATTCTTTATTACCCAATGCCTAACTTTTTCTTACACCTTCTTATATGAAGAAAACAATAGCAAGAACACTTCTGAAGGAGGAAGCATATCTCCTTATAGCCACTTGGTGGGTAATTTCACCTCTCTGAGACAACCTTGGTATTTTCAAAAAGGGACTTAAGAAAACCCTATTTCCAAAGCAGCCACCTCAAACTGCTTCTGGGCAGGAGGATAGGGAAAAAGCACTGGCTGCAAGCAAGTACATTAGAGGTACCAAGGACACGAACTACAGACCTGTCACCTTGAGCTCTACCACAGCCTCGACATAATCTAAGCCATGTTAAACAAAACAGGTGTAATTCCCTCTGTCAGAGAGTTGGACATGGAAAATTTTCAAGTGTGTGCTGCCCTGGGCAGGGCCATCCTTCAGCAGCTCAGTGCACCCTCAGTATTGAAGCATCTGCTTCCCATTCTGGTCCTGTCCCCCACTGTGGCGATGCACAGAGGGTGAGAGCTGCTCCCAAAACCAGGTCACCTCTGTGTGCTGTGCATGCTGCTCTGGGGAGAAGCTGCAGGGCAGCATGATGTTCCTGCCCTTGGCCAGGTGATGGGGTTGGGGTGCCCCCTCACCTTGAGCAGAGGTGGGAGAAGCACCCAGAGGAAGAAGAGAGAGCTGTGAGTTTGCTGTGGCACCTGAGCTCGGGCACAGCAGATGCTGCTCAGCACTGTTTGTGTGCTGCCAGGCCAGGTGTTGGGGTGGTTTACGATACTTTATTCCCTCATCATCTGCTTTATGCCCAGAAATGTCTGCAGGATCTTTAACATGAACCAGGGAGCAGGGCCAGAGCCTGGGAGCTCCGGCATGGGCTCTGCTCAATCTCTCTCTCTGGCATGGTCAGCAGCTACAGGGATTGTTACTTCATTGCTTTTGCTGGATTCATTTTCGCCAATTTAGGCAAGAAGCTTCTGGGTGTGTTTTACTGTTTTTGGTTTTGGGGTTTGTTTGTTTGTGTTTATTTTTGGTTTTTTTCTTCCCCTGGCCTGGAGGCTTTTCACCAGCAAATCCTTTTGGAGGCTTTTTGGTTTTTTTTTATTTTCCTTGAACTGTTTTGGTTCGTTTTTTTCTTTGGCCCAAGGAGCCCGCAGTGGCAGCCCTGGCCAGACCAAACCCCAGAAAAACCAGCAAAAGAAGGGACGTTAAAGTCCACCAACTTCACCTGCCGTGAGGAGAAGTCCCACGCCAGAAATCCAACAGGTTCCCAGGCCACTTCACAAACTCTTTTCTCACCCCTTCCCAGAGACAAATAAGGGCAGCCAGCATCTTTACCTCTCAGTGAGGTGGGGATGGGGTGAAAGGTTCAATTTTTTTTTTCTTGTGCTTTGTGGGTATCTTGCTTTGTTAATAAATAGTTTTACATTTTTTTCATTTTCATCCCCTGATATCTATTTCTCTCATTGGCAGTAGAACAAGGAGTTATTGAAGCCCTTTCCCTCTAGAGGAAATGCTCATTCCAGGGTGTTTCCTCCTGAAATTTGTCTCCAAAACTGAGATACCAGGTCATCGTGCTGGCAGCATCCCCATGCCAGGCACAAGAGGTACTGAGGGGATCTGGGAGAGGGACTGTCCCGGATTGCAATGCAAGATGTATTCTATTTGCCATCTGTTAGAGCTGTGAAAGTTATTTTCTGTTCATTGGGCAGTTTATCTCTTCCACAACCAATCCTCCCTCTGGGGGGACATCTGCTGATAATGGGCCATTGAATGTCTCTGCATGGCTGATAAGAACTACAGCATCCCATTGGGAGATGTGAGCCCAGAGGGAGGAGCCGAGCATTCCTACCCGGATAGAATCTGGAGATTCTGGAACACCAGCACAGCTTCTGCACTGGATTTCCCAGAGGAACAGCAGCTGCCTCTGCCACTGGATCTTCAGAGGAAGATTCCACCCTTCTCCAGGATCCCTGCTCCAGCAGAACCACCCCTGACACTGCAGGAGGGCTGAGCCACAATTCCAATGGGACTGCTGCCAACAGCCTGACCCACAGGGTGTCAGGCTGTGTTCTGACTCTGTCAGTGTTATTTTGTATTACTGCATTTTTTATTTTATACTTATATTTTCTTCCCTAATAATGAACAGTTATTCCTGCTCCCATATCTTTGCCTGAAAGCCCCTTAATTTCAAATTTATAACAATTCAGAGGGAGGGGGTTTACAGTTTCCATTTCAGGGGAGGCTCCTGCCTTTCTTAGCCGACACCTGTCTTTCCAAACTGAGACAGGGACCCTGCCCCTAGCATGGGCAGTGGGCTGGGGCCCGGCCACCACTCCTCCCTCTGCTTCCCTCTCCTGAACTGCTCAAGTGGTGCCCATGCAGCTCAGGGCAGGCAGAAAGCAGGACAAGGAATGATGGAAGTGGCTGGAAGGATTCTGGGAGGTTGACTGGAAGCAAGTGACAACTTGGTTACAAATAAAATTCAAATATCCTTATCTCTTCTCATCCTTTACAAACATCTATGAAAAAAAATAGAAATGTCTCAGGTACTCTTTGCATCTTTGAAAATATAAAAGAAAAAGGCTTATAATAAACTGGCCACTGAGCTTACTGAGAAAGTGGTTCTGGTTGAAGGGAAACAAAAGCAAATTAACATTTTTTACAAGATCACTTTTGAGTTAAGTGCTCTGCTGCATCCTTTGCCAGGGCTGCCTTGAAGAAGATGCTTCAGGTCAGCAACATAAAAGAGCCCAAGCTAAATTTGTTGTTGCTGGCTTTTTTCCTTTATTGATCTGGTTTTCCAAAGGGTCCAATACACTCTGGACACTGTGCAATAAACAGGAATGTGCAGGAAACAAGAAAACCAGGGAGAGAAGAGACATGGCAGCAAATTATAATCAATTCTTCAGCATCATCTAATCCTCACCCAGGTTCAGTGAGATTATTCCAATGCCTGTGCTGCCAGACACACCCTGCTGCAGGGACTCTCCAGGGCTGCATGTGGCAGCCTCCTCCCACAGTTCTGGCAGCAGTTTGCACATCCCTGGCAGGAGCACAGAGGCAGTGGCAAGGAGGGAGGTGATGGAGCCGGGATTCTCACCCAGAGGCAGTACCAGGGGGGGCAGCAAAGCCCAGCAGTAGCTTAAAAATTGCTTGAAAGCAATGCCCAGCTGAAAGGTGAGGACATCAAGGATGGGGAAATCTGCTGCCCTGAGAGAGGCAAAGGCAGTGCCAGTGGAGCTCAGCCCAGCAAGGTGCAGCACCAGCCCATCCCAGCCAGGCATGGGGTACCGGTTGGGGCAAAGGGACCTGATCAGAGACCTGGCCAAAAGGGCTGACAAGGAAAGGAGGGAAGCAAAAAATAAAGGGTACAGAGACAGAGACCTGGACAACTGTCCTGGTTTGAAAGGCACGTGTCTGCTAAGGAAGGTGGGAACCTCCCTTGGAATGGCCAAATTATTATAATTTGGATTATTATTCCAATATTATATTGGAATCAAGGGGCTTTCAGGCAAAGAAATGGGAAAAAGAATAACAGTTCTTTACCAGTATGTATGTGTATATATATATATGTGTATGTCTGTGTGTCTGTGTGTGTGTGTATAAAAAAGGCACACAAACAACCACAGCAGCAGCAGCAACAACAGAACCACAAATCCAGTCCCAGCTCAAAGTAGACCCAGCCCCAGCCCCAAGCACAGCCCCAAGCACAGCCCCAGCCCCAAGCACAGATCCAGCCCCAGCCCCCAGCACAGATCCAGCCCCAGCCCCAGGCACAGCCCCAGCCCCAAGCACAGCCCCAGCCCCAAGCACAGATCCAGCCCCAGCCCCAGCCCCAGCCCCAGCCCCAGCCCCAGCCCCAAGCACAGACCCAGCCCCAGCCCCAGGCACAGCCCCAGCCCCAGCCCCAGCCCCAGCCCCAGCCCCAAGCACAGCCCCAGCCCCAAGCACAGCCCCAGCCCCAAGCACAGATCCAGCCCCAGCCCCAGGCACAGCCCCAGCCCCGGCCCCAAGCACAGCCCCAGCCCCAGCCCCAGCCCCAGCCCCAGCCCCAGGCACAGCCCCAGCCCCAAGCACAGCCCCAGCCCCAGCCCCAAGCACAGATCCAGCCCCAGCCCCAGGCACAGTCCCAGCCCCAAGCACAGATCCAGCCCCAGCCCCAGCCCCAGCCCCAGGCACAGCCCCAGCCCCAAGCACAGCCCCAGCCCCAGCCCCAAGCACAGATCCAGCCCCAGCCCCAGCCCCAAGCACAGATCCAGCCCCAGCCCCAGCCCCAGCCCCAGCCCCAGCCCCAAGCACAGCCCCAGCCCCAGCCCCAGTCCCGGCCTCTCTCGGCGCTTTCCCCTTTGGTGCAGTTCCGGGCACAGCCGGCAGGGGCGCCGGCGGCTCCCGGCCGGGCGGGGCAGGTGCGATGATTCCCCCGCGGCTGCAGGGGGCGCTGTGGCCCAGCCCGGCCGCCTCTCCACACGGCAGTGGCGGGCGGGCTGGATGGCGGAAAGGGGCTGCGGCAGGAGCCTCGGAGCGGTGGCTGGAACCGCAGGGACGAGCAGACTCCGGAGTAGCAAACGAAATGTAACAGAAACTCCGCAGCTGTAGCAGGGGCCGAGGGGTGTCCCGGCAGGCAGGGCTGCTGAGTTACAGGGCAGTGAAAAACCCGGAGCAGTGGCAGAGAAGCGGCGGGGCTGGGCAGGGGCCGCTCGGCTCCCGAGCACCGCCGGGAGAGGCTCCCTCGGAGCGGGAGGGGACTCGGGGATCCCGGGGTTTCCCCTGAGGCACCCGAGTAGATGGGGAGGGTCCTTTCGAGTGAGGTAGGGGTTAATAAGGTCCCAGTGACACGGCCACTCTCATGAGCAGAGTTTCGCACTCGGTAGGAGAAGGCAGGAGGAGACTCATCCCGCAGAGGTGCTGAATTATCCTCGCAGTGAGCGCAGCCTCTGAGTCTCCCCTCTGATGTCCAGAGCGACAGAGAGCTCAGCCCCTCCTGCCAGCCCACATCTCCCGGCATCTCTGCCCTTCCCAGGAGAATGCCCGTCAGCTGCCATAGTGCAGCCAGCTCCACTCCTCCCCCTTCTCCTTGGCCATATCTTGTCTCTTCAGTATCGGTTGCTATTGGCTCTTAGCAACAAATGGGAGAAAATTGCCTGAGAGAAAGAAACAAAAGGAAAAGTCCTAACCCCCAACAACAACAAATGATAGCAAAGAAAGTGCAATAATCGAACCTCGTAATTTAACGATGGGATCACAATTCCAGGGAAACCCATGAGAGGAATAGCGGATTTGTCTTTACAAACAAGCTGTGGGTCTGCTGGTAGATAAAACTAGCACTGAGAGATAAAAGAAACAATGGGAAGGATTCCACTGATTGATGAATGGAAAAAGATATTTGCTTATACAAATAAACTTTAGGTTTGCTGATAAACGAAATTAGACACTGAAAGATGAAAGAAACAATGGGGAAGAAAAACCCCTGAATTCTGTAAGAATTAAAAATTAAAAGGGAGGGTTATACATTAGAGGGAAATCTTTGGGAAATCTTTGGTATCAGGTGTATTGGGGAGTCTGTACCTCTCAAGTACCTCAACCAATGAGGAAAGAGAGAAGGGAAATGTGGCTGGGAAATTAGGATGAAAAGGAGGCTGCATCCTCCAAAAATTCAAGAGATCCCAGGGGAATGGCCCATGGCCTCTCCCTTTATTCTAATAAAGCCAGAAAGGACTCCTCTGTCTCCTTTTTGGACATAAACCTCTGGTGTTTGTGAATTAGTTTTCCTATCAGCCAGCCTGCATAGGTGTGCAAAGCTGGGGATCAAAGCTGCGTGTCCCAGACAACTCCACGTGCCAAGGGAAGGATGTGAGCACTAAAGCCGTGTGGAGTGAAAGGATTTGGGAAGGACAAGGTGTCAGACATGCCAAAAGAGTGCAAGAGGAACTGGTCATGGGTAAAGTGGAACCAGTCAGTGAGCTTGGCTGCCTGCCAGGCCAGGGTTCAGGCAGGCAGAGGGTTCAGGTGGTGTCTGCAAAGCCACCTGGCAGCAGCTGCCCTTGCATCCTGCTTTATTTGTGCTCAGCTGGTGCCTTCCAGAGTGATGTGACACAGCAGGGTTGTGCCTTGTGTTCCCTGTGCCTGGGAATAACGCCATCACCCCTCAACACAGGAAGAGCTGCCTGGAGAACAGACAGGTGGGAGCAAAGCCCAGCACACGCTGTTCCCCATTTACCAGTTGGGCAATTGAGGTGGCGCATGCCCTGCACACATCTCCACCATGAACCCATGCAGCAGGACAGAACTGGGCAAACAGCCAGGGCAGGAGCCAGACCTCCCCTTCCTTTTCCCAGAATGAGCCTGGACACCCAGAGCAGGGCCACTGCTCTGCGGGTGGTGTCCCCAGGTGCCATCCCCAGGGGCTGGAGGTGCCTGTGGGGCCATGGCCCAAGAGGGCTCTGAGCATCCTGCACAGGGAGATACAGACTCCTCCAGCACTCAGGGGCTCTTATCAGCCACCTGCAGCTGGGCTCAGGGAGGGGAGATGCAGCAGACCCTGTCATGTAAACAGGACTGGGCACTGCAGGAGCAGGAGGAATTGTCAAATCAAGTGTTGGATGAGGTCCCACATGGGCTGGCAGCTTCAGGGCATGGGAGGTCATTGCCGAGAGGATGGGAGGGGGAAGCTTGGTGGGGTGGTACCCAGACAGACTCCCAGGTCTGCTCTCCAGGCCATCCAGCTCCTCTGGACTGTGCCCTGCTCACTCAAACAGGCTGGAAGTGCTGGGCAAGCTCAGTGCAGCCATGAGCAGATGAGAGGATCAGAGGAATGGGAAGCAGACTGAAGACCTTTCAACCCATCTCAAAGCTGCTTTCCTGGAGTCAGCCTGCAGGCTCAGCAGGTAAGTACTGGCTGTGTAAAAATGCTGAATGCTGTGACCTTTCCATTACTCCTTCTCTGCTTTATCATCTTCAGGCAGTCCTCGAGTCTTGTAATTCCCACTTTCAGCAGTGAATCCTGTCTCCCTCCCTGTTGATTGACTGTGGATATGCTGGCATCCAAGATGGAGACAGTAGAAAGTGAGACCCTGATTGTTGAGGTGGAGGAGATGAATGGAAGAGGTGAGTTTTCAGAAGGGAACAGGAGGGGGAACTGTCCTCTATTGAGGACAAATGCATCCTGCTTCTGCTGTGGGACAACTATTGAAGGTCAAATCCCTGGGGTTTGTCCCCAGACTAGGCTTTTCATGGGTTGGGGACTTGGTGGCTGCAACACTCCCAGCTGAACTCTTGGTGCTCACCTGTAGACCCAGCTACAGCACCAAAGGCTCCTGAGCTGACATCCTTGGCCCCCTCCACTGTTCATAGAAAGAGATGTGAATCTGGGGCCATGGGTTATGGGTCTTGGGGTAATCTCTACTGTGGTCGGCACTGGTTTGTGCCCTGACCTGCCTGTTCTCCTCTCACAGCACCAGAGACACCCAGACTCAAGTCCAGGTGGCTGCACTGCAGGTGTGCACCCACCCACTCAGGTGCTGCCTCCTCCTCCAGGAAACTGAGGTCCCCTTGTCCAGGATGTGTGCAGGCCCCTGGGGTAGGGACAGGGATGGGGCAGCAGGGAGCCAGGACAGTCCAGCTAGGGCTGGTTTTCCCACTGCAGGGAAAAGGAACTCACCCTGTCCCTTCTCTTGCTGGGGTGGATGCAGCCCCAGGGCTGCCTGTTCTGAGCAGCTTCTCCTCCTCTGTCCCCAGCTGACGTGACTCTGGATCCAGACACCGCCAACCCCTTCCTCATTCTGGCCAGTGACCAGCGAGGGGTGGGACGGGGGCACGAGTGGACCTTGCTGCCCAACAACCCCGAGCGGTTTGACACGGAGCCGTGTGTGCTGGGCAGCCAGGCCTTTGCTGCGGGGAGACACTGCTGGGAGGTGGAGGTGGCCGAGGCAGGGGACTGGTGGGCAGTGGGAGTGGCCCAGGAGTCTGTCAGGAGGAAGGGGGTCCTCAATTTTATGCCCCAGGAGGGGATCTGGGCCGTGGGCCAGTGGTTTGGACAGTACCATGCTTTCAGTGAGCCTGACTGGACCCCGCTGCACCTTACCTGCCTCCCCAGGGCCATCCAGGTCTGCCTGGACTTCACAGACAAGCAGGTGACTTTTGCTGATGCTGAGAGTGAAGCCCCAATCTTTGCTTTCTGCCTGGCCTCGTGTGCTGGGGAGAGGCTGCGCCCATGGCTCTGGGTGGGGATGGACTCATGGCTCAAGCTGTGCCCCTGACAGGGAGGGAACATGAGGGGCAGGGGAGAGGCTGGAAAGGCAAACTCCATCACCTTGGGTCTTGGTGCTGGGAACTGGGAGGGTCCTGCATCCTGCTGGCTCCTCCTCATGTGGATCCTCTGGCCCCCAAGGAGAGGACTGGCAGGTCATGGAGGTGGATGCCACAACAGAGCCTCCTTTATCCCCCCACCCCTCAGCTGGGACTGCAGGGACAACAGGGAGCACAGAGACGGGGTGCAGGGAGGAGCTTGGTGCCCAGTGGTCCCATGGCAGAGACCTTCACTGAGTGCCAGGGCACTGCAGAGCTGCTCTGTACGAGGCCATGGAAAATACAGCAGGGTCCAGCTCCTCCAAGGGTGCTGGTGTAGTGCCTCTGGCTTTTTTCAATTAAGTTAAAAAACCCCAAACATAGCTGGATACTCATGATAACACTTATCTTCCCCACACATCCAGAGCCTGTCCTTGTCTGATGTGCACCAAACACATTTTGTGCAGCAGAGCACTGGTAGCAGCGCAGGGACAGCAGCAGGGGCAGCCCAGGAAGGAAAGCACAATGCTGAGCTGTGTCTGAAACCCACAGGAGAGGCAGGAATCCACAAGAATGGCCACAGATCTGCCATTCTCAAGGTCCCACCTCACAGGATCCTGCTAAATCCTGTCCTTAGGAGAGGAGAAGGTGGATGTAGGTGAAGAGGGACATTGCCTGGGTCCAGCCTAGATTTCATCTCTGAACACTTTTCTGGTTGGACCTTCTTTACTGCCACTTCAGTTGTCATTGTTGTGGTGGCATCTGGGCACAGACAACAATATTGGTCTCCCTGCTCTACTCCAGGGGCTGCAGAGTTGCAGCACTGGGTCAAGCCCAGGTATCTGCCCCCAGAGCTCTGCCCTAAGCCTCTTCCACTGTGGTAGCATCAAGACTGGGGAAACCCAGGGTTCTCTGCTCCCAGTGAGACACTTCCTACTCTCCATGGGCAGGAGCCTCTGAGACTGTCCTAGTTTTGCTTGGGATAGAGTTAATTTTCCTCTCAGTGGCCAGCACAGTGCTGGGTTTGGGATTTAGGATGAGAATAATATTGGGAGCAACAATCCAACCATCAGTCATGTGGTGTTTACACGGCCTTCTCTGTGTCTCATGCTCTGCCAGTGAGGAGTTGCACAAGAAGCTGGGGCAGGGCAGAACACAGCCAGGACAGCTGACCCGAACTGGCCAGGGAGATATTCCACACCATAAAACATCCTCCCTAGTGTGTAAACTGGAGGAGCTGCTGGTGAGGGGCTGATGGCTGCTGGGAGACAAGCTGGGCACAGATCAGCGGGTGCTGAGCACCTACCCCAGGCATCACTTGTTCTACTTAGGGTTTATATTTTTTTCATTACAATTATAATTATCATTAGTATTATTATATATTACTTTTATCTCAATTATTAAACTGGTTTTACCTCAAATCAAAAGTTTTTTCCCCCCATCCCCCTTGGAGGGTGCTGTGTGACTGAGTGGCTGTGTGGTGTTTAGTTGTCAGCTGGGGTTACACTGTGACAGAGGTCCACAGCAGAAGGTTGGTTATGGAGATGGCAGATTGTTAGTTCTGTATTTTTGTCCTTTGTCATGCAAAACATCCCAAAAGAGCTGTGCTGTGCATTTAGGGGCACCTACCTCAATCAAGAAGAAGAAATTCCTTTCTGAAAGCCAGCGAAGTCCCTCAGACTGGAGAAAAGTTGGGTTTTTCAACAGATTGGTGTCTGGGAACTTCTTCACTGGAATTTTGTGGTCTGGAGGGAGTAAATATTTTGCTCTGGTTTCCTTTTTGATGTGTCTCCCAAAAATTAAATTTTAAAAAAATCATCTCTCTGGGAGCTGAGTTACGTAATTGCAGCATTTGTGTGAGAAATACACAATTTCATGTAGAATTGCACCACAAAGACTCAGGGGAGCTTAAATTCAGCTCTCATGTGTTAGAGATGTTGGAGCCACAATGGGTAGGAAGGGTAAGGAACACTGGGGTCCTTGAGCAAGGCTGGACCCACGTGGGCTCTGAGTGGTTCTGGGGAGACAATTGGGGCTGGGAGGTTTGTGCCACAGCCAGCGTGGGCACAGCAGCACATGGCAGCAGTGACTGCTGCCTCCTCAACCCTGCCTGGACACAGAGGCCACAGGGCACTCCTGAAGCCCTTGGTCCACAGCCGGGTGGGATCAGACCCCTGGGACCCTCCTGCTGCCAGGGAAAAAGGCTGCAGCAGTGGACAGTGGAAGCACCTCAACAAACATGCTCTTCTCAGCATTGGTCTGTCAGACATGCTCCAAACAAAGCCTGCCTGGATTTGGCACGTCAGCCAAGCAACTGTGACTGAACGCCCTTCCCATGAAACTTTCCTTTTTCCTGGTGAGCCCTTTCTCTGGCACTTCTGCTCCTTTTACACTGTTCTTGTTGTTGCAGATGCCACTTTGTCTTCTCCCCACCCTGCCAGATTGCTGTGTGGCATCAGAGCTTTATTTTAAAGGTCTGGCTGAGCCAACCACGGCACTCTCTTTTTTTAAACCTTTTTTTTCTTTTAATATAAACAAACCCAGAAAACCCTTGATTTGAGAGCTTGGCCAAGCAACTCATCCAAGGTCTTGCCCAAGGCTCAAGCCTTGTCCAGGACCTCAGAAATGCATCCAACATTGGTGTTGCAGTGCTTTGAGTGGCACTTTAAATGGGCAGCTTCACAATTTCCAACCCCCTGCTGCAAGTGTGGCGTGACCAAATTTGCAGCACAGGTCCAGGACCAGGGGCCAAGGCTGCAGGGGATGTTGGGTCTCCTCATTGCTTCACAGAACAGGGAACAATGGCTGCCCAAGTCTCTGCCCTGAGGTTCCATGCCCTGCAGCCCCTGCCACAGTGCTGGCCCTGGATGGCTCTCAGAGCCAGCTGGTAGCAAGCACAGAGAGCAAGGCTCCTGCCCTGCAGCTCTTGCACACTTGGGCACAGCTCAGACACAGCTCAGACACAGTCGGGCACAGCTGGGCACTGCCCACCATGACCTCACCAGGGCTCACAGCTGTGTCCAGTGTCTCCCACAGCCCTGGAGTGAGAGGCTGGGCTCAGGGCCGTGGGCAGGCCTGGGTCAGGGAGCTCACAGGAAGCCTCTGTGGGGTAGCATCATGCAGCATCAGGGTCGCTCCATGCAGCCCCATACACACCCCTGGCCCAACCAGGGGCCAAAGGACTCTTGACTTGGCCCACGCCAGGCAGGCTTCTCTACACTGACAGAGAAACTACCCAGAAATTAAAAAAGCCCTGGGTTTTGTCCAACTTGGAAACCTTCTGCTGGGGCCCTGGGGGCTGGCCAGGGCAGCTGCTGCAGGCAGGAGGTAGCAGGGTGCTCTCAGGGAGGCAGCCAGGGCTCTGCAGCCCTGGCCCCCTCCAATAACAACACAACAGCCCAAAGTTTGTCTCACTTTTATTTACATCATTGCACAGCCCATTTCCCTAGAATGCACTGGAACGTGGTGGGTCAGACACCGATTGCCCACATCCACGAGCTGAACATCTCTGGGAAGGAGGACAAGACTCAAAGAGTCACTACTGGGTCTTGTGGGGGCACATGCAACAACTCCAATTATTGGCAATGGCAACAAAGCCAAGGATGCTGAGTGCAGCCACAGCCACACACGGGACCGGGCCCCCACTGCCCCAGCCAAGGGCTTCTGGCTTCCACAGTTGCGTATTTGGATTGATGGTGGGTTTCTTAACTGGAACACTGGCTCCATGAAGTCCTTTCCCTGGGGACATGCTATGGGAGAGAGCATCCCTCATCATCTGCCAGAACTCAGTGCCTTGTGGGGCCAAGCTCCTGGGAGGCAGCCAGGGCTTGGAAGGTTAAACCCCCCCCTCCATTTTTCTTCACTGGTGATGTCCTGGTGACAAGGGGGTTGTTGGGAAGGGGCTGAAGGAAGGGGCACCCAGGACAAGGCACAGAGCAGTGGTACAGAGCCTGCTGCCATGGAAGGGGTGTGCAGGGCAGGAGCGCCTGCGTGGGAATGGGATGGGACTGGAGAAAGGACTGTGACTGGAGAGGGCTGCAGCAGCCTCTCCACCATGAGTACCAGAAGCAGAGTAATCCCTGCATGAGTGCATGACTGGGAAAAGGGCAGACACCCCAGGTATGTGGAAGAAGGGAGGGGACAGTCGGGGGGTGGCCGAGAGAGGGGAGCAGAGATGTGCAGCCTGGCTGTAGCAGAGGACATTCACCCACAGTCACACCAGCCCCTGATGCTTGGAAGAGAGACCAGTTCAGAGCAGCCCTCAGGGCACAAAGAGGCTGCTGCAAGATGTGTCAGGGTATCCCCAAGCTGTACCTGGGAGAGGGGGCAGAGGAGAGCAGGCAGACACCAGGGCCAAGGGCTGGAGCAATCCTGTAGGGCAAGATGGCACACTGGTCCCTGCTGCTCAGGCCACCAGAAACTTCCAGATCAGGCTGAGGGAACACACAAGGAAACACATCCTGCTTTGCAGCTAGAGAAGAGGAGGAGGAGGAGGAGGAGGAGGAGGAGGAGGAGGAGGAGGAGGAGGAGGAGGAGGAGGAGGAGGAGGAAGTGCACATGGTGCTTTGAATTCAGGAAATTACAGATGTCCATCTCACAGGGCATTGCACTGACCCACTTGCTTTCAGCAAAGGGGCAGAGGGACATAGTGCATGACCACCACCACCCACTGCAAGGACGCAGGCCCCTCAGAGCCTGCCTCTTGCCTGCTCTCTACCCTCACCACCACGGAGCCAGAGCTCAGGCTCCAGCAAAGCAGCTGCACACACCTCTGGAGCACCTGCCAGGGCAGCAGAGCTCAGCACCAGGCACTGTCTGGCAGGGTGAGGTGGCAGAGACAAGGACCAAAGCCAAACCAGGGGGACTCTTGGCAAAGGAGGCATTCTGAGACAGAGGGCTTTGAGAACTGCATGTGCTGGAAACACAGGTAAAAGGAGGAGGAGAAGGAGGAACACTGGCCCCACTGGACAAGGGACCCAGAGCCTCTTCTCTGGGACCAGCAAACTGGGAGGTTTCACTAGAGGACACAACAGGCAGGCAGCGCTACCAGGGATGAACCCAATGCCAGCAGCTCCTCTGGAATGTGCAAATAAAGCGCAGAGACAGCCAAGAGCACCCGCGTCCTGCCAGCGCCGCAGGGCATGGCCTGTCCCCTAAGGTACGTGTGAAACTGATGCTACAGGAGGTCCAGCCTCAAGCTGGCAAAAGGACATCAGCAAACAGAGACTCCAACTCCCACCTTCTGGGGTCAGGAAAGCTCCTTTCTCAATTTTTGCAAAGCAAAAGGCAATGGTGGGTTTAGCTAGTATGGAGCCATCTCTTCCCACCCTCGGATCCTCCATCTACCTTTGCCAGACAGACCAAGGGCTGAGTGCATCCGAGTCCTGGGGATAAGCCAGATCTCAAGGAAAGCATTTTGTGAGATCATGTCTGCGCCGGAAAAGATTCTCTCATTCTGAAACTGATTTTGAAATTCTCAAAATTACAGTACTTTACAATACAAAATGTCTCCATTCAGTATTATGTCATTTTACTCCTTCTGGGATTATAATAATTATTAAAAACACTTAACTTTCTAGAAAGGACAGAACACCACAAAAGAGACCAAAGAGTAACGGGAAGGCTGCTGTAGTATATCAAAACCAATTTAGTGCAAAGGACAAGGGGACTTTCAAGAATGGTTGATGGAAAGTGTTCCTCATACGCTCATTTGGAGAAAAGGCATTGATTTAACCTCTGAATGAGATCAGATTGCCAGCTTCTATCCTGAAGCTTTAGAACATCAACACAAAAGGACTGTAACACAATATGCATGGCCATTAAAAAATAATATTATATATAGATATATATATATAGAGAGAGAGAGGGAGATGTTTTCCATGTATGGTATTTCATTATAGGAAAGTGTCCCTGCAGACAGGCATTTTCTGCCATCAGGCTCTTTTGGGCCATTTCCCCCACAGATGTTGATTATGTGTCTCTTTGCCAAGGTCTAAAGCACGTGCTGAGCACAGAGTGCCTTTGGGTGGGATGATTGTTTTCCAGTCCCCCCACAGCTGCCACGGTCCCTGGGCCTGTGAGGATGCCCAACCCTCCGCCGTGGCCGCCTGCGGGATGGCTCAGACCGTGGTCTCATCCGCGGCCTTCTTCATGAGCTTGGCGGAGAGCAGGGAGTGGGGCACGGGGTGAGGGCTCCGCGAGGCCGGGATCATCAGCCGGACCTTCTGGTTGGTCCTTCGCCACTCCGAGTACAGCTGGCAGTGGTAGCGGAACGAGACCTGGCGGGGGAGAACGCAGCGCTGTCACCAACCCCGGCCACGCTGTCACAACCCCAGCAGCGCTGTCACCAACCCCGGCCACGCTGTCACCAACCCCGGCCACGCTGTCACCAACCCTGCCCGCGCTGTCACCAACCCGGCCTGCGCTGTCACCAACCCCGGCCATGCTGTCACAACCCCAGCAGCGCTGTCACAACCCCGGCCACGCTGTCACCAACCCTGCCTGCGCTGTCACCAACCCCGCCCACGCTGTCACCAACCCCAGCCACGCTGTCACCAACCCTGCCCGCGCTGTCACCAACCCTGCCTGCGCTGTCACCAACCCTGCCCGCGCTGTCACCAACCCTGCCTGCGCTGTCACCAACCCCGGCCCAGCCCCAGAGCACACGTAGGGATGGCCCAATGCCTGTACCCCTCTGCCTCTGGGACCCTTTATCCTGAGCAAGGAACACAGCACTGACCCCGGCATGGTTTGGGGCACTCATGTCCCCAGCCTGACAAGCAATCAATCCCTTCCTGGGGACACCAGGCTGAGTGGGGCACAGCCAAAGGGGCCTTCTGGGCAGCACCAGCAGAGCGGGATGGGGTTTGCTCAGCTGGGTTTGGGTCCAGGCTGGTGCAGTGTGGTGGGGATGAGCTGCACCTCGCCCCTTCATCCAGCCCCGGGCTTCAGCAGCACCTTCGGTGAGCAAAACAAAGGCCTGAACCCAACCAGCCTCCTCCCACCTCACAGACCCCAGGCGACCTTCTTCATCCTGCACAAAAACCTTCCCTCCTTTGTCTGCAACAACAGGACAGCAGCTGGGCTCATTTTTTCCTGACAACAACGTGGCCTGGGAGACTTGTCTACCCGGAGGGAGATGGGGAGGATGCAAAGGCTGGAGGGACCCAGAGCAGCCCAGCAAGGCCCGAGATGGCCCTGCAGTTTCAGAGCAGCCCTGCGAGGGGAGCTTTGAGCTTGGCTGAAATACCGAATGCAGTCGGCCACTGATCTAAACCAGGCCTTCTTACGGAAGCATTTAGCTGGCAACTGGGACGTACCAGGAAGTGCATCTGACACAGAAAACTCAGTAAAACTGTTACTTCTGGATGGGTCTATGAGACATCTTATGAGAAATGAAGCTGTGCCACTGTGGCACTGAGGTAACTGAGCTTATTGATGTGTGCACACCCCTCCTTCCTGTTGCAGAGGGATTGTGGCAATAAGACTTTTTGCTGACAAATTCATGTCCCAGTTTTCAGAGAATGCGGAGTTAATGATGGGAACCTCAAGGAAGGCTCCTGCTCCTCACAAAGGAGCTGCAGCCTTGGCTATGGCCTCTCTCACAACCCTCACACTGGTTACAGCCATGAACTCCCCCCCACATATTGTCCCCTTGGACTGCACAGCCCAGGGTTCAACGAGCTGAATATAAATAAAGGGGCTTCACCTAATGTCCTCCCCCGCTCAAGGAAATGTGAAACACAGCAGAATTAGAGCCACTTTAATCAGGACTTGTTACTGCACAAACATTTTTCCATTTCCTCCAGGTTTCCAGCTCCTCCCCACCAGTCCTGAGATAGAGAAGACGGAGACTTCCTCTTAAGGTTCCAATTTTAGCTTAGCTCTCTACGGAAACAAGCTTCATGCAGGAACATGCAGCATGGAAACTTTCCTCCATGGCTCCCATGCAAGGAGTGCCTCCAGCTTTGCCCCCAGGCACTCTTGCCCCCAGAGCAGGGGCTGCTGCAGCACCAGCTCATCCTGCCCTGGTTCCCAGGTCTGTGAGGGAGATTGTAAGGAGTGTCCAGCCCCAGCGGAAGGGGTTACTCTGTGAAATTGGAAAACGAGACAACAAGGAAATGGACTGGGGAATTTCTATTGCCCACAGGACTCCCAGCTTTTTGGGGTCCCACTATTTCTCCTGCATCAAGTGCACTTTTTCCCTTCCCAAAATGATATTTCCCTGCAAGGAGTTGGAAAAGGGCATTGGCAGGGCATGAGCACACAAAGGGCTTGCTTGGAATAGGAGAGCCAAAATCAAGATCCAAACCCAGAAGTCCACCCAGCAACACAAGACAAAAGAAGTGAATGGGAAACAGAGGGGAAGTCCCTGGCCTAGCAGCCCCTAGAGAGAGCAGCCCTGGGGCCCTGGGGAGGGACCAGGCAGCCCCACTGAGCCTCCACTTGTGCCACAGGCAAACCTGCATTCGCTGTCCTGCTCTTCTCAGCTCCCTAACTCTCAGCAAGATACAAGCTCCTCGCCCCCTAATTCAGCACATCCAGAAAAGGCATCTGCATGAAGCTCTCTCCCAGCAGGGATCAGTTCAACACCCAGACTGGCTCAAGTGCAGGTTCCCAGCAATGCCCAGTGCCCCCATGCAGCAGTGGGCCAGGGCACACCGGCTACCAAGCCTTGACTTGGGGCCGACCACACAACCCAGCATCAGAGAAGCCACAGGTTTCCCCAGGGCCAGAGAGTTCCTTCCACACACCTTAAAAATACTGCATAAGAGTTTGTTTAGTTGTGGCCAGAGACCCCCAAGGCCAGTCTGCACCCCAGCTGGGCACAGCCAGTCTGTTCTCAGCAGCAAAAGCACAGAGGGACATGATGTAAATTATTTAGGTGTCAAATGTGTTCCATATTTTACTTGTCCCCTGCACTGCCCAGGTACCAAGTTTGTGTTTTTTCTTGAACTACAGATGGGCCACTGCCTGACCCAGCCCCAGCCCCATCCCAGCTCCAGCATGTCTGTGGCTGGTTGGGTTCTGACACTTGGGGAACACAGTCTGGAAAGCAGATGACCAGGAGGTGATTTTCCATTCTCAGCTTGCACATGAAGATAACTAAATGGACATTCAAGTGGAAGAGCCCAAGGTGTTCTCACACGGGGAGGCAGAAATAGCAGGTGCCACTGATGAGGTGTGAGCCAGTGCTCCCAGCTCCTGCTGGAGCAGGACCCTGGCAGCTGGCACTTACCAGTGTCCAGAGGACGTAGATGGTGAAAAGTGCTATAGTGAGTGCTATGAGTCCGATGGCCTCCAGGCGGCTGTTGAACTGCAGGTGGTCCTGGGCGCCTCGCAGACACAGCCAGCCCGAGATGGCCGCCAGGGGAGTGATGAACAGGAAACACACCATGTCACAGAACAGCGTCCTCTTCTCATTGCGGGGCCCGGGGTCCTTCAGCCACTGCGGGAAGGACAGAGAAGGGATCAGCCTGGGACAGGCAGGAGAGCTGGGGACCTCTGGCCTGCACTGTGCAGTCTGACTCACACCAACCTTCTCCTAAAGGGAACCAGAGAGTGGCAAGTCTAGGTTCAACAATTAACAAGGGAAATGGAAGAAACAGTTAA
Organism: Agelaius tricolor; assembly: GCF_023055355.1. NCBI lineage: Eukaryota > Metazoa > Chordata > Aves > Passeriformes > Icteridae > Agelaius > Agelaius tricolor. Next base: position 5,522,702 of record NW_027269293.1, on the reverse strand, counting down.
TGAACATGTACAGGGAAAGGCAGTCATGAATACAGAAGCTCCTGGACTCTCCTCTGGAGTAGTGAGGAGCAGGCACTGCAGGACATCAGTTCAGTAAAGCCTGGCTTAATATGAATCTGACAGGTCTTAGACTAAACTTCAACAGAAACAGACCCAGGACTCTTAACTGGTGAAGGAGACTGTGGGAAACAGGGGCACTGGGGTCTGCAGCAAGGCCAAGCTATAACAGCATCTGTCCCAAATCTAGCCCTTGGGTTCCTGTGGGAGAATCACAGCATTTTAGAGTTTCACAGGCAATCTCCAAATGTTTCTTTCTTTTGGGAGTCCTGACTTGCTTCCAGTGTGGGTTCATTTTAGATACTTCAGTAACAGCAATTGTTCTATTTTCCTAGAATTATGCTATTTTCAGCCTTTCCTTTCCTTTTTTAGGAATAGCAACAAGCTGTGGTTCCTACAGATACCAAATTGTTACAGCACATCTTTACTGGGATCTCTGTGTGCTGGCCTGCAGATTCTTCCTTCTTCTCCTCACAAAGATGACTGCCTCATTCAGGATTTTTTGAATTTTATTTTTAGATAAGACTTGGAGAATATTATTGAAAAGGCACAGGCAGAGCAGGGAAGAGACTATCAGGGTCTGGGCTGTCCGGCCAATCCTCCTGTATGGTACCTGCTTTGGAACAGACAGCTTGGGAAGGGACTCATCTGGGAACTTGCACACAAAGCTCCTTTCCTACTCAGAATCCACCCTTTAAGAAGCAATACACAAGTGGTGGTGATGGTGACAGGTATGCAAGAAACCATGAGACCTCAGCAGAGGTAACCTGAGGACATGGCTGGCCAGAGGCATGCAGGTCAAGAGGGAAGCAAGGCAGGGGGCACAGAGGTGGCTGCAGATTTAACTGCAGCAGGGATGTTCAGTGAGACAGAGCAAAAGGGCGAGAATGGGACTGGAAGCACAGCCAACTGTTGTGGAAATGGGAAAGAGAAGGGGCAGCTGGCAAACCTGGGCATGGAATAGGGGGGTAGCTAGGCTGATTAGAGCCACAGGAACAGCAGGTTCTGCAGCACCTGGGACAGGACACTGAGCTGGCCATGAGCAGAGGAGAGGACGCTGCAGTGACAGGAATGAGCCTGGCCCAGAATTCCAGCTGGGAGGACTCATAAGCACAGTATTTTAGGGATGTGACCTGAATCATCTGAACGCTTCAGTGGTAACAGTGAAGGAACTTTATTGATTCTAAAGCCATTTGGAGCATGACTTGATGGGCAGACAGCCAGAAGAAAACCTCACAGAATCACTAAGGTTGGAAAAGACTTCAAGATCATCAAGTCCAACCATCAACCCAGAGCTACCTCCAAACCATGTCCTCAAGTCATCCACATACTTTTTGAACACTTCAAGGGATGGTGGCTCCACCACTGTCCTGGCAGCCAGTTCCAATGCCTGACAACCCTTTCCAGGAAGAAATGTTCCCAATATCCAACCTAAACCTCTTCTGGCACACCTTGAGGCTGTTCACTCTCATCCTGTCGCTTCTTCCCTGGGAGCAGAGCTGGACCCCCACCTGGCAGCATCTTCCTGTCAGGGAGAGATAACAGAAGGTCTCCCCTGAGCCTCCTTTTCTCCAGGCTGAGCCCCCCAGCTGCTCCTGGTACTCCAGACCCTTCCCCAGCTCTGTTGCCCTTCTCTGGACATACTCCAGTGCCTCAGTGTCTTTCTTGGACTAGGCAGCCACCCCGGGATTTGAGGTGGGGCCTCAGCAGTGCCCAGCACAGGCAGATGGCCACAGCCCTGGTCCTGCTGGCCACACTGTGGCTGGTACAGGCCAGGTGCCATTGGCCTTCTTGGCCATCTGGCTCACATTCAGTCACTGCTGACCAGCACTACTAGGTCTCCAGTGGGCAGCTTTCAGAGCAGGCAGAACTGTCATTTGGATCGGACTGGGAGAAGGGAGGCAGACCTGCAGCTCCCCCCTTGTATGGCTCTGCAGAGGGAATCAGTGTGATGAGCTGCATGGGGACAATAACCACCACACATGCAGTCTGAGCAGTCCTGGGAGGATGTGAGGGTGGACAGCAACTCATTGGCAGAGGAAAGCTGGCCCCATACACAGTGCTCAAACCCAGCCTTGTGTCAGACTCTCCCCAGTCCAGGGCCAGGACAAAGCTGCCTGGTGACACAGCACTCAGGCGAGTGCCAAATCACCCAGTCTGGACCAAGTTCCCTCTAGCAGCAAGCCCAGAGCACCCCATTCTATGCAACAGGACATGTTGGGGCACTTGTGACCCTTGTACAGTAAGAAGCTCAGGCAGATAGGTATTTCACCGCATCTTAATTCTATTTATATTCCTTGTGACTTTTGAAACTCCTTCCTCCTCCCCAAGATGGGAGACAAACATATAAAGGCAGGAAGCAAATTAATTTCCTTTTGAAGCAGTTGATTTACTTTACCAATATGCACTGACACAGCAACAAAATGGAAAACAATAAGTCACTCTAAGGGTGCAGCATTTCTGGCACAGCAACACTTTGGTGCATACGGGACTTTAAATAAACTTTGCCAACAATCCATAAAATGGTCAGGCAGATTAAACCATTTTTGTAGGGAAAACTATCAAGTGAGCATGGGAAAGCAACAAAAGTACAACTTGGTCTTCTTCTAGCAGCTTCCACGCTGCAATCATGTCTGAGACTGAAAGGAAAGAGGCAGAGGTGGCTGCTTGCTGCCATTTGGGCTGAGTCCCAGATCCTGCTTGCAACAACTTCTCTCTGCTTGTGTGACAGTATTCTGGGTATAACCATATTTCTTTGTCCTCCAGCATGATCATGAGGCTTTTCCAGATACTAGGATCAGCAGGGTTATGGAAGAGAGCTCATTTCTTAGAGCCACAGCAGGGCTGTGGGATGATGAGAAGCTGACCTTTGGGTGCTGCAGTGCCCATGAAGCTTGGGTGAGCCCAAGGTGATGGGGGGCAGGAGGAGAGCAGGCAGTAAAAGGCACCAGGACATCATCAGCTCCTCTGGAAGCCAAGAGCAGAATTCAAAGCATATCAGAGCAGTCTCTCATCCATCCCAGCACCTGCTGCTCCATGTATCTCAAAGCTGGGCTGCATTCTGCCCCTTGGGACCAAGGGGAGTGGAGAGAAGAGGGACTCTCCCAGCAGCACTCAGCACCTTGCAGTCTGTCTGGGGGCTTAAAAATGGGTGCTTTAAAAATTAGCTTTCATTGATTCTTAGAGCTGACTCACTCATTGAGTGGCTGAATGTGAGCTGTCAGCTGTTTCATGAACACATCCCATGCAGCACTCAGTGCAGTGCAGCACAGCACTGGAGGGACCAGCACGTGCTCACATCTCTCCCTGCCCTGCACTGGCCCCCTTGCTCTGGGGGCCATGAGTCAGGAGCAGTGTGAGCTGCCAGACTCACCACCAACCCTGTCAGAGTTCCCCACGTGCTTCACAGCTACAGCACAATGGCAAGCCACAGCACCACACAAGCATTTGGCTGCATTACAAAACATCCCACAGGCTTTCTGCCCACCAGACAGTTACCCTCTGGCTTCTCAGGTGCCTGCTGATTTTTCTTTCACTGCTGACCTGGTGCCTGGCTATAAAAGCCAGAAAAAAAATCACATTAACTTGATCACAGCAGCACTATTAGTCCTGTACCTGTACTGAGAAACATGTTGAATCAAATAGTACAGCTTCAGATGAAGGACTCTCATATCCCTTCTCTGGGCCTGCACCAAAACCCTTCTGCAGGCATTGAGATCCATGGGCAGCCCCAGCAGAATGGTCCTGTCTCCTTCACCAAGGTGGGAAGGGATGTTTTCTGACAGAGTACCCAGAATTCAGGAAGCCAAGACCCAGAAATGCCCCTAGCCCTGCAAGCAGAGCAGTTAAATGCTGCACAAAGCTTCCCCTCCCCATCCTCCTTCCCCCAGATACCTGCCAACAATGCCCCATAGACCTCCACAACCCAAATCTCTCCTTGAATAGGCATGAAAGCCTTCCCTACACCCTCAGCTGCTGGGAAGCACAGGGCTCTGGGCTGACCCAAGGGATTTAGGAGCACTAGAAAGGGTGGACAGGAGAGGAACAGACCCAAGCAGTGCTGCAGGTCACTGGGACACTTTCCTCCAGAGAGAGCAGCACGAGCTCCCATGGTTGGTGGCACCATGGCAAATGCCACACCATGACATGTGCCAGTACGGGATCACAGCACCTCAGAGAAAGCTCACTGGTCTTCTGGATCAGCACAGCACAGACTGGGCTGGACAAAGTGGTGAAGAAGGACAGGTAAGGAAGACTAGTGCTGGTGAATATCAAGAGTGCAAGGGTATTTCCTGTTTTGGCCCCAAACAGGCCATTGCTTTATGCAGAGCAGTGCCCAGGACTGCACAGAGAAGTGCCAAGAGGATCTCATGTTGGACCTGTGACCAGCATCTCCAGACAGCAAACTTAAGTAAAGAGAGAAAGGAAAAGATTAGAGCGGTGGGAACTCAGCTGGAACCAAGGAGGATTTGTTTTTCACTAGATTCAGGAGTGTAAAAGAGGTGTGCATTGAGCAAGAAGAGAGGTGGGCTGGGGAAGGGCAGAGGAGCATGGATCAGACAACAGTGCAGTGAGTTCAGCAGAAGAGTTCGAGGAAAGCAAAGAGAAAAGTCTGTCTGCAAGGAAGATAAGGCTGGAGGAAGGGTGGGGCAGAGCTCATATCACAGCTCAGTTCTCCGAACTGGAGGGGGGACAGCGAGTGCTGCGCCGGGCGCTGCGCCCAGAGGCAAAACTCCTTTCCCTAGTAACGCAAGCAGGAGGAACATCACAATTCCTGCGTGCCAACCTCTCTTCTCGTGTTCCAGGGACATCTCTGCAGCACCTCCCACAGCCACAGAGGTCCAGGAGACTCAGGAGACAAAGCAGAAGGACTGCACAACCCACGGGAGGCGTCCCCTACTCTAGCATAACCTGCAGTCAAGCAACTCCTCAGAGAATTTCAAACACATTTCGTTGTGTGTGACATTGTGTTTGAAAATTGTACTTTCAAGAGACAAAAAAAATAATCCACTGACCTACATAAAATATCCAGTTTAAATGAACCAAAAGTGTTAGCAGTCATTGAAAAGTAATCATCTTTAATCAAAATTGCACCATAAACTCCAAGAAGAACAGCAGGAGCAAAAAACTGCCAGGGTCCTGTACAGCACAGCACTCTTGGAAGGAGGAGCTGTTTTGAGGAGGCAAAGGAGCACACCAGAATCACTAAAGCAGCCCATTTATAAATAAAGTTATTAAAACACACACTGCTGGAAAACACCAGCAGAATTGAAATACAGAAGCAGAATTTTCTTGGGACTACATGATGAGATTTGCTTGCAAGGACAGAAATAGGGAAACAAAAGATGTGGCTGGACTGCTCCAACAGTGACTGGTTCACCAGAGAAATCTTTTTTGTAATTAGTGAGATGTCTTAAATGATTTTTGCCTTAGCAAAGGAATTAAATGCTTGCAGAAGCATTATGATCAAGTCCTGCATTGTACTTGTTAGCTTTCACCATGAGGTTATGCTGACTTTCAACCTCCCAGTAATTTTAGCAAAGCCAGAGTCTTTGGCCTCTGCACCAGCAGTTTGTGTCCTCTCAGAGCAGAGACCTGAAACTCCTGGCTCCTCTGCCTGGTATTTACATTATGTGTGAACAAAAACACACCCTTCCTGTGGAGTGATTTTTGCTGGGACCCAGCAGCTGCTGCTCTGACACCTGCCTGACCTGCAAGCCCAGGACATTTCTGCAGAGACCTGGGCTGGCAGCACAGACCTGACCCAGCCCCTCCCCATGCCAGGACTGGCCTCAGAAACCACAGCTGGTTCACAGCAGAGGCACATGGCCCCAAACAGGAGTCTTTGGGCTGCTGAGGTGGTGCTTCTCTTCAGCCCAATCAGAAACACTCAGAGGGCACAAAATTAACAACAGCTTGAAACTTTAACACTTTACAACAGGTTAATGAACTGAAGAGAGAAATGAGAGGGTAGGTGCCACAGCAAAACACACAAAACAAGGCAGCCATGGAGAGGAAATACCTTTGCTGGTAATCTGGGAAAGTAAAAATGGGCAAGAGTGGGCTCAGGTACACCAATACAGACCAACCCACACAGCCCTGTCCCTCTGTGGGCAGTGGGCTGCAGCCAGGGGGAAGGCCAGGAGCTGTGCAGAAGGGCTTGTGGCTGTACAAACACAGCCACACTGTCACCCTTGGTAATGCTTTCTGGAAATACACAACATATCCAATACAGTCCCAAATACCTCCACCCACACAGCTCTGCCTGAAATCCCAAAGGGCAAAGTATCTCCAGCAGGAAGACCACTTTGTAGAGAAAATAGGTTTGTGATGGTTTTTGCCCCAGACCAAAGAGAAGAGTTATGTGCAAGGGAAAACATTAAGGACAGAGGCAGGGGAGGCAATATTTTGACTCCTACACAAGTTGCCTGGTTCTCCTACATGAAGAGGCAAACTCCTCCAGACAAGGTGACACATCCTAACTTAGCCTTCTAAGGAGGCAGGAATTAATTGATCACAAGAGGTATTCCCTTCTCCATCCACTATATAGGACTTTAAAGAACAAGGTCTGGCTGAGGCACATTTAAGGCATGAAATGTTAGGACAAATAAACTCAATCATGCCTAGAGAATTGTATGATCACCTGTGGCCTGGGAGAAAGAGCTGTCTAGGCTGCAGCAATCCTTCAGGTCCAAAGGCCTGCACTCCTCCTTCTGCCATGCTCTGGACAGCAAAGATACAGATACTCCCTGAAGAAGAATCCTAGGCAGTAACTGGGAATTCCCTGTGCATGATATTATTAGAACAAAGAGGAAAGTAGTTCCTCCAGGAAAACTGTGTCTGGTGTAACTTACACTTCAAATACTTCATCTAAGTATCAAATGACAAAATCTTCCAGGGAACACAAAGTATTTTGCCTTTTTTGACTATGCCAGCCATGTTGGCTAGAGTGTCCTGGAGTCAGATCACTTTTCTGTAAGCATATGGAGGTCCATTAAATTAACAATCATACAGGAAAACCACCCCTCTCTGAGGCTTGGCCATTTTGTTCTCTGCTGGAGACATGCTCCTCACTCAAGAACCCTGGTCCACAACTGTCCTGTGCTGGAGACCACTTGAGAGCCGAGCAGAGAAGCCTTTCTGTCCTCTCACAGCACAGGCACCAGTGTCCTGCACCTCTGGCTACAAAACTCTCCACTCAGGGCAGCAGGTGAATTCTCCATCTACACCTGCATGTTCAAAACATGTCCCCCAAAACATGCCCCCACTCAGCCCAATGATCTCACTGCTGGACAGTTTTCCAAAGCCTTTCTTTTTTTTTTTTTAGCTTTCAACCTGCTTCTTAGTTAAAAAATAGCTCAGCTAGGCTGAACTGCAGGAGGTATTTCCCCCACACCCATGGCCAGCCTGTGGTTGCCCGAGCTGGCTTTGGGCTCAGATGAGTTCCTCACTCTGGGTTCAGAGATCAGGCACGCTGGCAGTCAACACTGTCACTGTTTTTACATTGAACAGACCACAACATAAATCAATGGCTGCTTAAAGAAAACAAAAATATAACTTTTTAACAAATTATCTTTAATCCATACTGGACAAAGTTGACACCTGTCCTCTGTAAAAGAGGCTGTAAAATTCAGTTACTGTTTGTGAAGTGCTTGGATGTCACAGCAATAAGAACCCCAGAGAAGCTTGTGAGAAAATGAAGTTTGGTCTTGGTGAACAAGGACATAGCAGGATTAATACAGTTAGCTAGTGAGCATCTTCCATCCATGCACTCCTTCTGGAAGACACAGCCTGTGACCATGAAGACCACACTGTAACACAGACAGACAAGAGGCCTGAAGTAAAAACTAAGGCAATTTTGGTCATGGCATTTCCTGACTTCTAAGAAATCAGGAAGTTTACACAGAAGAATTTCAACTTGGCCATGTAGCTTCTCCCCAGTACTCACCAAAATGTCTCCTGCATCCCAAAATCAGCCTCAGACCCTTTCCTTCTGAAGGATCTCAAAACCACATGACAAAGCCAGTTCTTAATGAAGCTGATGGTCCCTTCCCAGAGATGAGCTGACCAGTGACTGCTGCTGCCACTATGACCAGCTCTAAGTTTCCCCAGGCTGGAAAGGCAGAACATGGCAGAACCAACAGCAAGAGCTGCTTTCTCCTCAGAGGCCCCCCAGCAGCAGGTACCACGTTACCAAATTCCTTTGTGGCCAGGTGACAGCAAAAGAGAGCTAGAATGCTTGGGGCAGCCTTTCACACATGGGGCAGACCCTTCTGCCATGCAGCATGCCCCTGCATCATTCCTAATCCTAGTCTCCAGCCATTTATCCTCTGCTCTTAATTTCTATTTTGATTTCACAGCTTTACTTGGTGAGCAGTGGATTTTTATCAGGGCTCCTCAACAGCACACTCACCACAAACATCACTTCCCCCAAAGTTTCAAAACACTCCCCACCCCTCCTCTCAAACAACCAAGAGGCAGAGAACTTCCCAGATAAGGTGGCTGGTGGAACTGTAGCATTTTTAAATGACTAAGCAGCCTCTTTCCCAAGCCCTCTTCTCAGAAACAGATGAACAACTTAGAGATTACACTTCCCAAAAGTATTTGGTTTGGTATGGGGATAAGATTGCACCAGACTGCAGGCAGAGTATTAATGGCAAGTGCTAGCCAGCTGGCCAAGGGTTATCAGCTCCTGCCAAAGGGCAGAGCCTCTGCTACCAGCGGGAGCTTCCCAAAGTGCTCACACTTGGTCAGTTGGCCTCTAACACCAGCAAACCCCAAGGGATGAAGCACACTCACTGTCATTGCCTCTGCACAGCAGATTGCAGTGGTGCAGGAGCTCAGAGTGGCTGTAGGAGCTCCCAATGAAAATGAGAAATTGAACTCCAGGTCACTTTCCCCAGGCTCCAGGCAAGGATCAGAGGGTTTATAGCATGGTGGAAGTAATACAACAAAACCAGGTGGCCTTTCAAGCCAGGTGAGCCCACGTGCTGATGAGCACAGGGGGCTGTGCAGGGCCCCAGCACACCTGAGTGCTGCAGCCACAGGACACTGCTGTACCCCCCCACTGCACTCCATTGCCTTGGGGCGTACTGCCAGCCTTGGAAGAGGGGCAAGAGCAGCTTGTTACCATGGGCTGTGTCAAACCAGGCTATATGCTGCTTTCCAAGCCAGGGAAAACCTTTCTGCCACTGAGCTGCTGGCAAGGGAACTGCTCTGGGGCTGTAGCATGCTAGGCTCTGCTCTGCAGCAGGGATCACTCTCACCAGCTACCTGGTGGCTTTCATCACGTGCTTACCAGCCTCCAGGCTCACAAGGCACTTCAGGCAAGCTGCTCCCCAGCAGACACCTCAACAGAGTAGATCATCTCCTTCACTGTGCTCACAGACAGTCCAAATACACCAGAAGTAGTAAACCACTGGAATCCCAAAGCCTTTGCCAGCTGGCAGTGATGGCTCAAGAAGTCCATTCCTCTCTGAAAACACAGTGGCAGTTCTCCTGTGTTTGAGTTCATTAAATGCTGCCCACCCATCACCTCTCAGCACCCACAGTTTGTTGATCACCATACCCTTATAGGCGCTAGTCCAGAGGGGCTTTTCACAAATTTCAACAGGAACTAAAATTGATTGTCCTGGAATGCTCATTCACCTACACTGAAATACAGACAAAACTTTTCTGTCCCACTCTCCCAGCAAGCTCCTCATGCCAGATGGAGGCACAGAGTTGGTGTCACAGGAAAAACTCCTCCAATACACACTAGCCTTTGAGCTTTTATTTGAGTGTGCAGTTTTCCAAGCCTATGCTTGTTATGAGGTGCCACAGCATCGTGAAAGATGGCTGAACGCACTCCCACGTGTTTGTTTCTGGCTAGGAATATTTAATATTTATTAACCAGTTCTTAAGCTAAAACATCTGAGACCTGCACTCACGACTTGGCCTGCATAAGCCCTAGCAAGATCACTGCCCCTGGGCTTGCCTGCACTGTGTACTCAAAGACAAGGTACAGCCCTTCCTAAATGTTTTAAAGCAGTGTTTTGCAACCTCTGAAATAAATGTTTGAGAGATATTGGCCAAAGCACCAATTTATATGTCTGAGCAGCTAGGAGAGAAGCAGTAAGACCCTAACAGCAGTAACCACTGAGGTAATGCTCATACAAATTACTGTGCTAGATACATGGTTTGGGTTAGCACTGCAGGCTAAAGCCTCCTCCTGTCTGGGGCTGTCAAGTCCATGACAATCAGTTGTAAGTTAAACAGTCATTAAAACTTAGTATCTACTTTGCAAACTGAAGCTTGAATGCTTCCCCAATTGGTGGATTCTTTTCCACTCAAAGGTTCACTAGGAGGAGATGGGAGTATGAGAAATAGATCTGGGGACACTGGAAAGGAGGAGGGGACAAATATTGTTTCCAGATGGAGGTGGGAAGAGAAAAGAAGCAACCTCTGGAATTAATAGGAATGGAAACAGAAATGTGGAAGGCAACTTAGAATTCCAGTTGTGACTCAGTTTTGACCTAACTGATGGGGCAAGGGGCAGGAGAGCGTGGACAAGAGCAGTCAGCATTACAAATCTGAAATAACCCTGCCTCCACACACGCTCTGGTAGCAGGTAGTGACAAATCCCTGACAGCTGCCAGGTAACGGGAGTCTGATGCTAAGAACCAGCTCCCAGAGCTCCCACTGGCTGATGGCTGCAGAACCTGGGACTCCCAAAACTGTTAGGTGTAAATGCCCAGCTGCAGAGTGACACTTCTCTGCACTTGCACAGGGTGTTGAAGGAACCACCGAGCCACTGACACAGGAGAGCTCACTCAACTGCAGACATATTACACCATCTCTAAAACAAATCCTTAAGCCTTCTGTATTGTACCTCACAGGTTTACTTATTCCTCTTTTGGGGATGTACACTTGAACCCTGAGGTCAGACAATGGCCTGGTCCATGCTGCCTTTGTTCCCAAAACAAAAAAACCCAATGCACCAGCCAGAGCCTGCGTTGTATGTTCCAGCTCTGGGAGGCTGAGGGACTGATCCCCTGTGGTCAACACAGAGAGGAACATGAGGACCAGCTAAGCCCTGTCTTGTTTTCTCCTTCAACTGGGAGGAGCACAGAGCAGCAGGAAGGATCAAAGCCTGAAGGAGCACACATCAATATTAGTCATGGGAAGACAGGTCTTTTACAAACAGTATCAGCAATCACCACATCTCACTTTTCAGAACAGAACATGACAAGGAAGGCACATGCAAGAGAGCTGCACTAATCTAACACTGAGATAAGATTAAAACCAGGAGCAAAAAAAAAAGAATATTTATGAGAACTTCATAATTCAGTCAGTCATGCTGTGACACCTGCAATTTGATGCTCAGGCAGTAAAGCACAGCCAAAAAAGCACAGTGCTTGCCACTGGCAGGTGCCATGTGGGCAGGTCACAGGTGGGAGCTGTCCCAAACACCACTACTGCATGTTTGCAACTACCTCACTTGGTCTGACAAGGGACTTGATCTCTTCAAACACTCTTCTTTGTGAGTACAAAGGTACTGCAAGGAGGAGGAGACACCAAGAACTACAAGAACAGTAGGGCAATCAGTCATTTTCTCTCAAATGATATGGAAATAAAAATGAAGCAGGAAGAAAATGGTACCTCTGTCAAGGGTCTTGGTCTTCTTTCTACAACAAATTCTGTGTGGCAGAGCTCACAGTAACTTGTGTTGGAGGAGGATAACCATTTTTCCAGGCAGCTCTTGTGCACGGTGCCCAGTGTTCCTGTGCAGTCACATGGGGAAAGCAGTCCCTCCCCATTTCCACCTTCATGACAGATTCGACAGATGGGACCATCACTAAAGAGGCAGAATGAGAGACAAACAAAATGAAATCACAGTCAGAGCAGGCAGAACAGCACTGCCATAGGGTCTGGTCCCACCAAGCCCCAGAAAGGCACATGAACAGCAGGCAGTGTGTGGCACAGCATGCCAGGAGCCTGCTGCAGCAAGAAACCAGTCTCAGGGGACAATGGAGGTGCTCAGGACATTTTAGATAATTTAAAATCTGGAAGACCCATAACAACAAGAGAAGATGGCACATCAGCCTGGCCAGCTCAGCTGGCCCCACAAGTGACTGCAGTGCACGTCCTGTAGTCTTCAGCTCTGCCCACAGGCAGGGGCTTATACCAGACCCAACACCAAGCCTGAAGCACTCATGCAAATCCAGACACTCAAAGCAAAGCCAAATGACCCACAGTAGTCACAGCATGCCCCAGCCACCTGCAGCTACTCAAGAGGTTGGCACTCAGGTCACATTTACCAGATCACCTACCCACTTTCAGCCAACCTCAGCTCTGCAGCCTGGGCTGAGCAGGAACTGCAAAAGGAACAGCAGTATTTCAAGAGACAACTGAATTGACCCTGGAAGTTCTACTCCCCAAGAATACAATATATTTCACAGCAGGTGTGCACCCAGAGCAAGGTCTCCAAACCCTCTGCCCATCACTGCACAGTAACTCTCCAGCATCCTGTGGGCACACCCTCCCCAGACAACAACAGCATTTCTGTCCTGCAGAAATGCTTTGGTGCTTCAGGAACAACACTTCCTTGGCCACGAGTTCCAACTACAGAATCACACAGAACCTCACAGAACCAGAGATATCTAGCAAAGCAACTAACAAATATTTTCAGAGACACTTGCAACCTTCCCCACAGGAGGCCTGAGCTGCTCATCACACTCAAAGTATCCATCTGTTCCCACGATATTCCTCACACCTTCAGCTGGCACCACTGACTGAACAATTCACACCTTTCACTAGACCTTTCACTAGACCAACTTGCTCAAGGCCCCAGCCAACCTGGCCTGGAACACTTACAGAGATGGGGCATCCCAGCTGGCATCCCATGGCACAGGTTTCCTAGCAGCCCTGTGCCACACATGCCAGCCCCATGATGAGGATATTCTGGACTCCCTGGGAAGCCCCAGATGGCTGTAGACACCACAGTTTGCTGTTCTCAGCAGTTCAGGTAATTTCTTCAGCATTCACCAATCACTGAGATAATTTAGGAACAAAATGCTGGACAGCAGAGGCCCAGGGCAGGATTGCCTTCCCTGGACCATGGAAACCAGGCCCTCACTAGTATCTCATTTCCACCTGCCAAACAGCCATTTCTTTCACACAGTTTTCCTCTTACATCCACAGCTGCCCAGATTTGGGGGTGCAAGAGGGGGTGAAAAAGGAACATCTTTGTTTCAAAGACCCTATTGTAGGTCCTCTTGAAATCCAGGTGAGTGGTATCAAATATCACCTTTTCCTAGATACTGCTGACAGAACAAAAAAAGCCACATTGAACCCATATAATAGTTCACACTCAACTGCTATTCTGACTTCAAAAAACCCCACCTGACTACAGAAGTTTGTGGGATTGCAACACAACAGCCAAAGCAATCTTCAAAACCAGCAGCACCACCTCCATTAGTTTGCACAGAAAGCAGGAGTGAGGCATGGAAGCACAGTTCAAGGAAAAGGAGCACACTGGGGAAAAAGGTTGGTGGGACATAAGGGAAAGAGAAGAGCCAGCAAGGAAGTGCATGTCAGCTCACTAAAGGAGAAGCAAGATTCCTCAGGAGATCTCTCCCACAGGATATCTCTACCACTTTCAATTCAGTATTTAGCTGGTTTCATCCCAATTGGACTTTTATTTATATTTAGGGCTGCAAAGCAAATTACACCCAATGTACACCATCCCTTTCTCTCTGCTAAACATCACTGTTGAACCACTGATCCATGTTCTCTCCTCCTTTTTACATGCCTTTTATTGAGGGGATTTCTTCAGCCAAGACAATCCCTGCAAAAGGTGCAACAGGAGTCTGGGAAGGTGGTGGAAACTTCATCCTCAAAGATCCTGGAAACTACATCAGACAAGACTCTGAGCAGGTTTGCTCTAAAAGGAAGCTGGACCAGACATCCTATGGAATTCCCTTCCAATTTGAATTATTTGATGATTGTGCAACATTTATTGCCATAAAATGCTGTACCAGAACAGCGTGCACACAGAGCCCTAGTGACCCAGACAGACAATCCCCTACAGCCTCCAGTGTTCTCATGCATCTGTCATTTCCTAAGAAAAGCATCTGCAAGTTATTTCACCCGTTCTCTTCCTGTTTGTGAAGTTTCATATTTCCAGAACATTACTATAACCTTGGCTATCAACAAACAACCCAAAATGAAAAAGATTGCTGACAGTGGGTGAGAAGAATTCTTATCAGACTTCATTTTCCTTCCTTCCTTTACCCTGCCGGGTGGGGACCCGCTCACACTCCCACATGATGCACACTCAGACACAGTTTTCCAGCAGGCTGAAGACACCATATTGGTAATTCAACATTCCAGTGCAGTCATGTTGCTCTTGGCTTTGCTGTGCTAAGTGCTGCTGACAAGGAAGACACTGAAACCCACCACCACAAGAAACAAACTGGTGTTCATGTAGAAACACAAGGAATCATTATGGGTTGACCCTAAACATTAAACCCTAAAAACATTAGGGTTTTTAAACCTGTTTCCAGGCAGTTTTCCCACACAGTTATTACACCCCCAGTTCTAAAGGGTTAAACAACTCCTCACCCTGACTATCTACTGCCAGAGAGCAAGCCCAGTTACTTTCACATTTTTATTGACCTGCTCCAGGTTTGCTGGATGCAGCAATTATGTTTGCCTCTATTCTCATCCAGCTTCCCTGCATCCCTCCCCCATGTCTGCAATCACTGCTTTTGTATCACACAAATGTTTGACCAAACTCATTGAAACAAGCAACAGCTGTTCAGACAGGATTTCTGAACACAAAATGTGACAGCTCTCAGTAGATGGACTGAACAATGCTGCCAAATGTCCTCTACTCTGGAAGCTACTCAAAATAAATGACAAGAAGTCGCATCAGGAGGAGTCTGAGCTAGTGAAGCTGCCACGTGTCGCCTCTAGCAATAGCTGGATGCGGTAGTTGCTGCAACACAAACACCGTCCCCTCCCTGCGGCTGAAGATCAACACCACGCCTTCACTCCATGGACGTTCCTGGAACAAGGGCTCGTTCCGGCGAGCACGGCCCAGGTTCACCCCCGAGGCCGGGAGAGCAGCGCAGCGGAGGCGCTGCCCGTGCCCTGAGGGCTGCGGGAGCCCGGCTGAGGGCCCTGGGCGCGGCCGGCCCGCCAGCAGTCCCGCCCGCCATCAGCGCCCCGGCAAACTCCTTCACAGAACCAGACTTGGCTGTCTCCCTGCACCCGAGCCAGGGGAACGGCCCGGCTGCGGCTCCGAGCCCCGTCCCGGCAGCAGCCTCACCTCTGGGCGCCCAGCGCCTTGATCACGGTGGAGAGGAGCCGGCCGTCCTTGGCCGTGACCTGGGTGATGTACTGAGGGCGGCCCATGTCCGACTCCTCCACAGACTTGGACAGGGCAGCACTTCCCGGGCAGTCGCAGAGGGAGCCGGGGAGGTGGCAGCAGTCGCCTGTCGTCATGGCAGCTCTGGGCCCCGCTGTCCCGGGCCCGGCACCCGGGAGACCTGCAGGAACAGCACCACAGTCAGATCCAGAACCCTGCAATCCCCAACCCCTCACGATCCTCCAGCCCCACTCGCACTAGGAGCACCCCAGGGCCCCAACACACGCGCGTTTTGTGAGTCTTCTGTCCCCTTTAATAGGCTTTGTGAGGCTGCCTTACCATAACATCAAGGCTCCAAGTGTTCTACTTACATAACTTACCATCAGAATTGCAAATCTGCCTTTCCCAGAGAGAATTCCTGGTAACCACCCTTTAACCTGATGAAGTCTTTTCAAACTGAGTGTGCTGATACAGAGATGGGGAAGGCAACCAGAAGCCCCATGGGCCTGTGCTGTTCTGGCTAGAGCCATCCTGAAAACTTACATTCATACTCTCCATAAATACAGCAAAGTTTCACCTGAACAGGGCACCTAAACCAGTTTAGGTGGCTGGGTTCAGGAGGCCCTTCTCAGCTGCCTTCAGAAGCTTCCTGAGCACTTGAAAGACTGTCCAAGCCCAAAAGGCTCTCCCATCCCATCTTTGATGTTTTTTCTCTTTATTTCATTGAAGAAATACACATGCTCCCATTTCTATATGCACTGTGGTATATCCCAGCAGTAAATGTGTGGACATGGACATCCCAAACCCATCAAAAATCCTCCTTGGGAAGGGCAGCAGGCCAGCCTGACTCCTTTCCCTTTCAACTGTTCAGATCAACCATGACTTTTACAAGAGCCACTTGCAAACAGCAAAGCACACCAGCACATTTTCAACATTCACCCAGCAAAGAGAAGACACTGAACAAACAGCAAATGCAAGAAATGGAAAGAAGGTGTAGAGAAAAGCCCAACACAGCAAACCAGGAGCTGGCTCTGATGAGCCACATGTGGAAAGGAGAGCTCTCTGCCTTTGAGGTAAGGCAGCAGCTCACCCAAGCTGCCAGAAACAGCCATGTTCCTCCCTGGCAGGGGGTATCTCATCCCCAAAATAGGGTATGCTCTGCAGATTTAGAAAAATCCTGGTTTTGCCAATCGCCTTTAACCTGGCCCTGAGAGGCAGCTGTGCAGAAATAAAGAGCTGAGATTACAGTGAGTCACACTGAACACAATCCAACAACATTGTACTGCTGGTAAAACCAAAATCCCTGTGTCTGTAAACAGGACTGCCTTATGTAAGGCACGCACAGTAATCCCTGCGCACCAGCACTGCTGGGATCAGAGCTGGAATGCTGCCTCATCCTGGTGGCTGGATTTCAAGATGAAATAAATCCATAAAAGAAGTTCAAATGAAAGCAATAAAAAGGAAAAAAGGGGAGGAATAAAAGGAAGTAAAAGAACCACAGCCCCAAATAAGATATATGAAAACAATTAGGTTTGTTACATTTTGGGGGAGTGGGGAGAATCGGCAATCCTTGCCTCCTGGGGGTAGGAGCAGGCAAACAAACCTTCATCATCCCATCCAAGGAAAGGTTTTTGTTTTGAGATCTCTGAGCACAACAGGAGTCAAACATTCTCATGAAACTGCAGTTCTGTCAGGTTCAACTAAGCCAAAATCTAACAAAAATAAAGAAAATAAGGGCTTGTTCCTGGTTGGAGGCTTGGCCACACTACAGAGGAAAAAGGCCAAAAAGCCAGTACAAGAACATGATCCTTGAAGCCCTGGAAACACTGATTTGGGTAAGCACAAGTGCTTTTTCATGTCTTGGAAATTAAGCAACTCATACAACCAAGGGCTTCATGTGTCAGGACAGCTTCCTTCACGTACATGCATTCAAGAGGGAGAGAGCCCTTCACTGGTGTCTCAGAACCAGACACCAACTTTGGTAGCATTCCCTCACTTTACAGAATAGTTTCTAATTTCTAATAGAAGACTTTCTAATCTCTTTTTCAAAGCTGCTCTTGATAACTATTTGTAATCCTTCCTTCACATCTGAGCAGGAATAAGCTTGAGCTTGTGGGCAGGTCAATCCTCTTCAACATGAACTTGAATCTTTTCATC
This sequence comes from Agelaius tricolor, assembly GCF_023055355.1. Classification (NCBI taxonomy): domain Eukaryota; kingdom Metazoa; phylum Chordata; class Aves; order Passeriformes; family Icteridae; genus Agelaius; species Agelaius tricolor. The sequence goes on along the minus strand of NW_027269293.1, from coordinate 5,505,136 downwards.
AACTTAAAAATTAACTTGATAGACTCAACCTCTCACTCCACCTGTGCAAAGAACACACAGAGTTAGAGCTACTTTTCTTATTTCTCCTCCTCAAAGAAAAGGCTACAAACTCTCCAGCTGCAAGGAGCAAAAAGTAAGATGATAAATGCTATTGGAATTACTTAAGTCAGCTCTTCCGCAAATTAAGGAGTTCTATAAAATTAACAACCTCTTACTGAAACAAGCATGAGAAGATATATGCTTTTAATAAAAAGGTCAGTTCCATTTGTTTGGCCAAAATGTTGTTTATTTTAAAGTTCAGAGGAAAAAGTCCATTCTGCATACTGGAGTAAAACTGCCCTCACTGACTGTGTCCTGTGAGTATTTATACTGAGGCTCTTTGTGCTCCACATCTGACAGACACAGGCAGCCCCATGGCTTTGCCCCAGGGCTCTGTTGGGGCTGGAAGGGAATGGCCATCCTGCCGTTCTTCAGGAAATGCACAGGTTTCTGTTACAAGTTATTTGGTGTTTCCTTGTCAGGCTCCAGCCCAGGGTGGAACCTGAAGTCACTGCTTTAATATCTGACTCATGCCATTCAGCAAATATGAAGCTAAAGCAGCAAGATTTTCATGGTTAGTAAAGAAGTAAGTGAAATCCAAAGACAACATCTGCAGTGCACTCGGGTCCCAGTCCCATACCCAGTGGAACATGAACAATGGTGTACAGCCATGTCAGTCCCTTTCCTGATCCCTCAAGGATCAGCACATCAACACACAGCCTTCTCTCACAATTGTCAACAGCTCATCCAACCCAAACCCAGTGTTCACAGAATCATTCAGGTTGGAAACAGCCTTTGAAATCACCTCATCCAACTGCTCCCCCAGCACTGCCAAGCCCAACACGAACCCATGTCCCCAAGTGCCACACACTCCACAGTTTTTAAATCCCTGCAGGGATGGTGATTCCACCACTGCCCGGGGCAGCCTGTTCCAGTGCCTGACCACCCATTCCATGATGGAATTTTTTCAGCCTAAACCTCCCCAGTACAATTTGAGGTTGTTTCCTCTCTTCCTGTCACTCATTTCCTGGGAGAAGTGAATGACCCCCACCTGGCTGAACTCTCCTTTCAGGGAGTTTTAGTGAGCAAGAAGGTCCCCCCGAACTTCCTTTTCTGAACAGTCAGCTCCCTCAGCCACTCATCATCAGATTTGTGCTCCAGTCCCTTCCCCAGCTCTGTTTACAGCAGAAACATCAAAATCTCAGTGTGAGAAACAAGACCCAAACAGCTGGTTTGAACCACACATTGTTTTTTTTTCTAAGCACCTGTGTTTTCTGAGCCCATTCCTTGGGGATACATTTCTTGCACACATTTTTTTAAAAAAGTCTCAAAGACACTAGGTTTATTATCAACATCCCTTCTGCTCCCACAGTTAGACATTAGCAAATAAATGGGAAGGCTCTTCTCAGCAACATTTTGCATCCTCAGCTTCTGAGCAGATCCAGAATATAAAGGGCTGAGTTTGTAGATAATTACTCAAACTGAAAAAAACCCAAACCCTGTCTGTGGAAAGCTGTCTCAGAGGAGTGAATTCTGCACTAGAATTCCAAAACTCTAACACGTGTGGCAAAATGAGTCAGTTCCTTGAAGAGCAGCTTGTGCTCTGTCACTGCCCCAAGGCAGAGACCAGGATCCTGCTCCATGGCTTAAGTGAAACACGCCTGCAAGACACTCTCCCTTGTCAGTCCTCATGCACTGCAATATATGAGATATGTAATCCAGTCTCTATCATCCAAAGGGCAATGAGGTGAACAAAATCCCCTCAAAAGATTGCAGAGATCTGGTTGGACCAGTGCTCTCCATGCAGGAGATGTGCCCAGCAGAAGTAAGCAGGAGTCAAGGAGCTAAAAGGTCCCCCAGCTCTGCTCTGCATATTTGGACTTTGAAGATGGACAAAACAGTTATTTCTCCCAGACAGGGAAACCACAGCACACCAGATGAACCTCTGGATCAAAGCCACAAAGGGAAAAGCACAGGCAAGATGAGAATGACAACAAGAAAGGTTCAGCCAAATGATGGCAGTAATGGGGACTGTCAGGTGCAGGTTGTGGCCTGTCCACTAATGAATATCCCAACCAGTGTAAAGCCTTGGAGCAATCCTGTGGCTTTGATAGGATCCAGAGCAAACTGCAACCAGAGCCAGCTCCCCCTGCTTTGGGTGCAGAGTGTACACACCAGCTCCTGAACAGACTGGCTTCCCTGGGACATCTCCACCAAGGAACACCCAACACATGAGGCTGCCAGCAGCCGGGTCTGTTCCTCTCACTGAGCAACCCATTTCCCTGACTGCTGGAACTGAGACCTGGCCCCTCACCCATGGTATCCCAGAGATAACCAAGTCGTGCAGCCAACGTAACCCACCCATCTGTACACAAGGACTTTTTTTATTTTTAGCAGGTAACCCATTCACTGATGGCAAATCAGAGCTCTGACCCCTGCTCACATGAGCTGATGTTTAAGCCTGGGTGCAAAGCTTCCCAGCCTGCTTTCCAAAGCCCTTTTAGCCACTTTGGGCACACAGACACTGAGTTTTCTAATCATATGATCCTGCAAATGTCACCAGTGAACTGAAGATTTTCAGTTGCTAAAGGGCATTTCCTAACATTAGTGCTTTCCTTTTCACCACTAAAACTGGACTTCCCAAATCCTGGGCCCTACAACTATCTGAACATCTCTCTCCATCTTGAGGGAGACCATGCAAAGAACTGCTTGCTGCACACATCTAAGCACCTGCTCTCACACACCCCATCTCATAGAGCTAATGCACATCTCCCCATGGCCCAGGTTCAGTCCCAGGTGTGCACACATCCTCCAGTACCAGTTCTGCCTACTGAGGCACCAGCCTCACCAGTGTACCTGTAGCCTCTGTGCTCTGGGTTAGTGGATCTGGCCTCTACACCCTCACACTCAAGTGATCACACACCTAGGACTGCCACCAGAGATACACACAGACGGGATGAGTGGCCTGAAGTGCTCCCTGCTACTGTTAAAAGGTTGTATAAGTGGATTAATCTAAAGAAAACCAAAACAAAACAAACAAAACCAACCAACCAACCAACAACAACAACAAAGCCCAAAAACAAAACAAAACCAGAAAATCCCCAAACCATCTCCCCCTGCCCCCCTGCAAGAACCAGTCCCACACTGGGCTTTGTTTTCAGTTTTGTTTGTTTAAACGTACTTTCTGCTGAGGGTTGAAAGTCACAGCCTTATTTTGTTCTTTATTAAAAATACACTATTTTATACATCAACTGACTCCCCAAAATTACCCTGCAGGTCTCCTATGTAACACCTTAAAAGTACCCAAAAACCAGCTCAGGATCCGCCCCCAGCTGAGCCATTAGCAACTCTTCCCATTGCTCAGGGCCTGGGAAGAAATCTCCTTAGTCCTGTGCTCAGAAGTCACCTGAATACAACAGCCCTAAAGTCAGGGTGCAAGGAGCCCTGTCCAGTGAGAGAAGTGACACAGCATTTTATGGCATATGCCTCAATATTCAATAAAAGATCTGATGCCATCTGAAGCAACAGCTTCTAAAACATCTTAAAATTTGGTAAATAACAGAGGGGAAAGCATTTCACTCCCCAGGAGCTTCTCTATTTCTGCCCCACCTGCAACATTTGGTTGTCAGTTTCAACTAAAGGAGATGCTGTAAAAACTTCAGCCATAACTTGCTCTTTAGAGGATGCCAGTGGAGCAATGCTGTGAGTCAGAGCCAGGGGATAACCCTGACCCTGGGCTCAAAACAAATCCCAAAAAGCAAGGGAAAAAAATGAGCAAGGCACAACGTTCTGGGAGCTTGAGAACCTTCTGATAAAACTTCACACCAGGAAACTTCTCCTGCACCTCTAACAGCAAAAGCTTTGGGCTGACTCCAGAGGCTCACCTGCCTCATCCCTGGGGCAGAGTTTAAAAACAAATGCTCCAAGTCTAACCCCGTAACACTCAGGAGGAGGTCAGAAGCTTAGAGGACATAGCCTTTCTAGACTCCTGTGTTTGTCACATTTGTACATGACCACAGCTGCACTGGCTGGGCTGCCTCTCCACTATTTCAAACACACAGCTCAGCATCAGTCAGTGGTAACTCAAGGCTTCACTCACTGGCTGCTGCTGCTGGGGACAAACAATCATAACTTCTCTATATCCAGAAACTATTTAGACATATTCTAGAAGCTCTCTGAAGTCTTGATTATTTAGATTATGGCAAATTAGTTTGCAGACACAGATGAAGAGATAGTCTTCCACTTCCATTTTTTCCGAGGAGACACGCCAGCATCTGAGTTCTATCCCCCAAGCAAAATCCTGCAGCAAGCCTTGGTGATCAATAATTGCTGTTTTCCAAAGCCAACATCCACACACATCCCTCCTCTTCAAAACATCAGTATACTGGATTAATATCTGGAGTAGTTTCACTTCATCTCCATGTCTTGAAGCAATGGAAAACTATTGGCTGGCAAAGATGAAGGTCCTGAGGCACAGCTCCTGTGGGTCTTGGTGGGGCTCCCAGAAGGTGAGAACCCCAAGTTTTAAACAAGGCCAAAGGCATGGGTCTCATGTGGACACAGCAGAACTGCAACACAGCAGAGCTCCCTTCATTTCAGGGTACCTGTCATGTTGTTCACCCACTGTTTTTCAAACAAGTTTTCTTCATTGCCTAATAAAGTTACTCAATATTCAAAAAGAAGCAAAAGGTTCAAGCTTAGATGTTGAGAAAAAAATCAGTATAAAAAGAAGAAGCCTAAAGGATGATTTTTTTTCTTGCTGTGCTTGAGAACAATTAGGCTGTATGCTACAGCTGGAATGCCAAAATGAACAAAGTTATCTCAGCTCTTTTGAGACTTGCTATCTGCCACAAGGCCGTATGAAAGGAAAGTTTACTGCACTTTAATTACCAACATCTGGAAAAACGAATTGCAACATTAGAAGAAAATTCTTTGCAGAGGGTATCTCCAATCAAAATTCAGTCATTTTAATAACAAGTTTCATAAGGGAACAACTAAAAACCAGCTGGGGCATGAGGAACACCTGTGACTCCTCTGAGGATTCAAAAGACATCAGCTTTTAAAGATGAACAGCAGCACAACTCACTACATAATGCAACTGTAGAGTCTCTGCACCCACATCCCTCTGCATTTTATCACTCTTTCCAGGGAAAGAAAGATGCATTAGAAAGACTTGAAACCGAAACCATGAACCAGGGTGGAAAAAATGTATTATCATGCCTACAAAACTATTCTTGTGGAGTGCTGTCCATCACTGGGGACAACAGCCAGCCCACCAGACACAAGCACAGCCCTGCCCTGCTGAAGGGACCGGAGCTGTGTGGCCTCTCACATCTCTCTGCACCCACGTGCTTTACAAAACACCAGCAGCAGACACTTCTGCTTCCCAGCTCTACTGCTTCAGCGAGCTCCTCTTTAAACAGAGGCAGCCTCTGCAGCAAGGTCAAAGCTCAAGTGCTCCCCAGTCCTGCACAGTCACTTGCCAGGCAGTTGCAGTTTGTTCAGAACAAATGGATTTTCCAGCTGTGCGTAATACCTCAGGAAACAGAATTTTAGTGTAGCAGTAACACATGCACCAGATCAAGACTGCAGTGCCACACCACAGAACTGGTCAGTCCCTCGAAGGGCACGACCCAGGAGGATGCAACACATTATTTCAGGACTGGGAAGCCCAGGTCAGAAAGAACTTGCATTCTCCCCAGTGTTTTCCTTCTTGGTTTATAAAGCACCATTTACACTGCTGTACAAATAACAGCACTCTGCTTGGAGACCAACTGAGCTGGAACAAACCATCAGCAAAGCCCAGCGCAGCCCTGCCTGCCCCGACACTCAGAGCGCGGCCGGTGCGTGGCCACTGCACGAAGCCAGGCAGCACACTTAGCTCCCAGGAGACATTTGATCTGGAATTTAACTTCACTATTTAGATTTTTCAACCTAGCTGTATCACAAATCTCTTCAGAACGTTCAGCTTTCAAAGAGCTTTCCAGCAAAGGCACCACCAGAGGCAGGCTGTGACTCACCACCCCGCTCTGGAGAGCTCCAGGGCAGGCACCCACTGAGAGCACGGCCATGGTCAGCCAGAGAGAAGGAGTCACTGATCCCAGGCAATGGCACCAGTGCCTCCCTTCTGCCCACTCCTTACTGCTACAGATTCCCTCCTCAATCCTCAGGTGAAACTTCAGAATTGGTATCTGTGCTGCAAAACTCTCTCAGTTCAGTTTGCAATGTTTTGCTTAGGTTGCATTTTTAGTTTTTCTGCACACAGGCCTTGTCTGATTTGTCTGCAGGGAAGTACAAGAAAAACTGGGAGGAAATAAATTAAAAACAGTCCAGAAATGAAGTTTACCTTTCCCCTCCCACCACTCTCAAATCTAACCCCAAAAAGCTTTCAGCTGAAACAGAACTAAAGCCCTCAAAGCTTTGAACAAAGAAATCCTCCTGTTCAAGCCAAGACTACATGAACTTGGTGTGTTCTCCTTTTTGCAGAAAAGTGCTTTAGAAGATAAGTTTGATTTGTTTGTACTTTTATTTCCTGAGCCAGTGCTGCTCCCTGTCCCTTGTTTCCTCTTTTTAGGAACTGGAGGAGAATGTTTCCTTCAGCTTTGATCACTAATTTTGTGACAACTGATTAAAATTGCAACTGCACTTACAGCACTTCTGTCCTTGAGGTTAACCACACAAAATCATGTCAGGTTCTATCAGGAATTGAAAAGTTTAGTTAGAATTGCTACAAAAAATCTGGAATAAAACTTACAGATGCCTATCTATTTGAAATGGGGGCAAATGACAGATTCCAAACTGTAACACTGTTCAAGAGAGGCCTGGGCCAGGAAAAGTATTTGCAAGGCAGATGGGTAGGAAGAGCTGCAGGTCAGTACAGCTCCTGTTGGGCTGCTCCCTTCACTGGAGGATGCACCGGGTTCAGTCCCTGCCCCAGGACATGCTAGCAGTCCCTGCTTTCAGGATGTTGTCATTCTGCACTTTACCTTCAGTGCTTAGGGCTCTCACAGGCTGTAACTGCACAGCAGGAGAGGCACATTCCATCCCCAGGAAAGCTACACAAGACCCTGAGACACTCGGTAGTGACTTCCCTACTTTCACCCAGTAAGATGAGCCACCAAAAGCTCTCCCAAACCAGCTGCAGTGGGGAGCCCCATCTCCCAGCTGAGCTGCATTGCTGCTGCTGAGCTGGTATACTTACAACAAAGATGGCACAAAGACACAGGTTCCAGGGAACAGCTGCTACAGTTGGAGCTGGAGAGAGAACAAGACCAGGACTGGAGGGGTGGAGATCCTGCTGTTTACGTGCATGACATGAACTGTGCTGATAAGCCATGAATTTGATAAGCCACCCTTGATAAGCCTGAGCACAGATTAATGCGTCACTTCAGCAGCCAGGAAAGCTGCCATACAGACTTCATGGAGACCCACTCGCCTACCCTGGCTTGGTGCTGCACTCGTTTCCTTCACACAAAGGAGTCCAGGGCTTAGTTCACCTCATGGCTCGTGTGCCCAGGTGTCACTCACTGAGACGTGCCCAGAGTGCTTCCAAGAGGACAAGAGTCAGTAACTGAGACCATTTCTCTATTGTGGGAAAGGCTGGAGCTAAGAGCAGGCATAAGTTAACCAGAGTAAATTAGACTGGGAGGGAGAAGAGACACACCAGCTCAAACTTCAGTCTAGAAGGGGAAAAAAAAACTAGTTTGGAAAGAGAAACTCTGAAATCTCCAAATATCCAAAGCTAAGTCAAAGGCAAGTGGAGAAAAAATAAACTTACCATGTAGTTTATAGTTCACAATACTGGATTCCTCCCTTCATTTTCTAATAAAAGCTTCTGTGGTCTTAGTGTGAAAAACCAAGATATTGTAAACAATAGTGAAACAAGTCCCCAAGTGCTCATTTTGCTTTGTGCCTCTACCTGCAGAAGTACTACAAAGTCCTGCCCTGAGGACTTGCAACAGTCCCTCAGACTCACAGAGTCTCAGAGCCCATACCCAGGCTCAGCTTGCCATGGATGCATTTTGACTTGGTCATGCTGTTTCAAGAAAACAGTGCTTACTTCCTCCCAGAGAAACATGGTGTGCTACACTTGCTTGATGCAGGCCAGCATCAATCAGCTGGAAGAGGAAAGGCCCTCTCCCAGCATCCACGAAGGCAAGAACTCTGTGGGAAGCTGCTCACAGTCAGTACATTCTAGATCTGCTCATCTGCACGGGCCCCTTGGCATCCACCACAGCGTGACCTCACCCTGCAGCCTGTGCAATCCACAGCAAAAAACAGCAAACACATCCAAAACGAGGAACATTAGTTCTGATGCCATTTTCTGTTTCCACTTAGGCAGTGGTGCTGATCAGCTAACCACACACAGACACCCCCAGCTATATAGCTGGTAGAGAGTGTCCATGAACAACACATTAGGTTCACACTTGGCCATTCCCTGTGCCACCTGCTCTGCTCTTGGCAGTTCAGACTTCCCTACTGATGCAGGCTGCCTGCAACGCTCCTTGGGGGGAATTAGACCTTGGGGGGAAGTGCTTGGGGGGAATTAGACCTTCTGTCCTCAACTAGAATTATTAAATTCACTGTCACAGTGCATATGACAAAGGGATTTTAGAGTCCCAGCTCCCTTCCCTTTGAGCCTCTGTTTCTGATGGGTGACACACCATCACAGCTTCAAACACACCTGAAAAACCAGGGCACTTCCAGCCTCCAAGCACTCCCCTGCATAATCCTTTGGAGATGCAGAAAAGTGTTCAAACACTTTAGCTTTGGAAAGCCAAGACTAACGTCCAGCTGTTCAGAGGATTATACTGTGCACATGTGAGTGGCAGCCAAGCAGGGTTTTATGTCCCCACGAGCAGGACCAGCCACAGCCAAAGCAGCTGGCCAACCACAGTGACATCACAGGCATTCTCAACAAGAAACTGGAAAAAGGTCAAGAAAGTGCTAGAAACTGCATAAGAAGGGAAAGACACAGAGATAAATGCTTGTTGGAAGGAGAGTTGAGCAAGAGAGTGCCAAGGAAAATGAACAGCTGGTAATAGAGAGGGTTAAGAGAGAAATAGAAACAGTCCCTTAGGGATGAGCAAATAAAGGGCACAGGGTGGGATGAGAATCACATCCCCACTGACAGATCTTCATCACACACATCAGGGCAGGGACAGAACACTGAATACAAACAAGCAGAATAAAAAGTCAGAGCTGCTTTGGATAACCCTGACACTTCCAGCTCACCATCATCATCCCCAGCATGCAACACCTCACTTGCCTGCCTGCAAAATTCAAGCTCTGCACAGCTCCCTCCAACAGGACAACAGCCTAAACTCTCCATGGTCCAGCAGAACCATGCAGTGCACAGATATCACCCCATGCCTTGGTGGCACCATTTCTGAGGGCACTACATGCCAGCAACTTCACACTCCAGAAGCCTCCAAGACCACTGCATGGCGTTTTGGTTTGTAATCTTGGTCCCCCCACCAGATCTAGATACAACAAGAACAAGTGTTTGAGACTGCAACAAAAACACCTCCCATGTCACAATCACCTTCCTGTACAAGAGCCACAGGCTTGTCCCTTGGATAAATCCCACAAACCAGCAGTTCTGGTCTGTCACAGTCGGCTCAAGAAACCTGAGTTTAAACGAGACAGAAAGTTAAAGACTGCCAGTTTATGAAAAGTCCATCACAAACCCTAAGCTTACATCACGGAGGAAAGCAGCTGCTGCTCCAGCACAGGACTGCAGCAACTTCTTCAGCTGCGCTGTGACACCGAGCTCATTCTCTTGGGAAATCTCTGCACGCGAGGCAGCGTGTCTGTGTGCTCGGGAGGCAAAACAGGCACCAGAACGCTCCCAAACATGTGAAAAAAAAGGTCCGGGAGCCCAGAGGCAAAGGAAACTTTTCCTAATCACTGCTTATACTCAGGGAAGAAGAATCTAACGAATAAACACCGCTTCTCAAACCTCCGGCACTTCTGTCCCTGGTGATGTTTGTACGCCACAGCCCCGGCGCTCCTGGGGGACAGTGGCAGCCCGGCCCAGGCCCGCCCAGCCCAGCCCAGCCCGGCCCGGCCCGGCCCGGCAGAGCCGCGGCTCAGGCGCGGGGGCCCCGCACAGCGAAAACGGCGCGGTCCGTACCGGCGGCAGCGTCTCGCACGGGGCCCGTGCGGGCAGCGGGGCCGGCGGCAGTCGCTCCGGGGGAGAGGCCCCGAGATCTGCAGCGCGGCTCCGGCTCCCAAGCACGAGCGGCGCCGCACACCGGGGCCACCCCTCGGCGGGGACACCGGGAGGGCTGTCAGGGCTCCCGGGCCCGCCCGCCTCGGCCCGGCCCCGCCGAGACACCGCTGCCGAGGCCGCAGCCCCGCGCCGGAGCGCTGCCCGGGCCGGTGGGCGCGGCGCGGGGCGTGGGGCCGGCCCGGCCACCGCCCCCCCCCGTCCGGTACCTGCGCTCCCGGCGCCCGCGGCCCCTCAGCGCGGCGCGCGCCGCCCCAGCGCCGGCTGCGGCGGCCGCCGGGCCCCGCCCCCCAGCGCCCGCCCGCCAATCCCCGCCCGTACCGCGCTGACGCAGCTCCCGAACGTCCAATGGACTGCGGGTAACCCGCTAGCGTCGCAACGCGACCCCGCTGGCAACAGCCGGCGGCCAATAGCGGCCCTGCGGCCAAGCCCCGCCCTTCCTCAGCCCCGCCCCGACACCCGGACCCCGGCCTCCCGCCCTTCGCCTCTTGCCCCGCCCCCAGCCCAGGGCCCGCCCCGCGCTGCCCCCGCCCCCAGCACCGGGACAGAGGGACACCGGGACAGAGGGACACCGGGACCGCGAGACACCGGGACAGAGGGACACCGGGACAGAGGGACACCGGGACAGAGGGACACCGCCCGACGCGGCGCCCTGCGGCAGTGCAAAGCCCCGGGGATAGCGGGAACGCCGTCTTGCCGCTCCCGGGGGCGCTGGCAGGGGCATCCCCGCCCCACCCCGCGCTCTGGCTCCGGAGCCACCCCCCAGCTTATTCTACAGTTGTGTCTGGAACAGAACTTAACACAGACGGTATGATTTGGCAATCTTTATATCCACAATACATCATAACCATGCACAAAAATCGAGTGGTGTGTTTATTTACAAAAGTGAATTGCACTTAACACATGAACCAGGAATAAAAGTAAATGAAAGGAACCGCTCTTCTGGGTTGCATAAAGGCCCACTACTATTTATAGCCTAGAAAGCCTGATAGTCAACACTACCATGCATTATCTGATCAGTGTAAAATAGGAATGGCTGTTATTTATTGAAACAGTGCAGTCCTGGAGATACTCATTCCATGGAAATATTCCATAAATCACCAACTTCATTTAAGAGTCTGCAAGTAAAGAGAATCTACCCTTCAGTCCCCACTCACTGTGCTTTACTTGAAGGACAGTTAGTCTTAACCTCCAATTGTCTGATTTTCCTTAGCTGAAATTCAAGCCCCTACCTTCAACATTGTTCTAGTTTTTTATGGAGGAAAAAAATCTTCCCTAGATGACTGAGCCACTTCACTGGGATCTTCTTTTCTTCTACGGAGTCCAGAACCTCTAAGCAAGTTCTTCCTTCTGCTTGGAAGGGAATGAGCACCAAGCCTCAGCAAGACTCAACCAGAAACAGATCTCACCCCCACCTTGTGGAGCAGTACAGCACACAGGGATCAAAGCACCAGGAGCAAAAATACCTCCTGTACAATTTTCCAACAGCTCGTGTTAAGTAACTGGTTCAAATAACACAACCCATAGCACGCCCAGCCAAGAGCTCTGTGTTCACACAAGAGGTCAGCAGGGAGTCACAGAACAGCACCCAAATGGGGGCATCTCTGGCCCCACAGAGGTGGCCTCCACAGCACACACTGAAATCTTTTTAACTAAGTAGCAAGCAGTAACTCAACAACTGAATTTTTACTTTTATACAAATATGGAGCTTTAAAACTTTCCTAGGAACCAAACCTCCTTGTTCTGTGCAGGCTCCAGTGAAGATCCGAGACTAACTTCCCTGCCTGGAAGCACTGACTTTGCAGGAAAAGAGGCTGGATTGATCTGATCTACCCAAGGAATTTATTTTACCAATTCACTGTTTGTGTGCTCAGGACCAAGTCCCTTTTATGTATGCATTTTGGCCTTCACCCTCCCCATCAGTAAGAGGAGAGGCAGCACGACAGACTCCTGCCTAATTCTGCATTAAAGGAGCTGTTCTAGACAGCAGCAGGAGCCTCTGATGGTTGTGTTATGACACAGGTGGCAGTACTCAGGGCTTTGTAGTGTCTTCAATAGTTAAAGGAAAGTCAGCCTCAACATCCAAGTAAAGCAAGCAAAGCACACATTCCTTCTTCTCACAGGCAGCTTTCCTGTTATCAGAATTTTACAAAAGCCAAACTTAGCCCTCAAATCCCTTGGGGCAGATGGAAGAGAGCTGTAACCTTTTTTTTTTTTTCCTGACAGTAATACTGAGAGACACACAGCCAGCAAGGCTGTGGGATGAAGCAGTCGAGGTTACATGTAGTCTGTAATTTCCACATCAGGAAAGCATGCTTAAGGAGTCTGGGCTACTGCAGAGCTTCTCTGAATGTCAGACAGCTCTTCCAGCACTTCCAGCTTCCTCAGGATTCCTCCAAGTCTTCCCCTCAGTAATTCCAGCACAGGAGTGGGCTGGGTTGTGGATGCAGTTTCTAAGGAGCACACAATGCTTCATCAGGACACCAGGAACCCCAGATCACAAGCCTTGTCCCCAGTCTGTGCACAGGAAGATGGCCTAATCTGGCAGAACTGATCCAATGTCCTTTTTCTATTATCACAAACAGCCCTCTGCTTAGTCTGGGCAGGAGCACCTCAGACCCACAGAAGGGCTGTGGCTCTGCCTGGAGAGCAGCACAGCAGCCTGGAGAAGAGCCTTGTCTCATAGCGAGGGACCACAGCAGATGAAAACACCCAGCCCATTCCCAGTGCTCTCAGGAGCTACATGGGTGCACGTGTGCACACACCAACTCCCCCTGCACGCCCCAGCAAAGGGCAGGAGGCCCCTCCCTGTCACACAACACAACAGAATGGTCCAAGGTCCACCAGTGCTGAGGGGCTTGGACAATGGAGTTGTTCAAGAGCTCTTCAATACCCATAAATTTAACTGCACTTAAGCCCTAGACACTGACCTTCACTGGGACTCTGCAGCAAAGTTTAAAGCCTTCCACAAAGTCAAAGACTAAGGAAAATCTTTGAAGAGACAAGCAAGTGACTAAACCATTTCTTGGCTTCTCACACCAGGCCAGACTGATTCTAGAAACTTCATGTTAAGAGCAGGACTTGCAGAGTAAGCATGTTAATACATCACGCTGAACTAATAAGTCTTCTTAACAGTACAATTTCTCCTCATGCTGTCCAGCTGATTTCTTTATATAAAGTTTGTTCAAAAATTAAGAAGCCCAGCTCCACTAGTGTCCACTTGTTCTCAAATGAAATATTTTCAGTATTTCAGAATTTTCCATTCTCTCAATGCCAGCTGTCTGAACACTGACTGCACTTCATGTTCTGGTCTTGGACCACCAAAAAGGAGATATCCCAGTTCCTACCTTCTCTCAACAGAATGCTAGTGAAGCAAATACCAAGTGTGGAAAGTGCTTCCTGAACTGGAACTCCCTTAGGACAGAGCCCTGTGATGCCTACCAAGGAATTCATACCCTCATTCAATGGGATCAGGCTGCAAGCATGCACCCTTGAACCTTGAATGGAACCTCTAAACAAAGCTGAAGAGTGAAAGTGCCAGCACCACGCGCATCCTGTGCTGTGAGCTGGAGCCCTCTCAGTGCATACAGTACAAAATTAAAGGCATTGGTCTGGAAATCTTATAAAAGAAAAGCCATCAGAGTTAACTGCCCTTAATTTTATTACGTAACCAGACAGAACAGTTGAGACTGGAATGTCAGATTTCCTCTTCAAGCACAATTCACAGTTTCATATTTGCTTTGTATCAGTAAAGAAAAACCAACTCACTAATATGCAGCTGGGATTCATCCAGTGAGGTACAGGCTCAGAATACAGAGCAAAAACTCACTGCAAATGGCGCCACAAGCCTTCAGGGAGCAGCAGGTGCTTTCCAGCTCTTCCTTTAGATCATTTCACCCAGTATTTGCCATCAGAACATTCAGCAGATACCGGAGGGGATACAAGTGTGCAAGAGCTAGTGAGTGATGAAAAGCCATCAGAGATTTGCACGAGCAAGCAAGAGACTGACTACACAAAGTTGTGGTAACATTCTTCCCATTCAGCACAGCGAAGAATTATAGTAGTTAGCCCTGCTGATGACAAATCTGTTACATCAGTGAAGTACAATCATATAAGAATTACAGTCTGCAGTTCAGTAAAATGGTAAGAAGAAAACAACAGATTAGTAGTTATTATGTGAAATCCTAATATTATGCATTTTAGTAGAGGTCAATAGTGAAAGATCATGAAGAGAAAGTTCCAGATACTATGGATCTGCAGAAGTTTTACAAAATGTATAAAGTATTGTGTTTCTCTACAACAACCAAAACCCTTACAAGTGCAGGTATATATGTGACATGAAAATATTGCCTCACTCACTCAGACAGGGGCAGGAGAGATCTAGAGAAAAAGCAGCATGCAAAAAAAAAACCCTGGAACTAGCGCAGATCCTGCTTTCAGACACTGACCTACAGTACAAAAAGAAGCCTACTTGTACAGGCTGCAAAAGGTTTCTGAAATCAATATGCTGGCACTTACTGTACAATAATGTTAACTGATTAACATAAGCCATGAATAAATATTACGCCACTTCATAAAGCCTGCACAGGCATTCATGGTGGCAGAGAAAGCAATGCAGACATATTTCATTGTTCCCAAATAAACAAGAATAGAGAAAGATTTCCCAAGCAGGAAACAGTAAACTACACAGCTAGACTAACTGTATTAGGGGTAATTACAGAATAAGTAATGTTATTTTCAACAGCTTTCTTATGTGTGTGCAGCCACTAAAATCCTCACTGTGAGACTTCATCAGGACAGAAAACAGAGCATTTGGCAGGATAGCTAGTTTAATTTCTCCCCCATGTTTACAGAAACACAAGAAAAAGAGATATCTGACTATGGGAGGAAAAAACCTTGTCACCTAAATATAGTTATTTCTTCAACTGGTAGAGTCAAGTCCCATTGTTCCCCTCCCAGAAAATAACAACAACAACAAAACCAAACTGAAAAAATCCTAGCAAAACCAAAACAAGCCTATTTGATAAGAGTGTTTCATGGGATAATATCCAGCAGCAGATTTTCCAACACAAACATGTCTATCAGATCAGTGACTACATTTCAAGCCCAGAAGTCACCACATGGAAGGGGTTTCAGAGGCAGGAGGATGTTAGCCCTACAATTAAAGCTCTAATATGACAGGGGAGATTTGGGAATGGAATAAAGGAGGGAGGAGGGAGTCACTGAATCACAGGAGATAGGAAGTGCACACAAGTTTCTAAATGAAGCACAGACAAAGTGGAGGGCACAAGAGTCATCTAGAGAAGGTCACAGGTTCTGACAGCACTGGAGTTTGTTGGATTTCTGTCCGTCAGTGGTAGGCGGGACGCTGATATCCACGACGTTGTTGCCAGGGGACTCATCGTGCGCAGACCGGTCGGCGATTTGCTTCTGCGACACGATGCGGTAGATTTCTGCAAGGACAGCACACGGTAAGAACATGCCAGAACCCAAGGAGAAGATTTTAACCTGAGGGCTCTGAAAGGGAATCTAGGCTAATCAGATGTGGTGTGTAACGTCTGGCTGGCATTCCAGTTCTGGAATGAATACACCAGCTCTGTCTGGAAAAGTTATTAAGACAAGAGTCCTCATTGCCTTCCACAATAGCACTTCCTATCCTGTTCTTTTTCAATGACTCCATGAAAATGGGGATTATTAAAGGGGTTTTAAATGGGAAAGGAGTAAGAATGCTCATTTCTAAAACAGGGAATCATTGTCTTTGTGATTAAAAAAAAAGTGAGCAGCATACTCTAGAAACGCCCATCACCAGGGTGCTGGAAACCTCTGCAGCAGCAACAGGTTACCCGATGCCCACCTCCACTCCCAGCAACCTGCTGCCACCAAGAAACAGCAATGCTCCTCTCTGCAACACATCAGTTTTCCTACCTATGACAGTAAAAGCTGCATGGGTCCATAAAGCCCCAGACTTCTCCAAATGAATTTATTTGACTCAAACTAACTTAATGCTTGAAAGCATAGAGATCCACAAAGCTGTAATCACTGAAGACAGACTGCCAACTTAAAAGCTTTCACAAACCAACTGTTTCAACTGCCTACTTAGCAGAAGTCTTGTAAGTGGAAAGGTTTATAAGTTAAATTATTTCATTGACTATAAGCCCTTGTTCCAACTTCCCTCCATTGTGAAACAGGAAAAGGGCAAGTACTTCCCTGCAAGTCTGTGGTAAATATTATGGTCACATTCATACAGCCACAACCCCAAAACAGCAACACCCAAAGCCTTTAGTAAGGATTAAAAATCACAGAGGACTGTGCAGGGTTTTTTTATGGGGAGTTTTGGTTCGTTTTCTTTGGTGGTTTTGGGGGGCTTTTTTGGGTTTTTTTAAGAATCTGCACAACATATATTTATGTTGTTTAAAATTAAAACCTTTAACTCAAGGCCAATCTTGTTGCCACTGGCTACCTACAGATCTTTGCTAAAGGGAGAAGGAGGGTTGTTCAGAGGCTGTCACACCTTTTTCTTTCCTGCTCAGTACTGTATTTGAAATTCAGCTGTTTAGAGTGGTTGCCAAGCCCCCTTTGCTTTGGGGTAGCAACTCTTTGGGGTGTTTTGTGGGGTTTTTTTTCTTCCAGTTGTTAGTGATTCCTCAAACAAGTGGCCAGTAATGAAACTCCTGTCCTGCTGTTCCCATTCTCTTCCCTCCACCGAGTCCCCTGTGGTGGTACCCAACTCACTACTCTACACAGCACATTCTCCTAGGTTCCTTCTCTCTTAGAAGGATGATTCTCCCCCAGGTGTAATTACTTTAGGAATAGCCTTTTCAGGACTTCTCAGTCTTATTCTCCATGTGCCTATGCTACCTGACCAGACAATCTCAACACTTTTGGGAGCCCAGCGTGCTGTGAGAGAGAGGGGTTTGAGTTCAGTTTGCCTGGGCCTGACCTCAGCTTGAGGTGTTACAGCACTGTGGCTCTCCTAGAGTGGCCTGAGGCCAGCATCTCTAACCAGGGTCAGTCTCAGGACAACACTGCAAGGGAAGGCAGGATGGATGGTGACCATTGAACTACACTCAGAACACTAAAATAAAAAATACTCTCTCAAAGTGCCAGGGAAATTGCTTCAAATCCAGCCAAATGTCCCAGATCAGCCACAAATCTGCTACACAGTGCGAGATCAGCCCAGCTCCAGCTCTGGGCAGTCAGCTCTGCCTCACACTCCAGATGCTTCACTAGTGGCTCTTTAATAACACAATCTGCTGGGCACCAAATACAGCCCATTCCTCATCTGTCAGGCTTTTACCTATAGAGGCAGCTTGGCTACCCTTTATTTCCTGTCCACCTCTTCTTGGGCACCTTGGAGTCAGAGTTGGGGTTGCTCAGTCTGGAGAAGAAAAGGCTCTGGGAAGATCTTAATGCAGACTACCAACAACTACAGTCCACAAAGAGAGCTGGAGAGGGACTTTGGACAAGGGCCTGGAGGTACAGAACAAGGGGGAATGGCTTCCCACTGCCAGAAGGCAGGGTTAGATGGGATAGTGGGAAGAAATTCTTGGCTGTGAGGGTGGTGAGGCCCTGGCACAGGTTGCCCAGAGCAGTTCTGGCTGCCCCTGGATCCCTGGAAGTGCCCCGGATCCCTGGAAGGCCAGGCTGGACAGGGCTTGGAGCAGGCTGGGATAATGGGAAGTGTCCCTGCCCATGGCTCACTGTCAACTTGATATCCTCCAGAATCCCCAGGTCCATCTCTGAAGAAGATGCTGTTGGTGCAGTGCAGTCACCACCTTTGCTATCAGCTGAGAATAAGAGTTCAGTAGTCTGAAAATGGTACCAGCCTGCATTGGTGCAAGAGAAGATACTGCAACATTTAACTTCCAGCATGGCTGGGGCTTCACTGCTGAGATTTTGTGCAGGCACAGAAGTATAATTACTAGTCCCTTTACAACAGTGCTATTGCAATAGCTTGAACTTATGGAACATCAGGAGACAGAAACCTCCAGGAGACAGAAACCCTCACGTGGGACAGAAAGGTGTGTATGGGGTGGGAGGCATAACACAAAGGTGAGATTAGAAAGTTTGCAAAGCAACGATTGTTCCCACCACTCATTTCCAAAACACTCCAGAAAACTACAGAGTATGCCCATGAAGAGGATCCACCACCTCAGCTGCTCCTCTGAATCCATAACAAACCATACCTGTAAGGATGTTCTTGAAGGCTTCTTCTACATTTGTAGAGTCCAGAGCAGATGTTTCAATAAAAGATAAGTTATTTTTTTCTGTAATAAACAAGAAGTGGTTCAGTTAAAAAATTTAATGACACTTTATTTCACATTTACTTTGAGGTTTTTTAACTTTTATTTTAGGCCAAACCAGCCAGGGCACAGTAATTTTTTTTTCTTTTCCTTGTTGCACAAGGAACACCTTGGTGCTGCAGTTCAGCAACATTTCCTTTGCCCAAAGTGCAAGAACATTTTCCCTACTGCAGCCCTTGCTCAGTCAAACAGCACAAAACACCATTCTCTTCTGGCTACAGATCACACCCAGAGGTACCTTGAGCAAGAGCCCCAGCAAAAGCACATCAGCTGCTACAGAGACACAATTCTCCTCTGCAATCCCAAGATCAAAAGACCTATACTTTCCTAATCAGACCCCACTTCCAAATAACAATGACCCCCTGAAACAGTCTATTTTTCTTCTTTCCTCTTACAATGCAATTTTTTAAAATTATTATTTAAAAAAGAAAGTGATTAACACTCAAATATCATACCTAGAATGGTTCTGTATCACCTGCCCAGGAACAGGCAAATTTCAGTAATGGAGCTTAAATAGCAACAATCAGAGAATCACTAGCAATTTAAAACAGCCTTAGGAGGAAGTCCAGGGTTAAAAAGTAAGAAGCTGAACCAAGTGACCGAAGTAATAGACTGTCTGGGGCACCCACCAACTTGTTTTGCTTCTTTTACATAAATGTCACTTCTCCTCCATCTGAAAATTTAAAGTGGCTTTATTACCCTCAGGGTACTTGCTTACCAGCAAACTTCAGAAAGTGTGTATAAGCAAGCCTTGGTAATATTTCTAGAGGTATTTTAGAAGTTGTACATTTACATTCCACCTCCAAGCTTGACAGCCACACAAAAGCTGAATGTCCCCAGGCCTTTCAGGACAAAAGACTATCTGACCAGTGCTCTGCCAGGTAAGGAAGAGAGAAGGAATGCAGTGGCAGCATCTTACATAACTCACTTGACTTCTCCCAACAAATGATAATTCTCAAACCTGATGATCGCTGCATTTAAGTGAGACTAGATGACAACATTACAGGCATCAGTGCTCTAGAGCAGCAACCACCCCATCTAAGAGAAGGTTCAGCATTCATTTGTAGCTGTCCACATTGATATCTACTCAGCAGAAGCAGGTCTCTAGGAAGGGGGGATGGACATTTTACATTGTGATTTTTTTTATTTTTATTGTGATATTCTCTCTTCTAAATACTGCTTACTGTTTCTAGCCTTGTTAGAAGAAGTGTTTATTCTTCAGCTATCAGGCAGTTCAAGGACAGTGTTTCAAAAACATGTACTACCACTAGATTTAAAAAACAACAGAAAACTGCAAACTAAAAATGGCAAAGAGAATTCTCCAAAAAAACCAAACCAACCACACATGCTAGTTAATAAGTCAAGATATTTCAATATAAAAAACCAAAAAACAACAAAACACCTTAAATGCCTTTTTTAGGGTCCAAACTAAAAAAGGGAGTTGAGGTGGGAGTTGAGCCCTGGACAAAGGGTGTGATCCCAGCAGCCCCACCCATCCATACCTGCGAAGGCCCGGGCCTCGTCGGTGGGCACGGCCCGCAGGTGGCGCAGGTCGCTCTTGTTGCCCACCAGCATGATCACGATGTTGTTGTCGGCGTGGTCCCGCAGCTCCTTCAGCCAGCGCTCCACATTCTCGTAGGTGAGGTGTTTGGCAATGTCATAGACGAGCAGAGCCCCGACAGCACCACGGTAATATCTGAAAGCAGGAGGCACAGCCCTTCAACAAGAGCTCTGTCCCAGCCACACCAGCACACGGGCCACCCCGCTCTTCCATAATGCGCTCCCAGGCAGAAAAAGTTGTGCTGATGCAGATACTGTTGTTGGAGTGGTTTTGAAGCCTGAGACCAAGTTCCAAATGCAGGGCTTTTTTCTAATAGCATTTCTAAAAGAATCCAGTGTGTGTACCAAAACGCTGGAGAGCCTCCAGAAACCAGGACTGAAAATGTCCTGTCTGCTCCAGCTGTGTATAGGAAAACTCACCATTGCAGAATCGATGCAGCTGGGAGGTTTTTGTGAAGTTACAACCTAACTTTCTCGAGGAAAACAGCCCTTTATAAAATGTCAGTATTTGTTCCTGATCCTTCAACTATCTCCTGTCCCTCCTACAAATTAAAGAGGGGACTCTGGACCATATTGTCACTATCCACCAACCTCTAATCCAGGAACAGGGTTTGCCTCCTCAGCGCAGGTTTGGGCCCATTTCAACACAAGCCAAGGGCTCAGCTCAGCACAAGCCAATCTGTATCAGCAATCCTGTAACATCCATTATCTCTCTTCCACACAATCCTACCATTTCTCCTCAGTTCTGCCAGCACCTGTCTGACATGTTGTTGAACTGAGTCAGGGCACCAAGTCAGCAGAAATCATTCTCTTTTCCCTGATGTTTGGCATTCTGCTGGCCGAGCAGGCTGAACTGGCTGAGTGATGTGTCAAGCAGCAGTTAGTGCCAGCACAAAGGAGAGGCAGCTGCACTAACTCCCAGCAGTAAAACCTGTTGTTGTTGACCCAGACTAGACTAGAAGCAAGAGCAAGGGTCACAAAAAAATTTCTGAAAGTCACACTAACAATTCCAGAAAATATGCAATTTGAAATTGTCACTTACATCTGCTTTTGCATCCCTTTCCCTATAGACTGCTCCCTTTGGGCTTCAGGGTCGCCTGGTTTTCTCCCATCTTGACAAAATTCCTTTTACCTTGAGTTTAATGGCTCAATCTGTTCGTGACTCAGAAACATGTTTTTACCTTTAAAAACTGATACACATCTGTAACATAACAAAAAATCAACTCACTGATCAAAAAATGCTCTGGACAACCAGGCCTGACCAAAGGATTTGCTTTTTGTCCTCTGCAGGATACTTTTGCCACCATAGAAATAGGAACAGCTCAAACCACCCTGCGGATTACCAAGGTGCCACAGGTGAAAAAGCTTCTCACCTCCAGGGATTGTGCCTAATGTTGCACAGCCAGCACTATCATTGTTGCCTTCCTACTTCCTGGCTATTCAGTGTCTGCACTCATGTACCTAATTTTCAGGGCTGTGACTAATTCAAAGTCATTGAGATTTCAAAGGACTTTGTGGCTGCAGGTTTTCCTAAAAATACCCTCAATCTCAAGACTGAGGAGGCAATTGAGACAGAAGCCATGGGTGTTACAGTAAGCCACCATACCTAGACCAAAACTTGATACCAACAGTGCCCAGCTTCCATCTGAAATGACACTCACTCCACATAATGAATGCAGCACATTCAGCACAGACAAAAAACTAAATCCCAAAACTCAAACAGAATTTCCCACAGTTTTGATTTAAGCTGTCATTTGTTTCCATAACCGTAACATGAGAACCTAAAAAGTACTTTCATTATAGTAATCAAGGGAACACAAAAGTATTTGCTACCTTATGACTTGGATCCACACTTAAGTCTGTCACAATGACGTTGTCATGTGTGCCAAATATGTTTCACTCTCTACCCATACATTTATCTGCAGCATCCCTCCTGGAATTCTGTTGAGCAAAGACAGGGTACTCACGCTGAGGTAATGGCGCGGTATCGCTCCTGGCCTGCGGTATCCCAGATCTGGGCTTTTATCGTCTTCCCATCCACCTGGATGCTCCTGGTGGCAAATTCCACCCCAATGGTGCTCTTACTTTCCAGATTGAACTCATTGCGTGTGAAACGTGACAGAAGATTACTTTTCCCAACTCCAGAGTCTCCAATCAACACAACTGAAAGCAGAGACATTATTTTCACAATTAATTTCTCATACCAGCACCAACTCCAGGCTGCAGTGTGGCCTGGCAGGCAGCATCCACCAGAAATGCAGTCAGATAACACAGGAGAGACAACACAGACAACATCACAGTCTTTACTATGCACACCTTGCTTCTCCAACCCTAGAAGAGCCCCAAACTGTTTTGTGGTGAGTAGCTGCCCGGTCCTCAGAGGTGAAAATGAGAAATTGCTACAGTGACTCTCAAAGTCAAACAGTGCTTTGGAAGCCCCAACCACCGCAGCAGGCAGAGGTAAGACATGCCCCTCACACACTCAACCTTTGGCACAGGAAGGCTGCAACCCACATTTTAAGAAACACTACAGGCAAGAACATGGCAACAGGCCACTTGTCTGCCCAACAAAAGCCTTTGTACAGTGTAAGTGTACTCTATTTTTATTAAAAAAATAAAAAACATGGTAAGTAAACAATCATTTGCAGTCCCTGTTGGAGTCATATAGGGTGTTGTAATTCAATAATTTAATTAATAAATATGTTCACCACAAAAACTGGAAAACAGGAGATATTTGGTACTACAAAAAAGATACAAAGCAAAGCAGAACTTCATCCAACAAAACAAGTTGTAGTAGACTGCATGAGAAGTAAGAGATGAGCTAGAAACCTCTGCCTCCACACATGGTGTTGCCATGATAACAGAAAAATGTAAGTGCAGAGAGATCTTCAGCACACAAAACCCAGCTTTCCTGAAAGGAATTGTGAAAACAAAGGCACATCTTGAGGCAGGAGGTTCCCTCTACTTTTTTGCTTATAGATGAGAGCAAGAAACAACAGAGAGAAACACAGCTGAAACAGCTGAGCCAAGCTCCCTTCCTCTCACAAACACTCTTATCACATACCCTTTGGAATTCAAGTGTCCTGGCTCAAGCGAAAAAGGAAGAAAGGCAGCCAGCCTCTGTGAGCTTCTTTAACCTTGGGAATATTTCCTACTCCAGTTCTAAGTACAGATTTGCTGATCTTCCTCATTTATTTGGTCTGCTTTTCCTACAGAAAAGCAGACACGGACAAAAAACAGTCCCAATTTCCCCCCAGCAACAACAGAAGAACCTTCTCATTGCACACTTCCAGAATGAGCTCACCAGTGTTTTCCCAGGGCCAAGGATCATACTTGTCTTTTAGTGGTGCTACAGGTTTTCTCTGCTCAGGCCATTGTTTGAGGAGGGAGCTCTGGCAGTGCCCTGCTCCAGCTCGCTGCCATCCCAGCCCTGGAGCACATTCCCAGGCTGGTGCTGGACCCAGCCCTCTGCTGCGACAGCTCCCGAGCTGCACAGGGCCATTGTTGAAACGCTGGAGAGCCCCTGTGCAGCTCATCTGCCTGAGAGCACAGACAGACAATTGTGCCAGCACAGCTGAACAGGCAAAACACAACACAGGCAGGAATGGGCAGCCAGCACATCGTGGCAAGGCACCACAACTCCCCACCCGGGAGAACTTAAACCAGCTCCTCACAGTGCTCTGCCTTCCCTGGCAAACAGCCTAAACCACTTTTTAGGGTATGAGAACAGATAGATAAAAAAAGATTTTATTCCAAGTTCTAACTCTAGGATTTTGTCAGCTTTATTTTCCGGACAAACAGTTTTTCATCACTAATTCCATGGGACCTTCCAAGAACAGGCGGAGGTCACCCATCTTGCACAGGGACCTGGGGCTGGAGTAGGCTCTATCCTACAGCAAAGCCCTGGCCAGAACCAAAAGTAAGAATATCCACCACACAAGCTAGACCAGATTGGAAGACCCCTGAGGCTTCCAACTGTTTCTGAAGGGAGCTATCTTCCCATGATTTTGCAGCTGGAGAAAGCACAGCCTTTCCACATTCTAGCCATCTCTCATGCTCCGGCATTTTAAAAGTATCAATTTGGGGCATAAACCATGCAAATGGCTCTCAGGTCATTAACTCCATCTGTCACTGGAAGAAAATTCCAGGGGTCCTGTGCTCCTTTGGCTGGTTATTCACAGGCTCCCTTCACCGTGCTGCCCCACACTCCAGCAGAGCTTCTAGGAGAGCATTTTTCAGAAGTCAAAGGAAGGCGACCAGATCCCAATTCAATAAAGAGCATTCCTAGAGTTTCCATGTGCTTCTTATTAATACCCAATCTTGAGCACTAAAAGGGCATTTTCACTTTCAGGAGAAAGATGCCAAGACTGGGGGCCCCACATGCAGAGAGAAGCTACAAATTTATTTTCTACAGGAGCTGAGCAAGAAGATACCTTCAGCATTCTGGACTAAGTGATTAGATCTTGGGAAAGTTTCTAAATTTGGTAACAGACCACCACACAGTATTGCCTGTTCAAATTCAGAAGTCATGACAGAGAAGGAAAGAGTTCCAAATGACAGCTTAAGAGTCTGAATACTCTCTAAACACATCTCACCAGAACCAAGGAACTCGCTCTCAAAATGCCCCTAAGGGCCACACTGGTGATGAAAAGATCCTGGAAGTGACATGAACCAATAACCAGCACCAGCCACCTTCAGATGGCCCTAAGCACTCAAACAAGCCTTGCATAGTGCCCTGTTTATATCGTGAATCCTGCTCCTTCAGTATTTCCTGATTTTCTCTCTCCTCCAGCACCCCCTGCCACTGTGTGGGTTATGCATCACCACCACATTATCCATCCATCAACTCAGTCACCACCCTCACTCTGCTTCCTGTGTCTACAACATCCAGAACTACAGCACAATCCCACCCCAAACACCTGCCCTGTATATTGAGATCCTTGTACAAAACCAGCCAAAGTCAGGACGAAAATTCCAGTGCCATACATCACTGGTAAGAAAGGGGAAATAAATAGATCAAGTTTATGACAGAATTCTAAAAACACTCATTTATTAATCTGGGAAAAAGAATATATACTTTTGAGTATGTAAGAAGATTAAGACTCCCTCTAGCAGAGACCATCTAATGAGAGTTTGTGATAAATCTGAAGTACATAAGGTTGCCAGATATTGGTGACTAATAGGATACACATTTGTTTTTAAAAACCACAGCCTTAGCTACACAGAGACTAATCAGAGCAGTCTAAATTCCCACAAAAGTAAAAGAAAGCTCTTTTGCCCTATGGCTGATTTTTCCTGCCTTTTTCATGAGCCAGCACACATCTGCACAACCTCAGATTTAATTTTTAAAATAAACACTGATAATAGCTAATCTTGGGAGCAAAATTAATGTGCAGATCACATTTAATAGGTGCAAGGCTTCGAACGTTTTTAACGGCCCTTCAAATGTCATGAATTCAATTCCAAATCAACGCACTCAAAACACATCCTGAAAAGTCCCTGCTTTTTCACCATTCCTGCTACAAAACTAACTGGGAATAGAGGCCAGAACTGCTGGCTTCACTTGGGTCACATCACTGAGCACAGCCACAAGCTCTTTGCAGCCTCACCACCCCACGCAGCCCTGCACACACAGCTTGGCTCCTTCCCCCAAAGAATGGTTTAGGCACTTTGGTAAAGAGTAATATTTTGTTGTAATCAATAAAATAAGCAGTTCTGTTGGGATGCACACAGAAAAAAGGGAAATTGGGAACAAAGAAACACTAGGTCAGCAGAGCAGATCTGACTATAATCACTCACAATCCCAGACTGCTCCCAAACCTTAAGTTAGTCATTGCCTGCCACATGCTGTCCCTTTGGAAATAGGTGGCAGGGGAAACAGTCAAGCCTTAAATTTAATAAAAATAAACCTTCCCAGACTTAAGATCCTCCTACATCATTATTTCTACCTCTAACTACTACACAGACTGACAGAACATAGTTCAAAAGTCATCTGTGTACCTAAGAAGGAGCTAAACCACAAACCAAAGTCCTGGACATCATTATAGCAACTGTCTTTGAGGTTTAATTCTACTATTGAAGGAGGCAAAAAGAAAAGTAGGAGAGTTGGTCCCACAGCAGACCCCTCATCCCACCTGGTCCCATTTACATTATTTTTTGTCTAGTCCCAAAAAGCCTCAGAAGAAGGAAAAGATAAATAATCAAACCCACAAAGAAACCCTTCTCTATCTACTTTTTTCTTTTTTTTTTTTTTTAGAAATCCACACAACAACCCCTCCCAAAAGATGCACAGAAAAGGACAATTCTCTCACCCATTTTTATTAAGTGCTACAAAGTTTGCCAGCATCACCACAGCACAGATCCTGACCAAATGGCTTTAGGTTCAGTCTCATTCCAAATAACATTAAAAACACATTTCAAAGCAAGTATTTTTAAGATGAATGCATTCTCCCTAGCTAATTGAATATTCAGAGAAAGAAAAAAATAAGTACAATTTTTAGGCTTTCAAATTCCTGGCTATTAAACCACCTGGGAAACAGACTTCAGAAGGAAACTACTTTAGACTCAGACAGTTTAGTATATTTTTACAGGCTGGTTGTCTGTTTTATAGGCAGAGAAGAAATAAGGGCTTTTTTCCCCATTGTCTTCAAGATTCAACCCACTGTAAAGCAAATAAAGCAAATGGGCAAATACATTTATAAAATATTTCCCACAGATGAGTAACTGTTCTTTTCTTTGCTCCACAAGTTCAGAATCACTGCTGCCCTTGTGAGCATCCAGGTACAAAGTCATCGAATGCCTGGGAAATTGTCACAGCAGCAAGTGACGCCCAGAGCCCTCACAGACCGCCACAGCACCGCTGGCACTGCCCTTCCCAAGAGTGAACTCTTGGGATGGAAATCAGGTTTCAGCCACTCTACCAACAGTAGATCTAGTGCAAAACGGGCTAGGAAACCAAAGACGAGGGTGCTACACCCACCTGCACTGCTCCTCGGGCCTCACAGGCAGAGCTGTGGGCTGCTCCGGGAAATTGGTCAGCTTGACCCTCTGGACAGGCAGGAGGCCGGCCTGGGGAAACACCCACGGGACAGAAACCCCGAAGCCATCCCACGGGATGACATCCTCCGGCTGTCCCCGGAGCCAGCGCAGGAGGAGCAGCACCGAGCCCTCACAAGAGCCCTGGCCAGCCCGACATGCCACAGGAAGGGGCAGGGCAGGCACGGCAAACACCCATCAGCACAGCCAGTTAACACCGCTCCGGTCCCAGGCTCCCAGTACTGGCGCTCAGCGGGGACCTGCGAAGGAGCCTCCACCGAAGCTCACGGTTTTGCAGCTCCGACTCGACACCAGGCGATCTCCAGACAACCACAGGCACGGCCGGGCACAGGCACAGCCCCGGCCCGCGGCCCGGCCGCTCCCCGCCGAGGCTCCGGTCGCCCCCGGGGATCGCAGCCGCCCAGCTGCTGGCGCACAGCCCACGCGGGCCGGGACGGGGCGGAGCGGGCAGGCCCTGGCGGCTCTCCCGCCGCTCCCCCGGCTCTGCCATGGCTCCAGACCAGGCCGGGGGCCCACAAGGCCGTCCCGCGCACCAAGGCCGCGGCGGACGCCCCGGGCCCGCGCGGCCCGCTGATCCCAGCCGAGAGCGACGCGGTGCGGCGGCCGTGGCCCTGCTGAGCACGTACCTTTGAACAGATAGTCGTACTCGTCGTCGCGGGTGCCCATGGCGATGGCGGCGCCGACCCTCTGCCTGCCCGGCACCGACCGCGGCCCAGCCGGGGAGGGGCGCTCCCGCACGGCCCAATCAGCGCCCGCCAGAGACCGCAGGAGGCGGGCACTGCGCCAGACCCATCAACGACAGCCAATAAATGACGGGAACTCCGCTGACTGGCGGGGAACGGTGCCCAATCGAAGAGAGGCAGCTGGGGAGGGGCGGGGCTTGGGTGCCCGAGCGGGGACCCTGAGAGACGGGGCGGGGCCGGGTGGAGGGGCGGGGTTTGTGTGAGGGCCGGGGCGGGGCTCCGGGGCGCGGAGTGGGGGCAGTCTGCTCGCGGCGGGGGTTGCAGCGGGTGGGGGGCGGCCCTCAGGGCTATGGGGACCCTCCCGTTTTGAGCGGGATCGCTGGGAGAGAGGTTTCGCCCCGTTTGAGAGTGACCCCCGATCGCTGGGGCATGGCGTCAGCTCTGGGCGGGGGAGAGAACCGGCCCGGCCCGGGGGTCAGCGCAGCAGCGGAGCCGGGGAACACGGAGGGGGAGGCCTTCAGCAGCGCCCCAGGACGCGCGGCTGCCGCCCAGAGCCCCCGCCCCAGCCGCCTTGCTTCCCCCTCGGGCTGCTCCGTGCCCCGCTCAGCGCTCCCGGCCCCACCTTCCTGCTCAACACCAGCTGAAAGGCTGTTCTGGCACGTACATGCCCTCACAGGGACACAATTGCTCGAGGAAAACATTTCCCCTTCTTTTTCCTGGCACGGCTCTAGGCAGTTTCCTGAGCGGAGTAGTGACGAAAGGCAGAGGCTGTGGCCACTCGGGCAGTGACGGCGGGACGCCCTTCGCCTCGGCTTTGCGACCTCCAAGTGGGACATCCTTCATCCTTCACCTTCCCGACGGCAGAGCTACAGCAGCTCATCCTGGGAACGCTGTCCAGGCTGCAGGACCAGCCTCACGGAGCCACTCGGGAGCCCAAGGGTATCCTGCTGCCCTGGTGGCCCCCTCCTCGTGACCCCATACAACCTATGCACACTTGTGTCCCATCACTGGACTGACACCTTTGGTTGTTGTTGGACAAACCCTGGCAGGGAAACTGCCGACTCCCTCCCCGCCTCTGTGATGTGCAGGGAAGTGGCTCTGCTCATCACACATTTCTCTCTGTGCTGTGCTCCTCACGACAGGTCTGCCCTACTTCCCTGGAGGAGTGTTTATCCAGCTAAAGGATTAGTGTATCTGCAGTATCACAGAGGGAGCAGCATCAAGACTGAGACAATGGTGAGGAAAAAGCTCTGGTTTTGGACCTATTTTTGTTGGCTTTGGGTGATGCTCAAAGTGGGAGCGATGTCAGGGTGGGGACAGATTCAGACCCTCCAGGCTCTGTGGCTCTGAGCTGCTCTCAGCTTCTCCCAGACGTGAACACCTTAGACAGGCAGGACCATGGTATCCAAGGGGTCCCATTTCCAAAAATAAGTGCTAATAAATTAGTGGGGACAGACAAAGAGGCAGCAGCCTCTGACAGCTTGGCTGGGTGACACCCAGGCTATCAGTGATCCAGGCTCTGAGAATGGGTGACAACCAACATGCTGCAAGCACACTACAATCCCACTGCCAAGGTATCTAGGTATCCCTGTTGCATATCAGGCAATTGAAGCAGCACGGAAGGAAAGCCAAAATTTCACAGAACCTGCAGTCTAGGAAAGATGCAGCTCCAGCCTAGCAATGGTTTGGGCCAGTTGTTCCTCTGTGACAGGCAGCAATTAGTGAAGGAGTGGGGAGGGAATCTTTTCTTAGGGGTTTTGATGTTCACATGCAGCATGGAGCATCAGGCTTGTAATCCTTCCGATGCCAAAGGGAGTTGTAACGCCAGGATCTACAGGAAGGTGTTACTACTTTCTGCTGTTGATGCTGTTCCTGTTTTTGCAGGACCCCAGTGAAATGCCTTGGTGGGTGATGTGAGAGTCTGTCCGAATTTTCCCTCATCTGCCTCACGACCGTCATTTGGGGACCACTGAAGAGAAGACCCTCTGTCTAAAATCTCTGGCTCCATAGGAGAAAGTCACATCCCATAAGACCTGAGACCTGAGAGCATTGGTAAGTTATTGTTTTCACAGGTGTATTTACTATATGCTACACTGAGCCCAATGAGAAGAAGAAGGGGGCACTGTGCCCTTTTTGCAACAATAGCCTTGGAAGCTGTCCCACCTCTCGGCCTGGCTGGACTTCTCCTGAGTTCTGGGTGGTCCCCTGCAGAAGACCCCTCTCACTCGTTTGCAACCACCATGACAGACAGACTGAGATGTAAGGAGCCTTTCCCTCAAAGACCAAGACATGAAACCCCCCTGTGAAAAGGCCCCTCTGCTCCTTCCAAGGACCGGGACTGAAACCCCCAACCCCAGGGGTGGTGTGTGGGGGGAGGCAAGCTGACCAGAGCGAGATGGATGTTGCAGGTGTGAGCATTGGACCACGAAGACAATGGCTCTCACCTACCGCTGAGAACATAGATTGTGTGCACCCCTTTCCAAATACCATCCTTTCCCCCAAAGATACAATATACTACCTTTGATTCGGTTTCAAGATCTACTCCCCTTCCCCCATCGAAAAAGAGTAGAATTGGAGTCCAGATGAACTGTGCCTCTGAGATCTCCCCAATGTAACAGGCGGATCCTCGACTGGACTGGACCAAAGGACTTCATCTCTACGTTTGGTAGCTATCTCTCTCTCTCTCTCCCTCTCTCTCTCTCTCTCTCTCTCTCTCTCTCTCTCTCCCCCTCTTTTCTCTCTCTTCCTCTATCTTTTTCTCTCCCTTAATCCCTCTATTGTATTTTGCTGTGGTCATTCAATAAAGGTGCATTTGCTTTGATTCTCACTGCAAATCCCCTGTGCCGTGTTTGTTCTTTCCCACCCTGAGATCAAATCCACGAATCATCACGAAACCCATTCGTAAGGACGATCGTCACAGGTGATGACTAGAGCACATCCAGGGGTGCTAAGCATCCAATGATCAACACTTAAATAGCATCAGGAGGAGCAAAGCTGGAACATGTTGGATGCAGAATCTCTTAGGAAGGGCTATTATCCCATGCTGAGTTTCTCACTGCTGATAATGCTGCAACCAGTGAGTGGCTATGTGACAGGAGGGAGAGGTGACTCCTTGCTGGTCTGCAGAGGGGGCCTTTACTTCCCTGATTTGCTCTGCACAGTAGAAGTAAAACATCTTATTTTCATTATTACAAGTAACTTTTTTAGTTCTGAACTGAACACTTATGGAAGAAGGCCTAAAAAAACACTAAAGCTATTTTTCATCAGTTTGGATGGAAATCACTTTCTTCTTTTCTTCTTCTAATGCCTGGGAGTTCTTGCCATAAGTTCTAAAGAGCAATACATAATGGTGGTACCATTGTGAGTGCCATTCAGCTCCAAAATCTCCTGGGACAGGGTTTTAACATGGGCTGGAGGAAGTGGAGATGATGATTTGGTGTTAGAAGAGGGATGCTGTCTTGGGGCTGTGTAGGATTAAGCATGAGCCCGTAGTCCCCACGTTCTTCACATCCTGGAGTCCCCCCAGCTCGTGGTATGTTTTGCATTGGAGAATCAGTGTCATGTGACCAGATATCAAAACCAGATATGTGTAACTGATGGGGTAATGCAATTGCAGAACCTTCCACATGTCCTCAAATTGGCCACAGGCCATAAAGCTTCCAGGGCAGTGGCCTGAGGTCCCACCTGGTCAGCAAACTGGTAAGGAAACTCCCCTGTCAGACCATTCAGATGCTGCTCTGGGGTCCCACTGTCAGCAGACTGGCACTGCTGGGATCACAGCCCCTTTGCAGCAGTGGCTCCAGTGACCCCACAGGCCCCGTGGGAGTCCCTGTACACCCCACAGTCCCCCAGTCAGAGCAGCTCCTCTCACCAGCTTGGCCCCAGGTTTCCCTCAGCACAGTCCCAGACTCCAGTTCCTTTGTGGTGCAGGGACACAGAACAGCTCGAGCTGGTGCCCTGGGGGGGACCCTGGACAAAGCCTGCCCAGGCTGTGCCCATCCTGATGCTGATGTTTAGCCTGGCTCCTATTCCTGGCTCCTGCAGAGTCCCAGAGCCCTCACGTGGCTCCTTAGGGCCCCAAACCCTTGGTCAGGCAAAGGGTCAGTGTCAGATCCCAGCCCCTTGCTGGGGTCTCTGGCCATTCCCCCCACTCTGAGCACAACCTGCAGATGCTGCAGCTCCCTGAGCTGGGCACTGGAGTATCCCACAACAGACCTCCCTTTGTTTTAGTGGAGCACACCTGCTAATATATTGAAAGGAAAAAAAAAAACTTTCAAGGCATTTGAGTACTGCCCTTATATACAATATTATCACAAGTAAAAAACATAACAGAATTAAGGCCAACAGCGTGTAGTACAACATAGACTCCTGTGCACAAATGCTTCACAAAATCACAAAGGATTCTCAGAAGTCAGTTATTTATCAACCCATTGATCACAGATTCACAGAATCATTAAGGTTGAAAAAGACCTCTGAGACCACCAAGTCCAACCTATGATCGAGCACCACCTTGTCCACTAGACCAGAGCACTGAGCACCACATCCAGTCTTTTCTTAAACACCTTCAGGAACAGTGACTCCAACACCTCTTTGGACAGCCCATTCCAGCGTCTAATCACCTTTTCTGTGAAGAAATTCTTCCTAATGTCCAACATAAACTTCTCCTAGTGCAGCTTGAGACTGTCCTCTTGTCCTGTTGCTGGCTGCCAGGTAAAAACTCCCACCTGGTTTTACCCTCTTGTCAGGAAGTCGTGAAGAGCAAGAAGGTCCCCTCTGAACCTCATTTTCTCCAGGCTGAGCCCTCCCAGCCCCCTCATCTGCTCTTTATCAGACACTTGCTCCAGATCCTTCACCAGCTTTGTTGCTCTTCTCTGGACTCAGCACCAAAATGTCCTTTCTGAATTGATTGGCCCAGAACTACACACAAAACTCAAAGTGCTGCCTTACCAGTGCTAAGTTCAGGAGAAGAATCACCTCCCTGGTCCTGCTGGCTACACCTTGGCTGGTACAGGCCAGGTGCTGTTGACCTCCTTGGCCTGAACACTCCTGGGCTTGTGTTCAGCCGCTGTTGACCAGCACCCCCAGGCCCTTCTCTGCTGGAGCTTTCCAGCCACTCTGCCCCAAACCTGCACCACTGCAGGGGATTATTGTGGCCAAAGTGTAGGACCTGGGAGTTGGTCTTTTTGAGCCTCATGCTGTTGGTCTTGGCCCATCAATCCAGCCTGTGCAGATCCCTCTGCAAAGTCTTCCTACCCTCCAGCAGATCAACACTCCCACCCATCTTGGTGTCATCTGTGAATTTACTCAGGGTGGGCTCAATCCCCTTATTCAGATCATCAGTAAATATACTGAACAGGACTGGGCTCAACACTGATCACTGGTCTCTACTAGTGAAAATAATTGAACAGATCATCTACTGGTTGTTTGATGTGAGAAGAGTGTATCCAATTTTTCTTACCTATAACTTTAACAGCAAAATAGGAACACAGTAAAACAGCACATGACCCCTCCTATGTAGGTACTAATTTGGATTTTCTAGAGAATACCTTATTTAAAATTCCATCTCCAGGCTGTATATCATGTACCTGTATTTCAGGGGATTGAGCTGATAACACTGAGCATACTTTGTTATTTGAACCCTTTCTGACTATATATAACACACTGGGTCAATCTCCATCCAGTAAGCTGGCCATAGCTGGGATATAAGATCCTGGCATAGCTGAGTGCCTTCCAAAGAGAATTTCTGTTCGTGTCAGCCCTATGGCTTATCATAGAGTATTCTGAGTAACCCACAGAGACAAATGTAAGGCTTCTGGACATTTCAGATTAGTGTACATGCATATTTTCACTATCTTTTCTTTTAAAATGTTCTGTTAGTTCTCTCTGCTTCTCCTGAAGACTGTGAGTGATGTGGTATATGGAATTTCCTTTCTCTCCCTAAAGATTTGTACAGCTGATGGATTATATTTGCTGTAAAATGAGAACCTCAGTCTGTTTCAATAAGCTCTGGAACCCTGAGTATCAGGTATAAATTCCTTTAGGCAGGCATTTACTACTCCTCCCATGTTAGCCCTTCATGTTGGAAAGGCTCCTGCCCAGCCTGGCAGCTGATCTACCTTCACCAGCCAGCTCCTGTCCCCAGCTGGAGGTGAAGTGTCCATAGGGTCTGTGCAGCCACTGGAAAGGGCAGCAGGCCCATGGTAACCCTTCCACCTCTGAGCTTGGGCTGTTACATGAGAGCTTTGGGCAAGCTGCACAGCTATTAGTTATTTATTTTGCAGCAGCCTAAATTCCTGGAGCTGCCCACACTTTTTGTCCCTCCATGGGCTTTACCCTGAAACCATCTGACCACAGTTACTAAACATTTCTTTGGCAGACCAGCTTTTCTCCAGCTGTCCACATTCCATCACCATTTTGAGTTGCCTCCCACTTTTCCCATCTCTTTCCTTCTGTTGAGCCATCCTTCTCTTAGTTTGAAATTCTGTCAAATTGGGCCTTTCACTCTCAACAACCTTTAGACAGAGTCACAGTGCCCCATCGTCCCAGAGGCTGCCTAGCTGTGCCTTCACAGCTGCATCAGCTGGGGCATTGTAATGCCTCTAGTATGGGCTGGGCAAGGCACTCCAGCAGTTTCTGCAGGGAATTGTACAGCTTCTGGCAAACTGCGTATTTCTTCTCCATTGGATACTCTGCTGATGTGAAAAATCCCTGCTCTTTCCACAACATTCCTGCTGCATGACAAACACCAAAAGCATAGCAAATATCAAATGTATGGCTGTTAACTCAGTTCCCTCTTCCCAGATGTGCAGCATGAGCCAAGGCTGCTCCCTGTGTGCTCCTCCTTGCTAGGAGTGGTTCAGCATCTGTTACCTGTCCCTGGCATCCCCACGGGTGGTCTACCCAGACCATCACTGTCCTTGCGGGTAGCAGGATGAGCCCAGAACTAGATCTTGGTTATGTGAGGGAACATCAGTAAATGGAAATCCTCATCCCTTGCTCAGACTGGAGATGGGCTTTTCCACTGTCAGGTAGCGGCATTCGGCTCACTGGATTCAAGGTGTTGCGTCTTTTTAAGAGTATCTGCTGGTAGGAGGATTTGTTGTGATAGAGCTGGGGTTGGATACTGTTTCAACACTATCTCCACCTCATGTGGGACATGGACTGTTGCAGGATGTCCCAGGGTGAGGGGGTGGCTTTTCTCTAATGTTGTTGCTGTTGCCACCACCGACAGATGACAGGCTGGTGCTCCCCCTGCAACTGGATCCAGATGAACTGAGGAATGTGCGACCAGTCTGGTAGGGTCCCACTTCCTATGTTACTACTCCAGTGGCCATTTCTTTATGCTCATGTGCACACATGCACACACACACACACATATATGTATATATATTATTTTTTTCAGTAGCAAAAAATCTTTTCCTTTTCACTGAAGGGAAAATACAAAGCATTTTGAATGGAACCAGTTTCCTGCTCAGGCAGGACTTTTTGCCCACTGTCCTGGAAGAAAATGAAAGTTTTCCCAAGTTAATAGAAATAATATTAGTGTAAGAAAGTTTTCTGCTGCTTTGCACATGCCACTAGTCCCAGCCATAGGTGATGCCCTCCCTTCATGAATAGAGCACAGCAGATCTTCAAGAACAGCTACAACAGTTCTCCTTATTCTGAGGGAAGTCTTCAAATATTACTTGTATGGTATGTTTATCATCCCTTCACCTAATATAAATGTACATGGAGAAAAATGTGCTTTTACAAATGTTCTTTTAGAAATATACAAAACAGCAGAGTTATAAGTAAGTGCATGTCCACAGGGAATCTCATATATACACAAAATAAAGTGGTTTTTGAGCTGCCGCACACCTGGAGAACATATTCCATGGTATTTCTAGTTTACACCCCAACAATCCATTCAAATAGTTACAACTAAATCTGAATTCACAACAATTTTAAGTTTTCCAGGAAAACTGACACAAGCAGCACACATTTTGAAGCTGAGGTACCTCTGGTTGCGGATCTACCCGAATCTCCCTTTTTGAGGAGGCTCCGCTTGCACAGTGACCCTGAGGGAGCAGCTCCCTCTGCGGATGTTTGTGCCCCAGAGACACAGGCTCTCCTGGGAGCTGGAACAAAAGCTTCCCAGAAGCCCACAATTTTATTTTTTTTTTTAATCAACTCTTAGATTAAAATGTCTTGAAGGAATCACCAAACCTAAATACTGTTTCTAGCATACGATTTTTACTAAGTTCCCACTGTGTCTTTTAAAATGCTTTAACCACTCTCCCTCAGCCTTTTTCCTCCGAGCCCAGCTCAGCACAGCCCACCGAGCGCCCTCAGTCCCCGCAGGGCCCCGGTCGGGCAGGGCTGCGGCCCCGGCCCCGGCCCCACCGCGCTGGTGCCGCTCCCGGCGCTGCCCGAGGCCGCGGATGCGCGCCCGGCGCAGTGGGGACTGTTCTGCACAGCCTCGGCCAAGGGCGGCTTCTTGTCAGCGCTTCTTGTCCCGCCTTTTCAAGCACTAAGAGGGTACTTGAACCACCTTTTTACACGCTAAAAAGAATACACTTTACCACCTTCTGTGTGTGCCTCCCGTGGGGCTCCAATCCCTGCAAGAGTGACACCAAATCTGAACAAAATGATGCCCCAACAGAGGGGCCCAGGTCCACCCTTAGCGTTTATATTGAATGTGCTCAGGGAATTTGAACAGCCATGCTCAGGCTCCTCCCTGCTCCAAAGATGCAGGTGAACTCACCTGGTAGCCCCATTTGGGTGCTTGGAGAAGGAAGACTCCAAAGGTAGTGGCCTGTGGGTCCCACCTGGATCGACAAACTATTAAGGAAACCTTTCTGACCAGTCTAATGCCCCTCTGGGCATCCCACTGAGCCACCTGCACTGCCTGTGCTCCTCAACAGCCAGCGGGGGTCCTGCTAGTCCCAAACATTTTGTTAAACTCTGCTGGGGTACACACCCTGAAGAGCTGTCTATGCCATCTGCTTCTTTTTCGAACATGATAGAAACTTGCTCAAAATGATCACCTGAGATGCTGAAGCTTGCCCTGAGAGCCTCAACCCCTGCAGTGTCCCAGAGACACAGACACCTGCTTGGATGTTTGAGCCAGGATTTCCCTTTCCCACCCTCTTAGTGGGATCTGGAGCCCCAGGAGTCCATGAGCACCCTCAAGGAGCCGCCCCAGAACACTCTGCTTGAGAGGTGTCCCTGGCAAAGGTGCAGGTGCAAAGCTCTGCCTGGCATGTCCACAAGAAACTCAATTTGTGCTCAGTGCTGCTGAGCTCCAGCAGAAGAGCTGAAGCTACTGGGAGGACTGGAAGGCTCCTGGCATCCCTGCATCTGCCAGGCACCCTGAGGCATTGGGAGCCAGGGGATGACTTTGAAAGTGTGACCCTTGCTAGTGCTGGTGAGGCTGAGTGCTGGGCTGGGGGTGTCTGGAGAGTGTTGGTGGGTGGGGAACTTTTCTCTTGCTTCCAGTTTGCTCTTCCTTGGCTGTGTGGCAGGTTTCTGCTCTCACTGGGGATTTGCCATTTTGCCTTTTTTGGGTTTGTACCCCTGCTGTGGTGCTACACTGGTGGTGGGGGGCTCGGGTGATGCCTCTGGCTTACTCACTCCAGCACCTTGGTGCCATGGATATAGGGGTTCAGCCTGCCCTTCCAAGCTGGTGCAGCTGTGTACACACAAACACCTTCCCTTTTTGCCAAATAACGATTTGGTTTCCACTGAAGAATGAAAAAGAGCTTGAGGCTCTGCTGTCACTTCTCTCGATGGCTGTTGTTACTGTTCAGAGGGAGCTCTGTGCAGCAGGCTGAGCCTATCCTCACTTTTTGGGGCCACAAACACAGCTGGCTTGAGATATTGGTGCCTGATGCAAAACGTCATCTTGATCTAATGATGCTTTGTGAGAATCCCGGGACAATCTTCTTCTACTGACGGCTCCAAGCTCGGCACTGAGGGGCAGGCATGCCAGCTCAGTGCCACCCATTGGAGCACAGCTCCAGCCTATCCCACAGTGCTGCTGGCCCCAAAAACCCCATCCCACCATGTCCAGACCCTGCAGCCTTTGGTCTTACACCATCCCCACCTTCAGAAGCAGCCCTTACAGCAGCCCTCACTGGGGTTTTGCTGGGGGCTCGTGAAGTGCCGGGTGGCACAGCAGGTCCCGGCCCCTGCAGGAGCACGGCTGCTTTGGGAACAGCAGGAGCTGCCCTCGGAGCCGTTCCTGCCGGAGCTGCGCTCGGGGCCGTTCCTGCCGGAGCTGCGCTCGGGGCCGTTCCTGCGGGAGCTGCGCTCGGGGCCGTTCCTGCCGGAGCTGCCCTCGGAGCCGTTCCTGCCGGAGCTGCGCTCGGAGCCGCTCGGGGCCGTTCCTGCGGGAGCTGCGCTCGGGGCCGTTCCTGCCGGAGCTGCCCTCGGAGCCGTTCCTGCCGGAGCTGCGCTCGGGGCCGTTCCTGCGGGAGCTGCGCTCGGGGCCGTTCCTGCCCGAGCTGCCCTCGGGGCCGTTCCTGCCCGAGCTGCCCTCGGGGCCGCTCGGGGCCGTTCCTGCGGGAGCTGCCCTCGGGGTCGTTCCTGCCGGAGCTGCGCTCGGGGCCGTTCCTGCGGGAGCTGCCCTCGGGGCCGTTCCTGCCGGAGCTGCGCTCGGGGCCGTTCCTGAGGGAGCTGCCCTCGGAGCCGTTCCTGCCGGAGCTGTGCTCGGGACCGCTCGGGGCCGTTCCTGCGGGAGCTGCCCTCGGAGCCGTTCCTGCCGGAGCTGCGCTCGGAGCCGTTCCTGCCGGAGCTGCGCTCGGGGCCGTTCCTGCGGGAGCTGCCCTCGGGGTCGTTCCTGCGGGAGCTGCCCTCGGGGTCGTTCCTGCCGGAGCTGCGCTCGGAGCCGTTCCTGCGGGAGCTGTGCTCGGGGCCGTTCCTACGGGAGCTGTGCTCGGGGCCGCTCGGGGCCGTTCCTGAGGGAGCTGCGCTCGGGGCCGTTCCTGCCGGAGCTGCGCTCGGGGCCGTTCCTGAGGGAGCTGCCCTCGGAGCCGTTCCTGCCGGAGCTGTGCTCGGGGCCGCTCGGGGCCGTTCCTGCGGGAGCTGCGCTCGGGCAGCGCTGTGCTCGGGCTGGCGCTGGAGGGAGCCCTGAGGCAGCTCCGAGATGTTTCCACGAACTGCAGCTGAAGTGGTTGTTAAAAAGCAAAGAGGTGGAGGATTTTAGATGAAAACAGATCCAGACCTGGCTTCTTGCAGAGGGAGCTTGAAGGGGCCCGAGGATGCCACATGCTCCAGTGTGGCTCCGATGGCCCTGGGGCATGGGTGGCACCGACGCTGATGGAATGTGGGGACTTGTGCAGCAGAACAGGCAAGACTGAGACACACAGAAAAGGAAAAGCTGTGATTCCTAGGATGGGCAAGATTTAGGGCAATTGGCATTTGCCCATTTGGCATTTACTAAACCCTGGATGGTGTCTGGTACTGGCTGGTATCATCCACCAGGCACCTCCTGTAGATCAAATGCACCACAAAGACTTGGGGAGCAAACCCCAAGTCTGCAAAAAAAAACTACAGAAGAGCTCCTTCTCCAGCTTCTATTTGATGCATAAATCCCACCTCAGTCTCATCACTTTAGCATCCAGATTAAAACATGCACTCCAGTATCTGCTGCTGCACTCAAGGACTAAGCAGGTTTTGAATTAAGCAAAGAGAATATTAAAAATGCATTTCTGAATGCAGGAGTGAGCACAGAGCTGGGCATAATGGGCTGTTTGCACGGTTGTGCTTAGAGCTATCATCAGCCCTGGGATTTCCCCCAGGGAAGCAGGACAGATGTGGGAGCTGGGGCCACACTTAGGTACATTAGGTATTTATAGAGCTGCTCAGGGGACTAGACCAGTCTCATCTCTTCTTCCTTCCAAGCAGCTTTTCCTCTTCCTTCCTTGTATAGCAAGCAAGCACCTATGATTTTCTCCAGCTCTAGTATATTGGAGCTGGAGGAAAAAATATAGACAGGATTGGGAGCACTGCGGGAATTTACCCCCATCACCTTAAAGATCCCTGCTCCATCCCCAGCTCATCTCATTCCCACATCTATAATCACCCCTACAGAAGTCACAATAAATGCTTTTGGAGATGACTACACAGATGTGTTATGAGCAGCTAAAAGGCTGTTATTTAGTGGGGCTTGCCCTGATCAGCTGACTCTGTTGGGCCTGGATTATCCAGACTTCAGCCTCTGCTCATTTTCAAAGAGTTGACAGAGGCTTTCCCAGCCACCTCCAAGGAATGTCGCCTTCCTTCAAAGGTCTGCCAGAAACCCAACACATCAGCACTTAAAAAGCTGCTGCCCCACAGTCTAATTTCCAGGAAGAAAAGAAATTTAGAAGCCCATAAACTTCAAGCAGATTAAAACCTGCTGCTGGGCCCTATACCAGCAATTTATCAGAATTTCATAAGGCTACAGCTGAACATGGAGGCCAGAAGGGAGTTGAGTGCTTAGGTCACAATTCCAATAAAGTTTTCAAATGCAGACTCATCACAATGCTCCCACACACCTGCCACAGGTAAACCATCAGGAAAATAATCAAGGCAGGACACTTAAAGGCTTGTTTTTATTAAAAGACATCTTCAGAAAAGATATTTTAGTACAAAAAATGTTTAAAATACACAAACTACACTTGCTTTCCTTTCCAGCATTGACATTTATAAATTACACCACATTGTTATTAACACTGCATTTAAATATCAAAACAAATTGAAACAGAGAATTCATCAACGAGTCCAACATCCTACAAACAACTATGTACAGTATTTAGCAGCTAGGAGCTCTAGCACAGTAGTCAATATGACTTCAATAGGGCAGGATGCTTGGGAAGCCCCAAGACTGTAGCTTGGCCTGTAAGTTTTCAGGGACCTGTTTTGGCCACCTCTCCCCAGACACCCACCCCAAAGGCAGAGGTGATGCCATACATCATGGTACACACCTAATGAAGTGTGGCTTCTTGCAGAGAAACCCTGCTGGCCCCTGGCTTTGTAGTACTGGGGACACAGATGCAGGACAGGTCCAGTCACTCTGTGAACTGTGAGGTGTCTGGTGGAGGCAGGCAGCCCCTACTTCTGGGGCGCTGACAGTGACAGCAAGGCTGGTGCCACCCAGGGACAGTCACTGCTTTGGGTCTGTGCTGTCCCACTGCTTGTCCTACCCACCCCCAGCAGCACTGGCAGGCAGAGCTCGCCAGGACCTGGCCCCTCAGGCAACCAGCTGCAGGATCTCACCCAACAACCTTAGAGCTGGAAGCAGTTTTCCCAGCTCCCAGCAAATTCCAGCACAGCCAGAAATACAGGTCTTCAAAGGGAAGGCAAGTGAGCCTGAGGTCCCCCCTTCTGCACAGGTCACTCTCAGCTTTCCCACCAAGCCCTGCACCTCAGGGGGCAGGGGCTGCACAGATGGAGCTGCCTGAGGCTCACTGCCCCCAGCCCCTGCACAGGAGGCTCCAGGGGCTCTCACAGGGGGTACCTGGGACATCATTTGGCAACAACAGTGAAAGACAGGACATATAGCAAGACTCCATACCCAGTGCTGTGGTCCAGAGCAGTGAGACACTTCCTGTGCCCCTCCTGCCCCAGGCCCAGCTCATCAACACAGTACAGAAATGTTAAGACAGGATAGAAAGCACCGGACAATTTCAACTTCTGCAGCAGCACATGGCAGGTCAGAAAACCCTTGTGCATGCTCTGGAGGTGGATCTCCCTCCTGGGACTCCTCTTCAGGTTTGGGAACTCCCATCCAGAGGTTCTGGCAACGTGGAGCTGTTTTACTTTTAGTGAGGAGCAGTGTTGTGCCTCTAAAGGGCTTCTAACCTAGGAAGGGGAGGTTGTTTTCTGTAAACACCGAGTGATGGAGCTCAGGTCCATGCTCCACAGAGAAAGTCTCAAGTAGAAACTTTAGGGCTCCGCTTCCAGTGCTGCAGGTTGGATTTTCATGATGGTTGACTTCAGGGGGTAGTACCTGCCCTTCCATGTCTTCCAGAAGATGCCCTGCTTGCGCTCGTGCCTCTGCCGCGGGATGGAGCGGAAGTACTTCCCATTGAGGTTGGCATGGCCACAGGTGCTGAACCACCAGCCACCTACAAGGGCAACAAAGGGATAATTTTAACTCCTCGAAATTCCAGACAGAAAAAGCTAGGTTCAATGCAGCTGATGCCCCTATTTCCCCTATTTTTCTAGAGCTTCAGGATCTTAAAAGACTGCCTCATGTACAGCCAAGGAGTCCCATGTACTGGGGAACCTCCCACAGGTCTGACATGACTTCAGGCTGTGTCTGCAAATCCAGGCTGCTGCTCCTTGTGTGCAAAACCCTTCAGCAGCCAGGCTGAGGGGGGCCTCTGCTCTGCTTGAAAAGGTTCCATGCAAAGTGGCAGACAGCAAAGCTGTTACGAGGACAGATGCTTGGGCCAAGACCTGAATCATGAACCCTCCCTCAGCTTCAGCTTCCCTCTTGGTTCCCTGCACAGTTCTTCGCAAAGAAGCAGCTGTCCCAGGGGACAAGACCAGCTCAACAGCAAAGGGGTCTAGTGCAACAGGGTCTGGGTCCCACTGGAGCACTACCAGATAGTGGAGGGCTGAAAGGGAAGTGTACACAGTGGGATAGAAAACCTCAGACTGACCTGAGAGGTGTTTGGCACAGTTTGTGTCAGCTTTAAGGTCATGGTCACGATCCCGAGTGGAGAAGGGCAGCTGCCTGAATTCCCCAATGGCGTTTTCCAGCTCTCCAGACAGAGGCCCCAGCAGGTTGAGTGTGTAGGCTGTGCTCTCACCACCAAGACTGAAGACAAACTGAACCACCTGGGAATTCCCCTCCCAGTCTTCCAGCTCAATCAGGAGGTTGTATTTTCCCTCTTGGACAAGGCGATGTATCTTCTCCAGGCCCAGCCAGAAGTCACCTGAAATAAGATTCATGACTTTGGCTGCAGGGACACAAACATGCCATGAAAAGCAGAGATACGAGCAAGCTCCAGAGACAAACAGGGAAAACCTAGGACACTGCACTGTTTGAATCACTGTCTGGCACCTGCAGGACACATCAGGAAGATCAAGGACCCCTGCTCTGCAAGCACTGTCCCACCCACCCTTCAGTCCACAACTGTGCTCCAGCACAGAGAGCTCCAGAGACCAGCAAGGGGAATCCCTTTTGCTGAGCTTCCCTTATCCCACAGTGAGAACATAGACACCATCATCCACCTACCACGAAGGTCTCCAAAGCCATTCTTGTAGGCATCCCACAGCTGGTCAAAGTCCACAGAGCCATCCATGCGCCTCTGGATCACTGTCCAGCCACCCTCTGTGGGAAGGGAAAACACAGTCACGGGGGGTTGCCATTGACCAGGCCACCCTGCCAAGTGCCCGGGACGCTGCACGGCTTTACCTGCGCTCATGTCACAGTAGACTTTGAAGGGCTGAGATCCTGTGGGCTGTACCTGGAAAATGCCACTGCTCCGCTGCCCAGCCAGGAAGAGCTGGTGGCAAC
Organism: Agelaius tricolor; assembly: GCF_023055355.1. Classification (NCBI taxonomy): domain Eukaryota; kingdom Metazoa; phylum Chordata; class Aves; order Passeriformes; family Icteridae; genus Agelaius; species Agelaius tricolor. Next base: position 5,461,774 of record NW_027269293.1, on the reverse strand, counting down.
CCTCTGGGAGCCCTGCAGGGGAAGGAAACAGCAACTGAGGAGATGGCCACGAGCCCCACTTCCTCAGCAGGTTGCTCCCACCACAGGCCCAGCACTTGCAGCCCTGGCCATGAGCCCAGCCAGCTGTGCTCAGCATGGCTGCAGCTCTGGACACGTGCTGGGGACAACGACCCCTGACTTCAGCATCTTTAAACACTGTGACCCCACATCTTCCCTTTTATTCAAACAGAGCTCCTTGGGCTTTCATCCAAGGCAGAAGCCAGGCTTTGGGCCAGGCTGGAGTGACCTCAGCTGGAGAGCAGGGCTCCCCATCAAGGAAGGACAGAGGAGTTCCCAGGTCCCTCCACACTCACAGACAGGAGTGGCCCGTCTGGGGTGGGGCAATGCCAGGGCCAAGTATCCCTGTCCCACACGAGGCTGAAGCAGGGTCAAGGGGCCTCAGAGGCAAAGTCCTGACATCAGGAAGGTGGCTGAGCATCCAGCACATGACCTCTTTCTCCCAGCAACTGTGGTGGTGGCAGACAGACATCCTGCTGGGCAGCCTGCCACCAGCAGGCACAGCGCCAGGCTGGGGTGACCCTTTTTCCAAGACACACTGACTGAGGCAAGGAGGGGGGGTGGACTCTGGGAGCCCCAGCTCATTGCAGGAGTGGATTGCCCAGGGTGAAGCCACACCCTTCTTCATCCTCCTCCATCCCCAGGGGCTCCCACTGCTCCTTCTGCCTCACAGGGACTTTGCCCAGAGCTGCCAGCAAAGCACCATTTCAACAGCTCTGACAAAAGGCCATCCAGGAACCACCACTCCCAGCACTTGGGAGAGATGAGGCAGAGGGAACCTGTTACAACACCCGAGTCAAAAGGCCACAGAAGGATGTGCAGGGACTTCAGCCCCAGGCTGCTGCACAGTCAAGGGGCTCTTTGTCAGCAGGGACAGGTGCCCCAGTCACCCCCAGACAAAGGGGCCCTGTTCTCCCCAGGCCAGGGTGGATGGGTTGTAGCTTTGGCTACCCTGGCTCACAGCTGCTGCCGGCATGACCCTGAGACAGACAAGAAACCCCAAGACAAGCCCTGGGCTGTGCTGGGGTGCTGGCTGTGGGGGTCTCCTCACAGTAGCTGCCCCAGGGTCAGGGCTGACACCACTATCCAGAGCAGCAGCAAGGACAAGAGCTTCCTCCAACAGCCAGGGGCTCCCTGGGGGCAGATGGAAGGGGGGAAAAAGGGCCTTTGAACTGCCAAGAGTAAAAGCAGCCCTTGCAGAGCATCACCCCATACCATCCTCACTGGGTGCTGGGGAGTCTTGACACTGCATTGGGGTGAAGAGCAGAGCTCCAGCTGGAGGAAAGGTCAGGGGGGACCCAGGGGACAGAAAAATGACACCTGCCATCACCTTTCACCCATTTCCAACATATTCCTCTCTTTTCCTTCCTCTCTCCCCACAAAATTTCCCCTCCTTGGCAGGGGCAGCCCCTCTCCCACAGCCAGCACATCCCCAGGGCAATGCCAGGGCAGGACTGGTGCCACCATCAGTGCACCACAGGACAAGCTGTGCCGCAGCCCTACCCTAAACCCATGACACAGGGACTGAGGGCATTGTGCATCAAGGATCAAAACCACACAAAGCCCCCCCAAGCAATGCAGGAGGAGCTGAGTGCATCCTGAATATCCCCACTTTCTGGGTGGGGAAGGGCAAAGGCAGGGAAGCAAACCAGGCTCAGAGGAAGGAACACCACAGCCAGAGGCCCCTGCTCACATTGCCACAGCAGGAAGGTGCTGGGCTTGCCAAGCTCCTCACCTCCTCATCTCACTGCATCTCCCAGCGTTGGTGGGATGGCGCCAGGCAGATGTTCGGTAGTCCCAGCATGCACAAGTCAACTCCATCCCTGCCTGTTTCTCATTTCTGGGCTCTGGCTGCACTCAATCCCTGTTCCCCTGGTGCCACAGGGACTCTCCAGCAGCTGAACAAGATGCAGCTGCTTGAACAGCCTCTGCTCAATCTTTTTGTTTGAGGAACATGCTTGTTACTTCCAGTTCACGTTGCACATCCAAACGGCACCAGCAGAACAAGCCCTCCTGGCTGCTCCTGTGTTTCCATTTCCCTCCCCCTTTATTTAGCCAAGCAACACAACAAGGCTGGATCTGCCTTAGGCTCCGTGTTCACCCAACAGGATTTCCAGCCATGACACAAGGGAGGTCACTAACCTGGTATAAACACCACCCTCAGGGACGGCAGGGCATGCCTAGAGCTGCCTGCATTGCCTCCCCCTCTCCCGCCCCAACCCAGCCCCATTATTTTGGAGTCTCAGCGCCACCAGGAGAGCGTGAGCAGGGCTCCACCTTTCCCCTACTCGGCTGGCTGCCAGCAAGCACAGGCTCTGCCCAAAGACGTGATCCTCTTTCTGCAAGCTATTAAACCTCTCACTCTCCAGGCAGCTTTGAGCCTTCAACTTTCACATGCTTGGCCCTATGCCAGTTCTGCTCTGAAAAAACTTGTGTTCACTGGATGCAAATAAAAGGGTCTTTCTGCAAGGGCTGCTGGTGGAGTTCATCGCTGCTCCCCAGGGCCGCGCCGGCACCGGGCTCTGCCCGACCATGGCCGGGAGCCGCCGGCGCGGCCTCACCAGCTCTGCCCGGCTCTGAAAGCGGCCACAGGTCCCCCGGGCACAGGGCCAGCCTGCCTGCTTTGAGACTTGCCAGAAAAGGCACAGCCTCGCCAGCTCTGCCCGGCTCTGACAGCAGCCACAGGGCCCCCTGGGCAGAGGGCACAGGGCCAGCCTGTGTGCTTTAAGATTTGCCAGAAAACTCACTTGACTTGATAATGAAAGGAAGCCAATTTGTTTTCTGTCAGTGATACCAACATCAGGGATTAGGCAAGGAAAGGGGAAGCTCACAGCTGGTGGGACAGAATTGGCGTGTCCTGGGTCTTTCCATCAGGGACAGAGCGGCACTGGAAGGTGCTGAGCTCACACAGCATCCGTGGGGGCTGTAGCTCCTGCTGCCTTCCACTATGCATCACAAACATTTCTGTAGCCAGTATCAGCCAGAATGTCCTACATCTGCATCAGCAAGTAGCAAAGGTCCCAGCCCTTCTCCCAGCATAACCCAAGAGTGGAATCAAGGGTTATACTAGATAACCTCTAAAGGTCCCTTCCCACCCAAACTATTCTATGACACACACTACTGCAGGCAAGTCACAAAGCAGAGCTTGGAAAAAAACAGGAGAGAGAAGTTCTGAGAGAGTTTTCTGGCTCAGAAGTGCTGCTCTGAGTAAGGCTGACCCTGCACAGCCCCACTGAACTGCACCCTGGAAGAGTTTGAAGCCCCACATTCCACTTCTCTTCTTGTCCATGTGGACAAGCCTTTTGTTCTGCCCAACCAGCTTTCAGACACACCAGTGACAGCTCCAGGCTCTGCAGACAAGTTATCATGTGTTTTCCCATAACCATCCCTGCTAGGCCAGGCCCTGAGCAGGAATTCCTCATGCCTCCTCATCCTGCCTGGCTCCTGTGAAGATCCCTAGACAGCAGCACAGGCAGAGGCAGCCCTGTGGTCCGGCTGACACAGCATGACAGCAGCTGCTCCTGGCCAGCAACCCCTGCAGGGACATCAGCTCCTGTCTGCAGGAAGGCTGCAGGACATGGCACAGCTGGGGACACCTGCTCTGCTGCCCTCTGCTCTGCAGGAGCCCCTCCAGTCCTGCTGCCAGGGCAGAAGATGCTCCAGGCAGAGCCAGGAGCTGCAGATGGCAGCATCCGCTCTCCTGCTCCAACGCACATTTCCCAGCGCTGTGAGCACCCACTGCAACTCAGCACCTTCAGCCAGGGAGAGTACAAGCTGAGACACTTGTGCTTCATACAGGAGCTCTGAATATGAGCCAAGGGGGAGAGAGAGATACACAAGCACACAGCTCTGCTCTCAGGCCAGGCCTCCCTAAACCCTACCCTCCTCCCACAGACAGCAAAGACACTTCACTGCCTGGTGTGAACAAGAGTTAACTGAGAAGAGCTGAGACCCTTCCCTCCTCACCCCACACCTGCCAGTCCTTTTTGACAAATACCTGGTCTCAGGCTTTGTCTGCTTCCCACTGCATGCCTAACAACAGGCAGCAAAAAGCCTCTTTAATCCTTAAATTCCTGCTGGACTAACACTGGCCCAGAAGACAAGGATTCTGCCTGTGCTCCAGATCCCCTCACTCTGGCCATATTCCCAAGCTCCAGCTTTTCAAGCAAATCTCACATCCTGCTCAGGACAAATGAACCTTTTGTTTCCAAAAGCTTGCACCTGCTACAGGTTTGCTCTGGCATGGACAAGCAGGGCAGCACAAGCAGATACTCACTCTGTGTCTGCAGGGGCTCCCCACTGCCATTCTGACTCTGGTTGGTGAGGTTGAGGCTCTTCTTCAGGTTTATCTTCCACTTTGGAGGCTGTGTTTTGTTGTGGTGTAGGGGAATTAGTAGATTGACCTAAAAAAAAAATGCACAAGTCAGAAAGGTTTTATCTCAGCTTGTTTCCCATTCCATTACTCAGGGGAGCAGATCAGCCACACACCAGCCACCTCCCGTGGCCAGAGCTGTGGCTAAACTTGCCTAGAAACCTCGAGGAACAGGAGATACCCAGTCCTGGCAAAGCCAGAAGCAATTGTGGTTTTTCACACCCATGCTAGCTAGTTTATTCTGCAGATGAATGCAAAGGCAGAGCCCAGGGAGGCTATTCCCACCCACCAGTTCCTGCTATTGCTCCATACAAACTCTCTGCAAGCATGCAGGCTGCTGCCCTCACACACTGATGATCCCCTGCAGCACGGGGACCAGAGCCCTGGCCCCTTTGGAGTCCCCAAGGCCAGGGAGCACCAGCACAGCCACCAGAACTGGCACGGCAGGGGTGTCACACCAGGGTACCCACAGCATGCAGGGCCAGGCTGGGGGCTGCAGCACAGGGCAGGGGCTCACCTTGCTCTGCAGGCTTTTAATCTGCAGGTTCTGCTTGTCCAGCTTGTACTGCTGCTGCTTGATTTTCTGCAGAAGCTCCTCGATACGCAGGTTCTGAGCATCCATCAGGGACTGCGGGGGAAGAGCCAGGTGAGCCCCATCGCTCCAGGGAGCTCTGGCTGGGCGAGACCCCCGGGAGGGCGCTCCCGGTGCCCCCAGACCCCTCTGCTCTCCTGACGCTGTCCCGGGACAGTCAGGTCTTTCCCACAGTCGTTCCCGGTGTTCTCTAGCGGGTCTGGGGTGTGTCCCCCCACCAACGTTCCCCGCTGGTGCCGGTGCAGGGCCCTGTCGAGTCCTCTCCACCCGGCTCCCCCCGAAGTGCCCCCCGCGCTCACCTGCAGCGCCCCCAGGTCCCGAGCGCTCTGGTTCCCGGCCGGCCGCGCCTGCAGCGCCAGACGGACCCGGCCCTCCAGCCGCTCCAGCCGGCCCTGGATCGCGTCCTTGTCAGCCGCCACCTCCTCCAGCCGCTGCCGCAGCGCCTCGGAGAGGTTGAGCAGCTGCCGGCCGCGGCCCTCCAGCTCCCGCACGCTGCCCCACAGCCGCTCGCCGCGCTCCTGCGCCTCCCGCGCCTGCCGCAGCAGCCGCCCCAGGGAGCTGTTGTGGGCGCTCAGCCGCCCGCCCAGCTCCCGCAGCTGGCCCTTGGTGCGCTCCACGTGCTCCTTCAGGCCGTGCCCCAGCTGCAGCAGCCCGTGGGCCAGCACGTTCACCTCGTCCCAGGAGGCGAACTGCGCCCGCCGCTCCCGCCCGGCTCCCGCCGCCGCCCGCCGCTCGGGCCCGGCTCCCGGTGCGGGCGCGGGGGCCGCGGCCAGCCCCGCCACGCACAGCAGCAGCGCCGCGCCGCCGAGCTGCATCGTGCCCGCTCCGCTCCCCGTGCCGCCGCCGCCGCCCTGCTTTTATGCCCCCGTGGCGGGGAGGGCCCCGCACCGGCCCCTCCCCGCCCACCCGGCCCCGCCGCTTTGTTCGCCCTCCCCGGCGGCCACGGCTCAGGCCTCGTATCCGCTGCCTGCTCCCGGTCTTGTCCGCCCTCACCCCGGGCAGCCTCGGTCCCTGTCGCTGAGCCCTGCCTGCCCCAGTCCTCATCTCTGCTCCCATCCTTCTCTCCGTCTCCATTCCTGTCCTTGTCCTCGTCTCCATCCCTGTCCCCATTCCCCTCCTCATGCCCTGCCCATTCCCATTTCTGTCCTCATTCCCATCTGCTTTCCTATCCCTAGGGGTCCCCGTTCCAATCCCTACCCTATGCCTGTCCCCATGCCTATCCCTATCCCATCCCTGCTGACTGTCCTGCCCCTCATCCTGCCCTGGGGCCCCTGATCTGCACCCTGCCCTGATACCTGGTCCCCCCCTCCCGTGGATGCGCCCGTGTCACCCTCCGAGGCCGCGCCCCTCCGGGCCGCGCTGTGGCACAGAGGGACCCTGTGGCCCAGAGCTCTGCTGGGGGACCCTGTGGCACAGAGGGACCCTGTGGCCCAGAGCTCTGCTGGGGACCCTGTGGCACAGGTGGGTGCTGTCAGTACTGGGGAGGGGTCAGCTCCTCTGTACACCTGAGGGAAGCAGAATGTTCACTCCTCTTAACGTTCCTGGTCTCCAAGAGCAACAAGGATTAATAGATCCATCTCTCACTACCCTCCCCCCACAGGTTTCGATCACCCCCTGTGAAAAATGCGCATCTTATTGTGTTTGTCAATGTCTTGGTTTCTGGTTCTTCCTTCTTGTTCTGCCTTTTTCTGCTGGCTTAAAGGGATTTTCAATTCTCTGTGTTTTCCCTCCGTGAAGGAATTCACACACCGCGATGGAGCTGCTGTCGGCTCTGCTCGGATTGGAGCAGATGGAGCCCTTCTGCTCCCTCCCCACGGGGCGCTTCCTCCTGCTGCCCCAGCGCTCCATCCCTGCTCTGCACCGCGCAGCCTCGAGCAGGGAGCTGCCTCTCCTCCCGCTCTGGATTTTGGAGCCAAATCCGTGCTTCCCCTCGCTCCCGGGTCTGGCCGATGTGAGCCCCCAGGCCCGGGGCTGCAGCCCCCCGGTTCCTGGACCGAGCTCCTCCACTCCAGCCCTCGGCACTTCTGCTTCCATCCCAGCGCTGCTGCTCAGAGCCCTGAGCTCAGGCACGGCCCCGGGGAAAGGCTTTTCATCTTGGCCGAACATGCCTGGCAGGAGGATTTCTCTTTCCAGGAGTCCCCACGCCGTTTCCAAGTATTTCCCAGGCTGATACTGTCCGAAGGGTGAGTGAGAGGCTTCAGAGAATGCACTCAGCAGCAACGGCTCAGGGTGGATTCACAGAGGTTAAAGAGGACTTTCAGAAGTTCCAGCAGGCACACACTCCAGAGAGTCCCAAGCCCCCTCCCCAGCCACTGTTTTCACATTTATTTCATGGTCAGAAGGAATTTTTCAAGTGAGGAAAGAGGGGAAAAACCCCAGGTATGAAACACTGCAGGAGAAAAAGAAGCAATAAAAATGTGAACAACTTCTTTCAAAATCTTTGTGCTTTGGGGCTGTCCCTTTGTGCTCTCCCTGGCACTATTGCTAGAGAGGATCTGGGGACATAGAGGTGGTGGTGGTGGGGAGGGGGCTCCATTGCCCCCCTCCAACAGCCTTCTCTGCTGCGCCTGGGGTCCCTGCAAGGCTCTTTGGGGGCCTCCAGCTGGCCTGTGCCCCCTTGCCCTCAGGTCATGGCCCCCCTGCCAAGGACAGATCTGCCACCATACCCACCACTCCTGAGTGCTGTCAGGGCTGCCAAAAATTCCCAGATGGAATCTGAAAAATGAAAATTCTCCTTTTCAGCTTGTATTGCTGGTTTTTGGCATCCCAGGAGGGAGCGAGCTGGCAGGAGTCATGCCCGTGGAGCCTGGAGCTGGAACACTTGGCACCCCAAGAGCCCTCTGGACTGGAAAACACCAACCCTTGAGTCACTGGGACAAACAGGGAAGCACAGTTTCATGTGTTGGCTGTTGCTGTGGGTTAAGACGTCAGGCGAAATGAATCCTGTGTGAGCTCTGCTCCCTCCCACCATTACCCAACACTGCAGCTTGTCCTGGGAAACCACAGGGTTACTCCGAGTGCTGCAGCAGGCATGTTACCACTGGTTCTTTTCTGCAGTGGCAGCAGAGAGGGAATGTAAGAAGCCAAGGCCTGTTGAGAAGCCACATGATTTATGTGTTTTCCTTTGGCTTTGTTTTCCTATTGCAACTTCTCAAATTTGCCCTGAGAAATACACATTTTTAAGGTACACAGTGCAAAGCCCCCAGGGGCCATGAGCTACCTCAGGCTAGGAATGACCACAGGCTGATGGGAAGGTGCTCTCCACAGAGCCAGGTGCTCTTGAGTTTAAGTGGAGCTTACAAGGGCCTGGCCAGCAGAGTGTGAGCTCCTGGGGCATTTCTCCATGCCCTGCTCTGTACTCTGTGGGAAAGGGCTGTGGTCAAAATCTCTGTAGGGTTCCAACTGCCCAGCTTGGCTTGGGGTCAGGGAAGGATTGAGGTTTGGTCCCAGGGGATGAAGGACTCTGTCCCCCCTCTGTCCCACAACCTCCTCTGTGCAGGTCCTCAGGAGGGACCCCATGAGGGCACTGCCCCAGCCCAGTGCCTTGGGACCCGGAGCAGCACAGGGACCAGCAGGGCACAGCAATGGCTCTCAGGGCTCTCTGTGGGTGTCTGGGTCAGCCCTTGGGCAGGGAACAGCAGAGTCCAGAGGAGGTTGTTTTCTGTGGAGATTCTCTCAGGAACCAAGGGATGCTCCCAATCCCATCCTCCAATCCCTATCCTTAGTCCTATCACTATATCCATCCCTATCCCTTCTTCCATGCAGTCCCACCAGCTCAGACATGCAGGAAAGGCAGCATCACCAGCACACTTCACAAGTAGCTCCTTCAAACAGCCCCCACATACGTGGTGGAACCCCCCATCCCCATCCCATCCCATGCACATCAGGCTGGGAGCAGTGGGCTGTGGGCAGTGTCTTTGTTCTCTGCCTTTCCCCACCCCGCTCCTTCCCAGGCTGACCTGGCAGGTCACTGTGTGAAAGTTCAGCCTGGTCTGAGCTCACACAAATTCCTGCAGCTGCTCAGCCCCAAATCTCATCACCAGGAGGGAGGGCTGGATGATTTACAGGAAGGTTGCTCACAGCGCTGCTTTGTTGTTAGAAATTGCAGACGTAAGGGAGACTCCAGAGAAAGGGAGTAGGATGTGTGAAATACATCATCACAGCTTCAAGGATAAATTTAGGTTTTCCAGAGGAACCTAATTCTGATTCAGCAGAGGACGGGAAAAATCCAGCACGGATTTCCTACTGGCCCCCCCCTGGGCACAGCAGCACGTCTCACCCAGACAGGCACTGGCAGCATTCCCGGGCAGAGGGGTTACCCCATCTCCCTCAGTCTCTGCTCACACCTGGTCCTGCAAGGATTCATCCACTGCCACCCCGGTCTGGCCCAGCTTGCTAAACCCCCACCCCCAAGGTCACCTATTCCCCCTCTTCCCAAGCAAGTTTGCTGCCTCAAGCTTTGTCACTCTCCACTGTGGAGTACAGTGCTGGTTGTACCTCAACCTTCACTGCCCCGAGGGGAGGGCAGGGTGGCACAGCCTGCCAGAGCACAGCCTCATCTTTTCCCAGGGCTGGGAGCACCCCCTCACCCTGTCAGAGGACACCCAAAACTTCTGCTCTTGGCTGCTTCTTGAGCAGAGGTGAATTTCCAAGCAGGGTCAGTCAGAAAGACGGAAAATTTGCCACAGCCATCCATCCCAGTGAGAAGCATCTCCATGGGGAGCTCAGCCATGTCCTGGGCTCCAGCGCCACCCTGTCTCCCCTGGCTTTCCCTGCCCGCACAGGGAAGCCCTGGGTAAACCCTGGCAGCCCAGGTGAGGCAAGATGTTGTTACCCAGGTTGCTGTATCTTCAGAGGTTACAGAGGATGGGTGAGGGTTGCAGCCACACTGGGGTTCCTCTCACCTGGGGAAGGTCCTGGGGCCCATTAGCCCAGAGCAGGGAGACCCATTTTCATGTTTGAAAAGCTGACATAAAAGGCCAGCAATGCTCTCATTCCAAGCAGTCTCCTTATTTTCCTGGCGAGCCTGGATGAATGTTATGCAAGGCTTCACTCCCCTTTATTCTTCCTGCCATCCTGGGCTCTGTGGGGAGCACTGGGGTTACTGTGTAGAAGGTCACACATGCCAGAAGGCAGGAAACCAGAGGGCTTGGGGTAACGTGGGAGGCTTTGCAGCCAGGGAAATCTGACCCTTATTTTTTACAGTCATCTCTTGGTTTAACCAACATGCATTTCACATTAGGGGCTCTGGCTGGCTGATCTTGCAGCTGAGGGCTCGGAGAGCTCCAGGTTCCTGGGGATGAGGCTGCCCCAGGTTCCTGGGCATGAAGTTGCCCCTTGACATACTCAATCTGCTCACAGGCCCATGTGGGAAGGGCTGGACCACAAGGACCAGGACTGGGCTCTGCTCTCCTTGTGTGACAATGGTGGCTTCTATTTTATCAGCAGCCTTTGGCCAGTGACAGAAAATGGATTGGGTAGAGCCTTTGGTGGGCATGAGGATGACAGGGGATTTCTCCTGTATTTTCTGAACATCCTTTCATTTCATTTTCATAGTTTCTGAAAGGAGATGCCCAGAGCCACTGGAAGGAGAGAGCTGCTGTGGCAAGTACAAGCAAAGCCCACAGAGTTTATCCACAGCCCTGTTGTCACTCCTGGCCACCCATCTCCTCCTCTGTGATGGGGACAGAGGCAGCTCTGGCACTGCTTGGCATTTATCAGGCAGCATCTGCTGGTGGCCGTGACCCCTGTGTGCTCTGGCACAGCCCCTCCCAGGCTGCGTCTCCTGACGCAACACAAACGCTTTTTTTGGCTGCACTGTGTGAACACCCGCCAGGTCACTTCTGCTGCCCAGGAAAGGCTTCAGCTGTCCCAGCACATCCAGGATGGGTGTCCACGAGAACCCCTGGGGATGTTCCCTCCTGTCCAACACTGTGCTGGGATGGGAAAGAGCTCTGTGGCCTCCTCACCCACAGCCAGCAGCAGCCACATCCACAAGGGCTCTGCTAGAGCTCTCCCTGTCCCCATGGGGCCACAGCTGCTTTTCCTGCTGGGAAGAGACTTGCAGGAAAGTGCAGCAGAGCTTTATACGGGAGGATGACAGGGGGCATGTTCCTCATGCAGCAGCAATGAGAGAAGCACACACATTTTGAGGTACCGTCCTGAAAACCCCAGCTGGGGATCAAACCTCTTCCCACTCGTGTCCCTGCCTGGTTTGTGGCTGTGGCACGGTGGTGCTCGGGTTCCTGGGCTGGCTCTGCAGGGCCGTGCCTGCAGGGACCGGTGATGTGTCCCCACCCCCGCCAGCTGCATCCAGCTGCGTGCTCAGCTCCCTGACAGCCTGTCCGGGAACAGCAGCCTCGGGCTGCGGCTGGGAACTTGGGCTATTTCCTGCTGTAAAAGTAAAGGGAAGGATCTGCAAAATGGGGACCAAAAAAAGTGATGAAAACGAGGCTTGTCTGTTGCATGCATTTTCCAAAGGGAAATATATCTTAACCTTTAGTCAAGATTTTCCTGCATTTTCATGCTCAGATTCTGGATTTTTCTAGATATTTACACCCTACCTCACAGCACATAAAGGCATTAGGAGGAGAAAAAACCTGTGAAAACTTGAAAAGAAACAGATGAAAATGCCCCAAAGCATCAAGAACCCCAGCAGCCCCTTTCCCACCCCCCTCACTGGTGAAACACTGACAGTGCCTGGGGAAGCTCCAGATCCCCAGCAGGGCTGGGAGAGAAGAGCCGGCCCCATTTCCAGCCCTGGCTCTTTCCCTGCTCTGACAGGGACTTTGGCTGATTCTTGGATCCTAAACCGAGTGTTTTGCTGCCCACAGGGCGTCTCTGAGCTCTCCCCAGAACAGCAGCACTGTCCCTGCTGCAGGGTTTGGCTTCCCAAGAGGGGCTGCCCAGCACCCAGTACTCACAGGTACTTCCCCCGAGGCATCCCACAGCCAGAATCCATCCCCAGCACTGAGATCCATCCCCTGGGGCATCCTACACACAGAACCAACCACCCCAGCACACAGCACCCACAGACACTGCCTGGGGCATCCCACACTTGGAACCCAGTACCCAGCACTCACCAGAACCTCTGCAGAGGCATCCTACCCCCAGCTTTCCTCATCCTCAGGTCAGAGAGGAGCATATGCCATGCAGTGGTTCTGCTGGGACAGGGCAGGGACAGGGCAGCATCTGTTTAGTTTGAGTTTCTTAAAAAAACAAAGGCTGTGTGGTTTCTAACTGGCAGACCGGTGTTTCCATTGCCAGGACTTTGCTCAGCACTGTAAGAATCCTGATGCAGGTCCAAGTCTGTGCCTGAGCTTTGAGCTTGGATGCTGTTGTTGAACCACCTCACTCGTCCAGAGCTGAGCACGTGTCCTTGGGAGGTGCTCAGGTTTGACATCTGGTGATCCTCCATGCAAGAAAATTCAAATACCTAGAGAAAAATGTCCTGGTTGACAGGAATGCAGCTACACACTCAGGGGGCCTGGAAACTGTTTCCCCATTGCAAAGTGCAGAGAAAAGGCAAATTCTGAGTCCAAGAAAACCCTCCCATCATAAAAAAGGAGTCCAAAATATGGAGTTTCCTGTCAGTCAGAGTGGCTGAGGTTGCCATGATGATGAGCTGGCAGTGATCACCTGAGAGCATGGAGCATCCTGGCTCCTCCATTCCAGCTGGAAAATGGGATTTGTGTTGTGGAGTGTCACTTTTAATGGTGGTTTTGTGGTACCCTCTTGCTAAATGGACATTTCCAAACCCACCAGATCTGTGCCCTTGACTGGGCTGAAACTCTCTTGGGAGAAACTCTCTAGGGAGAGAAAGGTCAGGGTGCAGAGGGCTGGTCCCAGGCTCCCCAGTGCCCTTGCCCATGAGGTGTGAGTGGCCCCAGGGAAGGGAAGTCCCCCCGGATGCCTTTCCATGCATTTCTGACTTTCATCAGGAGTCCCCCTGGACCAACCAGAGAAAGCCCACCAGCAGTTTCTGGTATAGGTTCCTTCTCCTGGTGTGAGGCTCCCCAGGAACATCCTGTCACCAGCCTCCCCCAGGACCCTGCAGGAAATGTGGATATCAACAGGAGAGTGCTACAGCAGCAAGGCTGGACCTTCTGTGGCTCAGGGCTGCCTTCAGCACCCTCGAGCTGGGGCAGTTTGTGAGTTGTGCCAGCAGCTGTGGCTCAGCCCTCACAGCTGGAGCTGGGCTGGAGGAGCCCCAGCCTCACCTGGGTGCAGATCCCAGGTGTCCCTGGTGACACAGGCAGGGCTGGGAGCTGCTGGCACTCGCTGCTCTCCATTCCATGGGTCTCACAGGGTGCTGATGACTTTCTGGGGAAGAGCCTCAGCACAGCCTCAGGGCTTTGGTGAAACCCAGCTGTGCAGCCAGTCCAGGCAGTGCTCCTCTGCACAACCACATCCTGTAGATGTTTGCATCTCCCACTCAGAGCTCCTTGGGATGATTTTGTGGGACATCAGCAGGACCAGGTAGGAGGGACACTGTCCTCCTGGCTTCTTCCCCAGGATGGTTTCTTCCTCTCTCCCAAACCTTTCTAACACCCTAAGCTGGTGTGAGGGATGGAACTCTGCCTGGCTCTGCATCTTCTTTATCCTTGGACTTCAGGACATTTAGCAAAAATAGCTGTCAGAAAGGGGAAAGTGACCTTTGCCATTTGAATAACTGTTTGCTGTGTCAGCACAGGCACAGAGTGTTTGGGGGTTTTTTGCAAAGTTCCAGCAGCTCTGAGCCAGGGCCGGGACATTTTTGCCTCTCTGTTTGGCAGCCATGAATAACACCGGGAATGTGGCCTCATAATCCCTGCTCAGGGAGACACCTGGGAGAGGAGGTGCCTTCCAGGGAATGTGAGTGCTGGCTGTAGGATTCCCTGGGTGTCTCCATGCCAGAAATGCTCCCCTGACTTGTTGACCCACCATGGAATGGGAGAGGATAGAATGGGATGGAAGGAATGGAAGGGGTAATCTTCAGGGGGGGATGGGAAAACTAAGGCTGCAGACATGGAATGGGAAAGGCTGCAGGAATGGGAATGGGCTCAGGAATGCCACAGGGTGTTTGGGATTTACTACCAAATCCTCACCCCATGATAGTCTTTTGAACACACAAAACCAAAAGCTGAAAACCCGTCCCACTGCCTTCTTGGTTCAGTCCAAGGGCTCAATCTCCTCTGCCATGGGGGCACCCAGTGGGTCTCCTGGGGAGCTGGGAGCCCATCTGGGGGCCCAGAGAGCCAAGGCCAAGGCAGCTGAGCTGGATCCCCGGGTTGGGGGCCCTGAGTACCCTCAGAGTGCTGCAGCTGAGGGCCCCAGACCAGGGAGCTGAGAGTTGCCCGCAAGTGACCGGGCCCACACCTGCCCCTGTGGCCTTTCTGCCTGGCTTGGAAACCCAGCCCAGAGAGTGAAATTAGAACCAATTAAACATTAAGCTTGGCTCAGGCTCAAATCAAACTTTCTACCAATTTTAGCTGCTTGTTGCTCTGGAGACAGCATGCACTGGAATTCAAGTGACGCAACGCAGAGGGGATTTCTGCTCGCGTGGGGCTCGGGGCCAGGAATAGACATGAGGGCTCCCAGTGGCTGGAGCAGAGCAAGCTGAGGTTGGAACCAAAGCACAGAGAGGGCAGGACCTGCAGCACCTGATGTCTCGTTTGAAAATTTGCATCTTTCTGCTTTTAGATTCATTCTTGCTCAATTAATTCTTATCCTCTTCCAGAGACAAAAAGGAGCTTTAGAATCAAGGAGAGAAACAAGACATTGATTAAATCCTCCAGCAAAGACCCTTCTGACCCCCCAGTGAAGGAGGGATGCCCAGGGTCCCACAAAGCCTCTGATGCAGTGTGGGGGTGGGCTGGGTTTGATGGCCAGGCTGTCACCCTGGCAGTGCCTGGAGAGCTTCCACAGCCACCTTGGCCACCTCGAGCACGGACTGATGGGCAGCACAGCTTGGCCCAAAGCAAACAAGGCTGAGGTCAGGAGCAAGGACAGCGGATGGCAGCGCTGCTGAGCGGTGGCACCACCCACCAGCCGCCCCTGACAGGGTGATCCAGGGGCCATGGGGCCCTTGGCAGCACCAGTGGGTGCCAGCTGGCAGCAGCCCTGCAGCAAACCCATCACCACCTTTACTGTGCGTGGCAAAGAAGGAAACCAGCCCTCTAAAGGCATTTCCCATCTGTGGAGTGTAGGCAGGATGAGACCAGGTGATGTCACAGGGGCTCTCTCACAGTCCTGCACACTGTCCCCAGCTGATCTCCAGGTAACACAGTCCTGGCAGCCTCAGAGAGACCCTGTCCCAGTGCCGTGCTGTGGCGCTAAACCCTGCTGGGTGGACAGCAAGTGACCAAGTGAGCCACCAGGCCATCTGTCACCTGAGGGATACCACAGCCAAAAAGAAATTAAGCCCCCAGTTACCCACTACAGCAGCACTTTAATGCAGAGAAATGGGAGATTTCAGGTTCTGCAAGGCCCATGAACAGTGACACTCTACTCTCTGATTTCACTTGGAAGGGACTTGGAGAAGGCAAGATGCCATTGTGATGGGCAGTGATCTAAGAGCCAGGGACAGCTAGTGGGCTTGGGGCAGATGGGGCACAGCTGCTCACCCCAAACCACACCTTTGAGTGCCCTGTGTGGAGATGGGCATGAGCAGCCACGTGGGACTGAGCTGTGTCCTTGCCCGTGGCACCAAGGGGGTCACCCTGCTGTGCACTGGGTGCCTTGGGTCTCAGACATGGCTGCAGCACTTGAGACGGCTGCTGGAGAGGCAACTGCCAGCCCTCATTTGTGTTACCCTGACAATATTCCCCATAACTGACTGAACAAATCATGCAGGGCTGTAAGAGCTCCCTAATTAACACAGTTATTATTAGCAATGTCAGGACAGGTTTGAAAAAGGCAAGTTCAGAGTTCCTGTGCCTGAGAGCAAATCCCAGATGACACTGGTGTCCTCTCTGTCACTTGGGAGTTGTGACTGCATCTGAGCAGTGGGAGCAAGGACATCCGCGATGCCAGATGGGTTGGATGGGCTGCACAGGCACTGGGCCAGGCATGGGAGCTTTGCACAGGATGAGTGGGGTTGTGTTGTTGCCAGTCTCTCCCCATGAGCCAAGAAACTGCTCTTGGCTCATACCCAGGCAAATCCCAAGGGAATTGGGACCTTCATGACCCAGGCAAGGCTCCTGGTGATGCCAGCAGCTGGATGTGGAGGGGGAGCAAGGTGAGAGGGTTCTGCTGGGTGCAGAGAAGTGCTGCCCATCCTGCAGTGCTGCCTCTTCCCCACATCCCAGACTGCCCCAGCTCCTGCCTGGGAGCTGGTGGCTCCAGTGCTCTTTGCTGTATGTAGGGCAGCCCCAGGGTGCCTGCAGCAGCTTGTTCACTGCCAGAGCTCCTGCTGCTCCTGCTCCCCGTGGAGTGCTTGGAGAGGCGCCTAATTCATCCTTTCAGAGCAGAGATAAGATGGATTAAGGCCTGCTGAACGGTTGCCAAAAGAATCGCCATTAGGCCCTGGAGGGCTTAATCTCCATGAGACTAAAAGCAGACAGGCTGCACCCACAGCCAGTCCTGTCTGCCAGGGGATAAACACCCAGTGCAGGATTTCAGGGAAACCTTTGGAGGCTGAAACACATCCCAAAGGGTACACGCTGTCTTGAGTGCCCAAGGCTGGGTGCTGGATCCCACACTTCCCCCAGCTCCTAGGGGAAGTGGCTGAGTGAAGTGCACAGGACTGTGTTGGCCACTGGAGTCTCAGACACCTCTGTGCCTTGACTCTTCCTTTCCATGAGCTTGTCTCCAAGGCTCCTCCATCCTGGCAGTGTTATCTCCTGCAGATTAGCTCCCCAAAGCTGTCCTTGCCTGTGTGCTTCTCAGCTGACTCACTTTTGTTATTTCCTGTCCCTATCTCTGATTTCCTTTGCTGTCCTCACACTACCATTCCCCAAGGTCCAGCTCCTCTCCAGGTATCCCTGACCTCACTGCTGACATGTTCCCCAGCCTCCAGGCTGATTTCAGGGTATAATAATGTCCCTTTCCATGGAGCCAGAGCATGGAGGGGACAGAGTTCCCTCTCTCTTCCCATGGGGACAGACAACCCGAATTTTGCCCCTTGCAGCCTGCCTGGGACACATCCACAGCCCTGTGTGGTCAGCGCTGTGCCCAGCGTGACCATCACAGCTTGGGTAAGGCAGTGCCAGTCTGGTGTCTCATGCTTGCCTGGGAGGAAGTGCTGAGCCTGGCCAGGGGGTCTGGACCTCTCTGGAGAGCCAGACCAAGCAGGGCAGGGTTTGCATTGCAGTCAAATCTTGGTGGTAAGGACGCTGTGCCAGGTGCCAACAACCCCAGGGATCTGACCCCACTGGCTTTACACCACAGCCAACGTGTCTCAGGGCTAGAGACAGGGAGAATGGGCCCCATCAACCACAGCCTGGAGAGATCTCTGCCTATCTGGCCATCCCACAAAGAGGGATCTTGAGTTCATTTTTCTGCCAGACCCTGGAAAGAGGCAAGGCACTGGCAGCATGCCAGGGCAGTGCTTATGACAGCAGCTTTGGGGCTCATCACACCTCCTCCCTGAAAAACACTGACATCCCCAGTGCCATTGTCTCTGGACTTTTGTTGACAGGAGAGGTCTCACAGGCATCCCTCTCTCACCAGCATTGTGTGGGTAACTCTGGCTGCATTAAAGCACAGCCCCTAAAACCTCCAGCCCCAGCCCTGAGCCCTTCCCTCCAGTGCTTCAGGGTTCCCCGAACCCCCAGCTCCTTTCATACAGGTTAGAAACCCTCCAAGTTCACTGCTGTCCCCCCTGCCCTTCCACTGCCATCCTCGGCCCTTCCTCGCCTGTGCCCTCCCCTTGCAGCCTCCCAGGATGGCACCTGCCTGTGCCCATGGAGCAGATGGAGGCTGGGCACAGCTCTCCCCTCTCAGTGGCATGATGCAAGCTGTGCTGGTGGCGGTGACACGCTGTCCCAGCAAACAAACACAGCCCAGCCTGCCGTGCCATTGCAACAGCCCACACAGCCAGGGACAGCCCCGCCGTGTCTGCCACAGCTCAGGCTGGCAGGGGCAGCTCCTCCTGTGCAAACACCATCCCTGCACCCTCAGGGGTGATCTTTGACTGTGCTTTGGCTGCCAAGACCAAGGAAGGACACAAGCAACCTGCATCCTGATCAGTCTCCATTCCTGACAGCGGGATGAGCTCAGCTGGGGTTCTGTGCTGTCCCTGCAGCCTTGCCGGTCTCTGCACCTGCTGTGCCCTGTTTCTCTCTGTCCCATCCTTGCCGGTCTCTGCACCTGCTCTGTCCTGTCTCTCCTCTGCCCCCAGGGCAGAGCAGGGCTGTTGGGGACATGGAGGCCCTCAGCTGATCCCCTAGGGGCCTTTTGGAGCTGCCCCTAAACTCCCTGTGGGCACAGCAGGCACGGGAGAAGGGCCTGAGGCCAACATGAAGCCATGGGGTCCATGGGGTCCATGTGGCCCTGGCTCTGGGACTCTCACAAGTCACGGGAGGAGCCGAGGCACCAGCACGGTTCAGAGCAGGAGCTGAGGGCACCAGCCATCCCCAAGGGTGACACAGGGACTGCCACAGCTGTGGAGCCCAGAGGGAGCCAGCAGTGGCACGGCAGGGTGAGCAGTGATGGGCAGATGGAGGTGAGGGTTGAGCCGTGCTGGGGACACTGGGCCTTCCCCACGCTCTCTTGATGTAATATTTGTGGGAGCAGTGTGTTCCAGCAGTGACATAAACACAGAGAAGCAATAAACTTGTCTTTATCTGCCTGTGGAGCCTTGAGACCGTCTA